>NC_043980.1:8098694-8726194 GCF_902150065.1 Myripristis murdjan | reverse complement strand
GCTATCTTTCTGTATATTTTCAACAACCACTTTCTTTTATTGTGCCAGGTTAGACTGCTAATGCAGTTAAATAACTTGCAAGGCCTCAAACTCAGTGTTGCATTTGTGCCGTTTGAGTTCCCACTCTGTGTGTTACTAACAATGCTGAGAGCTTTTTTGCATTCGAAATATGGAAGGAAAAGGAAAATGCATCTTATTTAATTTAATACAATTTAATTCAATTTTTGAGGACATGCAGAAAAGGGTTAAGGACTCTACTAAGTGAGCCAGTGAGCGACCTAAGACCGCATGTCCGCTGGCATCCTCTCTTTCTAGCACTGTCCTCTTTTCTCTTTATTTTTAATGGAAAGTTCCTGCTGCTTGTTCCCACCAGCACTGGGAGCATACAGCATGTCGTAAATGTCCAACAAACGGGTCTAACAAAAGAGCGCAGTGCTTCAGCTGTATAGTCAAGGTATTAGAGCCACAGTCCGCCTGAAGAACACGACCGTGATTTAAAAAACCCTATAGCGCTCTGCATGTACCTGTAAAGGATGTGTCACTGCGCTGGGACAGAAGAAATATAGCTACGGCGAATCTATAAATGTTCCGTGCGACGAGAGAGGATTTAATCTAAATTAATTTGTAAGGCTATATGGCTATATGCCTCCGTCACCCATAAATTGTGCTTAAGTGTGTCCGTTTTACAAATGAGCACTGTTCATGTAGAATACCGTAGACCTTGACTACCACTAAAGAAAAAAAGAAAAAAAAAAAAAATCCATATCCTTTATTGCAAGCACAGCACTGCACTTTTTTAATAAATCACTTACAGGGATGAGAGATTTAAAGGCATTCGGGAAAAGATCGTGACACACATTAAAGTTCGTCATTCGGCATGTTAAAAGAAAAAAAAAATAAGGGTACAGTCATAGCTCATTGTGTAACTTAACACCTCATTTTCACAATCTATCGTGACTTTCTTTTGTTTGTCATGCTTTCAGTGTTTTTTTCCATGTGCGGGGTCGAGTTTTTTTCAAGTGGTAGATTGTTCGTTTTGATGATGTCTGATGGTTTCTGTTGAGTAAAGAGACAGGAGAGACTGAGAGAACAAAAGTGTGAAAGCATGGCTGGTGGTAAGCAGGGTTGAAGGGAAGAGTCTTTGCTACAAACTGGAGGCACACAAGGAAGCTCAGGGAAACTCAGGACCAGGTAACAAGGCAGACTGGTAACTTAACACACAGGCAGACAAACACATCAGCCGCCGTTCCACTTTTGTGCCAAACATGGACGAGCTTGTGCGAGCCAAGGCCAGCTGCATTTCCAGTGTCCCCTGCGGTCTTTAATCGCACTTTGGTGGGGGCCGTCGGGGCCAGTTTTCGAGATCATTTCAGTCGACGAGTTCCTTGGCATTCATTTATTTTGCTCGCCAAACAGCAAAACAGCCCTAGTTGTGTCGTGGATCGCCCAGTTGCGCTGTGTGTAATTCCTGTATGGCTATTTCACAGGGTATCTGTGATGTGTCGTTATCACTCGATGGTGCATCGATGACATTTCTCTTCTCAAACAGAAACACACACCATTCTCATAAAGCACACATGCACTCATCTGATGAACCGCACAAGTGCAATACAACCAGATGGACAAGTGCAATTCACCAGAGCAATATTTATTTATTCATTTATTACAGTGCAATATACCTGTGCATTATTTTAACCTTTATTTATGCCCTTTTTATGCTGATATTTGGTGCTGCAAAGTAAATTTAACCCTAACCCTAACCCTATTTTTTATATATAAACAATGACAATAAATATCTATCTATCTATTTACACTGCAAAAACGCAAAATCTTACCAAGATTATATGTCTTATTTCAAGTCAAAAATGTCTTATTTCTAGTCAAAATATCTCATTACACTTAAAATAAGACATGATCACCTCAGAAGTAAATTGTTTCTAGACAAATTTGCTTGTTTCATTGGCAAAATTTGCCAGTGGAAAAAGTGAAACTTCACTTGAAATAAGTGAAAATTAGCTAGAAACAAGAAACAAATTTTGCCAATGAAACAAGCAAATTTTCACTTGTTTCAAGCTAATTTTCACTTGAAACAAGAGACAACTGTCTAAAAACAAGTTACTTCTGAGGTGATCATGTCTTATTTTAAGTGTAATGAGATATTTTGACTAGTAATAAGACATTTTTGACTTGAAATAAGACAAATAATCTAATTTTGAGTTTTTGCAGTGTAAACCCAGGCAGCATGTTATGGGCGGGTTTCAGGGCAAAACTGCGGGGCTATCGGCGCAATAGTAGAGACGGAAATGGTTTTATGTTCTTGCAGCTCGAGGCCGTGGGCCATTACCACCGTCTGGCTCAAAGTTAGCCCGAGCTCGCAACAGCGCAATAGTGGAAAGGCAGCTAATGATCCAACAGGGAGCAGAACTCAAAACAAGACTTAAATACAGACTGAACTAATTAGCAACCTGGGGACAGATGACAGGGTAGGAGAACAAGGGGGAAGCTGATTGGCTGAGAGACGCTGGGATCAGGGCTGGGCTGGTGGGTGGACGTGACGGGCACACTGAGCGGGGCAAGGGGGCAAACTACCAGAAACGCATGAAAAAACACAATCTAAAAACACAATCTAACACAACGTCCAGGTATTAAAGCAGATTCAGATGCAAGAGGGTGAATTTACACCGTATGACAGTTTAGCCCACATCAGGATACCCTTGTATGGTGTGCAGCTTTTGATAATCTACCTCAGATTCCTAAAATGTATAGAAATTAGCCGTATTTTTTCTCCTAAATGACTCCCCTTGTGTCTTGTTCCATCAAGTCACTGGAGAATCTTTGGATTCTCCTCATGGGGTCTGGGCCCCATGCTGCGAGGTGGAAAACAAATTCATTCAGCTTCACCAAATCCTCTCGTTTTCTTGGTTGAGAGGACAAAGCTGGACCCGCTGACCTGCTTTCCCGCATTCTTCCCCAGAATAAATAGATTTTTTTTTCCCCTTCTCTCCTGTCCTCCATTTGCTGAATTATTACTTTACATTGCCTCCTCACTGTCCGTCACAGATGCCCTAGCAAAGCAATCGTATACATAAGCCCTCATCTCCTGCTGTGCGCATTCACTCACGCACACACACACACACACGTGCACATATACACACTTTTGTGCACAGACAGTTTGCCCCCTGTGGTGCTGCTGATATATCCCCATACGGTCACACACTCTCTTCACGCACAAAAAATCCTCCCCTCTTGTGTGAGTAACACACACATACACAGACCGACAGATGCACACACGCACATCCGCACACATACACACACACACACACACACATAAACCAAAACTTAGTCACTCTCTTTATGTTGCTGACACACACACACATGTTCATGGGCAAACACAAGCACACAAATAGACGCACACATTATCTGCTGTTGTGTTATTCTCTCTAGCTCTCTCTTTCACATGCACACACACACACACACACACACACACACACGGATCTCCTCCCTGATGATGCACAGACTCTGCTGGAAGCCCTCAGCAGGGTGTCTGGGGTTTTGGAGAAGGTCCAGGCTTTAGGAGTCTGACTGTGTCAATCATGTGAAGCAGGCGTACTGTACATTTCTCTCTCTGCTAACCTCTAAAGGCTGCAGTATATTTGGTGTGACTGCAAAACGGCTGCATTCACAAACTGTTGAATGTAAAAAAAACACGCCTGCGCAAGTCGAGGTGCATTCGACCAATAATGCCAAGGCCACGGGGGGAGGAGTTTGCAAAGGAGAAGGGAAGGAAAGAGATGCTCTCCACACCGTTTGACAAACATTTTTATCAGCCACAACATAACGTTGACTAAAGCCTCTGCCATAATATATAATTCTGGAGCCAACACATTTTCTCTATGGGGGAAAATACATGGCACACAATCATCCCTGTCACAGTGTGTGTGTGTGATGTAAGCTGGCATTTAAAATTTGAGCATTTTTATCCTCTTTTTTTTTCTCTCTGAAATGGGACAGGACGCACTGATTTCTGCCGCCACTTTCCTAATAATGATTTTGCTTACAAAAAGCTAACACTGCAGTGTGCACTTTCAATACGCAGCTGGTTGTTCTGTGTCCGTGTCTTTGCCCGATAAACTTAAGACCAGAATCATTCCAGCTCGGTGTAAAAATAAAAATAAAAATAAAAATAAAAATAAAAATCTTTTGCTGATGTGTTAACTTTGTTCAAGGATGACAAGAAAAGTAAGACGAGCAGAATCTTTACCATCACGGGTGAATATCCACAAGCTCTTATCAGTTTGTTTTTTAAAATTTCTCTGATCGTGTTCAGGTAAAAAAAAAAAAAAGAAAAAGAAAAAAAAAGAAAAGCTCTTGTTTGTTGCATAAAACAAAATGTCATAAATGATTCTGAAGAAATAATGGTTGTGCGATAGGACAATATATGTTGTCATATGAGAAAAAATTTTGTTTTGTTATCACAAAAGCCTCTTTACAGCAGTATTTTAAACATTTGCATTTAGTTCACAGAATAATTAAAATGTAGTCATGACGCTTGTGGTTATTATAGACATGTTTTTCAGCATATTTACAGAAAACATACTATATTGTGATAGTAATGGTTATTAAGACAAGAAAATTACACATATTATGACTGAAGATTTTGACCATATCGCACAGCTTTAGAAAGAATTAGAGAAATGCTGTCCATTACTCCCATACACGATCTATTTTTTTTGATCCAGAAGTCTTAAAAATTTTGACTTACCAGAAATAAATAACAAAAATAACAGTTCGACATCACTGTGCCGTTGTCTTCCTTGCTTGCAAAGTCATAAAGGTGAGAAAAACCTCTTACCAGTTCAGCAAGGTTAGCCTCAGACCGGTTAGTTTTTGCTTGATCTTGCGGGTGTTGATTCTTTACCGTTGAGGAGGTACATGAAGCCACCTGAGGCAAACAAATGAATGCAAACCAATGCCAGAAAGAAGTGGTAACAAGTGACCGTGTTACAGAAAACACTATTATACTACAGTAGGTGGCGGTGCATGTGACGTGTGATGAAAAAAGTCAGTAAATTACAACTTTCCTGCCCGCTGGGAACTGTTACTGCTGAAGCACAATATGGACGTGTGGAATTGGTCACGTCAAGTCCATCACTTTGTCCATATGAATGTGGCAATTTCAGCGTGTCACGGAGTATACAGCCAGCTTAACCCTCACAAGATTATTTCATTCACCTCGCATTTTTATCCTCGCAACTCTTTCCACTCGGCTATATGTCTTTCTTTCATGGGTCAAATCTTATCTCTCTTGGTTTACATGTGAATGTGTTATTGAGGGTTTTGTTGTGACTACATTGTGTGTGTGTGTGTGTGTGTGTGTGTGTGTGTGTGTGTGTTTTTCTCTCTCCTCTCTCCAAGGCCGGTGTTCTGCATTGCAGCAGCTGTGGGCTGTTTATTTTGGTGGAAGTGTCAGAAATTCAATTACACTTTTGTCTTGTCGCTTCAGAATCAGAGGAGAGGAAAGGCTCTGTTGTTGGTTCAGACAGACAATCGTTACACATTCTGCTTACGCTCTCGGGTCTGTTTTAGTGTGTGTGTGTGTGTGTGTGTGCGTGTGTGAGCATGCACGTGCTTGTTTTCAGGGTAGATATAAAGTCCCTGCTTTCATATACACCTGTGCACGTGCCTGTAGTTACTTCACTGTTTGTTCTGAGACATAAAGTTTGTACAGCATAAAATGATCAGTTTGTATTGAACTTCTGGCAACAGCAACCAAGTTCACTGCCCCGGTTCACTTTCTGCATCACTTTTCTGCATCACTTTTCGGCTTCAATGCGCGCCCCGACGGAGCCTCGCCACGCACACGGTCGGACTGATACCGGGACGCCTCCGGAATGGACTGAGTATATTACTCATATAGACTGTTTAGAGGAAAGACTGTTTTAATTGGACACTTACACCAGCACGTTTTATTGTTTTATCATAAGCCAGCAGCTGTGCTATATTTTTATTCTTAATATTTTATTTGCCCAATCTACCTTGTCAATAAATTAGTTTACACATAGTTCCACCTCTGCCTCGTGTGTGTGTGTGGTGTGACCCGGGGATTTTACTCAGTCAGTACAACCTTGTGACACGTCCACTTGGACACATGTGGCTCCACCTCCCGAATTAACTCGCCTATAATATAATATATAATATGTATATAAAGCCAACTTGCTTTAGCCTCAGTAGAAGCCCTGAGAAAATCTACCTCCCTCTCTCCATCGTGGGTTTAGGATTTAGGATTTAGGATAGCGCAGCCTGCCCTTAAAGGCAATGGCACCTGGCACACTGATTGGTTTAACTGGCGTAACGCCCAAAACACGCCTATGCATAATATAGCGGGTAGCGGAGGTGTTTTACGGATAACAGCAGGTGTGCAAGATAGCAACTTTTGCTAAATCCCCAAATAACAGGTTTAAGGACTCTGGCGCAAGATAGGGCCCTTAGATAGTGGCCAGACGTATAGTTGGTTTTCTTTGGTTCAAACAACAGTGGGAAAATTTATTTTGTTGCATTCGGTTTGTTTCGGTTCACATTAACACTAACAAGGTGCTTGTTTATTGGAGGGAGTCTGATGACCTGTCATCCCGCCAGGTCAGAGAATCTGACAGCAGGAGTTGGGGTCGAAAACAAACCTGATTGCAGTCCCTGTAACTTGTCTGCTCCGTTTGCTGTAATTGACCGTCTCTGGTGTTCAAACCAGTTAAAACCACATGAAGAAATTGTTGAATATCAGCAGCAGGCCACACTGCGGTTTGCCCTGCCTTTATTAGGTTAGGCTAGACTTTCCAAGCATTGAGGGCCCTGCTCGCTATCACATGACAGTATGACAGTTCTTATACCCGTAATTGAATTTTGGGTTTGTTGCCTGTAGTGGGATGGGATCATATTCTCATTCCCAATGAACCACAATGCAATTTCAGGCATCTTGGTGCAGGTGTTTGGTGCCATTCAAATTCAAATTATTATTATTATTATTATTTTTCTTTTCTCAACTAGCCAATCAATGTGCAATATTTGTGTAAAGATAGCCGTCCCATTACAATCCTGATCCTATGTGATTTCTGGTTGTCAGTTATTTATGGTGCACAATTTCTTCTGTCTCTTCTGTATCTGTGTCTTCCTCCTGTCATGGAAAAGGTTGGCACACATATTTCGGGTGTATATTTTTCTTCGCCTGGCTCTGGAGGTGACGCATAGTTCAATCGTGACCTCATTCAGTTGCATCACCAGTGATTTCGGCTAATTTGATTACGTCGTGTAAATATTTTTTGACAAAACACGGAGTCGGAGGGGAGTGATTCATTAAGTACATGAGGCCTGCCCGTCCTGTGTGAACTGAGCTACGGGACTAGAAGCGAAATAAATCACGTTATGGCTACAAACACAGACGGTTTTATTCAGGCAGGATTTGTGTAATCTGTTTTCACCAAAGTGCAGGATCATTTGTGCTTGATTTTACTTCCCAAGTGACAGAATGTGGAGAATTTGCAGGGGATTATAATTGCCGGCGAATTGAACCCGCGCCTCCAGGAAATTAGCAGCGAATCGTAGCAGGACGGCACCGGGAACTGAAAACGTAACAAAATGTTTTGCTAGTTGTCAAATATTTTCATGCACCAGCAATAACTGGGATTCTGCTGCTGGTGAGCGCTGGCCCAGAGAGACCGGATCTGTGGCCAAGCGTTTGATTAGGCCTGGCTTTGCTGCACGGAGGAGTGGGCCGGCCGGCGGTTCACAGCGCCGAGCCCGGAGAGAAAATAATGATCTGATGAGAGGCTCTGGGGTTAGCCGTCACCATGGTAACCTATTCAGAAAACGAGCGGGTGAGGGGATGTAATTGTGGGATGTCCGGGCCCACCTGAGTTTTCAGATAAAACATGCACGCGGGCGCACACCGATTATGGATTCTGCCGTGAAGCTAATGTGAACCGTGTGCGGCCGTCGCAAGAGGCGGAGGTTTAACACTCACCTCTGGCAGGAGCGCGCACCTCGCCTCGCCTCGCCTCGCCTCGCCTCGCTCTGTCACTCTGTTGTCAGGCGTCCAGCATCTCTTCATGTGTGAAATGACTGCTGTCCTTCGAAACGCTGTCTGGTGGCGAGCGCCGTCCCCCTCAGCACACAGACACCCGAGCCAGTGTCCAATCTGATAATGAGCCAGGCTGTGCTGTCACTGGGCGTTTGTGTCTCTGCCTCTAAAGCAAGCACTGACAGTTATAAACAAATGCACACACCCACACGCACAAACACAGGGTACACACAGCACACACACATATAGATATAGATATAGACGTAGATATAGATATAGATTTATGTCCGCCTGGTTTGTTAGGACGCAGATGGGAGAGGAGGGATGAATCATTCCTTAATTTGGCTCGGTCACGGAGGGGAGGGTTGGGGGTTGGGGAGGCGTGTCGTGCCAGCCCGCTGAAGCAGTTTACTACCTGGGTCTGGACTTGTGGCCAGCGCGGAGACAAAGGTACACACAGCGCCAGTCGCACCCGGCTCGCAGGGGATCATCAGGAAGTCACACACAGGCACACATGCTCATTCAAGCAGACACACACACTCATGCAGGAGGCCTTCCCTCTCTCTCACACACACACAAAGCAAGTGCCAAGCAGGTGGGCTCAACAGGTGCACTGAGACTCTGAGGCCGACGCTCCTTCCATAATGAGACATATTTGTTAAATTTGCTGTTTATCCATGACCTGACAACTTTGACGATTTGTTTTGGGATACTTTAAACCAGTAAAGTACAAGTAAAGTACAAGAACGAAAAACTCGATTTTTCGTTCTTGTAAAAACCTGATTTGTAGTACATTCATTTAATTTGGCTTCATGCCTTCCTTGTTTTTGCATTTATACATTTGTGTATTCATTTTCATATGTGCTGTCTATATTTCTCCATTATTTGTTTTGTTTATTACTGATATAGCATGCAATATTCTTATATCGTGGGTCTCTATTGGAATACTACTTATAGCATTAGCATTCTGTTGTTAATGATTTATCTATGGGCCCATATTTTAGTGACGTGTACCTTTAAACTGGTTGATGCTGCCTGAGGAAGAGCTTTAGCATGAAAGGCATCGTTTGGGTAGATGATCTGGACATGCTGTTAGTGCTAAACCACACCTGTGAGATAGAGTGTGCCCCAGCTCGTACAGAAAGGAGGTCAGGACCAGGACCCAGGACCGTCATGTCCGGTTTCACAATGTCACATTGATGTATTTGGAAACTACTGCCCTTCATTTTGCTAATTCTTGATTATCATAATCAGATTGGCCCAATAGGTTAATCATTTCTTCCCTGGCCCATGATGAACCTGCCCATCAAGTTTTATACAAACCCGTCCAGATAGATAGATAGATGGATGGATGGATGGATGGATGGATGGATGGACTTTATTGGTAAACTGTTGTGCTCCAGCAGCAGCTCGTCCAGACACAGAAACAACAGGAAAACTACACAAAATCTACCAAACAACACCTGGAGAGAGAAATATATGTCTACAGAAAAAAACATTAAAAACTAAAAGAATATCAAAAAAAAAAAAAAAAAAAAAAAAAAGAAAAACCTTTGCATACCCTTTCTGAGTAATAAAAAATAAAATACACTAAAATATATCTACAGCATATCATACAGATGATGCGCTGAGCTGCCCGGGAGCAGGAGCTCATCACCCCGGACAGACCTGTGCACACACCGGGTTCCTCCACCCGCTGGACCCCCACAGCGCCGGACCCCCGCAGCGCCGGGACCCACAGCATGGAGTGGGGCAAACCGGCCACCTACACCGGGGACAAGAAGGCGAAGCTGCTGTCCCGGACCAACCAGAAGTGGGTCAGACTGGCCACCATGATCCTGGCTGTGTACTACAGTCTGATCTGGAAACCCTCCGCAGGGCCGGGCCCAGGACAGACCCACACCCTAACCCTAACCCTAACCTAACGCTTTTTTTGTCCCTAACCTAACCCACCCAAAACCAACACTTAGTTATTAGAGGTCAGATCAGCTGCTGCTGCTGGACATTTGCTGTTCCAGTGTGAAGCTGCACAGGCCGAGGAGAACCTGAGGAGAACCTGAACAGAACCTGAGGAGAACCCGAGGCGAAGCTGAGGAGAACCTGAGCAGAACATGAGAGCCCGAGGAGAAGCTGAGGAGAACCTGAGCAGAACATGAGGAGAACCCGAGGAGAAGCTGAGGAGAACATGAGCAGAACATGAGGAGAACCCAAGGAGAAGCTGAGGAGAACATGAGCAGAACATGAGGAGAACCCGAGGAGAAGCTGAGGAGAACCTGAGCAGAACATGAGGAGAACCCGAGGAGAAGCTGAGGAGAAGCTGAGGAGAACCTGAGCAGAATATGAGGAGAACCCGAGGAGAACCTGAGCAGAACCTGAAGAGAACCTGAGGAGAACATGAGCAGAACATGAGGAGAACCCGAGGAGAAGCTGAGGAGAACCTGAGGAGAACATGAGCAGAACCTGAGGAGAAGCTGAGGAGAAGCTGAGCAGAACATGAGGAGAACCCAAGGAGAAGCTGAGGAGAACCTGAGGAGAACATGATCAGAACCTGAGGAGAAGCTGAGGAGAAGCTGAGCAGAACATGAGGAGAACCCGAGGATAAGCTGAGGAGAACCTGAGGAGAACATGAGCAGAACCTGAGGAGAACCTGAGGAGAAGCTGAGGAGAAGCTGAGCAGAACATGAGGAGAACCCGAGGATAAGCTGAGGAGAACCTGAGGAGAACATGAGGGAGAGACGCTGCACACACTCCCCTCAGCATTATGAACCTCCCTGATTTGCTTTATAGGCCTTCAGCAAGAACAACACATGCAATGCCACAGTTTCCACTGGGAGCAGCGCACACACACACACACACACACACACACACACTCACACGGACACACACACACACACGGACACACACACACACACACACGGACACACACACACACACACACACACACACACACACACACTGCAGCTGAACAGCTACAGGAATATCACAGGAATATTACAGGAATATTACAGGGATATTACAGGAATATCACAGGAATATCACAGGGATATTGCAGGAATATCACAGGAATATTGCAGGAATATCACAAGAATATTACAGGAATATCACAAGAATATTACAGGAATATTACAGGAATATTTCAGGCAACAGTGTGAACAGCTCAGAGTGAATGTGAACCAACATGGACATCAGCTGAGAGCATCACACTGTGTGAATATAATCTTTGTGGTAACAGCAGCCAATCAGAACAAAGGTTTTTTGAATACTGGGGGCTGATTGGTGGAAAGGTTAGAGTGAACTGTGATATCACCCACTCTGGCAGGCCTCCATTCACTGCCATTATAAACCTTTTTTTCAAAATAAATGTTAATATTTCACCTCACTTTTTTTATAACAGGAGTCTATGGAGAGAATCGTCAACCTGAGCACTTTCTCTAAACTTTAAGCTGCAGACTTGAAACAGGTCACATCTTTTCCTATTTTTTCACCTTAATTTAACTTTTTAAATACCTTTTGATGTCAGTTATATTTGTTTTTTCAAACTCATAACGGCAATGAACCTCAGAGGTTGGCTGGAGTGAGTGATGTCACAGCCACAACTCTCAGTATTCAGTTATGACATAATCACTGACATCAGCCAGACTGTAGGAGTTTGCAGGAGTTTTTCACACTTGGACTGTCCTTGGTTACGACCAGAAGCACTCTCTAGAGTACTCCAAGGACACTTAAACCTTACCTGAACCATGGGTGCAAACAACTCCAAAAGTCCCGATCCACAGGAGATCAGGAACGAGGCCGGCGACTGCACACCTGGACTTACAAAGATGGACCAAACATCTTGTCCCCAAAGCATCGATTTATTTGGAAGCCGGACTGAAGAGCTGTTGAGGGAAACATGCTCCGGCATTTCTGATCCAGAAGTGAAGAAACAGCTGAGCACAGACCTGAAACGGTTTGTTCAAAAGGCGACAGCTGAGGCTCTCTTCCCCGCCATCAAGAAGTTTGCTAGATCATGGGGCCACATGACCCCAACTAGCACCTCCCCGCTGCCCTGCACCTCACAGGCGCCAGGGGAAGACCTCAGCCAGCTGACCGCAGAGCCTCTCAAGGAGCTCTTTGGCATCACGGAGGAGAAGGTCCAGAGGGGTTTGGAAAGCTCCTTCCACCAGATTCTCTGTGATGTGGTCGGCGTGGACAGAGCCGGCATCATATCTGGACAGTTCACAGAAGTCATCGTTGAGCATGTTGTGACACAGGTGAACATGCTGTTGACAGTCTTGCAGAACTATCCGGACATCCTACGCCCTGAGTTAGCCTTGCAAATGCAGGAGGGCGTTGCCAGCACCATGCAAGCCTTCCTGCAAGCAAAACTAGAGGCTCTCAGGACACAGAAACGCTCGACTCTGTGTTGTCACACCAATCCCTCACAGGATACAAACACTGCCAAAGCCGCTCCCGTCGTGGCAGAGGAGCTGCCTCAGAAGTCTCCAGGTGAGGCACTTTCATCTCAGTGCAGTTCCTTTAGCCACTTGACGCCTCAAGTGCATGGTAGGAAATCGGCGACGTCTCTCGTACCTGTAGAGATCACAGAGGAACAGATGCCTCAGCCATCCCACGCTGACAACCACAGCATGAAGGACACGGTTTGCTCTACTGTCAATCATGTAAACAACAAACATGGTGACAACCCAGAGCTGGACGGTCAGTCTCTAATGATTGCTTGCTGCAGGACTTGCAATAACCTCCTGGAAGAGGTTTTGCAGTCCATTAAAAACTGGGTGGCGAGGTCAAAGAGGAACGATACAGCTGCCAGGAGGGCGCTCGCATCTTCTCTGGACTTGTTGGTGTCAGTCTTTAACAAGCCTGAAACACCCGAGACAGAAAGGCCGTCCTCAACAGAATCTGCATGCTCAGACATCTGGGAGAGGCTGGAGGATTTCTACCGTGTGGCTAGGACTCCTCAGTCCTGTGTCATGTCTGAGCTGGATTTCTGTCCAATCAGGGCCTACTACGCTGACATGGACGAGTGCCACACTGTGGAGTGGTCCTCTGTGCAGTCTGTTCAGCAAACAATGTCCAAAATTGCTGACACCATCATGGAGGAGGTGGGCAGCAAAGACCCCGTCCAGGACATCCCGGCCGCTGAGGCGTCCTCACCACAGACGCTGCAGACGCTGCTGTCCAGTGGAGCGATTCGCTGTTCTTCACCGACGCTCACTGACAGAATCTGCTCTGTGATTGAGGGCGAGAACATGCAGACTCAGGAAATGTTCCTGATGGCCAGTCAAACAATTTCTGAGTCTGTGTTCCCGAAGACAGTGGAACTGGAAGTCCCAGGCACATCCAGGGATGACCCCGGCGACCTCAGGCAGATGTTTGCAGAGGAGCTTTTAAAACGGCTTCTTAGTCTTCCTATGAGCCTGTGCCAGAGCCCGGCTCATCACCTGACCGACACTTCAGATGACGCCTCTGAGACGCCCTCCCAGACCCTCGGCCAGACCGCCACGGCTGAGGCTCCCACAGAATCTCCGGCCGAAGGCAAGGAAGACGCCAAGCAGGCTCGCAAGACCAAGAGCTGCTTCAGGTGGATCCGCAAAGTCTTCTCAAAAAACAAGAGCAAGAAGAAGGAGAAGGAGAAGGAGAAGGAGGTTCCTGCTGAGAACCCGGCTGCTCCCGAGGACCAGGCCTCTACCGCCAGAACCAAAATGTTCTCCCACATGGCGAGAACATTCATCCGAGGTCTGTGCTGCTCAGTGCCCTAAAAGCAGAACTCCCTCCTCTCCAGGGTCTTCAACAACAACAAGATAGACCCTGACGGCTGTTCACACACACGCACACACACACACACACACACACACTGCAAAACCCTCTTCCCCCAATCCATCAGACACCTCAACTCCCAGTAACCTCTCCCCAACACACACACACACACACACACACACACACACACACACACACACACTGCAAAACACTCTTCCCCAATCCATCAGACACCTCAACTCCCAGTAACCTCTCCCCAACACACATACACACACACACATACACACACACACACACACAATGTGTTGATAATAAACAGTCGTACTCCTAAGTTTGACTGACGTGCAGTATACTCATGTTTGTTTTATAGAATGTTGTCTATTATTTGTTGTTTACTGTCAATTTTCCTTTAGTACAGCCGTCAGCAGGATGGAACAACATTTCATTCTGCTGTGCTCTCGTCCCGTGTGCAGTCTGAACCACAATCAAGTTCATCTTGATTCTGTAATCTTGTTACACGTGGTTCAGTTCCTATGGGTAGCATTTCCTGTTAGCTTAGCATAAAGACTTGAAGACGATGGGAGTCGTTAGCCTAGCTCTGTCTAGTATAAAAGAATTAAAGCTTGTCAAAGCTTTAAAAGCTGAAAGGCTCTGACAGCTCAGCAAATTCAATCAGTTCCTTTCCAAAACCATGGGAGACTCATACCTACTCTACTATATACTCATGTCTGTTGTTATTTTTTGTTTACTTTTGTCAGTTCTTATTATGTGCTTTCCTTGAAAAGGAAACACATCTTATTTTCTATTACAGCTGTGGAAGTGAAAAGAGCTGAAGAAATATAAAAAACAAACAAACAAACAAAACAAAAACAAAAACATATAAATATATATCTATATCTATTTATCTCTATATCTCTATTTATCTATCTATCTATATCTATATATAGATAGATAGATAGATAGATAGATAGATAGAGAGATAGATAGATATAGATAGATAGATATGAAAGGAAACAAAGAGTAATCATTGAACAAGATTTCTGAGCCATATTCAAGCCCAAACAACTTCCCCTGTTCTCTCACCTCATCTGCCATCCGGCCAATCAGTGAAGCCGAAATGACAGAATTGACCAACAGAGAAAGTCAATTCTGATGTCGTCTGAACTCCCAGTGAGAGAGATAGATAGATACTTTTCAACTGTTCCTGCTCTGTTGAGCCAGTGCAATGCCAGTGAATCCCCAGACTAAAGTTTTATAAGCTATTTAATTTTATTTATATTTTCCATTGCAATTCATTCACTTTAAAAGTGGAAGTTCATCTGTCAATTAATTTAAATGTTTAAAATATTATGAATATCTTTTATTTAGAAAAAAAAAAAAAAACACATTGAAAGCTAAGGGCTCATTAACAAGGGTGGCCTATTCATGAGCATACAGCAGCAATTACATATGTTAGGGAACAGGGCAACATTAATATACCATGTAAAGTGGTATCTGCTAGAAATCGGTAAACCGGTATCGGTGAGTCTGCCCTCCAGGTGGGGGCGCCACCACGCCGGGCGGTGTCCCACGTTGTCCCTCAGAATCATCCCCCTTGTCCCCCATTGGGCTTATTAGCAGGTGGTCACCCTAGGTAACAATGACTTTAGATAATGATCATTCCTGTCTTTGTATTGACCTGCACCATTACAAAGTGGGCAAACACACACAAAAAAAAAATCTTTTGGACAATCCTTTTCTGTTTTTTTGGCCATACAGGACTGTTTTGGATATTTTTACCTTGGCAAATAAGACGTAAGTGCTCTGTGTTCTGAATTGCATACAAAAAAGAGGTGAAAATAGGGTCAATATTTAAAAGGGGTGGACTTAATTTGAGTTTAGGTGGTCCAACAAGGCTGCAGATCTCCAAGGGACACCATGCTTGTATAACTGCCTCCATATAAAGTGATGGAGTGAGAGAAAGAGACAATACGAGTGTTTGAGGAAGATGTACAAACATAAGTGAGGCACCTCGAAGGAGTAAACACCAAGGTGCCAGGATATATATATATATAAAGTAATAATAATAATTATATATATATATATATATATATATATATATATATATATATATATATATATATATATATACATATATATATATATATATATAAAATTGCACCTCTGTGTAAAAAGAGATATATTGAAGTATGAAAGGCAGCAGTAGCACACTCCTTGGCTGTAGTAGAAACAGACACACAGGGAGTTGCAGTATCCACAGGGCTGTTTTTATCAAGCCTTCTCAAATACCAGGTCAGATGTAATTGCTAAGCAGCGCCTGCCTTCATCTGTCTCTTTTACCGGTCTGCCCTTTAAATAGCGACCCTCTCCAGAATAAAAGTGAGATCATGGAGCGCTTTGCTGTTTTCTCCGCTCGCCTCTGTCTCGCTCTTTTTGTAATAGCAACTCATTATCAAATTCCTTCTCTGCCTCTTTTCCCTCCTCGTGCCTTTTTGTATTCCTGTTTATTGTTACTCGTCCTCCCTCATTTATTCAAGTGTTCCCCCCGTTCTCCTTTCCTTTCTTTTCTTTCTTCCTTCTCTACTTTATTTCCTTATATCCATTCTTCTTTCCTCTCTTCCTTTCTTTGTTGTTTCACTTTTTCCTGCCTACCCCACCTTCCTCCCTTTTTCTATCCTTTTTCTCTTCTTTCTGTCTTGTTTCGTCTTTTTCTTGCTTTCTTCTTTAGCTCCTTCTTTTTCTTTGCTCCTCTCCTCTGTTCATTCTTCCTTCTCTCTGTCCTTCCTTTGTTTTCCCCCCTAATCTTCCTCCCTCTCGTCATTCCTTTCTTCATTCCTTCCCTCAACACGGCTGCCCTTCTTCCCTTCCTTATTTGCTCCCTCCCTTCCATCCTATCCCCTTTACTTTCCTCCATTTATCCTTTACTCCTCCTACTCCTCTCCCTCCCTTATTCTCCCACATCACCAAGGCCTTCAAATAGCAAAAATTGACCTCCGTCTCCGTCTGGAACCCATTTACACTTAATATATTGATGTTTTGTGGGAACTGTAGCACACATTTACTGTTCATACTCGTAATATGCAGTTACAGTTGGGCTTTCACAGCACAATAGATCTTTTCCATCTACATGTCAGTCTAAATTGAAAACAAGGCTGGTTTTGAAAGGCAGAAAGTGCTCCTCAGTGCACCATTGACTCAAACACTGTGACTGATCAGACTTTAATTCAATATTTCTAATCGGCTCTGAGTTGTGGAGCTTTGTTTTCTTTGGCCCAATTTCCATTTTTCTCTGTTTCCTCCTCCTTATATCTGCCTGTTTCACTGGCTCCCTCCTCTCTCTCTCTCTGTCTGTGTCCCTCTGTCATTTCCTATCCATTTTACCATTACCAGCATAATCATCTTACACTTTCTCTGCCTCTATCTCCTCATCTGCCCATCTCTTAGCATGAGATCATTACATTTTCTACTTTCAATTCCAATCTCACGCCGCACAAATGTTGGAAACAGCCATGAAGGTCATGACATGCAGCTCTCCCAGAATACACACAGCGACGTGAACACACACCTGTGGATAAACAGGCGCACACAGATGTGCATGTGCCCCCCTGTGCATGTGTACTGATGCGCACGTCCATGTGCGTGTCTGTATTTTCCTCTCTGTGTTTGCATGTCTGTCTTCAGTGACACGGTGTGTGTGTGTGTAAGCATAAGCCTGTTGAGTGTAATGAAAATAGTGCAAGAGTTTGCGTCATATTTTTAACTACTCCAGAAATAAATAGGGCAAATAAAAGTTTGAGTTGTTTTCATAATGAGCCTGGCACTGCTTGAAGCCCACTGCCGGAAGTTTCTGACTCAACTTCTGATCAACAGGTGGAGCGAGTGGTGCAGTCGTTGTTTCCTTCAACTCAGAATATTTTCCAAAATTAAAGCATTATTATTCCTTTGCAATCTGGCCTCCCTCATGCCATTGTCTCCTTGTAGTTAGTTTCCTTGTAACTCTTCATTCTGTCATTAGTCGAAAAATCTCTTTTCTTGTCTGCAGCTTGGAGTTTCTCATTCAAACAGGCCAAATCATGACATGCTAGTTCTGGCATTTCTGCATTAAGTCCTTGGGTTTAGGGCTACATCTCATATCTTTATTTGAAACGTTATTATGTTGTTCCTCTATAATTTTGCATTGAAACTATGAGTGAGTGGCCTCTGTACTTTTGAAGCCTTTTCTTTTCTTTCTCCTTTCTATCGATATTTATATATTTTTTTTCCTGGCATCTCACCAAGCCATGCAGAATCAGTATTAAATTAAAAACCGACTGCTCTGTTGAACTTTAGAATTGAAATATCTCAGCTTGCAAAAGTTAAGAAACCGGCGCTCTTTGTGTCAGGGAATCTCCGTTTCCAAAATAGATCCTTGCAGCTTTTACCCCTTTCATCTGATGGCCTGCTGGCCTTCTGCAGAGCCCTTTTTAGTATCATATTACTTCTTATAACTCCTGTTTATAGACTTTCTTTTATGAGATATCTTCAGTCCTAATCATTTTATTGTTTGAACATCTCTTTTCTTTTTATCTTCTGTTGCCCTCTAAATTCCCATGTCTTAATTTATTTTATGAGAATAATTTTCACTTTTATTTGATTATGGAAGCAGTTTGTCATTGCTGTTTAAAAAAACCTCTTATTTAAATAAATTTTAATATTATTTCTATGTCAATCTCTAACTCGCCGTCCTCTCCATGCAGCGCTACGGGCATCAGCCTGCCCCGGCCCTACTACATGCCCGATGAGGATGACGAGCGGCCCTTCATCTGCTCCTTGCCCGTCGACAACGGCATCATGTCCTGCTCCGACGTGCCCGCCCGCCGCGAGGGAGGCCGGACCTGCTGCCTGGACAAAGACGACGCCCTGTACCGGCAGACGCTGGGCCTGAGCCCCGAGCCGCTGGTGAACGGCAGCGTGAGCGTGGCGGGGCTCTGCGTCAACTGGAACCAGTATTACACCAGGTGTCACACCGGACACAGCAACCCCCACAAAGGAGCCATCAACTTCGACAACATCGCTTTTGCCTGGATCGTCATCTTCCAGGTAGGAGTGTTAGTACGCAGCCCGGTCGCCCAGAAAGAAAACATTTTACATTTCTGCAATCCAAGGATAGAAATCGCAGTTAGCATTTCGTGTCACGCAAGAGGTAGGTCTGTTTTTAGTTATGTTGACCATGATCGTGAACATTTTCCTCACCTTAACCATGACCTTTTCCTAACATTAATCAAGTAGTTTTGGTGACTAACAAACCTAAAATAGCAAATGAAAGTGGCTAACTATCTAAGTGTGTTTGCACATGCACAAATATTAATAGTTATGACGTTGATGCAGGCTCCACTACATTGGCTATCTAAGTCTAAATGTTGATATGTAATATGTTTTGGGTTCAGAAACGTTGACATTTCATTGTATTTATTGGTTTGCAGAAGCATAAAATGGCAAAAAAAAAAAAAAAAAAAAATTCTGGCGACTGGGTTGTAGTAAACAGATAACTCGCTGCTGCTTTCAACAGCCTGTTCCCCCTGCTGCCGTCAGGTAAAAGATACAGAAGTATCCGCTGCCGTACCACCAGACTACAGAACAGCTTCTTCCCACAGGTTGTGAGACTACTGAATGCACCATCTGCACTCCTCCATGTTTAATAATTTTATTTTCTATACAATCAATTAATCAATCAAGAGGGAACCACAATTTAATTTCATTATATAACCTGTTGTATAATGGCCAATAAACTTCCTTGTATCCTTGTATTTAGTGCTCAGATAAATCGATTAAAGTTTAGTATTTTTAACCGGTAAAGGCACTGATAATTTTTGATTTGTCCTTCCCAAGAACAGACCAAACCCAAACCATTCAGTAACCACTTGTATCTGTGTGTGATCTGTACTGATTCATTTGTTGTTGACTTCCACAGTTCGTGTAAATCCACAGGTAATTCCACAGGTGTAAATTCGGTTTTAATGCTCTGAGTATCGAGACAGTAGATGAGCCATTCAGAA
Source organism: Myripristis murdjan (assembly GCF_902150065.1). Lineage (NCBI taxonomy): Eukaryota > Metazoa > Chordata > Actinopteri > Holocentriformes > Holocentridae > Myripristis > Myripristis murdjan. The sequence goes on along the minus strand of NC_043980.1, from coordinate 8,706,331 downwards.
TTGATTTGTAGGATAAGACATTTGTGAGTTTAAGCTTTTAAGGCTTTAAAAAGTATGAAGTATGAGGCTAGATCACTTGTATGATTTTTTTTTTTTTTTTTTTTCTGCAGTGTGTCACACTCAGATGCACATCCAGTGTGATCGTGGCCTTACACAGCTGTACTGAATAAAATAAAGCGTCATTTAAATCCAGGGTGCAGTCTACACCACTTCTCAAAGTGGATTTTCTGCTACTGATTTAATATTGTGGATAAAACCAACATATGATCATGAATGTGTGTGTTTCTGGTTCTTTGTGTGTGTGTGTGTGTGTGTGCTTGTGTGTAGGTAATTACTCTAGAGGGCTGGGTGGAGATCATGTACTATGTGATGGATGCTCACTCCTTCTACAACTTCATCTACTTCATCCTGCTTATCATTGTAAGTCACACACACACACACACACACACACACACATACACACACACACACACACACACACACACACACTTTGTGGAAGCTGTAAATGATGTAATCAGCTAATTTACATACTTTGAGATTTCCAGTTGAGATGAAACGCCGTCACTCCCTCTCTGTTTCTGTCTGCTTTTCTCTCTCTCCTTCGCATACCTGTGTATATGAAAACAGACACACACACACACACTCACACACACACACACACACACACACATTCACACAAGCACAACTCTGTCAGTGTGATAGTGAAAGCTGGTCTGAAATCCCCAAGTAATCCCCTTTGTTCCGATAAAACACTTCCACTTCCCGCTGCCTGTAGTTCCCAAAGTGTGAGTGTGTGGCTTATGTGTGTACATGTGCTTCGGCTTCTACATGGGTGTGTGTGTGTGTGTGTGCGTCTTTGTGAGCATTCATGCGTGTTTGCTTCAGTATATTTCTTCCTTAGCCTGTCACTGCATGTGTGTGTGTGTGTGTGTGTGTGTGTGTGTGTGTGCACGCGGTGTGACTGCCTGTCCTGGGTACTTCCCTAACCCAGGGGCTGTCTTGTCTTTTTATTACACTTTTAATTGCCTGCCTTAAGATTCAGACACAAGCGCTCCGTCACTCCCTCCCTCTTCTCCTCCCTCCTCTTCTCTCTCATTTCCACTCCCCTTCGTTTCATCCTCACTCCGCTCTCCATCCATCCACCCATCCTTCCCTCTCTCAGCGTACCAATCTCTCTCACTCTGTAGGAACCCTCAACCCTCCGGACGTCCTGCCTCGCTCCTTCCATCTCTACACCTTTCCCGTCTTCCATCCCTCCTGTCGTTCCTCTCTCCTTCAATTCATGTCACCCCAATGCACCACTGTCTTCTTTAAAGCTGCATTCGCAATAGTATGTGCTTTTTTTTGTTGTTGTTTTTTCAGTGCAAGGTGCAGTGTCCTTTTCAATGTCAGAGTCATCACTGTTGGTCTTCTCTCCACCGTACAGTTTTATAGCCAGCCTGTTGTTGTTTTACTGCCTTTAACTTTCTATATTTCTGTATTGGCCCAATGATAAACTCCTCCTCTGCCTTCCACTTCACACTTTCACCACTATTATCGTCTCTGAAACTGCGCATTCTGCAGATAAATGTATCTAAAGTTGAGATCACCTGTGAAAATTGGCGACGCAGCCTTTGCCAATTATGCACCAAAACTATGGAACCCAATACCTCTGGGAAATTAGGGAAGCAAGCTCACTAAACATTTTTTAAAAACAAACTGAAAACGTACCTCTTCACCATGGCCTTTTATTGCAGTCTGCAGTTCAAAGTTATCTATTTAGTTTTATTTTCATATTCATATTTTTTTTTCTTTTTATCTTTTTTTACTGTTTTATCCCCTGCACAACTGTATTTTAGTTCTATTGTACTTTTACTATATTTTCTATCATTGTTTATGTGGACTGCACTGTTTCTATTTGCTTTTATTCTGTACTCTGTCTGTTTAAATGCTTATTCTATTTGAATTTTATTGCTATGAAGCACTTTGGGATGCAATCTTTGCATGAAAGATGCTATATAAATAAAGTTCTATTATTATTATTATTATTATTATTATCATTATCATTATGCTGAGGCAACTGACAATGAAATCCCAAGAAAAGTTCATTCACAGCAGTTCACCTTGTAGCTGAAAGTCTGCAGTTTCATCACATTTTTTAATCAAATCTCAGAGACAAAGGATGATGCAGTTTTCCGACGTGGAAGCAGGAGAAATGTCCAGAAGCTGCCGGCAGATAATTTATTTCAGCGTCTGTCCACAGACTTTTGTCCTCTGCTCGGCCGCCGAGCCGCTCTGCTGCACCTCCGTCACTCACGATTTGACATCCTTGTTCTCTTTGGGCAAATTGAATCGTAGGCAACTGGACTTGTATTTGTCTTAGGAAGACGTTTTGGGGTTTCATCAGTTCATGCGCATCGGTCTTTCTAGTCCGCACTTACGATTCAGTTTGCCCAAAGAGAACGATGACCTAGATAAATGAGAATATCCATAAACACGACATCTTTGTTGTGTGACGTGAAGTAACAGACACTTTGCAATCCTGTTTGAGCTGGCAGTCTGAACAAGGCCCACATAACCCAGTAGAATAAAGTGTGTGTTTTCCTTTAGTTTTGGTTTGTTCCACTGGGGGCAGCAGTGGCTTTCTGTGTACAAATGGAAAGTGTGCTCTCGACACCCTCTAGTGGTCAGAAATTGTTTAATGCAGCTTTAACTCCTTCTCTCCTTCCTTTCCTAGGGTCCTTCCTTTCCTCATAGCTACCTTCCTGGTTCCATCCATCCCTCCTTTCTCTATCTATCTATCTATCTATCTATCTATCTATCTATCTATCTATCTATCTAGATGCTGAGATTTATGCTGAGCATCATGCATGTATCTGTCAGCCTTCCCATTATTCACAGTCAAGCAGAAACACACACACACACACACACACACTGAATCAAAAACACACACACTGGCATGCACAAGGCCAGATTCCCACGCTCTTTTCCACCCCTGTGACATTTTCTTCTCCATCAAGGTCTAAAAATCTCCTCAATAGATTCATGATTTAAAATCATCAGTGTGGAGGGAAGGGAGGAGGAAGAGAGAGGGTGGAGAGTAAAGACGTTGAGGAGGATGAAGAAAGCGAGGGAGAAAAGAAGTAAGGTTTGAGGAAGGAAACAGGGATGGGCAGAAAAGATTTTGGAAGGAGGAAATGTGATGATGAAGAGAAAAATGGAGACTGAAGGATGCACGAAAGGAGGAGGAAGACAGATGCATAAATCTGTTTAAATGAGTTAATTTAATTGACTATAGCTGCATATCGTATGTGCTGCCTAAATCAAATGATGTCAGTTATGGTGCAGCTTGTTTCATTAACTATTTTGATTAAGTGCTTGTATGTAGATTCACGGCCAAAACCTGCTCAGTTATAATATAAATTAACATGATCACACTTGAATATTTTCCTCTTCACCGTTTCTCCGCTTTCCGTCCACAAGGTTGGTCATCACGAGGAATCATGGGTGCTGGACTGCTGTGGGACAAGGTCAAACGGGGAGTGAGGGAGAGAAGGAAAAGGGGATTGGGGCGAAGAAGTGAAGGAGGGAGTGGAGAGAAAGAGAGAGAGAGAGAGAGATAGGGAGAGGGAGGATGGAAGGTGTACTGTGATCTCAGCATCGTGTTGTCCGACTCATGAATCAAAATATCTTTAGTCTCTAGGTGAATAAAATCTACAGCTAATAATCAGGGATTTCCCAGCTTTAATCCAGTTAGAGTGAGTGACATGAACCTAAAAATGCAATATTCAAAATAACATTGTTTACCTCATCAGGAAACAAGGGAAACTTGAAATGAGCTTGGGAACTTGCTGTTGTGTGTCATGCATTTCTTTGTTTCCCCCCGTGCTTTTTGTTTTGTCTGAGTCACCGCTGACACGCTAATTAATTTTATGTAAAGGCCTCGGAGGCGTGTTCGTGATGAGGGGTTACATAAACAAACAAACTGGAACTTGAACTCGAACTCAACCAGCGAGCCAAACGCTTCCACAAGCAATCTGAGGTGAAGGGAGAGCGGCTTCCCGGATTAACTGCAGTGAGAATAATGACAGCAGCCGGCCTGTAAAGGTTTACTACCACAGGGCGTTTCAGCAAAAACCAAACCAAGACCCATACAGTCACATCATCCTCTTTCAACTCTAAAAAAAATCTTAACACCTTGAACTCTGCTCTTAAATTTCTCCTTAAGTCTCAAAACCACATGAGGAGATGGGGAAAAAACACTTCCACTTTTTCCATATTGTACAGCAATGCCACTATATATTCTGTATCCGCTGGTTGAAATGCTTCACTGAAAGTAAATCACACTTGACATTGGGTGAAATATATATATATATATATATATATATATATATATATATAAACACTGTTAACACTAATACATAATTTTCAATAATATAGTAATATTCAATGAAAGTACAATGCAAGAGGTGCTAATTATAAATGTAAAACAGTGTGTTTTTAAGTGTTAAAAAGTTATGACCCCCCCATGTCCCCATGCGGACCAAACCAAAGTGGTTTTGTCCGCATCCTGCTGTCAGCAGAACGGCAGCTCGGTAACTTTCAGTCAGTCCGTCAGCCCGAGAGGCAATAGCCTGATGAGAACTAGCAAGAAAACCTCCTCAAGTGAAAGCCAGTGAGTCATTTATCACACCACTTGTTCACCAAGCACAAGGTTGTAATATGAAAAGCGATATTTTTCCCCTGCTTGTCCAAAACCTGCCTCTTTCAGCTCACTGTTTCAGCTAATAGCTAATGATTGTTTACAAGCTCAAGCGAGTGCAGGACAGTGAGGGAGAGAGAGGACAGACCACAGGAGGAGCAAATACTGAGCTTTTTATTCTTTTAAAAAGTCTGTCAGGATATTAATGTCAGAAATAGTTCATATTTTACTGACATTTTGAATTTGTCTCTAGATAGATAACTATTTTTTGCATTTTAAATTGCATTATTTTGTGGCATAGTTTCATTTTCTTATTTGATCTAAAAGGGACAGCTCAAACATATACTGTATGTCACTATTTGATGCCATATCTCGCTTTGTTTTTGTTGACACTACAGTAAATATGTTTTTTGAAGAATAGTTTGATGTAGTTGGATTATTCAAGGTATTTCCTCTAGTTTTAGAGCTTATTTTAAGTTTTAAGTGCTTGTAAAGCTACTTTGATGCACTGTAGTGGAAATAGAACAGCGAGCAAAGAAATTTGGATAGAAGATTATTGCTTTTAATAGCATTATTTAAAACATATGAACATGCTGAGGGCTCACTGTACAGCAAGTTTCAAAGGAGCGTAAGAGAGAAAGAGGGAGGTACAGTTGTGCCAGACAGCAATTTTTTCATGCCCCCCCCCCAGGAATTACTCTCTGAAATTTTTCTGTTTATTGTCCCCCCCAATAATGAAATGGGATTGTCGCCCCTGCTTATGCATAATTTTACACACAGCAGGACATATTTGAGATCTTTGGAAACCTCGGAGTCTCTTCTAGAATGTAAAATAAATTTCCACGGATTCAAACAAAGCCTGGCCGAGTGGCATGCATTTGTACGAGGAACACACCGATGATATCGACAGAGTTTATGAGGTTTTAGGCATCTTGACGAATCAGAAAGGGCATCATTTCGATCACGAGGATCTTTCCTGAAAAAAAAAATTCCCAGCTCCTCTTCACTGCGTAAGCAGAAACGCCTCTGCAAGAAGGAGGCACATCTCTGCTCTGAGTGTTTCAGGACTGCTATCTTACAACTCCTCACACTGGAAATGCGTCGCCTTTTTTATAGAAACAGAACAAGCACTGCGGCGGGACGTCACTCACTGTTGTTGTTGTCGTTGCTGTTCATCTGATTCCTATTCTTTTGTTGTTGTTTGTTTGTTTGTTGTTGTTTTTTTGCGCCACCGAGGCGAGATTTGACAGGCCAGGCTTTCGTCTGCTTTGTTGCCTCCTGTTTCAAGGCCTGTCTCTCACGCGAGGAGTGAAGGAACGTGACTTGAGCGTTACTGTTCACACGTTGAGGCTTCATCCATGTCCCCGCTCGTCTTCATCTCGCTTGCAGACAGATTAGAAGACGTTTATTAATGTTTTCTTTAATAGTACATGACACAGTGCATGGAGAGATAGGAAGATGGGAGGGAGAGAGAGAGAGAAAGAGGGCAGCAGAGAATGCCAAAGATGGATTTCCAGATGGATTTCGATGCTTTGGGAAATCTACTCACTCAACATTCAGGCTGATAGCACTTTTTTTTTAACTGAATTGAAATTAAGAAAGTAAGAGAATGATAAGAGGGGAAAGAAAGAGAGAGAGAGAGAGAGCGAGTGATGGGTGAGAGAGCAACAGATGGAGAGAGAGATGAAAGAAGAGACAGGTGGCAGACGTGGAGATGTTGTGTTGTGATTGCCGCCGTGTAGAGCGGCTTAGACGAGGGGACTCGGTGGTATTAAGGGCTTTGCATGGAAAACAGCGGCGTCCCGTGGAACTAAAGTCTAACATTGTGAAACGCCGTCCTCGACCTGTTCTAGCCGCAGAGTGTATCAGCGCTGTAAGCCTCTCGGTGTGGCGCCGCAGGCCCTCGAGGTGCACAGGCGGAATCACTCCTTAAGCTCTCCACTTGCCCTCATTTACACCTGGAATTAACACGCAGCTCATATCATCACAGCGCCGAGATGCGGTTTTTGTGGAGTTTAAACTGCAACCGGGTGACTTCATGTCCCAAACAGCAGCAAAGGAAAACAGAATACGATGCGATACTCAGAAATTATTATCATTATTTCTTCTTGTAATGCACTCCAGCTCCCTACTAGGAAAAATTCGGTAACACTTTACAATAAGAGTACAACAATTAACATTAGTTAATGCCGTAATTCTTAATTAACTGTTAGTTGATGATTATTATGGCATTTACTAATGTTAATAATATCTACAATAACCCTTAAATAACATAAAAGTTAGGGATATTCGGCTTTCGGGTGAAATTTCAGGATGAACCTAAAATGCATTATAACCTTTACAGGTGAACTTAATGTGACCTTCTGTAAACTTTTGAATGCACATGTCCAACTGTTCAATGTTTCAGTACTTTTTGCACAAGTTGCTGTTCTCTAACAAGGAGTTTAACGGCAAAATTCACATCAGGTGTTTGATGCTCCAGCTCATCGAGGTCGTATCATTAGGGAACGGCTGCTGGAGACTGGGGTACCTCAAATGGAGTGGCCTGCACTTTCTCAGACCTGAATCCCATAGAAAACCTATGGGATCAGCTGAGTCGCCGTGTAGAGGCTCGGAGCTCTGTACCCCAGAACCTCAATGTCCTGAGGGCCGCCCTTCAAGAAGAGTGGGATGCCATGGCTCAGCAGACAATAAGTCGACTTGTGAACAGCATGAGACGTCGTTGTCAAGCTGTAATTGATGCTCAAGGGCACATGACAAGTTATTGACACTGACATTTTTTGTTGTGGTATATCCACCACTGTTGTTGGCTTTTGTTTCAAGAAATTGTTTGAGATGAGGAAATCACCAGTGCATGCTTCTACTTAAATGCCCTACTTTCATGATATAATATCACTGTAGTGTGAACATTTTACATTTTCCGTAAATTTCACCCGAAAGCCAAATATCTCTAACTTTTTGTGAGTAGTGTATAAATTAATACCTTAGCATGAACAGCATTAGTACATGATTCTTAGACACATTAGTTAACGGTTAGTTAACTGTTACTTAATGTTTATTACCTGTGACTTAATGTTTATTATGGCATTAACTAACGTTAATTTTGTACTCTTATTGTAAAGTGTTACCAAAAATTCAGCTTAACTTCCCTTTAATGGGCGACTGATTTTTTAACTTTATTTCTGATTTCTCTGCCCTGGTGTGTAGAGGTTCGATTGAGTCTGTCAATTTGTCGGCTACTTTGGGAATTCCTTTGTTGTAGTGTGAGAATTTGGTCGATACACACCAACGTGGAAAGCTAAAAAATACCCAGTCCTGCAGCCAGAGTGTGTGATGACATCTCTGTCAAAAGACTCAGCCGCTCTGTACTGTGTTTCAACACTGACACAAGTCCGATAGAAACGGACATGCCATCAAGAGGCTGAAAAAATGGTTAAAAACAGACGTTGACAGATATCACTGACATGGAAGAGTTTTGGGTTAAAACGGTTCAAGTCGACATGGCAGCACGGTTAACACGCCGCACAGCAGGATGGTGTGCTTGCTCACTGATGTGCAGGAAAAAGTCAAAAGTTTGACTCACCGCTTCCTGTGCACGTTCCTGCCAGTCTCCGCACCAGACACTTGAATTAATATAATTTGGGCAAACAGGCGAATCCTCAGAACAGTGAAGATGACACACTTCTCCGTTGCAGCCCTGCGATTCAGGCTGATGAGATCGGTGTATCTTTTTATGAAATATCTTGTCTAGTGCGGCTTTACATTTACACCCTGAAATAAAATGTGCTTTTTTATCTGTTTCGTGGATTTAAGGTTATAAATTTGAATGTATCCAAATTGAAATCACATTGTAGCCGGTTCATTTACATAGCACTTATCCTGAGAATATTTACCTTTGCATAGACAGCAAACAGAAGAGAAATCACATTTTCAAATGCAGCTACAAAATCAGGTACACTATACTGACAAAACACACCTCATCTGGCTTTTCTCTACATGTATCTCCAAGTGTCCTGATGCTCCAGTGTCAGTGAGTTAATATCCTCAATCATACTCAGATTTGCGCCGTTGCATTATTTGTGCTACGGGAGCGGGCTGCCACCTGTTACCTTTACCCCGTCACTCCTGTTTGAGTCCGCAGGTGACCGGCTGTCTCCATTGACGTGGTCGCTGCAAGGAGATTTTTATCCTGTTAACACTTTGTCGTCGATGTGTCATCTCCCGCCTCTGGAGCTGCTTTGGATGTTGAGAATTTAATTGCATTTGGGGCGCATTTACACCTGAATTTTAATGCGGTTTAGCTCCATCCAAACATAATCTAATCAGCCAGGATGCATGCTAATGCTTGGTGGGGTTAGTTCTATCTCTCTCTCTCTCTCTCTCTCTCTCTCTCTCTCACACACACACACACACACACACACACACACACACACACACACACACACACTAATCTATTTGTATTTCACTGGCACGAGGGTTAGTATAAATATTTGATGGGATCAGAGGGTACTGGGGCCCGCTGTCTCCCTTTCAGTCCCCGAGCTCAGCCGGTCTGACCCCAAATCCCCGCTTTGGATCAATAAGGACCAGGCAGAGATTTGCACACACTCTGAATACATACACACACACACACACACAGACTTTTGATCCTGCGCTGCCAGGGTCTTTGTCGGAGCAGATCAGAGATAGAGATAGAGGGGGTTATCAGGCTTCACAATCGCTATTGATCACAGCCTAGAGAGCACTAGAGTTTATCCCCTCTCTCTCTTCCCTCTGCCTCCGTCTTTACACATCAGCTCTGCTCTCTCAGCGTGACCTTGCCCTTTTTTCTCCCCCACCTCCCTTCCTCTGCCCTCTTTGGTATCAGTTTCATGCGCAGTCGCTCTTATCCTCCTCCTCTTTTCTTTTTGTCTCTCTCGCCTGCTGATTTTGGATTGATAACCTCATGTCTCTAATTGCAAAGAGAGAGAGAGAGAGAGAGAGATCACCTGACTATATAAAAAACCCAAACGCACCGCAGAGCATCGTGCTCCACCTTATCTGACGAAACCGTTGTGGCGAGCAAAAAAAACAGAGTGAGCGATGTCTGCACTGGCCAGCGTGAAACCTGGCCTTTAAGCCGGGGTCTCCTTGATTAATAATGAATTTGTTTGCTGTAAAAGAAACGCTTGTAAGATTTCAGTTTATCAGAGCAACGCAGGGAGATGATGAAACAGAAGGGGTGCACATCCTCCTCCTTCCTTCTTGTCTTTCTTCTCTCTCTCTCTCTCTCTCTCTCTCTCGCTTTCATCATCTCTCTTTATCGCTCCTGTACAATGCAATCTTGCAAAACATCACTGAACCCGATCTATTATTTATTAATCTAGGTTCATCAAATCGATCAAATTCAAACCAAAGAGACTGACCGGGTAGAAAACAAAACTTTGAAAAAATTACTAAAAAAAAACCAACAACACTTCTTTAATGAAATAATCTACAATTTGACATAAATGCATATTTATTTTACTTCTCATAATTGCTGAATGATATGATTTACCACAGTAGTTATTCAGTTTCTACCTTTACTGCTCTGAACGCCCGCTGTCAGGTACGTCTCTCCGCATTAAAAAGGAGCTCTTTGTTTGAAATAAACTGAGGAGGCACTGGGTAAGATAAAAAGGTAACACTTTACAATAAGAGTACAACAATTAACATTAGTTAATGCCGTAATAAACATTAAGTAACAGGTAATAAACATTAAGTAACAGTTAACTAACCGTTAACTAATGTGTCTAAGAATCATGTACTAACGCTGTTCATGCTAAGGTATTAATTTGTATGTTATTTAAGGGTTATTGTAGATATTATTAAGATTAGTAAATGCCATAATAATCATTAACTAACAGTTAATTAACCATTACGGCATTAACTAACGCTAACTAACGTTAATTGTTGTACTCTTATTGTAAAGTGTTACCGAAAAAAAGTTTGCTCACTTTTTATGATACAAAGAAATTAATAATGACAAACCGAACACTGGTTAAATAAATGATGTAAAATACATTACATCAACTAAAAAATCAGATTACACCAAAATGGGAATTAAGTTGGGACTTAGTTATTAAAATTAGTTTAAAAAAGCATAAATCAATGGATGTTACATTCTTACATGACTAATAAGAGTATTGTGCAGGACATTCCAGCTGTATTCAAGAAATGCAAACTTAAAACCCAGAAATGGAAAGCCAAATCCAGAAAATAAGGAAAAAACTTTTTTAATTTTAGTGTGCAGCAGTGATTTTGGATGATCACATTTTCACAGTTTTGGATTGTAATAAAGAAGTTTTGGATTGTGATCTTCTGCAAAAGAAAACCTGTATCGCCACCACCACTGGCCAAACTGTATGATTGCCTTTGATTTCTGGGAATGGCAGTGCAAAAATACCTACATCAAATAGACAAGGATTTTTCAGATTGCCACTTTAAATGATCAGTTTGGGAGTCAAGCAACAGAAAAATGAATGAATGAATGACGAATGAAGAATATTGTGAACTAAAAAACAGCACATGTTCAGCAACAGCCAGCATATGAAACAACAGTTAGATGTTCAATTGTCTTCACAATACTGTCTACTTTATTCTTCCCTTTTTTCTGTGCCTTTGCCATCCTGCCAGGTTGGCTCCTTCTTCATGATCAACCTGTGCCTGGTGGTCATCGCCACCCAGTTCTCGGAGACCAAGCAGAGGGAGCACCAGCTGATGCAGGAGCAGAGAGCCCAGTGCTCGTCCTCCTCCACGCTGGCCAGCGAACCGGGCGACTGCTACGAGGAGCTCTTCCAGCTGGTTTGCCACATCCTCCGCAAGGCCAAGAGACACACCATCGCCCTCATCTGTGCCCTGAGGGGGAAACCGCGGGGCTTCAGGGGCGTCGGCAGAGGTGGAGGAGGAGGAGAGGGGAGAGAGAGGAAGGCCAATGGAGGGGGAGAGCCTGAGAGGAGACGGGCGTTAAGGCGTGGCACATACGGTACGTACTTTCTGCAGTTCACTTTTATGCACTTCAGATTCAGCGTTATCTATCAAAGATTCATGCAGTTTCTATGAGGAGTTACTTTTCAAACCATTCCACATCCTAATTGGTGGATATCTTCATTTGAAATGCATTTACTTCTTGTTTCCACCAACATATCCGTACATACATACATATAAAATGCATCCGTGCTTGCATTTCTGACAGGCACTTGGAGCAATGGGCAGTGTGTGTGTTCTTTTATACCCCTTCGTTATCCAGGAAAGGCTGACGGAGCATGTAATACTCTTTGTCAGCACCACCAGGCTTCACATTCATACAGTCACACAGATTCACACTGCATAAAAAATCCTCTTAACAAGTCGTTTAGTCTCGTATTCAGGCCTGCAATCGTGTTTTCCCTCAAAAACATAAGCCGGTGGGATGAGGGAATCCCACTTGTGCCCAGACTTGTCTTGATTCAAGCGTGGTTTTCTTGATATTAGCACACTGAACCGCCTTATTCTGCCGTGTCTCGGCATATACGTTCTTGTAAGCACAGAGAAAAATTCCTGAAAGTGATATTATAGGAGTAACAAGTGGCTTTGTCTCGTCAAGGTGAGAAAATGCAGCTCTCAGAGTTGAAATTCAAACACTATGAAATGGCATCTTACTTCCTAGACTTTCCACATTTCCTCTTACAACAGGATGTTTGGTGTGGGACTAAGTGACAAGGGATCAGTCAAAAGTGTCCAGTAGGATATCAGTTAAGGAGAGAAGCTTAGTCTTATCTGACGGGATGGTTTTGACGGGCATGATTATTAGTTGAAATTTTATATACACTGGTGGAGTATGACCTATGCTGCTTGGTTTATTGAACATGGCTAAGCAGAGTACAGAGATGCAGATTTCATATAATCAAGCCGTAAATTAACCCAAAGGGCAAATTTAAGAGATATTACAACATTAAGCGATATTACTTGATATCTGTAACGCTACCACAATCAGTTTCGCCCAGTATTTACATTAAAACCTCCTGAAATTGCTGGAAATCGCTTGTGACTGAGGCTATCACTAGCTTGTGGATCACATTAACACTGGACTTAAAGATACACGGTCTTATAGGAAGTAAAAGTAATGAAAGTTCAGTCCATAAGTACGGTGGCCGAGAACCGCCATCGCTGCAAATAAAAAAAAACAAAAAAAAAACGATGCAAACAACAAAAAACACTGCAAATAAAAAAAAACGCTGCAAATAAAAAAAAACGATGCAAACAACAAAAAAACGCTGCAAATGAAAAAAATGCTGCAAATAAAAAAGAAAAATGCTGCGTTGCAAATAAAAAAAAGCAACGATGCAAGCAAAAAAGCCGAAACGGATTTTTCATGGCAGATTTTTTATATTTGTTATATTTAAGCAATAAGCCCCTTGAAGCCGTGGGTTACAGTGATTTTACAACGGCTGAGGGGCGTTCTAAAATGTAAAATCGCCGTTGTAAAATCACTGTAACTCACGGCTTCAAGGGGCTTATTGCTTTTATAAAACGGTTACCCTACATATAGCCCATAAAATAAACACACAAGAAAAAAATCAATAATTTATTGGTAATTATGCAACAATAAAGCTGAGAACTATTCATTCTTCCACCAAGCAAGATAGAGTGGACAGAATGAAAATGGGTTTCTAATGTACGATTTTTTTTTTTTTTAACACCCTCCACTCTTGTCCTCTCAGGTGCTTCTTGCCCCCACCATAATAAACCCGACCACGCTTCGTCTGACCTCGCCGCCACCGACGGCTGTCCTCACTGCACCATGGCGCTGTCGCTCACCGACGGGGCGGGGCCACCCGGGGGTCGGGCCACCAACGAAGCCGAGGAGGGAGCCGTGGAGGAGACGGACAGGGAGGACGTCCAAGCGAGCGGCAAGGAGAAGGGCAAGAAAGGCGGGGAGGGAAGCGGCGGGGAATGCAGTCCCACGCGGCGCTGCAGGGAGCTGTGGTACGAGATGAGGATGAAGCTGTGGGGCATCGTGGAGAGCAAGTACTTCAACCGAGGCATCATGATCGCCATCCTCATCAACACCATCAGCATGGGCATCGAGCACCACGAACAGGTACGGACAGGTGTTTGTGCTTGATATGGAGTCCGATCTTCAAGATTTTTTTGTATTATTTTACAATTTCTTTCATTTGCTCTCCTGTCTCCCCCTTATTCTTGTTTATTTTGCAGTATTTCTCTCTCGTTTTTTATCTTTTCAGCCTCTTTTACAGTTGTTTCTACGTACTTTTTATGCATTGATTAAGATGTACTGAATCAGAAATGTCAAAAAGAAAATGTATATTTTAAATATTGCAGAAAAGTGCATACCCTTACTTGAAGCACAAAAGTTTTCTGGTAAGGAAACTTTGATGGAAAACGCGTTTGAAGAATAAATCCTGATGCAGGTTGACTGGCATGACAGATTAACCGGAGTTTAAACGTGGCTTTGTATGGTTTGAAGTTTCATCTATAAAATATTTGCTCACTTTAACCTCCTAAAAGTGTCATACCTGCTGCTTGTCCATCTGTAAGATTCCTGTTGTCACAACAAGCACATTTTTCTTTCTTTTTTGGTTCAACCATTGAAATAAGACTTGAACTCTAACCATGAAACGCTGAAGAACAATAACAATATCAGTATCAACCCGGCTGATGGAAAGGCACCCAATATGCACTTTATTTTAACCAAAATGTTGCATAAAATTTCCTTGACAATTGGATGAGAGTTTAGCCTGTAACCACTGTAACCAGTCTCGATTTGAATTCAGTTTTCCACTAAACATTCAAGGGCTCTATTGGCATGGCTGGATTTTATGTCCGATGCCAACGAGGCGAGCCGAACCACAATCCAAATAGAATAAATGCAAATGCAAATTGTCAGATTAACATGTAATTACACAGGAAATCCATTCATTTCCTGCAGGGTTGAGCAACCAGAGAATCTCAGCCAATCAACAAGCTTGTCGCCGAAAAAAAAAGAAAAAAAAAGTTTCATTGGCCCGTCGACCGCCAATCAGATATCTGTGCTTTGTTGTTTTTGTTTTTTTTTTAGTCTACCAACGTGATTTTGTTTCATAAGGAGTTGTTCTACATGGCAAGTGATGGGAAAGGGATAAGAACTACAGCCGATTTACAACTCTGCAACTTTAATTTGAAAGGCAACAGGAAGGAACATCTCAAAAAACACTTTTTTAAAATTTATGTATTTATTTATTTATTTATTTATTTTTTATGAATGCTACCCAATTAGCACTTGTAGTAAAAGGCAATACCAAAGCAAATTTATCCGTTTAGTAATTTGCAGCTGTACAGATGCAATCAGAGCCTCTTGCAGGACACACAATCAGTCAAAATCGAGCAACTGGCAATTTGCCGGCAGAGTTTGTCCATTTCCAACCCTGTCGCTCCATGTCCAGATATCTCCTCATAATAAACTTCGCTATTTTCTGGCTCCTGCCCATCCGTCCCGCTCTCTTACTTCCTATCTCCACCTCGGTCCGTTTCTGTATAATGTGATTTCCAGCAGGGCAGATACGTCCAACACTGCGGCTCGCCCGAGGAGGATGAAGGCAGGGCCGCCGGAGCATCATCACTCCTCCTCACATCACACTGACCGAGAGCTCGTAACAGCTGAAATTGATCCCTCCGTGCACCCTTACACCTTTGCCATGCTTATTTCTCTCTCCTTTTTTTTTTTTTTTGGTTTCTCATTCTCTCTTTTGTTCAGTCTTTGTCTCTTCATCAATATCTCTCTTTCTCACTCTACCAGCGCCCACTCACTTCTTCCGCCGCCGCAGTGGTGGGTTGTCTCTCATCACAGGGGCGGCTAAAAATAGAGAAAACAGAGAGACAGAGAGAAAGAGAGAGAGAGAGAATGAAAGAGAGAGGGAGAGAGAGAGGCGGTTGGAGTGATGTAGGGAAAGACAAGCAGAAAAAAGAAGACAGGGAGTAAAAAGACAGAGAAATAGAGACAAGCACAGAGAGGGAGACTTTGCGTCTTTGTTGGAGAGTAACAATGCCTGTGGTTACACACCCTGATTTGCATCGTGTGTACCCACACACACACACACACACACACACGCACGGGAGTCAAGCCTCCATCTGTTTGAACAAGAGGTATTAGAGGCTTAATCAGTCTCATCGCTCTGATCTTGATCCTGTTGTCGCAGCCTGAAAATAAAGTGCTTCCAACTGTTCAACTGCACCTCAGGTCACTGGTTTCACTGGGAAAAAAACAATTAACCAGTGAGGGAAATAGTCACCAGCCACCAGACAAATGCTATATTGGAGATTTTTCCCAAGACCAAAAACCGTGAGAATCATGTCAGCAATAAAACTAGAATTCTTGATTTCTCCTTTTTTTTTTTTTTTTTTTTTTTTTTTTTGGCACAAGATGTCTGTATTTCCCAGAGAGGAAGCAATTTTTATGAATTTGTCCAGTGACCCCATATGATTATTGGCAATGAAAAAGTGGTTTTGGTGCTGTAAAAGTTTGTCGAGACAGTCTTACCAGCCACTTTGGCAGGGAACAAGTCATCATTTGGGGGGTTGTATTTTTTTATTGTTATTTTTTTTCCCCCCCATAACAAACAATTTGCTGGTGAGATCGTGAAAGGTGCCAGGGGTGAAGGAGAAAATGTCCCCCGCACTTACAGCAAAAAGCAAATTTGTTCCTCCACCATTTGTTCCGTGACATTTTTGTGATAACATAAGCACACATTGTTGCAGTCCCAAGATACAGACTGCAATACAGTAAGTCAACAGCAGCTCCCACTCTCATTACATATTCACTGCTCTGGGATGTAGCTGAGCCAAGGCTGGGAGGTGCAATGACAAGAAAAAGGAAATATTTCAAGGCTCAGATTTACTAATTCGTCACTACGAGATACAATTTATTCCCTCAATCTAATCAACTCATTCTCCCGATTTAGTTAATTCATGGCCACAAGATATAACCCGTTCCTTTTTTAGTTAATTTGTGGCCACGAGTTAAATGTGCAACACTCATCTTTTCTCTCGGGAGCAGACTACGACAGAAAATATTTGTTCCCGAAGAGCTCATGGCCAAGACTAGACAATGTTTGTCAGTGTGGATATCTTAGTTTAACACAGATGTAATGAAATAGGTAACTGATTCTTTATGACATGCATTTCACAAAAATTGATAATCACGATTTCAATAGAAAGTCGGTTAAATGGCAATTTGTGCATGGCGATCCTGCTTTTTGACTTATTTCTGTGTCCCGCGAATGAGGTTTGAATATTTATATCCAGCAATGAGTTTTGTTCACTTTCCCCCACTCCTTATGTCAGCACAGGGCAGTGTGAAGTCCCTGTTTATTCTGTTGTTTACACTGTTTATTCTGTTTTATCTATTTATTCTCTCTTGCACTCATTATTATTTAGCTCTTGTTTTTTTTTTTTTTTTTTTACGTACTAGTTATATAGATTATATTTTAATTATTTAAACTGCCCCACAATTCCATCTCTGTTGTAATCCGGAAGCCAAGCAATGACATTTCGTTGCAAAAAACTCACTGCTGTGTTTTGTTTTGTTTTGGGTTTTTTTTTGTGCAATGACAATAAAGAAAGTCTAAGTCTAAGTCTAAAGATGAACGGAAGTCTGGTAATGAAGCATCACAGCGCTGTTTTGTCTGATTTGTCTTTTGCTCAGACTCATTCCCCCCACAACTGTCATGATAAACGGAAAACTTCTCTATGGATTATGTCTACTGATGACATACAAAGTGGGCTCTGATTTCCCTGGTAAAGATTCGAACCCCCACCCCTCACAGCTCTGCTTTGAAGGGCCACCACCCAGTCGAGGGCACTCCAAAACTAGGAGTAGGGCAAAGGGAAGGGAATGGCTCTGAGGCTGCTTCCCAGTAAGGCCCTGCCTCCTCACCGGGAAGCAGGTCGGACCAGACAGCGTTTGCCTGGATCTCTGGCAGGTCCACATGGGTGCCACTGTGCACACAATGGGACACATTGTGAGGGCACAACTACAGAAATATACAAGTCATGTGTATGGTGGTGTATCGCTATTTTTTTTAATGAACGCTCATGACAATATAAAAAATACAGAATATACATAAAACAGAAAAAATGTAAATATTTCAAAAATCACTGAACATCACTACTTTGGCCTATGAAACTGGCCATGTGTTGTAAAAATAAATAAATAAATAGAATGTACGCATTCATTGCTTAGACAAGAGTCGGCACTTTCCAACAAAAGTGAAAAAAAAAATAAAAAATACACAATTTTTTTTAAAAAAAGTTTAAAAAGTTGCATCGTCATTAGAAATAGCAATTTTTAAATAATATTGAAATACAGAGTGAATTTGATTGATGTTTCAGAGGGTTAAAAGCCATTCATTTTGGGGTGGCCAGTCAGTCTTAATGGGAATGGGGGGGGCAAAATTTCGTGTGCTTATTAAAGATTAACTGTTGAATGGATCTGGATGTGGGGTTTCTGGGAACATGAGCGTACATTGCAGGTAGAGGAATGGCAAAGTCAGCAGGGTCATATGAAATAATGCTGAGCACGGCAAGACAAGAGATATTGTCCAGCTGCTACCAGCATAGTATTTTCATTCATGAACATCAGGGTGCAATGCAATGCAAGATTTTCTTTGGATAGATTTTAGACAAGCTTACTTTGGTTCTGCTCAGCTTTTGTGTTTTTTTTTTTTTGTTTGTTTTTGTTTTTGTTTTACCTAAATTGTGCAGTGAAGTGATGAAACACAGGAAAGAGAGAACACCCCCTCAAAAAAAAAAAAAAAGAATGCAAACCAAAAAAACAAAACAAAACCTAAACTAAGTAGTAAGAATGTCAAGACTTGCTCACGTTTTCGCTTTCCCAAATCATCTCCGGTTCTCGGTGTGGCATCAAATCACCACACCTTTTATTTCAGTCTATACATCAGCCAACTGGAGAACACAAGTCTTTAGATCTGGTCCCAGATCTGCGCTAATGAGATGGCTGTAATAGATCTCCAGGGGCTGTTGACGCTGTTTGGCTGTTCTGCAAACAGCGGTCAGCCGTCACATCGTTACCAACACCGGTGGGCACACATCATTAGCCTGTGTTTCCACACTGCTAAACGCTCATTAGGACCGACAAACACACAGAAATACATGCACACGTCCAAACAGGCCTACACACACACACACACACACACACACACACAAGTAAATGTTAAATACACAGTCCCCATTGATTGTGGGCTGGTGAAATGTCAGAAGCGTCATTGCTGAAGTTACACAGGAGCTCTGTGGAATAGTGATGTGCTGGAAATCACGACCATGACAAATTTAGCTTTCTCACTCGCTGTGTGTTCGTGTGTGTGTTCGTGTGTGTGTGTGTGTTGGTGTTAATACCTGTTTAGATCGAGGAAGGGAGATAAAGAGCGCGAGACTGAAATAGCAACAGACACAAAGACAGTTGAATGGACAGACAGTGTTGAGTCATTCGGCACATTAACAGAATCTGATGAATTGAGATAGAAAGGAACACAGTGGCAGCCATTAAAAAAAAAAAAAAAAAAGAACACCTACCCATCCTGCCTGCAAACACACAGTGAAACTGCAAGTGTTAACAAGTGTTCATTGGACTTAAAGGAGCAGCGCATCCAAAATCCCAAATCCAAAATCCCACTAAACCCCCCCTGTGTGTGTGATTTGGTGAGGTTTCCACTCTGCTGTCCCTGTCTCCCTTCACTCCAGTGCAACTGGGCTGGGTGGGTATTCGTCTATGGAGCTCAAACTGTCAAAAATATTTGTGTGACAACTTTTGCGTCTCTCATCTGATTTGACTTTCATTTATTTATTTATTTTTTATGGTCTAAGAATATTTGCATCACCTTTTCTCCAGCTGGAAATCCTCAGGTCTGCTTGGCGCCCTGTGACATTTGCAGACTTGCAGACCTCGACACGACACTAGAAACATTAAAAACAACACCAAACACAGCTGACCATGGTTCAGCACAGGGCCCACTTGTATGCCATTATTCTTCTTCTTATTCTTCTTCTTATTCTTATTTTCTTATAGGGTACTGTGGCACTTGACCTTATCCAATCACAGTAATGATGTTAACATATAAACCAGGCAATGCACTGGCAATTTAATGATATCCCTGCAGCTGTGGTCTGGACTAATCTTGAAATAAAATCCCGAATCCTCTTTGTCTGAGACCGCAACAAGCCTGAGTGTGAATAAAAATGATTCTGAGACGAGACCGAGACCTTCGAAAAGCGTTTTCCAGACCAAGACTACTGACTGAGGGTGGTGGTTGTTAGCATTCTCAGAGCTGAATTAATTCTGTTCAAGACCGGGTGGGAAATTAGCATCCGCCAGCTGCCAGATGCGGGTGAATTTGCAGTGACTGGTAGATTTTTTTTTTTTTTTTTTCAGTCCAGCAGACACTGTGGTGGATTAAATGAAGTAGCCTGCAGTTCTGTGTTGACACGGCCGCGGTGTGAAGCCTGCTGGAGCTGCAATAACAATGAAAGCCAAGCAGACAGACAAAAAAAAAGGAAAAAAAACTTTTTTTTTTTTTAATGAAAGGTGGTGGAAGGAGGAGAGGGGAGAAGAACAAAACATGACGATGGAGTGTTCACCGAGTTCATGTCTTAGGTGAGGGGCAGTTAAATTTATTTGTCATGGAGACAAAACCAAAAACTGGAAGCAATTAACTCCTTTGAGCAACTGATTGTTTTTTCAAAAAACATGGCAAAAAATGATTAACAAATTTGTTATAAAATATATACAGCATTGGTAAAAATAAATAAATAAATAAATAAATAAAGGAAAAAAATACCAGAAAATTAAAAAAAAACAAAAAACAAAAAAAAACTTAAAATTAGCACACAAAAAAATATGTGAAAACATTGAAATAATGTATTTGAACATCACCTAAGCAATGGGCCTATTGCAAATAAAAATGTAAATGTTTATTTATTTTATTTTATTTTATTTTATTTTATTTTATTTTATTTTATTTTATTTTATTTTATCAAATTTGGTTCATTACTCCTCAGTGGCGTCGAGGCTTTTGTGTTGTGTCGGGTGTGCAGGCTATCGTGCCGCTCCTTGGCCTTTCCACCAATCGATGTGGGCCCGTCGATCCACTGAGAGTGAGATGGCTAACAACTAGACAAAGAGAGGAGAAAGAGAGATGAAGAAATAGACAGAGAGATGGAGAAAGAACGAGGGTCTGTTTTTGCATTCTAAGTTCTTGTTTGGAGTCTATTACACCTGCCACACTTGTGTGTGTGTGTGTGTAAGTGTGTTTGTTCTGGATAAAAGCTTTATTTCCTCTCGGTATTGATTGACTGGCACTGCTTGTGGTTGGTGAAAGCATGACCAAAGTGACCTATAACACCTCTGCAGACAATGTCCTTACACCCTCTGCTTTCCCATTTTCCTTTGTCCTTCCCTCATTTCCTCCCCTCTTTCATTTTCTCTCCTCATTTCCTGTCCTGCCATGTCTCCTTTTGCCTACCTTCCTTCAACTTTTCTCCCCTTTCTTGTTTTCTCTCCTCTCCTTCGGATCTGCTTTCTCTGTTCCTCTTCGTTCCATGTTTCTCTCCTTCCCTCCCTTCCTCTCCTCTGCTTCCTCTTGGTCTCTTTTCTCTTCCTCTTTTCTATTCCCCAACTTCTCTTCTCTCTGTTTCTCCGTTGGTTTCCCGCCCCCTTCCTCTCCTCTCGCAGCCCGAGGAGCTCACCAACGTTCTGGAGATCTGTAACATCGTCTTCACCAGCATGTTCTCTCTGGAGATGATCCTCAAAATCACAGCGTTCGGCTCCTTCAGCTACCTGAGGAACCCCTACAACGTCTTCGATGGCATCATCGTCATCATAAGGTACAAAAATTTAGTTCAAATTAATTTAACAAACAAAGTATGTGAATCGGATATGTGAATCTATCCACCAATATTTGATGATTAATGTAAAAAAAATATGTCTGTGGGTGAAACATCCCACTGATATAACTTCGAATGATATTTTTCAAAATAATAGCATTATTTATTTACAGTTTACCCTGCAAAAAATATTGATTTTATCAAGTCATTTAGGCCTGCATTCAGTGTTAAAAACTTTCTTAGTTTTCTTAAAGCGAGTGAAAAAGTCCACCAGTGGGATTATAATCCCACTTGTTTTTTTTAATGCAGGTTCACTTGTTTCAGGAATGTTTCAAGTAGAAATGTTTTGAAACAAGGCAGATGTAAAAAAAAACAAACACAAAAACAAACAAACACCTGGTTCAAGAAAACTCTGGAAACAAGTTGATGAGCACTGGAACCAAATGGTGTCACCAAATGCAGTCAAAATATTTTATAATGTTATTAAAAAGTAAAACTATTCTAGTTTGCAGTTTTCACCCCCACATTTTCCCAATATAGACATCCTTATTACATTTTTGATTTTTTTTTTTTTTTTTTTTTTTTTTGATTTTTTTAGATTAAAAAAAAAAAAAAAACTCTTGCAAAATGATTAATGACGTGAATGTAAGCAGGTAATGGGTCAGTGTGAAAGTTTTGACTCATTTTAACAAGTTAATTCCAAAACAGCTTTGGGAGGACAGGACAATATGCACTGGTGAAATCCTGAATGCCAAAATGTAGGAAGCATGTTCTGTCTCTCAGAATTGAATTATATTTGAGGGTGAAATCCTGCAGGTAAATTATTCATATTGTGTTTTGTCAAATTGTCATCCAGATCCCACCGGGATGAAATGTACCACCTGTATGCGTGCGGCTGTCACTGTGTCGCGATGCCAAAGCATCAGCCACAAACAGGTTTTGTGTTTTTTTTTTTTTTTTTTTTGTGATTTGTGCATTGAGCGTCAGGTGAGTGGCTGTGCCTTTGATCTTTTGGTGTTTTCTCAATTCATCTGGCTGAGCGCCCCTGTCTCTGATCCCCATTATATCCCAGAGATCAAATACACATCAAAGCTGCTCAAACTATACAAGATCAATTGCGCAGGTCATCACAGAAGATCCATGTTGATTGAATAAATCTACATCTGTCTTCTCATCTCTTGTCCCCTCTCTCATACGCCTTCTCTTCATCTATCTGAATGTCCTCAGATATTCATACAGAGCTGCTGTGTCAAAGTGGGCCCTTTTCACTCTCGGCCAATGCCCAGCCAGTGATATTTTGATGTTATTTTGATGTGCTGGATGGAGCCGTATGCCTGCTAAAAGACATGCGACGTGTAATTCCAAAAGCTCACCAACTTCACAAGAAAAGACAATGATAATTCGGCGACGGCAACATTGGGTTGTTGCAGCAGCAAATATTTTTTAAAAAGTAATTATTAAGTAGGGATTAAGTAAAAGTGTGATTTATTATGTGTATAACTCCATCAGCTTCAGAAGTCGATGCATTATGCAGAAGATTAGAACAACAAGAGCACCCCTTGTTGTCTTTTTTTTTTTCTTTTTCCTACATCTGCATGCATTGCTGTGAAGACAGGACGGGGGCATTTCATCCACTTTAAATGTGAATTAGAGAAATTATGTCTCCTTTTTTTTCCCCTGAGGCCAACAAAGGGCCTGGTGATGAGCATTAAGGCTATTAGCTCTACAGTGTTGATGTGGATGAATCAGCGGAGGATTCTGTTGTACTGGGAACAATGAACAAGATCAGGGTCGTGCGTTCAACAATGGAGCTTTGATGATTCAGTAACTGAGACTTGATTTCCACAAACAGTCAAAATTTGGGACTGACATCATGCATCATATGAATAGATTATGACAAGTGAAAAGCAGGTTAGTACCAGTTGCATGCTCTCTAGGTTTGAGAGACTGAGCTAATGATGAAGTGAACACCAAAACACAAATTATAACTCCCTAACTTTATCTATTTTATCTAGTCTTCTTTATTTGTTGTGTTCTCACTGGGCCTTGAGTGCTGAGATGTCGTTCTTTTCACGTACACCATGTTTGGAATGACAATAAAAGAACCTTGAACATGAACCTTTGAAAAGGATAAAGACATTTTTATTGTGATTTCTGGCAAACAACTCGATAACCCTAAACTAAACAATCTGATCTTGTAAAATGACACAGTTTAGCTCATCTGGAAACCAGTGAACTTGAAATGACACACAATTTGAATTTCACACTTTAAAGGTTATGACCGCCTGCATTTCAGACATATGCAGTTCAGTGAGGACCTCAGGGAAATCCTACAGCCTTTTAGCAGCAACAGTGTGTGCCTAACCCTATTAAAATTGTATTCAGTTACTGATTTTTCCATTTCTGCATTGCTGTCAACACAGGAAAACATGAATATAAGTATAGTTTAGAGCAGTGGTATCTCGGGTTCATACATTTGTTTTTATTAATACATTCAATGTTTTTGATGTAGTTGCATTGACTATAGGCCACTACTTCGGACTGAATTAGACCAACTGATGCGTCATACTACTGCATATAGATAGATAGATAGATAGATTGATTCATATAAGAATTACAGATGCACGATATTGGAGTTTTTGCCCGTATCCGATATGCTGATATTTTGATATTTTCCAACTCTTTTGGACAATACCAATACCAATATATGCACATATTTTTTTTTCCACCTAATTGCAGAGAACATCATGTCTCTCCTGCAGTGTTATTAACATTTTATTATTATGCTTGCCTATTATGCTTGTCTTATTGTGAAGGCCTACTGGCAGATGCAGACCTAAATGCTTTTCAAAATGTTCACATTCCACCGAGCAAAATAATAGAACTACTTCAGCTTAGGTTATATAAACATGCCGTATTTGTTTTTTTACATAACATTTTCTTTCAAACAAAACTGTAAAATGAATCTTGCTGAAACAGGCTTGGATGATGCCCTGCCTGAGAAAATCCTGATAACAGCAACAACATTTTGGGCCGATACTAATATTTCATTTCGAAAGCCGATATACTTAAAATTTCCTGCAGTCAGCATTCCCTCTTCTAACGTCCCTCGGCTGGTTTGGTGGTTGGTCGGTCTGTCTCTTTCCGTCCAGTGTGTGCGAGATCGTCGGCCAATCAGACGGGGGTTTGTCCGTGCTGAGGACCTTCAGGCTGCTCAGGGTGCTGAAGCTGGTGAGGTTCATGCCGGCGCTGAGGAGACAGCTGGTGGTCCTCATGAAGACCATGGACAACGTGGCCACCTTCTGCATGCTGCTCATGCTCTTCATCTTCATCTTCAGGTTAGTGTGTGTGTGTGTGTGTGTGTGTGTGTGTGTGTGTGTGTGTCGTCCTGACAAAGACCACTGGTTATGTTGCCATCTGTTTCTTGTCGTGCTCTTCATCTTCTGCTTGTACATGTGCACACAAGCATAAGCATGGGAGTGCACAAAGACACAGGTAAACATACAAATTAACACAAAGCTTTTTTTTTTAATCCTTCCTACTGTTTTCCAATTGTTTAGGGAGAGAGAGAGAAAGAGAGAGAAAGAGAGAGAGAGAGAGAGAGAGAGAGAGAGAGAGAGAACACTGTGAAGACATTTGCCTATACGTGTGTTTATATGTGCAGCTTCAGTCTACCTATCATTACAAAACTGTGTGTGTCAGCTCAACAGAAGGTCACAGTGTTCTGCAATGGCTGTTAACCCTGGATGCAAAATAATGAGCTGCCACTTGAAGACCTGGTGCACAATAACAAGCGAGCGCTTGAGGAAGCTCAGACACTGACACAGCATCAAATAAAAGGCGTGGAGTGTTCTTCAGTGGACAATCAACAGCCTTATCCCTCTCTCTCTCTCTCTCTCTCGCTCTCTCTCTATCCCTCCTTCTCTAAGCTTCAGTTTTCTTTTAGGAGCCCATTCTTGAAATTTTGTTATGTAAGCTTTTGTGGATGGCATTGGCCCCCATCTCACATTACATATACAAGTTCATGCATGTTCTTGCACAGAAATACGAATATGTATAGTATGTGCAGGCATACTTCATCATATATGCTCATATTGCAACTTGTAAGCACTTACTAGGACATATTTTTGTGATTTCATGCTACTTTCTGTGGCAGTGCTGGAATATGTGTTGCTGCTTTTTTATTTCTTTTTCTTTCCTTCTGCTTTGTGAGTCTTTTGGATTTTCAAAACACAACCATGTACAGCGTTTTTCCTCTTGTCTCATTATACTGGTGATTTAAGTACCTCATCCGCACTAATGCTCCATCTGCTTCTCAGATCTGATTCAGATTCAGATTGTGTTTAATTTCGTCAATTTGCGTTGGTGATTTGTGTAAATCTAATTTTGTCATTTTGTCTTTAGTATCTTGGGGATGCATATCTTTGGCTGCAAGTTCAGTCTCAAGACAGAGGCTGGAGACACAGTGCCGGACAGGAAGAACTTTGACTCTCTGCTGTGGGCCATCGTCACCGTCTTCCAGGTAAACAACACATCCATCTGGTGTGTGCACAAGGCAGGGTGGCTTTATTCGTACGGCACATTTCATACGCAGAGACAATTCAAAGAGCAGAATTCATAAAAATACAGAAACATAACTGAAGGTAAAATGGAATTGAAAGTGGCTGTTCAGCAAATGTTTCATTTCATAGCAGAACAGGCACAGCAGAACATAAAGGATTTACATTTAAATTTAAAAGTTGTCAGCGTTGGCTTGTCTGATATAGTCTGTGAGTTTGTCAGCTACGAAGGAAGTAAACTTCAGGCACTTTTGTGTCGAGCAGGAATATATAAAATGTAAAAAGCCTTTATGAAAACATGGCTAGTTCATATATACAGAAAAAAACAACCTCTGAGGTCTTTTTCAGGGTGCAAATTTGCATTGTTGATTTATTTATTTTTGTTGTTTTTCTTTCTTTTTTTTTTCCCAAAAATGGACCCCTAGGGAAACCCACAGGTCATGGAGTGGGATACCTGCTCAGACTCACAGTTTCCAGTGCAAATTAAATTTACTATCATGAATATATGACCTGAACCACTTAAAGTACCACCCAGTTTTCTAATGTTTGTAATAGTATTGTGCGGTCTGCAGAGTCAAAGGCTGCTCTATAAGATCCACCAGCAGGACAAAGACTTTGCCTGCATCATTATTGAGGCGAATGTCATTTAATACTTTTAAGAGTGCAGTCAAAGTGCTGTGGTGTGGCTGAAATCTTGATTGCAAGTTGTCAAAGTAGTTGTTCAGGGTTAAGAAGTTGCTGCGTTGAAAGTTGAACCAACTTCAAACTAGAACGAGCACCAGCCCTGAACTAGCACTAGGATCTTGTTGCATCACCATTTATTCCCACTTTCCCCTTCATTGAATTCAAGCCATAGTTGGAATCTGTTTTCAATTCATATACTTGGTGAAGTAAAATTTTCTACTTGTAGTGCCTGTCTTTCTATCTATCCTGTGATTCCTGTTTTGGCTTAGCACCAAGTCTATGCCAGGTAGCAGTGGAACCAGTGTCTGTTCAGGTGATTTTTGTAATACCAAGTATCAGGACAGAAACTGTATTATCTGAATGGAACATTACACTTTAATTAGCACGGAGAGTAGCTCCAGGCTTCGTTGTCTTACCATACATTGATATAGGGAGTGTGTCATCATGTAGTCCTTTCTCAGCTCGATGTGAAACTCTTTGCCTGGAGTTCAGCGTTTTCCTGAAGGCGCCTTGCCTGTCGAGGTTTATCTGTCAGTGGTATCTGTCAAGCGGCACACTCTGCAGCGTTTCGCTTGTAGACGAAAATCAAACCCGCTCAAGAAGTTCCCAAAAAGTGAATAATCACGACCCGCTGTCACTTTTACAAATAATCCAGCTGTTAGAGTTGAGCACTGCTCGTGGAGAAGTGGGGGGGGGGAGTAGGAAGTAGGAAAACTTTGAAATTCAAGGAGCAAAGCAGTGAGCAAGAGCAAAAGCCCCAAGAGCTACTGCATTGTAGCGCCGGTGTAGTCATGAGGAAGGCAAGACTACAGGCATGCATGCAAACACACGATGGAAATTCAATCATGTGAACAGCTCATGATGCAAACTTGAGCATATTCTCTATAAATCAAATAATGTGTAAAGCCTTTGATGGACAGTAGCTTACAGTGATCAAATGCAAACATCTGTAACGTGCAAATCTGCCCATACTAAACAATGTAAGAGTTCATTCAGGAATATTGGAGCTCTCTGGTAGTATGATGAAGATACTATCTTAAATTTTCAATATGCTCTTTTGTATTTTTATCTATATTCTAATCTAATTTGCTGCTGCCATGACCCAATTTCCCCACAGGGATCATTAAAGTTTCATCTTATCTTATTATACCTTCTATGAACTTTCTTTGTATGTATGTGTGTGTGTGTGTGTGTGTGTGTGTGTGTGTGTGTGTGTGCTCTCTCAGATCTTGACTCAGGAGGACTGGAACGCAGTTTTGTACAACGGCATGGCGGCCACCTCTCCACTGGCTGCTCTCTACTTCGTGGCCCTCATGACATTTGGCAACTACGTCCTCTTCAACCTGCTGGTGGCCATCTTGGTTGAGGGCTTTCAGGCAGAGGTAAGGGCACTTTCTCCAAAATGAAGTATCCCCAGCACCGGTGAACAACACTCCAACATGCCCATCTCCATAATAGTTAGTTTATGCTTTGAAATACAGATTAAAATGCTGATTCTCAATGAATGCAGTGAGCTGGCCAAGTTTCATCACCATTCTTCAGAATGAAATCCTTGTCACTGCACAGGAGGCCCTGTTGTCCACTTGCATCAAGATTAATTTTGAGATGCTGAACATGATACAACAGCTGGTTCGTGCGCAGAGATTTGATTGAACAAGAGGCATTCTATGAGTGCTGGCAGACAGTATAACATGCGCAAAGATGGACAGCCATATGAAACCCACTTGGCTGTATTATAGTCACTTCGTGCAATGTGGCAGCAAAACCTGCAGTTTCTGTATCTTTAAATGTACAACATGTTTTAATTTACTTCTCCCCAAAGACCACGTGAGGAACAGCCTGTCATGGTGCAATACGTTGTGTTTTTATTCTATATGTAACTACTAAATGAGGCTGTGGAGTTTATTGGGAAGATACATTGTTGTAAGGCAATCTGTGTCATCCTAACCATAAACTAACTCTTGTGCAAATTCCCTCTGTGCAATAATCCATATTCAATACCATACTTATGTGCAATAACCTATAGTGCAATAACTCCTGTCCATGTATGCACTTGTACATATATTTTTTTCTTTTCTTTTTATTCTATATATATATATATTTATATTTATATTTATATTCCTTTCTTTATTTTTCTTGACTATTTGCTCTTTTTACTTTACACTTGGAGTGGGAGTTGTTATTGTAACAAAAAGTAATTTCCCCCTGGGGATCAATAAAGTATTCTGATTCTGATTCTAAGTATCATCCTTTCTATGGACAAGTAGATACATGATTTCCCTGATGCCCGTGGCTTGACTGGTATTTCTTGTAGCACCTTACTCCCAACCTTTTGAGTGTGTATACACACACACACATCGATAGCGACTAGATGGTGCTAAAACATCATAAAATCACACATTGTACCTTTAACATTGTCACATGCCAAACTGATCAAACTTCTAATACATGCCAAAATAAATCAAACATTTTAAGTTGCATGTTTTTAGCCACTAACTATGACATGACTTTAAGATTGAAACTTGCAATTTCAAGTTAAGACTGATTTTTTTTTTTTTTTTTTTTGTCTCAGTATAGCATTGAGTTGTCAAGGCATTACTTTGTTTTATTTATTTAATTATTTTTTTTAGTACTTAGAGCCTATGATTACTTATTGGCTGTGTCACTAATATTTTCCACAACCAGTCAGTTTAGTAGAGCTACATTTGGTTTATACCGAGTATTAGTGGCACAGAAATATAAATGGATATGATTGATATATAGTATAATTCAGTGTGTGTACTGCTCCGGGTTGATTTTGACAGTGAAATAGTGATATTGGTGTATTGGTATAAGATACAGTGAAATCCTTACGCCAGCTGTCTCAGTGTAAACCAGAGGAAAATGATACTACAATCTATTACTGTTACATAAATTCTCAAACCACAGAAACATTACAGGGAAATTGTTGCCTGGTTGAATAACTCGGTGATGTGTGATGAATCAGAATCAGAAGCTTTTCGATCAGCGGGTCGGCCCTTTTTGAAACGCCTAGTCTCTCGCTCTCTCTTTTACTCCCCCTCTCTGTTTCTCTCTCATACCGTCTTACTGTCTTTCCATCTGTCTCTCTGAATTTCTCTCACTGCTAAGACTAGCTACACACCAGAGGATTATCGAGACGATTGACACCAAATTTGCCGATCATGGCAATTGTGCACTGTTTGATCTGTGTGACGTGACGGCTTCTCCAAATCAGTTTCAAGTTTCAAAGGTCCCCCCCGCTGTGTCCCGCTACCTAACGTCGACCTCTTCTCCTTCTCATTTTCCCTCTATCTCGTCTCAATCTCACCCTGTCTCTCTCTCTCTCTGCAGGGAGACGCCAACCGTTCCTATTCAGACGATGACCGCTCCTCTTCAAACTTTGATGAGAGCGAGAAGCACAACGACTCCCTGAAGTTGTCTGGTGAGCCAACAGGCATGATTCCCTCCCACTCTGAAATCCGTACTGCATCATTCAATATTCATTTTTTTTGTTTTGTTTTTTCTTATCTATCAATAACTTGGGCCTTGAGTTGCATTTCAAATAACAGACTCGTCTGCATTCAGAACTTCAAGCTGTCCTCTTTGTCAGTCAGTAGATAGGACTTTTCTGATGTATTTATTATCTTCAGTCCTATAAGCTTGGCAAAATTTATCATAAGTCGATGAAGAGTTGAAGATGTAGCATTTGAATAAAGGTACATAAGCAATAATACATGACTTTAAGTGCTACAATGTGGGATACTGCAAGTAGATCAATAAAGCACAATGCAGATTAGTGTGAAATAACCTCAAGATTATTGTTCAATTATACCACCTCTTTTTTTTTTTTCTTAATTCTCTGTTGATTTTTTTAGATGCTGAGAAAACATGAAAAGATAAAAAGCTCTGTCTAGACTGTAGCTGCCTGCTGTTGCTATAAGCAGCATCAAGCAACGTAGACTCACGATTAGTTCGATATTTTTATTTGACTAGCCTACTTTTCAGACAGCTGGTAAATGCCTGAGAAGTACTGTCAAGATCCTTACTGCTGATTTCAGTAAACCGCTCATTTGCGCTTTTTAGTGGAGACTGTTCATCCATTGGAAGTTTTTTTTTCCCACTGTTAAATCAAAAGTAAGTAGTAAGCCTATCATTGTATTGTATTTCATTGTAATTCATAGCTGCTGCTGTTAGTTTGTCAAACCGTTGCAGCATATCAGGTGCTACAGTTTGAGAAGACCAAACTGTAAATGGTTTAAAGTTAAATAAGGCAATGGCATACAGTACATTTGCAAAAAAAAAAAAAAAAATGTGTTTGTGACTATACTGGGGGATTATGGGTACACATGCACACCTAATGCCTCTCAGACAATCAAAATGTGAGACTGGAAGTGCCTGCTGTACTGCTGAATTTGTCATCATCATAGAGATCCAGCAATCCAGAGAATCACTTTATCATTTTGTCAAACTAGGATTTATGAAGTTCTTTTAAAATGCATCCTTATTGAAAGAGCAGCATCAGTTTTTAGTTGATTCAAGACATTTTTTTAAGGTTCAGTCAGCAACAATCAGCACAGATTCCCGCATTTATGTCAAGACAGATCAACATAGGCAACGATGTGCGGGAGGGAACGAGGTGCCAGAAGTTTCTAAAAACTTCCAAAAACTGGGAAAATAGCCAACAGTCTTGAAAAATGAATGAGCTGTATCTTTTACCCGTCAGTCACAATGAACCTTTTTTTGGGCTATACAGTTCTCCCTCAATGCACCCAGCAAACAAACTGGTTCAGTGAGGATTAAACATGAGCTCAGAGATAGAGGGAATCACTTCTATACAGCACTCGGCGATGAGTGGGCTTGTGCTGCAGAGGAGATGTGATCTCTGCAGTGCAGCATAAGCAGAGGATCAAAGCCTGCAACGTTTTTCTCCACCGATGGAAAGACAACAAGGTGTTTTTGGTCCACTTACGCCGCGCAGAGTGGTACCTTTGGTTGTTGGACTCCTTTCTGGGTCAGTCTGGGCTGTAAGAGCTCTCACTCCCACTCTCGCTCCCTCTGACTTTCTGCCTCTTCATCTCGCTCCCTCTGTGGTTCTCCATCTCTCTCAAAAGCTTCATCAAAAGTGAAACAGGTGATATTTTACCTCTTCAGAATGTAGTTTTACCCGAGGAGAATTGTGAACCACAGCAGAGCCACCCCATTTGTTTCAAAGTGAGCGATAAGTATTTTCTAAGTGATGTTGAGCGAAAAATTATCTTGATATATCTATGTCCACGTACCATTATCTCACTTCGAGTTTGTCTTGCATGTTGGATGGAAAACATTTTACTTGGATGCCTCATATAGAAGAACTTTCCAAAAACTAGTCATTTTTTTGTTGGCGTGATGTTGGTTGGGGTCTTTGGCAAACAGCAGCAGAAAGTTGACAGGAACATCCATTTGCTTCAGTTGTTGCAGTGACTGAAACATCAGGGTAGCCAATGAGTGAGCAGGACTCCTGCCCAATTATGCTAATTACGCTAAGCTGTTCTGGCATGAGGAAAAAAACTCAAGACGTGGACCGAATTTCAGAAAGAGCTTGAAACTTTGCAACTTTTTTTTTTCACTGGACACTGGAGGGGTTGGGTGTGTATAGTTTTTGGGGTGAAGTATTGCTTTTGGACTAAATTCAAATTAAAATAACATGTTAAAAAAGGTAATTCAAACAAAAACACAGCACAAAAAACAACTATTGGTGATCGTCCAGGATGGGTAGCTGGCCAAATGGTGAAGATGTGGCATCATGTTGAGAAAGTTACAACACTAGTTACATTGCAGAATAGAAACAAAGCAACAAAGTTTAAGTTTTGGGATAAAAAGGAGAAAAATGCATGGGATAAATGGGGAAAACATGAACAAACAAATAAAAAAACAGCCATCCACAGGGAGTGCTTGCCACCTATCCACTGTTTACAACTCGTCCCATCACCCCGCCTCTTTCCACCTCCCTCTAGACCCCAGGATCTGCACCCTGACACCCAACGGCCACCTGGAGCTGGGAGCTGTGTCGGGACCCCGAAGCTCCTACTCATCAGAGAGGCGGAGCTTCGCCATGGACTCGAGGAAGAGCAGCGTGATGAGCCTGGGCAAGAGCAGCCTGGAGAGACGCTCCTTCTCATTGGTACTCATATACATGCTGCCACGCAAATTACTTCCATGCAAATTCACACACACACTCTCTCTCTCACACACACACACACACCAGGGACGTGGATCCTGCCCTCTTAAACACGCTTAGCATGGGACGAGTATCAAGTAGAGAACTCATGTAATTAATGAACTGCCTCCCAGCTTCTGCATTTTGTGAAGCGCATTTGCATAGGGTAATGAAATCAGCTGAAACCACCAGCGCCCGGGATGGAGTTGTGAAAGGCCGTATGAGATTTTGCACTTGAGCACTTTTTTAATTTGGTGAACCAAATCTTAAAGTTTACAATGGAAAACATACAGAATTTTCCTGTAGAGATTCCATCACCGCATTCATTTTCAATGACAGGAGGACAAAAGTATTCGGAAATAGAAGCATGTACAGGAAAAGATAAATATATACACTATATTACCAAAAGTATTCGCTCACCTGCCTTTACTCATACTATAAACTGATGTGCCATCCCATTCCTAACCCATAGAGTTCAATATGATGTCGGTCCACCTTTTGCAGCTATTACAGCTTCAACTCTTCTGGGAAGACTGTCCACAAGGTTGAGGAGAGTGTTTATAGGAATTTTTGACCATTCTTCCAAAAGCGCATTGGTGAGGTCACACACTGATGTTGGTCGAGAAGGCCTGGCTCTCAGTCTCCGCTCTAATTCATCCCAAAGGTGTTCTATCGGGTTCAGGTCAGGACTCTGTGCAGGCCAGTCAAGTTCATCCACACCAGACTCTGTCATCCATGTCTTTATGGACCTTGCTTTGTGCACTGGTGCACAGTCATGTTGGAAGAGGAAGGGGCCCGCTCCAAACTGTTCCCACAAGGTTGGGAGCATGGAATTGTCCAAAATGTTTTGGTATCCTGAAGCATTCAAAGTTCCTTTCACTGGAACTAAGGGGCCAAGCCCAGCTCCTGAAAAACAACCCCACACCATAATTCCTCCTCCACCAAATTTCACAGTCGGCACAATGCAGTCTGAAATGTACCGTTCTCCTGGCAACCTCCAAACCCAGACTCGTCCATCAGATTGCCAGATGGAAAAGCGTGATTCATCACTCCAGAGAACGCGTCTCCACTGCTCTAGAGGCCAGTGGCGGCGTGCTTTACACCATTGCATCCGACGCTTTGCATTGCACTTGGTGATGTGTGGCTTGGCTGCAGCTGCTCGGCCATGGAAACCCATTCCATGAAGCTCTCTGCGTACTGTACTTGGGCTAATCTGAAGGTCACATGAAGTTTGTAGCTCTGTAGCAATTGACTGTGCAGAAAGTCGGCGACCTCTTTGCACTATGCGCTTCAGCATCCGCTGACCCCTCTCCGTCACTTTACGTGGCCTACCACTTCGTGGCTGAGTTGCTGTTGTTCCCAAACGCTTCCATTTTGTTATAATAGAGCTGACAGTTGACTGTGGAATATTTAGGAGCGAGGAAATTTCACGACTGGATTTGTTGCACAGGTGGCATCCTATGACAGTTCCACGCTGGAGTTCACTGAGCTCCTGAGAGCGGCCCATTCTTTCACAAATGTCTTGTTTCACAGTCTGCATGCCTGAGTGCTTGATTTTATACACCTGTGGCCAGGCCAAGTGATTAGGACACCTGATTCTGATAATTTGAATGGGTGAGCGAATACTTTTGGTAATATAGTGTATGAATATTGCGCCCAAAATGAAATGATCCACTCTAGTGTGTGCAAGATTTGAAGTATCAGTATTCGTATTTTCCTCTCCTTTCTTTGCCTTTGCTGACGATCCCCGAAGTCTTCACAAATACTATAAGATAATATCACTCTTTGCTACTTGAGCGACATTAATTTGATCTCAGTCTTGACACATCAGATTGTTCCGGAAAATATTCCCACTGCACATGAACGCAGCCTCAGATACACTACCTAAAGGAGCAGAAATGAAGGGATGTGGAAAAAAAAGACAGAAACGCCATAAAAGGAACACCTGTAGTCGACAGACATGCACGGTACATGCAGATGCACACCTAATATGGTCAGGCAAAATCCGTCTGCTAAGTTGCATATCAAACATTTTCAAAAGCTCAGCATGGCTGCTTTGTAATCAGCCAGCAGGGGATTCCTTTATTTATCTATTCATCTATCACTCATGCATTTTTCTCTTTTACTTTCTTTCCCTCTTTTTAACAGCTCTTTGAAGTTCTCCCTCATCGTATCTCCTTTTCTCTCTCTCTCATTTGTGATTTCAGTTTCACCCTTTCATCCTCACCCTTTTCCATCCACCTCTCTTGCTCTTTCACACAAAACACACACATACACAAACACACACACACACACACACACACACACATACTGACACACAAATACTGGAACACACAGTAACTCCCGCCCCAGCGTTGTGCCTACTGAGCCAAAACCTTGGGAAAGACTGAGAGAGAGAAAGAGAGAGAGAGAGAGAGAAAGAAAGAGAGAGGGGAATAAAGCAGTTCTGTGAGGTTCAGCTCAGCATCCAGTTGCCATGACAACCTCTATTAATTGACAGTTCCTCTGTTCTATTCATCCACACACAGAGAGAGAGAAAGAAGTAGAGAGAAAGAGGGAGCAAAAGAGAAGGAAAGTGTGACAAAGAGAGACGGCGAGAGGAAGGTATAGAGGGGGATTTACAAAAGGAGAAAAAAGAGAGATATACTGAGAAGAACAGAGAGAGAGAGAGAGGGAGAGAGAGAGAGAGAGTTTCAGAACAATGATTAGCTGCAGTTAAGCCGCACACTTTACATCAGAGGTTATAATGTTAACACAGTGGGTGTGGGAGATCCACTCCACTCTGAGGTCTCCTCCTCTTCTCGCACAGCTTTTGAAGTTCATCGCCCATCAGAAAGCAGCAATTACATCGCCTGCGGCAAAAGCACGGCATCAATCAGCATCCACAGATGTTTACGGGGCGTTTCATGAGTCATGTTTAGTGTCCCGATACACTGCGGATCATCCCTGTGCGTTTGCTCCCATGTTTCTTTATTCGTCCGTCACGCATGGCATTTTGAAACACCGCCCATCTAATTTGCACCAAAGGGTGGTGCCACAAGCGATTCAAACAAGGTCCCTGTTAACTTGTTAACTTATGACCAGAGCTGACGCGATCATAGGCGGACAACATGATGCATTGTTCATCTTTGTGCTGGAGCTTAATCCAGGCCTGATATTTTGAGTCCAACCCCAACGCCAGCGGAGACAATTTTGCCCAAATCCAACCCAAACTGTCAGCCAGGACAAAAGTGGATCTTGATCAGAACAAAGTCCAAGAAAATTCTGTCTGAGCCCGACCCAAACCTGAAACAGCCAGTGCCACGGTTGTATCTTTAGGCTATTCACTAATTGTAGTTTCCCTTAGATTCCAGATACTGAAATCCAAATCTGACAGCCACACTTTATTTGGACTGCGCAATACAGTGGTCCCTCGTTTATCGCGGGAGTTACATTCTAAAAATAACCCGCAATAGGCGAAATCCACGAAGTAGTCAGCTTTATTTTTTACAATTATTATAGATGTTTTAAGGCTGTAAAACCCCTCACTACACACTTTACACACTTTTCTCAGACAGGCGTTATCATTTTCTCACTTTTCTCTCTTGTTTAAACTCTCAAAGTTCAAACCTTCGTAGAAAAATAAGTCCAGTATTATAGAATGAACGCATTCTGTACTGTACAGGAGACACGGCACGGAGGAGATAGACTGACAATGGTCTACAGTCCCTTAGCCAATCAGGACACAGAACACAATGCGCTGTAAAAAAAAAAAAAAAAAAAAAACACATGCAAAATTGCACTAAAAAAAAATCTGCGAAACTGCGAGGCCGCGAAAGGTGAACCATGTTAGAGCGAGGGACAACTGTATTTGAATTCAACTGAGTTTCTGACTTTGTAGCTGACTTTTAACATGCTACAAATTTTGTACCAGTTATTCTTATTTCTATTCTTATTTTTTTCTTATTCTTATTTCTTATTTATTTTTCTCTTTCTTATAATTTCCCTTATGCCGATAATAAATTCTTCTCTTGACAACCTGAGCAGCTGCAGCTGACCCAATTTCCCTTTGGGGATCAATAAAGTATTTCTGATTCTGAATAATCTTGGATAGTCCACGTAAAATATTATCAATTCAACATTAATTGTAATCCAATCCAATCCAACAACATTTATAGTGTTATTAAACATTGTCTACCTTTTGTTGTTTTAGCTTTTGTAGCCAAGTAAATTGACACAGCAAAAATATTTTTTTCAGACAAATAGTGTGCAGTGATTGACTAATATTCCTGAAGTTTATTGTGATGAAAATGCTAATGTACTGAAGCCACTATAAGCCTCACAATCACATTCATCTATCTTTTCTCCCCATGACGTGTATTATTCTTTGTATCAATATATTTTGTGACAATAATATGCATAATGGGGCATGAACAGTTTTTATGGTTCGATATAATTAAATTTGGATATGTTCGTTAGCATTCACTTTCATTTTATATCAGGAGGAACTTGTAGCAGATATCCTTGGCAGCAAAGAAAGAGCTTGACTGCAGAATCTGCAGTGAGCTATAAAGTAAATTAGTGCCAGCAGTTGTCTGTGGCTTAAATTGCATACTGTGGAAAAACTGTCTTGACATTAATTTATGATGTCTAGAGTATACACACACAAACACACGCACACACACACACACACACACACACACACAAGCACACCATGTTCCAACTGAGTGATCCACATCTTTCTGTATGGAACTTGCTGGTGTTTCACAGCACGAGTGCACGCTTCACTACAGTTTCTATAGAGACCGGTGCATATATCCACAGGTATATTGCAAAGACTCAGGCTTTGACTGGCGTCATGTACCTTTCCAAGGGCAAAACATATAATTAGGCCTATCACGCTGAGCGGATTAGACACGCGGAAACAAACACAACTGGTTCTGTTCGTCTGAGTGGAACTGGCGTTCAGGGGTTTGCATGTCACACTTGTTGACAGTCTGCAGTGTACAGCACAATCTCATTTGAGCAAAGAGTCTATTGAATTTATTTATTCATTCATTTATTTGTTTGGCTAATTTGTGCACAGAAACCTGACTCAGCAGCAGTGCTCTTTTTCAGCAATGCCCTGCTTCACATGCACACACTGTCACGAGTCAACACCTGGGAGCTGCCAGTGTTGGACTGATAGTCACTAGGCAGCTCCAGGGGAATAGCTGGGGGTCAAGTGCATTGCTACGGGGCAGCTCCAGCGTGGCTGTTGAGGAAAAGTGAAGTGTTCTTCACTCTAGTATGAATTTAGGTTACATGTTCATGGAAATCCTGTGGTAATCATTTGGAAGAAAGTGCCGCATCAACAGAGGCAGTCATTCCTCAAAGTGAAAAGCAGTACAACTACACAACCAAAGGTCCTTTTTTTTAAAAGTTGATATATGCATTCACATACCTTGCAAAATGTCATGCAGTCCATATTAAAAGTAGGGATGTGCATTTCAAATAATTTCAATGACATTTAAACAGTATTTGTAAAGAATTATACCACTTGCCTACAATTCAATTCGATTCAAATGTTTGCAGGAAACTGGTTTCAATAATAAATGCAGCAATAGCTATTTGGTCATATTTGGTCATATATATAAGTTATTTTCTGCTGTTCTATTTTTTCTATATTCCTTGTTTATAGTGTTTATATTGCTTGCTACTATTTATTATCTGTTTATAATGTAAATTTGCTTCATATTCTGCTATCCACTTTGCTGCTGTAATGCTTGAAATTTCCCCACTGTGGGACTAATAAAGGAATATCTTATCTTATCTTATCTTTGACAATAAGCGGCCATTTGCCCCACAGTGACAGCAGATGACAAACATGGCTATAACAAGGCCACAGTTTATTATGAGAAAAACAAAAATCAAAACTATCAGTGAAATAATCAAAATAATGGACATCATTAGTTGGCTCACAGGTTGTTTCAATGTTCAGCATTGCTGGTGCCGACTAGCAGGGTCAGTGATATTTATTCATGTCGTCGTCTAGTCTCGCACATCCTGCAGTTAAAACACCATGAATAAAGAGATCATAAAGACAGGTGTTAGAGTGAGTGGCGGTATTTTCTCTGAACTGGTTGTTAAAAAAAAAAAAAAAAACCTTCCCTGTGAAGTTGTCAGTTTCTGGAGACTGATATATGCTGACATTATGGGAGCAACACTGATTTTAAAGTTAAGATATGGATTCAGACCATTTCCAAAACTGAAATGGAATGTCACCTAACAAATAAATGACATTTAAGCACTGCTGCAGACTTTGTTCCCTCTTTGACACTTGTGGCTCTGCTGCAGATATTGGAACAGCTGTGTGTATGTGTGTGTGTGTGTGTGTGTGTGTGTGTGTGTGTGTGTGTGCAGTGCTTCAGTACTCACTCAGGCTTGTGTCTGTTCCAGCGACATGGTAGCAGTTCAGCCTACCACAACTGGGGGCGCCCTCTCCACCCGCAGTCTGCATGGAGCCGCAGGTAGACGGATACATTTACATTCAGTCCCTGACTTCAGTCATTACTGTAATGAAATCTTAATGACTTCATTAGGATTTAATTATCTACACGAGAATGCCTAACCTTTGCTATTGCATTGTGCTCTTATTATCCCTATGACTAAATGCTCAATAAATTGGTTGGAGTCTTTATTACTCCTTTATTGATACTTTATTAATTGATCATGAATATTGAATTACCTCCACAGTGTGTTAATTAGTGTTTTTACTCTGTTCTGCAGGTCCAGCTGGAACAGCCTGGGCAGGAGGAGCTATGGGGTTGGGGGGGCTCCCATTGTGGGAGGCAGCCTCCGCGTCCACAGCACCCGCTCCCCAAACTCCTACTCCTACCCTGCCGAGCAGCAGTCTCTCCTCTCCCACCCGCCGCACTCCCACCATCCTCTGCCCCCTTATCCTCCCCCTGCAACCTCTCTGTTCCTCTCCAGATGTTATGCTGCCAGGAGGGACCGGCGGGCTCTTTCCCTCGAGCTCCCAGAGCTGCTCCGGGGCCACGGCCAGCCCCCCGCCCACCCGGACCCAAGGACGAGGAGTGGCTCTGGGGCAGGGGGGTCTATCACTGGGGGGTCTGGAGCCGGTAGTGGCGGAGGGGTGGACCACCGAGACTGCAACGGCAAGGCTCCAGGTCCCCATGCCCAGCTGCTGGCCGAGGTTTTCCCCCAGCTCAAACCCCGCAAGGACAGAGCTGACCTGGATGAAGAGACAGACTATGTGAGTGAGGAGGAGTCCGCCGGTTAAAAATGAATGATGAGGGTGTCCCATTGGCTCTGTTGGCCAAGGGGCACACTGTGATGTCCAGGGTTTGAACTCAGCCCAGGACCCTACAGGCATATCATCCATCTCCCTCTCGCCACCATGATTTCTTCTTTATGGGATAGTCACAGTGAAAACACAAGTGCCAAAAAATAATATTTTATAAGAAAGTTTTTAAAAGTCCATAGTTACAGCCATGAAAAAACAGTTGACTATGTCTAAATATGCATACATACATATGCAATGCACATATATGCATGAAATCAATAGGTATACAACAAAACATATTACACGTATTATACA
The DNA here is from genome assembly GCF_902150065.1 of Myripristis murdjan. NCBI lineage: Eukaryota > Metazoa > Chordata > Actinopteri > Holocentriformes > Holocentridae > Myripristis > Myripristis murdjan. The sequence continues at coordinate 8,665,739 of NC_043980.1, read as the reverse complement.
AAAAGTTACAAAAGTAGAATGAATAAAGAATGAAGTGAAGTGAAGCAATTGTGCATGATAAAAGAAATATAAAATAAAATGTATCAGTCAACAGTTGAATTTATAGCAAAGTGAAAATGAATTGCTTGTCAAGCATAGATTTAAACTTTCAACTGTGCCTACATCTCTGATTGAGTTTCATAAGTGATGAGTTGTTTTTTGATGAGAGAGAAGCTGCAGGGGTTCCATTAATTGATGCTCCTGGTGTCAGATAAAAGGAGAGTACTTTTAGGGGACCTTAAGCTTAGGGGCCTTCAGAGAGGAATAAATAAATTGAGTTTGGGACACCAAGAGTTACATTTTGCTGTGGAGCCCCAAATTCCTAGTTGTATATCTGGCCCCGGCAACTCACATTAAAATACCTTTTTTTTTTGCAGGGGATAGGAGTGTGTCCTGATGATATTGAAAACCAAATAGATCACAAGAACAAAAAAATAATATAGCTGTCTTTTTGTTCATCCTTTGTACTCCCTATAGTATGCTACTGCATATCCTTGCAGTTGCATCAGAAATCAATCCCAATCTTGGAGGACTCACCGGAGTAATTGTATAGCAACTGGACCAGAAAAATAGATCTGAAAGAAGATGCAAGTCGTGATTGTAGATCCATGCGCAGCTAGTGATGTTTTAGCCAAATGTAAAAGGTCATTTTAGTCCAAGCTCCAATAAGATGACATAATCTAACACAAAATTGATTATATGCATCAATTCCAATGCGCAGATGAAGAAGAATATTGAGGGCACCGTTTCTCTTTTCTGTGCTCTTATCTTCCCTCCAGAGCCTGTGTTTCCGCATCCACAAGATGATGGAGGTGTACAAGCCAGACTGGTGTGAAACCAGAGAGGAATGGTCCATCTACCTTTTCTCCCCCCAGAACAAGTGAGCAGACAACTTCAGTTCTGCGGTGACATCTTTTATCACTAAAGACTATCCTGAAAAGCAGTGTTTTCTTCAAGGAAGACATTTCTGGCCTCTAAGCTTGCTTTTCTCCTCCACAACAGTATAGATCATGTCTGGAGTTTAACTGTTGGTTCAGCCGTAAATTGATTTTTTTTTTTTTTTTTTTTTTTTTTTTTTAAGCCAGCACTGATATCTGAGATGCTGCAGAGTCGCCATTTTGCAGAGAAATACAGTAGATTTAAATGTGGCCATTTTCAAGCCAAGACAACACAGCATCAACTGTTTTCCCCCTTCTGTATTTTGTCAGGGTGGAAATGCCTTTGCAACAGCATCCAAACCATTATGGGACACTAAAACCTTCCACTGAAACCAATGCTAATGAAATGATTTTAGCAGAGTTAGCAGCTCTCAAGTCCCCAACATACCCCAACTACTAAACAGTAGGGACAACTCTGGAATACATTTCCGACTTTGAGTGAAGAATTTAATTAGAAGAAACCATTTTGGACAATTAAACAAGTAAAGGAAAGCTGATAAATCATTCTTCATAGTTTATATTGCCAGGGTTAGTGGGTCAAGTCCCACCAGGTCCACGCATATAAAGGATGCATGCAGTCATAGTGCATAGGCACTTTGAATAAAAGCATTAAGCAAATGGACATTAGTGGCATGCAGATCTCACTGTATATGCATACGACATTGCAATCAAACTAAAAGGAATTTTCTTATTTAAGCAGTTATTTCTACATATCTGTATCTGCTTGTGGCTTTTATCCAACGTCATCCCGGTTCACAAAGGCCACCAGCTGTAATTTACTGTGTAGCTTTTAGTAAATAGCTAAGTTACATGTAGCTGTTGGCTTAGTGGTTATTTAATGTGGAGTATTCTGTTGAAAATTCTGTATACAGGTAAAAGTTTATTGGTCTTTGGAAGAGACTTTGCCACTCAAATGCATTGTCACAGTTCATGAAATGACTTTCACTGGGACCTACTGGCTCTGGCACCAGCATCTTAGTTGCAATCCTTTGAAATTCCCTCCCCAGCCCATCTTCAGTCACCTTCATGGCTTAGCATGGGCCAAGAGTAACTCATAAGATCATACTTTGTACAATATATCTAAGGGTACATTCACACCAAGCATATTTGAAACAGTTTATTCTTTCACTGGACTTTTAATTCCTTTAGTTTGTTTTGTTTGGGCAGATTACGACAATGCTATTTTAAAACACAGGTAAACGTGAATTTCAGTCTTCCTCCAAGAGAACTGCTGTGAAGTTTTTTAGGGGTCCAAACCAGCTACAGGAAACAACCCTAAAGTTAGAGTTAGCTGCAGGGGCAAGAGCAAACTGCAGCTCATATTCAACCAGAGAAGGTAAATTGGATGACAATTTACAAAAACGATGCAATAAACAAGCTGTTTATGAGTCCTTGTGACTTCATTTGGAAACTTAAGTTCACTTGCAATTGGGAAGTGTGAACCTAAATGAACCACAAATACACAACAAAGTAAACTTTTCCACTGTGGTTCAAATCAAAGAAAAAAACAGCGATAGGTGAGGCCACACCCGCGTGCACATCTCTGGATGTGTCGATACTTGCGTTCGTTTACTCGGACAAATGGTTTCTCCCAGCCCCGCGGGCACGTCACTAAAGCGCAGAGAAACTCAAGCACGGAGACAAACACAGCTCAGCAAAGGAGACCGATGACAGTGAAACCAGCCGGATGTTTCCAGCTCGATCTAGGAAATGTAGAAGAACAGGCTGCGGTGCAGTGAGACAATTTGTCTGTTTACCCAAAGGGAGCTGGTGGCTGCCGCTTTTACCAATGGCTTGTTAAAGTGATGTTCCTGTGTGTTTCTGTGTCTTTCCTCTTCCTTTTTTTTTTTTTTTTTTTTTTTTTTCTTCAGACAGTGCTATTGACTTTGAGCTCTCGGCTGTGTATACGTTTACATGTGTGTGTGTGTGTGTGTCTGTGTTAGCCTGTGTTACTTTGTTTCCCCCCAGCCTGCAATTCATGGCTGGCAGAAACGCCCCTGAAAGCAACATAAAAGAAAAATCACTCAGTCACACACTCGCTCACTCACTCGATTCCCTGCGTACTGATAGCCACTTAAGGGAAGCCAGGCCCCAGGGCTGTGTTTTGGCACCCTGGCAGGTGCCATCTGTCAAGCAAGGAGAGGAATACGTGTGTGTGTGTGTACATGTGTACGTGTGGGTGTGCACGCGTGTTGGTGTGTGTTTGTTTGTCTATATCTGCAGTCATGTGTTGTTCTGTGAGTGTGTGGTTGCATTTGTGGACGGGTGTACATATGTGTGTGCATGTGTGTGTTTATGCCTTTTTGTCTGCATGTATGAGTGCGAGGGTATGTGTGGATACATCTATTTCCGCCTGTGTGTGTGTGTGTGTGAGTAGGGTTGTGTGTCTGTGCTCGCCCTAACAAGTGTACCTAAGCAGAATTAAAGCAAGGGAAGCAAGCAAAACAAAACAAAACAAGAAACAAGCCAACATCAGAAGCTCGGTCTCAGGCGGAATAAATGCCTACGCCAGCTCAGCCGCTGGTCGCGATCGATATCAAGGGACAGGGTTGCCAGATTTGAATCGATAGATAAAGGGACAGGGTTGCCAGGTCTAGAGGAAAAGCAGCCAGATTAGCACATTGATTTCCTCGCCCGGAGAGTAGGCGCAGGAGCAGGTTTATTCGGGTCCTTTTAAACCCTGCAATGTAATGAGGAGATGAGATGTGTGAGGCCTCCACTCAGGAGCTGCTTACTGTCTTTATTGGCTCTGGAGTCGAGGACTTCGCAGCAGCACTGCAGGTTTCTCAGGACAGCACGGCCTATTTAGAGATATACGCTGTATTTCTTGGACTACCATACTCACATTTACATACTTGGCTGATGCACATGCATGCAAATGAACAAAAGAGCAAACTAATGGGCGAAAAGTATTTTAAAGGGTGCAGTCATGCCCACGCGATTGTATTTTTTTGGACCGAGTTCATTTCGACCCGCACTGCAAAACCGGGGCTTGTCAGCAAATGTCACTTGGACTCACAAACAGCTTGTTGACCGGACAGAGTTTTGGTAACCTGTCATCCTGCCAGGTTAGGGACGGAGATTTTTGGCAGTGCAGGGAGTCAAAACAAATCTGTTTCCTGTCTCTGGATCTTCAGCTAAACATGACAGACTCGCCTGTGCTCCCCATGTGCACTCTTGTTTCATTTTTGCTATTTTAGATCTTCCGGATATGAGTAACTGCTGAGTATCAGATGTCAGCATCTACCCTTTGTGTTTTAGGGTGTTTCCTATATTTGGTTCATTTCATGATCTCACTCCCAACAAATCGCAAAGCAATTTGCTTTAAAAAAAAAAAAGAAGTTTCCTTGAAAGACTGGCATTTTCAGCTGTGGTTATATGTTGTCTGCTGAATTTGAATGACAATATTCTGACCTGCATGAAGCAAACTAACCCACTGGAGTCAGTGTGCTTGCTCTGAATGTAATGGTAAATGTGGCACTTTTCTCGTTCACAACACTTTACAATGTCTGCCTCACCTTCACTCACTCACACACACAGTCACACACTGATGGCAGTGGCTGCTATGCAAGTGGTTTGGGGGATCAGTGTCTTGCTCAAGAAACAAGTGAAACTGCATTGGAAACAAGTTAAATTATCAAATTATCTTTTTTTTTTTACCTTCACTGAAGAAAAAAGCTGCATTTGAGGCTAAATTGCATGTTAAATAGAGAGTTTCTACAATGCAAACAAACAACAGGTACAAACACAAGTTGATTCAATTTCTATCTAATCCCTCTCTCTCCCCTCCTATCTTCCTCTCCATCTTCCCCTCCTCCTCCTTCCTCACCCCGCTTTTCTCTCTCTCTCTCTGTCAGGTTCAGACTGCTTTGTCAATCCATTATCGCCCATAAGCTCTTTGATTACGTAGTTTTGGTCTTCATCTTCCTCAACTGCATCACAGTGGCCCTGGAGAGGCCAAAGATCCTGCAAGGCAGCCTGGTAAGACAGTGTTTCTTTATATCACTTAACCCCTGTGCTGCAGGACTGGACATGAGAGAGGCGTGCTGGAAATGTGTCTGAGGGGCAGTGCTGTTTAGCTTTATTATTTTAAATTGCACAATCCAGTACTGATATCAGATATAGGTCCAATATTGACTCAAATGGTTGGTTCAGAATCAGTGACAGTGGGGCTCATATGGGCCGATCTATTCATTTTGAGCATCAGCTATGCGCCAGATCTGGTTATTTTGCTCAAGGTCTAGCTTGGAAGCCCCCTCTCTGTGTTGGCTCTGTTCCCCAGAGGGAGTGACTTTGTTGCTTTACACATAATAAAATGATCCCAGTCCCTCCTACACAGACACTGTGAGGCATACAGCGTATTAATTAAACACTGGTATTGGATCGGTACTTGGTATTTGGCTGATACCCAAAGCCCGGGACTGGAATTGGTATTGGGACTGAAAAAGACAGATCAGTGTGTCCCGAATATGGTCACATGTTATTATTCTGCTATCAGAATTTTCATCTTTTTTCTTTTGATGTTTCAATTCAATTTAAAATAAGTTTTAAATTTTGCATAATCTTTAGTAGCCAGTGCTGTGGTGTTTCTGCGCTGCACGTCCTAGAAAACACCTCCTGTACAGCAATATCCTTTCTTTTGGATTTTCTATTGATAGTTTGAGTTTGTGTAGGTGAGGCTCTTTTCTCTGCTGGTTCAACAGCAGTAGCTAATTTATTTTTTTTTTAGCCTCCATGTAATATCTTACAAAAATATGATGCTTGATTCGTATTATACCCATAACTACTTAGGTTAAGGTTTGTGTGATGGAGAATTATAGGTAACTAAAACTTTGATTGAGGTTAGTGCAAGGTTTTGGTGATGATTACATTTTAAATAATAAAAAAAAAAAAAAAAAATGCTGAAAACTTCATTCATAGCAGAAAATTGAATCCAAGCGTAAGCCTGCATCCCCTCAGAGATAGGATAGATGTCATGGAGGGAACATTGATATGAACTCCGCCGCTTGAAAAATGAGTTCGACTGGCACTCCCAGAAGGGGTGTTAACGCATTCACATAATATCACAATGGAGTCCCTTGGGTGCAAAGCATGGAGGGAACATGAGAAAAAAAAAATGCACATGAGATTCAGCCAGTGGAGGAATGAACTGATTCTGCTTTGGGAAACATTCCTGTGATTATTTATTTTTTTATTTATTTATTTCTCCCAAGGAAGGACCTGCTCATCACAATGTGGTTCGAATAGCAAATGTACAGGTTTTATGAAGTGAGGCGAGATGGAGTCACTATTGTATAATATCAGTCAGAAAGCAACTTTTTTTTCATTAAAATGTCACAGAATTACATGTACATGGAATACTTGAACGTCACGTAGAGAAACCCCTCAAAATGCAATCAAAGGGCAGCAACATATGGCATCCTTTATAGCAAGCCATATAAAACGTTTTCTACTGCAAAATTAAAGAGTAATGATATTTAAAATCTGGCTTTCAATTTGGCATTTCATGGTAAGGTTAACACTGACAAATTAAGTTCATTGATTAGTGAGATTTTAATTTTTCTATACTGCACTGAAGTGTCCGATGTGATTTCAAGCGTGGTCAGTCTTTCTGATTTTCTTTCCTTCCCATGTTGTGTTCCTGCCTCCATCCTTATTGGTCTTTCTTTTTTCTCTCCTCTTTGCTCTCTCTTCATCCTTCCATCTCTCTCTGATTGTTAGACCTCTCTCCCTTCTTTCCTCCCTCTGTCCCTTTCTCTGTTTATGGCTCTTTTCTCTCTCTTTGTGTTGCAGGAAAGACTGTTCCTCACCATCTCCAACTACATATTTACCGCCATCTTCGTTGCTGAGATGACTGTCAAGGTAAAAAAAAAAAAAAAAAAAAAAAATCTTTTACCTTTCCTCTCCTCTCCACCTGTACTCCTGTCTTCGCCTCTCTTCTTTCTCTCCGTACTCTCCTTGTCCGTCCCCTCCTTATTTTTTCCATGCTCCCTTTTCCCTCTCCTTTCTTCTCATCTCTTCACCTCTGTTTTTTTTTCCTCTCTCATCCTCTTTCTTCTCCTCTCTGCGCCTCCTCCTCTCTCCTCCTACTTTCTTGACAACTCTTTAATCAGTTGCCCATGTCTCATTAGAGATGGGCAGCCACATAATGAAGTTAATTAGAGTCCTGTCGCTCTTCAGCTGGCCTTTAGCTAGTCCTGGACTTTGCATCGATAAACACACACACATGCACTAACACACACACATGCACATACACATGCACATGCATTCCCGCATACTCTCTCTCTCTCTCTCTCTCTCTCCCTTTATCCAGTAATCTGGTGTCCAGAGGACCAGGGCATCATCCATTATTGATGGCCCACTGTCTCCAGGCACTTTCCTGCATTGGTAGCAACCCTATAGTGATTTATTCATGATCAAGGATAATGAAGACATGTGTAGCACAATGCTATGTAGATCAGCCCGGCGCTGTGGAGGTGTGCCGTGCAGATGTGTTCGTATATGCATCTGGCCTCAGCTTGAACTTCGCTTCAAGCTTGATTTGTTATTGCTTTTTCTAGCTCCCTTTCTGCATCTTTATTGGCCTCTTTCCTTCCCTCTTTCCCCCCTTCCTTCATCTTCTCCCTGCTATCAATTTCTTCATCTGCCTCACATCTTTCCCCTCTTTTCTCTGTCCTTTTCTAATTTAATCAGTCTAGCTCTGTTGTTATCATTCTCTGCCTTGCTTCATTTTCCACACTGAAATGAAGTTGTTGCAGCCTCCTGCTGCTCCGATTGGTGTATCAATTCCTCCAGCTCTCCCTCCCTCCTCCCTCCTCTCTGTAGGATCAGAGGCCTGGCCATTATAATTGCTCCCTAATGAATGAGCAGCCATTTGTCCTATTGTGAAAGCATTTCTCACAAACTCAGTCTTCATGATGTCAGCCTTGTTAACATCAACGTGAAAGAGATCAGAGACACTAAAACCTGTTTCATGAGGTGTTGAGTGATATCTAGATGTTGTTTTATGGCACTTGCAGACTTCCAGTTAAGTCACAGTAAAGATGTCTTTCGACGGCACAAAGATCCAAAACGCTGCGGTCTTTTCCTTTTCACAGTGCCATCCCACAAAGGCAACACATATATTTCCCTCCACTGTAAGTTACAGCACCATTTCTTTTTTATTTATTCATAGCCTTAGTATTTTGATGAAGATGTCCTTTATTTTGGCCATGCTTTAATCATAACCTGACTAAAATGTCAAAAAAAAAAGTGAGTGCTGTCTTTTATTTTTGGAAACTTTCTCAAGCAAGCAGACATTGGACTCTAAACGACAATGCATATCTTTGATTGGATAGTAATAAATCAATTCTTTAATGATAAGCCTTTCTATTTCCTAGTCTGCAAATATAAATGCGTGCCTGTGTTTGGGTAATATAAACTATTTCGTGAAAAGTTTCCTTTTAGCGAAATAAGAGGTTTTCAAGGGCAGCTATGATGATCATCTGCTGCAGTGTACTTTGTTTTCTCATATCTCTGTCCAAAGAGAAAAAATATGTTCTTCCCTCCTCCCTGCGTCTCACCCTCCGTTTCACTGCTGTCCTCCCTCTCTCCTTGTGTCTTCCCTCTGTCTCTCTCTCCCGTCTCTGTGGACTGAATCTGTCGATTCAGGATGGCCAGTCTGATCCCTCCTCTGAGGAGGACTAATTAAACAGCCACATTAATTAGACAGAGAGTTTTCTCTCTGAGATGTACTCCATCACTGAACCCATCCACTCTCATCTCTTGTTCGCACACACACATACACACACACACACGCAGACACACACACTTGTCTCGTCCTGTCTAGAGTTGACTGCTTCTTGTCACTCTGTGCCTGTTCTGTGCTGTAATTGATCGGTGTATTATGAGCTCCAAGAGGGCCTGACAGACCGGCTGAGTTTCATACAAGCCATCTGTGTCATCTGAGGTAATTTAAAGCTACAATATGCGGCTTTTCACCGTGGGGCAGGAAGTGTATTGTCTGACCCTTTTCAGTCGCTCGAGTTCCCACCCCAACATCTGTCAGTCATGTTTGTTTGCTGTCTGCTTTGAAAGATAGACTGAGGCTGAGGGAGTGGGTTTACATGCATATTGGACCTTTAAATATGTGGATGTGTTGGCCATGTGATGACCCCTCCCCCTGGATTCTGTGGGTTTGCCATTGTTGATCTTTGTAGGAGGCCTGCAGTTGGGAGTGGTAGAGGTGGGCCAGGTGAATGAGCCACACCTGCACCTATTTCCAGTAATTGTTGCTCATTGGTATAAAAGAGGGCTGACTGGAGCAGTTCTCTCTCTCTCCCTGTAGACAAGATGGTGGTGTTTTGGTGGTGGGATGTTTTTGTTTGATGATTTGGGATGGACATCCTGATTAGTTTTGGTTTACCCTGTTAAATTAAACTTATTTTATTTAAGCCTGTAAGAATCTGTGTGGTCTCCCCTATTTTTTGTCTGAACTCTGAGCCGGTTCATGACAAGCCACAACTTGCTGTGGTTGAGCTCGCACGACGAAGATAGTGCCAACAGAATGCACACACAAACAGAGGATGGGTTGTGTGAAGGTATGTGTGCACGCATTCAAGTCGGGATTGTGTGAAAGTGGCATCTTTTCTCTGAAACTGATAAACAACACAACACAGCAGAAGGTAGCGGCTTGGGAGCCATTAGAAGAGCCATAACGGTTTAAGCAGCAGCGAGCATCTTTTGTGAGCCATAATCAGGCCCAGCGCTGTCTCTGACTCGACTGTGACTCATTGCCTGAGTTTTGGAAATAATAATTGCCATTTATTGCAATGTATTCCAGACGTATCACAAACAGGGTTCTTGCAGTAATGCTCCTTTCCCGTGGTATCTACCGCTCGCATGTGCACATCTCGCCTGTCATGAGGACGCACGTGTCCTGGCTGTGTCTACACTGGATGCACGTAGTGAAGCATCTTCCAGGGCCGTGTGGTCCAGATGTTCGTCACGATTTGACCAGCGAATACCCAGTGAGGGGGCGTGGTCTAATATGGAAATTAGAGGCAGTGCACGCTTGTAACTGACCTGATATGTGTGTGTAATAAGAGCACATAGAGACAGCTGCATCATCATGACAGCATCTCTGTTGTGAGTGATGTGTGAGTGACATGCAGAAGAGCAGTGTCTAAGAGTAGAAACAGAAAACTGCCGGTGTGAAACCCTAACCCTTGAGCAAGACGTTAATCTCCAAAGGACTGTAGTGGAACTGCTCGCTGTCCGACAACAGCAGTGTGTGGTTGTGCCGGGCGTCACCCAGGTGTGAAAATGTGGAACTGCAGGAGAACCAGAGAGCTGAAAAAGACACGTGCATGCTCAGCAGATATCCACTGATTAAAGATTAAAAAATATAATTAACATTCTGCAAAACTTTCATGACAAACTGCAGACTCAGGCGACTCATATACTGTATAATGTGTGTATTCCAGGAACAAAAAAAAAACATTACTTTTTACTGAAAAAGTTAATGAAATGATAATACTTACCTAATTTGAAAACATAAATTATTTCTGATGTTTGGTAAACATGTTCACAGCAAAAGAACCACAGTAAAAAAAAAAAAAAAATTGTTTGAGTTCCTGCCACTTTCCTCTAATTAATATTCACAAAGAGACATTATCACATGTGGATAGCAGACCGCACTTGTGACAATGTCAGACATTTTGTTTTTCATGTCGTGTGTGTTGGAACTTGTCCCGGCATGATCAAATGATAAAAATTAAACAGAAATGACAAGTATAAAACTGTATGGGTCCTATTTTATCTTTGTAATCACAAGTACCAGTACTGCACAGCAGGGGCACCGCCAGGAATTTTGGGCCCCATGAAAAAAATATATATATGTACATTTACTCGATGATGGTTTAATAATTTTATATTAGTTTTTACCTATTTTTTGGGGCCCCTGTTAGGCAAGGGCCCTTGGAATTGTCCTAACTTTTCTCCCATATACAGCGCCCCTGCTGCACAGTCAATGAGGGCATATTGAAAGGCATAGGGCATATTTACTCGCTATTTTGAGTCATCTGAGTGCAGCATGTATGGCCAAAACTGCCGCATGATGAGTTTGAATTTGGCTATTTGGCGATTCTCACTGTATCTCTTCACTGTAAAACTGTCCAACAAAAGCAAATATGACAAAACCGGCGATGTGATCGGCACGGCGATGTGATCTCGTAAACACGATCTTACACGGCGAAGCGACAAGGGTGACCATTGCCCTATTTTCTGCTGAATCTCAGGACGGCAAATGGAGATGGAATGTAATGTGAATGTGAATTTAATGTGACACGCGGGCCCTGCCAGCTGCAGGACAGTTGGCAGAGTGCTTGTACATCGCCACGAGGAGATGAGCAGGCTTTGAGCGCGGTGCTGGTATGGATTTCCCATGCATCATGTTTTATCATGGCAGCGTTTGATCTGCTTAATGGGGGCCCCACATCATTCCACCGGTCCCAAAGGCACTTCAATATAGCAAATCCCTATTAATAAGAGAGCAGATGTATTATAACTTGCTATCTGGTCTGTCGTGCCGTGACAAAAGCCTCCTTCTATAGGATGTGACAGTGACTTGCCGCCGCGCAGATCTAGCCGGCGAGAACAGATGAAACGTTCTCACAAAGAGACTTATGGACCACGTTCGCTGACAAAACAAGGTCAGTGGGATGTCTGCTCTCACACGGCGCCATGCGGGAGTCCTTCACATTGACAACTTCTGTTTGTTTTCAGTTTTCTCTCTCTCTTGTCTCTCTCCTTTTACTCTGACATCTTCTCTGTATCCATCTCGCTCCCTCACTCACCCCCGTCACTGCTTAGTTTTCACAGAGCAGAGATGCCCTGACAACAGTTGGCATGGCGCCTGGTATCTGTTATGTTCCCGCCCCCGCTGCTGTCAGTCACTTCGGGTTACCGTGGTGACAGTCACGGTGTTTGTCATCAGAGGCGAGACGCGGCGCCGTGTGCTGGTAACCCTCACAGGGCAGCCAGCGTAACTTTAAGACATTTCTTCAGCCGATTGGAGTTTCAGATATACACAAACATTTCTTGGAGGCAAAGGTGGTCTGGAGGCAGCGGCAGTGGCTGGAGCCAAATTATCACAGCTCTCATATTGAGATTCAGTTCAGTTCAATTCAATTTTATTTGAAAAGTTATCTCAAGGCGCTTTACATAAACCCAGCAGATATCGGCCAAATCCATGGACCAAAATCTCCCCTGAGAGCAAGCACAGGGCGAGAGTGGTGAGGAAAAAAAAAAAACTCCTTTAACAGGGCCAGAAACCTCGAGCAGAACCCGGCGCTGGGTGGGCGGCCATCTGCCTCGACTGGAAAGATTGAGAGATGATAGATAGATAGATAGATAGATAGATAGATATACTTTATTGATCCCAACCAGGGAAATTCTGGTGTTCCAGCAGCAACAGTAGAAACATACAATAAAGTTAACTAAAAAAAGAATAAAGGCTAAAAATATACAATAGAGACTATAAAGACTAAAGACTCAAAAAATACAATAAGGGCTAACCTAAGGAAAGGAGATACGAGATGTGAAAATATACATATGGAATGAGCATGACAATATACAGATGGCGCTGAAGTATATGCATGATTGTATAGATTGTATAGATAAGGAGAGTTAGTATGAAACCAGGAGACTAAGAACCAAATGGCAGAACCTGTAACGCCCGGGACTGGGACAAGGAACTAACCGCCTTGATTCAGCCTCTTAAGGAATCCAGTTCCCCTCCAGTCTGAAAAACAGTGTGAGTGTATATTATGGACAGAGAGAGAGAGAGAGAGAGAGAGAGAGAGAGAGAGAGAGAGGAGGGAGGAGCACATTGCAGGACATAGAACGATGCAACTTCAACATAGGGCTGTATAGTAATACTAGTGGTGATAATAGCAGTAACGGCAACACTAATAGTGCTGCAACAACAGTCGTAATCATAATAACACTAATAGCAATAATAATAAAACTTCTGATAATAGTAGTAGTAGTCGGAACCATGATAGCGAGAATAGTATGAATTGAGATGAAAGACTGTGAAAGAGGAAAGGGGTTCAAATTGGAGGAAAATAATACTATGAAGCGTCACTTAATGTTATCTGAAATAATGCAATTTCAACCTTTTACATTGTCCAGCTGGCATGCCGACCTTTCAGGATCATGAATTCCTTTGTCTTGCAGGGAGTCATGTAGGTTAATAAGCGGTCCATATGTCCACAGACCACAAACCAAAACTTTCATTCAGAAAAAAGGATTTGAGCGAGCACGTCAAGCTACTCAGGAAGTGGATAAGTGCAAGAAACGATGAAGACAGATGGAGGAAAAAAATGAGTTAAAGCAGGAATTGATGTCGAAGGTGTGCAAAGTATGCAGTGGTTGATGTAAAGAAATCACAAAATCAACATATTCTTGTGTGGAAAATGAAATATCAGTTGAAATGATGCCGGATGATAAACTCTGCAGTGACTAACCTGTTACATTCCTTAATATAGGTTTATATTCATGCAATCTGTCATAGCGTCATGAATAATGTAGGGTAAAACATCCTGCACTTTTATCTCTCGCTGCTGAGTTTTGGGATTTTAGTGTCTGTCTCTCCTCTCCTTTCTTTCTTAGAAATGAACATACACACACACCATTTGATGCAGTTTCCAGTCTTTTTGCTCATTTTCCCCCAACCAACTATGCAAAAGGCAGCTGACCCGACACATTTAAGAAGCTAAATATGAAATTTAAATATCAAAGAGTGTGTGTCTGTTTTGTTAGCGGTGTGGGTTTTTATCGTCTCTCCAGGTGGTCTCCATGGGGCTGTACCTGGGCGAGAAGGCCTACCTGAGGAGCAGCTGGAACATCCTGGACGGCTTCCTGGTCTTCGTGTCTCTGATCGACATCGTGGTGTCCATGGCGGGCGGGGCTAAGATCCTGGGGGTGCTCCGTGTTCTCAGGCTGCTCAGGACCCTGCGTCCCCTCAGGTGAGAGAGACGTAACCGCGCCACGTTCTCATTTCCACCTCGGCAAAATCGGCACAGTGTCAAAGGCCCCGTGCAACCGGTCATTTCAGCGGTGGCGTCTCCTGCCGGCACTGAAATCTGTTTGCTACAGCACATTTCCTGTTTACTTCCTGATTTTCTCTGCCCTTTTGAGCCTCTTCCAGATTATGGCATTTTGTGTTATTTTTTTTAAAGCTGAAGTAAAACACATTTTTCAGCAGAGAACGCACAACAGTGAACCGCTGATGAGATCAACAACAGCAGTGGGCCTTGTGAGGATTGGTGAGAGCAGACCATGCTTCTCACTTTTTTTATGAGATGTGCTGGCTTACACTGCAAAAACTCAAAATCTTACCAAGATTATTTGTATTATTTGTTTTATACTTACTTACTTAAATTATTTGTCTTATTTGTCTTATACTTACTTACTTAAAATAAGACATGATCACCTCAGAAGTAACTTGTTTTTAGACAATTGTCTCTTGTTTCAAGTGAAAATTTGCTTGTTTCATTGGCAAAAATTTGTTTCTTGTTTCTAGCTAATTTTCACTTGTTTCAAGTGAATTTTCACTTTTTCCACTGGCAGATTTTGCCAATGAAACAAGCAAAATGTCTAAAAACAAGTTACTTCTGAGGTGATCATGTCTTATTTTAAGTGTAATGAGATATTTTGACTAGAAATAAGACATTTTTGACTTGAAATAAGACAAATAATCTTGGTAAGATTTTGCGTTTTTGCAGTGTAGTAAATGCTTGTTGTATTGTGCAGATAGAACGGTATGTCTGTGTTGCATAACATTATACTTTGGTTGGAGTTTTATTGGCAAATGCATCTTGGAGAGCCATCAGGAGCCAAACCGGGCCATTCCTGGTGGGACACTTCACTCCTGCAGATCTGGGTGTTATTAAACATGATCACGGTGCACAGAAAATAAATTCTGACAAGTCATTTAGATCAAAGTAGGTGCCATACACTGGGAAACTTTAAAGCATAAGTCCGTCCATTTTTGATATTGACTCTATTTCCCGGTCTTTTTGCATTATGCTGATTGATCCTCTCCAAAGTCTCGTCAGCTGTTTCACTAGAGCTACGTACTTTGTGCTTTCCTGGGTGTGCAGCTCTCCACAGTCTTATAACACTTCAAAAATCAGCCCCCACAACCACCCGATGTATGTATTTTTCAGCACGCGGATCGCCTGCTGTGTGATGAGAAATGTTAATAAAAAGACGTAAATGAAAATTGCATGTTTAACTTGTACAATTTTGATGCAGCATTGGGTGCTACATCGGTGGTTGCTGCAGCATATCCTTGTTTACCCTTTTTGAATCTGCTTATTAATTTATTCTGCTGTATGAAATAGTGGCAAAGTAATGATGACAGTTTCCAGATCAGGATAAAACATAAAATTAAATGCCTCAGTTTAGGGTGAGCATCATTATGTTGAATGTTTGTGCTTTTTGGGCTGTTTTTTTTTTTTTTTTTTTTTTTTTTTTTTTTAAATACACAACACAAATTTGAGCGGTGACATGGAACTGAAAAATTGTTTTGAATTATAGGACTGTATTCATGTGCACCTAGTAATCATCTGTTTATATCTGTCTATATCAGAATCTGTTTATATGATAGAAGAAGAAGGGAAAATCAGAGCCATGTTGAAAATGGCTCTGTTTACAGTGTAACAAAATATTTTTGCAACCATAAAACAACTCCGGCATTTTGTAGTAAATACTTTAGTTTTGTAAGTAGTCCTTTCATGCAGCATGTATAAAATATGTCATAACACATGATTGCAATCTGCTCAGTTGCTAAAATTAAATAGCAAGCTCAATGTTACTGTATTCTCCTCAGAGGAGATGAAGGCAGCTGATCGGAAAGCTGAGACTGCATTTCAAGTTCTGGTAATTAATTACACTTCTTTTTAATACCCATTTTTGGGGAGGGACAGTCGATCTTCAGGGGGGGATAAAAGGTCAGCAGTAGATGCCACATGGACGTGGTATTCATCATCTGAAAGCTGGGAACCTTCTGTAAATTTTGAGACGCAGCTCAGCCTGTCGTCATAAATCTGTAATAAACATTGTTGCTCTTTTGATTTGTGTATATGGATTTAAAGCATTATGATCCAAGTATATAATGGCCATTCCCATGCCTGTTTATGTCTCTTTGCGGGTGGATACCATTTGTTACAGATTTGGTGCAATATTTGACCACTTTTGACCACCTAAGAATTGATAAAAATGGTCAAAATAGCCATAGCATGCTTTGATTTTGTTGTTGAGTTTTGTAAGAGCTGCATTTTTCTGCGACTGTCTGGAAATTGCTCAGAAACTCCCCCATTATTGTCAATGTACCTTGGAAAAGCATTCAAACTCTGAAAGCCCCAGATCTCCAGTGTGTGGCTGTAAAGTTTCACGAGGCTGTTATTATCCTAGAGATTACAGTAGGTCGTTTTATACAGCGATGCCAAGTTTAAAAAAAAAAAAAAAATGGTCTCACTGCAATGAAATGGCTGCTATGGAGGCTAACGTCATAGCACATGAACAATGTGGCTCGTTAAATCCACAAGAGTCGCAGCTCTCGAGTCATATTCAATTTATACAGCTTCACGACTTTTTGTACTGCGAGCCAACAGCTGTATGGTTTTTGTCCCAAATTGCATGACATTAACGTAAAAAGGGCATGTCTGGGAGACCTATGGATAACCAAAGAACCCATTTTCATTAAGATGAGAGGTCAAGGAACCCCTTTGAAAATGTCTTTGCCATTTCCCCATGACAAAATGTAGCCTAACTTTGGAACATTGTTTAGCAGATAAATGAATGAATGAATGAATGATTTTTTTTTATTTCGAACATGTCTAAAAGAAAAAGAAAGAAAGAAAGAAAGAAATAATAAAACAAAAAGTGTATGTACATACATACATGCATGCATACGTAAAACAAAACAAAACAAAAATAATAATACAAGCATCATCAAATCATAATAAACACAAGTTCGAAACAGGAGTGGGAAGAAGTATGCACTTTTTTAAAATTCCCACCCCTTCCATACCCATTATAGTTTATATATCTATTGCATCTTTATCCATATCAATATATATATATACTACATATTTATCCATATCACTGTATATATGCTACATAGATATCCACATCAATAAACATGTTTACCACGGCCATTAAATTATATACTTATTGGTCTATACTACATAATTACCCCGCTTATCCCTTACCAGTTTAGCAATTTATTTGATCCCTCATCTTCCATATACCTATTTATAAATAATTTTTGTACCTCTTTTTAAATATATTTATTTTTGTACTTTGTTTTATCTCTTGCTCCAAACTGTTCCACAGTCACCCCACAGCTTGAGATGCACATACTTTTCATTGTTGTTCTTACTTTACCATGCATGACACACTTGGTATCAGTGGATTCCTTAGGTTGTCTAGTTTCATAGGATACTGTAATCTTCACTTGTCACTAACTTTAAAAATGCCTGAAATGTCGGCCGAGGACGTCAGAGTTTAGGAGCTTGATTCGGTCCATGTATCACTGCCACAAATGCAGCGTTGAACTTTGCAGAATCTGTGCTTGCTCTTTTAATTGAACTGTTCTTTTAACTTGAAAAGTTTGCCGAGGCTTTGTTGTTACATGCACTTTAAACTCCAATTAAACTTGAACTTATTACAGAGGGGAAATAGATGTTACTGAGAACTGCCTTTGGCATCAAACTAAAAAAAAAAAAAAGGAGGTTGTCTTTTTTTTCTGTTGATGCATGATTATGCTACTCATTTTTCTGTATGTAAAAGCAGGACAACAGTTTTAATTTTCAAAGTTTATCGGCTATTATCTGTCTGTGTCTCTGTCTCTCTCCTCCAGGGTGATCAGCAGGGCTCCAGGTCTGAAGCTGGTGGTGGAGACCCTCATCACGTCCCTCAAGCCCATCGGCAACATCGTCCTCATCTGCTGCGCTTTCTTCATCATATTCGGTATCCTTGGAGTTCAGGTAAACATCATCAAGTATGCATCAGTCCAGTCCGCCCTACACCTTGTTCTCGTTCTTTTTTTTTTTTCTTCCTTAAACAGGGGAGTTTCACAAGCCTTTAACTATTTATGAGGATTCTCTGTGATATTTTTAATTGGACCTGAGAGGATCAGACCAACTGCAAATTTGGCCCAACATCGTGACCCTATGTTCACCGCGGCCACTTTCATTTTTCTTACATCCTAGAAATAAAGTTGGTCTCTTCCTCTTCTCTGTGGCTCTTTCCTCCTCAGGTTTACAATGGCATGACTGAAGTGCCACTGATTCATTTAGGATTATAATCTACAATTTGTGGCACTCACCAAACCCCTCTTATCCTTCCTGTCCCATTGCATACTACAGCCTGTAATCGACACAAATCGTGAAATCACACCAGACGTGGAGCAGTGATAAATCACAATGCAGAATTCAATTATGGGTTTGGCTGAAGCGTCTTAAAATTCAGAGTTATTCTTCCGAAACAAAGTAAACGGACCAGAAACTGAGTTCTGAAAACCAGAAATTTTTGCCCTGGCCAAGTAGTTATTGATTCATTGGTATTGATCAACAACTCCCCCAAAGACGTATTATGGTGGTTTTTTATATACTTTTTGTTATAAATGGGTTCCATATCATCTGTACCTCCTGACCTCTCCTCAACTTGCGGCAACAAAATACAGTTGAAACAAGTGTGAAATATAAAAATAATCACTTTTTTAGTTCTCCTAAACTTTTCTGTAATTCTGAGAAAAGTTAACATAATAATGCAAAATAAATTTTTGCAGTTGTTGAAGCTCAGAATTTTTTTTTTTTTTTTTTTTTTTTTTTGGGGAGCATGCAAACAAGCAAACTTTGATTTCCTAGGTGGAATACAGTTCAGCCTAGATGCAGTATTTATGTAGTTATGAATTTATTTATAGTGTGACACATGTCAATTAAAATTTTAATCACGATGATGAACTTGTTTTGCCTTTGTTTATTCCACAGCTGCAGCACCACATTCTCTCTGCATGCACCGTCTTTTGCTCGCTCCGCTCTTTGATGTGTTTGACTGATCTTTAAATCATCTTTTTCTCTGGCGGGGAAACCACACGGTTGATATCCAGCGCTTTCAGAGTCTTAACTTGGGCTCCATCCACACAGCAGTTTCTACACGTTCATCTCTAATTATAATAACTTCTAAAGCAAAGTGATAAAAGTGACTCTGTACACAGGTGTCATGTTTTCATCAAAATGTGGAATCTCTCTCTCTCTCTCTCTCTCTCTCTCTCTCTCTCTCTCTCTTTCTCTGCCTTTCTCTTTCTGTGGTTCAGCTCTTCAAAGGGAAGTTCTACTACTGTTTGGGTTTAGATGTGAAGAACATCACCAACAGATCCGACTGCCTGGCAGCCAACTATCGATGGGTTCATCACAAATACAACTTTGACAACCTCGGACAGGTATGGGATAGAGTGTAAAACTCTGACAGGTGATTATGGTAAAGAACTACCTATTCCAATTCATCAAGGATAGTACGTAATTACCTACCTTCTTTTTTTTTTTTAACTTGACACCTGTGCTTGTCTTAGAATAGAATAGAATAGAATAGAATGCCTTTATTGTCACTATACACACATGTACAATGAGATTAAGAGCAGCTCCTTTCAGTACAACGATGTCATAAAAAAAAACAAAATAAAAAGATAGATTTCAATATAAATAAATGTAAGTAACATAAGATAAAATAAGTAAAATAAGTTATATATACAGTATGGAGTTATATATACAGTATGAATAAATAAAAAATAAATAAATATATAAATAAAAATATTGCACAGCATGGTCAGTGGTGATATTGCACATTTAAATAGTTTTGCCACTAACATGTGCATAATTGTTACTGGTCAGTAGAGAAATGAGACTAGGACAAAGACAAAGTTCTACCATGTCTCTTTAAGGTCCGCACATCTATTTCTCTCCATTTTTGTCCAAGCCCACGTTTTCCACCTGTGGAAATGAGGCTTTTCAAAAACAAAATGAACAAAGTCGATACAGGCCGGGAGACAACACAAATTTGAGCGGTGACACGGAGCTGAAAAATTGTTTTGAATAAGCACAACTGCACAAATTTGTTTTGGTTTCACTTTCAGTGCTCTTTGACAAACCTGGTTCCCAAAACGGTGGAACTATTTTTCGCCGTAGCACTGCCACTGTATCACCACGTGGTGTCCCATATTGAACCTACAGGGTGACATCAGTCGCAGTGGTGCAGTGAAAAATAGTTGGTCACACAAAGCTTTCACAAAGTCTTTCACATTTCCTCAGCTTATTGTGGACATGGCCTCCCACTACATTAACTCTACACACAGCACTTTTATCTTATAACACATTTCAGTTTTGCAGGATATGTTTTTATTTATTTATTTATTTATTTTTAAACTAAAACCTCCAGTTCTGCTGTTGTGACGTTAAGACAAGAAAGACAACTGATTATGTTACACCGGCCACATGTTAATGAAGAATTTGAAGCTGTGTTCATGTTCATGTCATTTTTTTTTTTTTTTTTTTTTTAGTAAATAGGCATCAGAAGTCTTGTCATCATTTGTCTCATATTTGCTAGCATTTTTTGAGACTTTCAGATCAAAACACATGGATCCTCTCGGAGAAATGAGCGGGGTTTTCTCATTCATTCAAAATGTTATGTTATGACATGTGAATGTTTGACAATCTAGGAATTCTTGTTTAGGTAAAGGTTTGCGTCATACATCATACATGTTACATGTCATATTTCATATGTCTGAGGTTTATAAGCCATGAGCACGATGTGTCACAAACCTCAGAGAGCCGCATGACTGTCTTCGTAAACGTGGGACCCTGTCAAATCTTCAGTAATATTTTCATGGCAGACAGAGTTTTCCATCATGGGACTGAGAAATAAAGGGAACTAAGCCCAAACATGTATTATTATTATTATTATTATTATTATTATTATTGTTGTTGTTGTTGTTGTTGTTATTATTTTATTAAAGAAACTTATTCCAAACTTAGCTCATGTGCATCTCATATATAACAAGATGATCATAATTAGCAGCAAAAATTACCACAGGATAAAACAAAACTGAGTGGTATGTGTGTGCATGTGATATGTGCACTTTTGTGTGTGCTTGTGCTTGTGTGTGTGTGTGTGTGTGTGTGTGTGTGTATGTGGGCACTTCCATGCACTTTCCAGGCTCTGATGTCCCTGTTTGTGCTGGCCTCCAAAGATGGCTGGGTCAACATTATGTACCATGGACTGGATGCTGTGGGAATAGACCAGCAGGTAACACACACACATGCACACACACACGCACACACACAAACATGCACATCTTAATTTGCATTCACTCAATTAAATTATAATTTTCTCAGGATCTGGATGATCCACAGGTTGACTGTGGCTCCAAAAACACAAACTGGAATAAACACACACACACACACACACACACACACACACACACACACACAACCCCACTGACATAACACATGTACTTACACACATGTTACACACTTTAGTTGACAGAGTGCCAACTTGTCGCCTTCGCTCTGCATTTCCTATTCTTTTCCATACTTTGTATTTTTCTCTCTCCAATTTCTTCTCCCTTTCTTCCTTTTCTAATATTTTTTTTTTCTGTCTATGCATAATTTTCCTCCTTGTCCCTTGATTTTTTTCTCCTCCCTCCACCTCTTATTCCTCTTTCTACATTATTTTCTTATGTTCTTTGTGGAAGAAATACTGCTATGCTTAGTACTTTGTAGGAGTCCCACATCTCCTCATTTCTTCTCCCCCCTTATTTGATTGTCTCTCCTCCTTTCTCCTCTCTTCACCCATTACTGACTCTTCTCTTTTCTTTTCTTTGCATTTTCTGCCCTTCCTTCCCTCCTCTCTCCTCCTCCTCCTCCTCCCCTCTTACTCTCTTCATCCTCTCCCTCTAGCCGGTGATCAACAACAACCCGTGGATGCTGCTCTACTTCATCTCCTTCCTCCTCATCGTCAGCTTCTTCGTCCTCAACATGTTCGTGGGCGTGGTGGTGGAGAACTTCCACAAGTGTCGGCAGCACCAGGAGGTGGAGGAGGCCAGGCGGCGCGAGGAGAAACGCCAGCGTCGCATGGAGAAGAAGAGAAGGAGTAAGAGAGCGGCAGCGGCGGAGCGCGGGGGGGAGATAAGACAGAGACGCGTGAGGGAGGACGAGGAGGAAGCAGAGTGGAGAGTTGGATGAAAAAAGAAAGTGAGGGTGGCAGGAGGAGGTGCAGGGCTGAGCAATGAGACAAGAGGAGAGAGTGCAGGTAGAAAGTTTGGAGGCCGGACGGCAAATTAGATTTAACAAGAGCAACTCATGCAGAAAAGGAGGAGAAGGGCTGTGGAGTCCAGGTCCCTGAGCCAGGTTAACTTTAATTAGATTCAGATTCAATTGCATTGCAGCAGGTCTCAGGTGTGTGGACCACACTGCAAAAACGCAAAATCTTACCAACATTATTTGTCTTATTTCAAGTCAAAAATGTCTTATTTCTAGTCAAAATATCTCATTACACTTAAAATAAGACATGATCACTTCAGAAGTAAATTGTTTTTAGACAATTTTCACTTGTTTCAAGTGAAAATTCACTTGAAACAGGTGAAAATTTGCTTGTTTCATTGGCAAAATTTGCCAGTGGAAAAAGTGAAAATTCGCTTGAAATAAGTGAAAATTAGCTAGAAACAAGAAACAAATTTTGCCAATGAAACAAGCAAATTTTCACTTGTTTCAAGCAAATTTTCACTTGAAACGAGACAATTGTCTAAAAACAATTTACTTCTGAGCTGATCATGTCTTATTTTAAGTGTAATGAGATATTTTGACTAGGAATAAGCCATTTTTGACTTGAAATAAGACAAATAATCTTGTTAAGATTTTGAGTTTTTGCAGTGCATATGTGAATTAGCCGAGTGGAGCAAGGCAGATGTTATAGAAACATATCCTAGAGAGCAATTAATTTGGGGGAAATACAAGAAGGTTTTCCAGCAAGTTTCTCCTTACAGCATGAGTTTGTTTCCACCGTTGCCGTGGTGACCTCCGAATCAGCAAAGGATGGACGGATTGAATCGATTGACACCTCTACCGATAGCAGCACACGCACCGCCGGCCGCTGACCGCTCTGGTTGTGTGAGGATGTGAGTTTGTCTGACAGCTCTCAGGGCTGAATCGATCCAGGAGCGACGGCGTCCGGGTCCTAATGACTCGGGGTTTCCAAAAAACAGCAGGAGGCTGGTGCTGGTTTGGCCCCATGGACCCATGTAAACCTCGACTCTAGAGGAGGCAGGGATTAGAGGAGGAGGAAGGGAGCGAAAAGGAAAAGACGGTTGGAGATGGTGAAGCACAGGAAGGAAAAAAATAATGTAGGCAGGAACACATCATGTTCAGTTGCCCTTGAGCAAGCTACTGAATCCCGACTAACTCTCAACCTACCAGCTGAATCTGACTTTTTTTTTCTGAGGAGAGAGAATATGAAAGAGTGAGGAACTGGATTATAAATTAAATGGAGGGGAGGAGAAGACGATAAAAGAGTGGGGAGGGATGGCAGCCGGAGAAAGGAGATGAAGGCTCGAGTAGAGGAAGCAGAAGCGATGTGCAGAGAAAAGAGAAGAGGAGGAGTAAGAGAGGGAGGAGAGACGGAGGAGACCAAGTTTGCAGCGAAGATGGTGGGATGAATGGACGGGCGGAGTCATATTAGGAAAGAAGAATAGTCTCAGAGGGATACGGGGAGATGGTGGGAAATTAATTAAGATCGAGAAAGTGTCTAGGAATTAAAATTAGCAAAAGGAAAAAAGAGGATTGGCGGTGGGGGGTGGGGCCGGGAGTTGACAAGCAAGATACAGGATCTAATATATCAAGATTTTTTTTTTCTTTTTTTTTTCCAAAATGAGAAATTCACCATATGAGCGCTTAGTAAATGATTGCTGTAGTGCCAGTTTATTTCAAATTACAGTGCTTCCAAACACTTTAACAGGATTAATGGATCATGTTTATTTTATTTTATCAAGATTTTTAATGACACAATCTAAAGTGATAATTTATCTCCTTTCATAAACGGATGTCTAATATTACCGAGCAGAGCATAGTCCTGCATGTCGCTCAGTAATAATAATAATAAGCTGAATTTACTTAATAATTCATTGCATTGGGTCTTCCCGGTGCAATCCAAACGGCGCATGGCCAAGAATTTTAATTTGATATTTTGCCTCGCGCCGTCTTGATGATGTGGCCTGCGCCTTATTTCAGCTCATTAAGCTCCCCTCTTTAAACAGAGGGACATTTATCAGCCTTCCTCCGCTCACACTTGTACCTTCCCTCTTTGTTCTGTCCCTCTTTCCCCTCTCACCTCTGTCTGCATAAATCTATCACTTCATTTTCCGTTCTGCCGTCTTACCTCCTTCTCCCCGATCTCGCCGCTCTCCCCTGTCTGCCTCCTCATGCATCCATCATCGCTCCCTTTACATTCCTTCTCTGTCCATGCTCCCCATCACCTATATCACACTCGCACCTCATTTTTCTTTCTTCTCTTTCTCCCCCCTCATCCATCCATTCCACCTCCCATGCATTAATTTCCCCACATTTTAACCCCTTTTCCATCTTTCTATACTTTCCTCTCTTTCTTGCATCCTTCTCGTTCTTCTTCCACATCATGACTCAAACCCTCTCCTTCCTTTCGCCCTCCGTCTATCCCTCCCTCTTCCTCCTCTTCCCTCCTTCCACTGTTTATCCAACCATCTATGCCGTCTTTACTCTCTCTTTTCTGCAATTTGGTTCCTTCCTTCCTTCTCATTTTTCCATCCCGTCCATCCTCCTCCTTTAATCCCTCCTTGCCTCTCTTATGCTCATCGTTTTCTCCTCTGCACACCTTCACCTCCCACTCTCTCTCTCTCTCTCTCTCTCTCTCTCTCTCTCTCCAGAGGCCCAGAAGATGCCATACTACTCGTCGTACGGCCGGGCCCGGCTGGCGATCCACGCTCTGTGCACCAGCCACTACCTGGACCTGGTCATCACCTTCATCATCTGCATCAACGTCATCACGATGTCTCTGGAGCACTACAGCCAGCCACAGGTGACCGCACCTCCTGCCTGTCCGGGAGGGGGGGGGGGTCGGACGGGAGGGCGGGTGAGGGGTGTCGGGCAGACATACTAGACAAGCTCTGCTGCCCGCTGTAGACTTGCGGAGCCATTTGGAGCTTCTGGGTCCATTGCCTTGCCATTGTGACTCCAACATTTCTTTAAAATGGGTCCAAGGCCGACGCAAACTGCCTTTACTTGTTGATGTGGCATGAAACAAGTTTTAGGCTGCAGTTAAAATGTCCAAAGTATCGGCTTGCGTAGCATCTCTGGACACTGAAGTTTGTCTCGAAATGTGTTTCAGAGTGTATACCATAAAACTTCAATTAAAAGCCAATGCCCAATCAAAGCCAAGTCCCTTTTATTCGTCAGGTATGGCTACGCATGTTGACAGATCAATACCGCAAGCTCATTAAACCAAACATTCAAATCAAAATTTAAGAAAGTGTAAAAGGTGCTGTTTGTTAAACCGACTGCTCGTTGACAAGCTGGTGAAAAGCATCTTTCTCTGGGCAGCAGCTGTGGGTTTTCCCATCATTTCCTGCTTACTTACCCCGGGACAGAATCAGCACACTTGCTAAGGTACCACAACGTTTTAGAGTTTATAATTCTCAGTCTGAACTTGCAGATTATGTAACTTTTCCAACAGGTGTGACAGGGTTGGGTTCTGTGCTACAGGAGACGGCAGCCAGGTGGCGTCATGTGCTTCCAGTGTAGGTATAGAAAGGTGAAAAAAAGCTTCCCAAATTGGTAATATCTTTTTTTTTTTTTTTTTTTCTGAGATTTTTGTGCAAAAGGAAATAAAGGCAGGTCCCAAATATATCTTGGTTGCTATTGATGATTGAGGCAAATAAAAGCCCGGGCTACTAATTGAAGTTTTATGGTATATCAAAATAGAAAAAGCTGATAACATATGTATCTCAGTCTAGTCTAGTGAACAGCATGAACTGATAAAGCCACTTGGATAAAGGGCGAAATGTCTTCTAAGACATATAACTGAGTCCAGTTGACCTGATTCAGTTTCCTTGAGATGCTGCTGACCTGGACGAATGAGAAAAAGCATGGACATAACATCTGTAAAAAGTGGCTGCACACTGCTCTTAATAGTTAGGATGGGATAAACAGGATGAGATGCTCTTCAGTAGGAAGACATTTCCACACGGGGATCAATAGAAGATAACTAATGTCTTTCTAATGTCACGATTCAACACATTTATTGAGAACCAGAAACCCCATTCATTTCCATTACAGACAAAATATTTAAGAGAGGGATGTGTCCTGGAAGCCCGTTGGTCCATGTCACCCCTCAAGTTGGTGCGTGAACGGTAGACAACTTAGACAAAAATAATTTAGCACCTCAAGCTGATTCCCTTGAAGAATCCCAGCTTTATTAAACCCCTTTTTTAGAAATCAGCCTTCTTCAGGGTTGCTCACAGAAGAAACAAAAGCATGTCTTACAGCAGGGGTCACCTCCACCAGGTGATTTCACTGATCACCTCACCTTGTATCAGAAAGGAGGAACTAATCAGTGAAATCACCTGGTGGAGGTCTTGGTTGGAATGAAAACCTGCAGCCTCTCTGCCCTCCATGGCACATGATTGGTGACCCCTGTCTTACAGTATATACTCCACAACATAGCTATTTATCCAATAGGTACAACATACACGGATGATGATGATAAAAATAAGATCTGAACTACAGATTAAAATGCAATATGAAAGAAAAGAAAAACACACTTTTTAAATTTTCTGTACAAACTTTTTAATGATACTTTGAGATACAAGGAGGATTTATTTTATTTATTTATTTGTGTTTTTTTTTCTTCTTTGATAACTGATAGATGGTCAGCTATGCTGTTGAGTAAACAAAACATGCTTTTGTTGCCTCTGTAAATAACCCTGCAGAAGGCTGAGTGCCAGAATGCATCAGTTTAATAACATTTAAATTCTCAGAGTGAATCCGTTTACGCTGCCAAACTATTCTCTGCCTTATTTGGACAGAAAAAGACGGAACTGACTTGTTTTAAATTGGGCACCCCCAGCGCCGCACTGCCGGCTCTGAATCACTGGTGTAAACCAGCCAATAACCTAAGCAGAAAGCTGCCGCCACAATGCCGTGTACAAACTATGTGCAAACCTTTTTTTCTGGGAGGCAGAGCTGCACTGGGGACATAAAAAAAAAAAAAAAAAGAGTCATTGTTCAGGTTAAATCTCCACAGTCTGACAAGAAACCAAGCCACGGGGACGCCTTGGTGGCTCACCTGGTGGAGCGCACACCTTGGATCATCAGGGCTAGGTCTTGGCCACAGCGACCTGGATTTGATTGTGGCCTCGGCCTTTTGCTGCATGTCATCCCCTCACGCCCTCTCGCTGTATCTCTGCTCTGTATTTCCTGTCTCTCTCTTCTACCACTGTCCAGTGAAGCAGAAACGACAAGAAAAAAGAAACCACACCACAGTTCAATGGCCAAATGTATCAAAGAAACAATACTTACGTAAACCTTCATTTTCTTTTCATCTAAGTTAAGATACATTTTTTTTCTCTCTGCAGGATTTTGTAAGTAAGCCATGTAAATATTCAATACACCAACATTCATAAGAAGAAGAATAGAAGAATAGAAATTCATTTTGGTAAAAAGGAAAAATCTATGGCATCTCAAATAGAAGGGATAAAACACTCCTCTCTGTTGCAGCCATCCATTATTTTGAGTCTGAAACTATAATCCCTTCTGCATCTCTGTGACCTGTTCAGAATCTATGCAATGGATTAACACGTTTATGGATCACAAAAAACCTGCAGCATGCCTGGAGGTTGCAATTAGAAACTGGTGCATGGACAGGCTACTGGCATCTACTATGATATGTTTCTAATATGTTTCTAAAAGTTGCATATTTGTCTTATTGTTTGCAAAGAGAGCGCTGCATGTTTGTACCCCTCCAAAAAGTGAACTGTGTGTTTTGAAAATCACAGCTTTTGATAATTTGATTCATGTAGCCCATTTCTCTCTGATTCATTAATTCTAGTGTGCTAGAAAAAAAAAAAAAAAATCTGTTCATTCTTCCCCCCCGAGTCTGACCTAATTTATCCGCCTTTCTCAATTAAGTTCACTTCTGTTAAATGAGATTCATCGACGAGATAACTTTCGCGCATCGACAAAGCAGATAAAGTATACAGTAAACTCTCTTCCTCTTTCTCTCTCTCTCTCTCTCTCTCTCTCATTCCACATAAAAGTTGTTTTATTGACATGCATGTCAACAGATAAGCAATATTGCCAAATCAGTCTCCAAATTACTAGAAAAATATGAAAACAGTGAAGATTAATTCTTTGGCACAATATGCAGTGATTCATTGGTTGATCACAATTATGATTAGGAATAGAAAAAAAAAGAGACGTGAACTCAAAACAACTCTATAACACTGTCTGTGTGTCTCTCTCTCTCCCGCTCTCTCTCTCTCAGTCTCTGGAAACTGCACTGAAGTACTGCAACTACTTCTTCACCTCCACCTTTGTGATCGAGGCCTCGCTGAAGCTGGTGGCCTTCGGCTTTCGGCGCTTCTTTAAGGACAGGTACAGAGGAGAGGCTCCGTGCTGTAACGTGCACTGGGCTGTCTGATGTGGTGAGGCTTATCAAGCTGGGGCAGGATGCTGCGCTGTTTGTAAGACAATAATGTAAATGCTGCATTATCACAAAATAACCCCATCGTGAAGCGGAGAGGTGTGTTATTACCTGTTTATTACATGGCTACTTACCAACCAATTAATAAACTGACAGGGAATACTGGTTTAAGATAATTTTTTTTATTACTTGAAGACCTAGTTTCATGAAACAAGGAGCAGGAATGTAGCAAAAAACTGGTTGCACGTACTGGTCATTATGTCGTAATTATGAAAAAAACATGGAAAATTCCCCATATGTTTTCATTATTGCAGAGGCCAACTAGAATATGTAAAATAAGCCATTCAATAGGACAATTGTTATATTATTACAATTATTGTACACAATTGTTGTGCTGTAAATGTTTTCCCCATTTTGGAGGTATTTTGAGTTCCATATGGCCAAGTTAAGCTTTAAGACCCTTTAAGACCCTACAGAGAAGAAACGTTGTACTAATTAATACTTTGGGAGCTTTGATTTCAAGATTCAAGACTCAAGATGCTTTATTGTCAATTCTGCAGTTATGTGCCAGACATACAGAGAATCGGAAAAAAAGTATCATTCTGACGTTACCCACGGTGCAGACAGTGCAAAAGATGAAAAATAAAAGCAATCAAATAGTGCAAAAAAAATGCTTTAAAAGCAATATTAAAATGATAAGATAATGAGTGACATAAAAACAGAAACAAAACAGCAGCTTTCATACCACAGTGATTAAGTACTGCAGATATCGCCTTCTTTTCTCACTGACTTGATTGCGTCATTGATTTCTTTTCTGATTGATGCGTGATTGCGTCCTGCACTTGTACTGTACCCAACTTAGGTCGGATGTGCACACCATAGTGTCGTTTCTACCTAATGCCTTGCTCTAGCCATTGAACTAAACTACTATAAAACACCACTTGTTGACTTTGGCTGACAGGCTGCAGCGAAACTTTGGCGAAAGATGCACTGATCAACGCTGCAGCCTGTCAGCAAATCCAAGTGAGAGGAAACTGTTTTAACACCATTTGAACTTCCCTACCAAAAACTCATGTAACAAGGCATTAGTAAACTGCATGCTTACTAATCTAGCCAGTCTGTGATTGTGGGCGCCAAAGGCAAAAGATCTAACAGAAGTCCAGATTTCTGTGGATTGAGTGCTCACTTGCTGCATTTATTTTTTTGCCCCTCAGTGTTGTTTTGTCACTTCACCTCCTTTGTGGGTTGAGAAGTTTCCACACCCAGTGCCAGAATTTCATTTGGGTAAATAGAGCAAATCTGTGGCATCTATTTATTGTTTTAAAAAAAAAAAAAAAAAAAAATTGTGCCTGTTGCTTACCTTGCAAGGCAGCTGGATTTGTGAGATCACAATCATGTGAGATACCATCTTTGCCTCTGTAAATATGCCATTCCGCCTATAAATATGCCATTCATCCATTCATTTTCCTATTTTTTTCAGTACATTACACTTACTGTTTATACTTACTGTTTATACTGTATATAGAAGTGCATATATATTTTCTATCTTATCTTTATTTTTATTTTTTTTTATTTATTTATTTATTTTTATATTTATTTTTATTTATTTTTATTTAATTTTATTATTTATTTTTTAAATTATTTTTATCTTTAAATTTATCTATTTTACTTGCACAGTGCTGAGTAGTTGCCACCACATTTCACTGCTGCTGTACACGTACATTCATGCATATGACAAATAAAAATCTTGAATCTTGAATCTTGAATCTTAAAGAGGTTAGCGGGGTTAGCGTAGATGCTGCTTCGGCATTAGTTATATCAGAAGTGAGTATTTCCAATTCCAATGAATTCATAGGTCGCTACACTGATGTGCTTTCAAGCTGTCAAAGCTCCTTAGACTCCATCTTACTGTTTCTTCATCATCGCTCTCTCTACTGGTTAGCCCGTGATAGACAGATGGTTCAGCCAATCACCTGCCAAGTATTTTTTGAAAGTGCCTGCCCTTTTCCATCAACTTCCAATGACGACTTCTCAGATGGTTTTCTGAAACGAACCATCTGGCATGTCAGTTCGGCCTTTTGCAGCTCTAAATGATTTTAATTTTGAAAGCACACTAATAATGGGTATCCATCCCTGAGTCACTTCACTTAAAGAGATTTCATGTTGTGTTGAAACTCTGTTTTTTTTTTTTAATATGTACATTGTAATGCATGAAATACCATTACACTGAGGCTAAGTGTGTGCGTGTCGCTTTCATAGACTTTCAACCCTGCAGGATTTATCAAAACGTTGGTTTTAATGTGTCTTAAATAAAGTGCTCTTATGTTGAAGATAAGAATGTACAGCAAGTCTTATGAATTTCAACACACTTGAAAATCTGTGTCTGTGTTCATTTTCTCAGCCATGGATAAGCTTGTGGAGAAGTTGTGACGGTGTTGGAAAAATATTCTTTATGTGCGATACTCGGCTATGCAGATTGTAACAGTACGGCTTCTGATCCATAAAGTATTTTGGGTGTGCTGGAGGAAATCGCTGTTGGTTATTTTTCACCGTCTTCCTCTCAAAACGGTTCCTTCCGACCTAATTTAATACTCTGTTCCTGTCTGTCTCTCCATATCTCTGTCTCTTCCTCTCCGTCCCTTTCTCCTGTAAACTCAGACGCTATTAGGCAGCATCTTTATGTACCTTCTGTCCTCCTTCATTTCCTTCACAATTAGTCTGTCTCCATTTTTCCCTTCTCCCCTCTGTCTTTTGCCACCCCATCACACCCTTATATCTCTATGGAAAGCCTTCATTCTGTGAGGTGACCCCGTTTTGGCTATGTTTACACCCTCTGAGCTTGGTGTACGCCCATCCCACTCCTCTGGTACCGAGATATTATCTAGGACGAGGCACATTATCTGTGGAGGAACATACCCGAGGCTGCGATTTGGCAGGAAATGGAGTTCAAAATTAAAGAAACTTTGCTACATTTTTTTTTTTTAAAGGAAAGTGTGTATTTAAGGAAGTGCAGCTGCTTTTCAAACTACTGTCCTTATTAGCCGTAGGTTATCCCAAACCCACCGTAGAAATGGCCCATGCCTAGTTAGGACACTTTTTTCAAGCTGTGTGCACTTTAGAAATGTGCCTACAGTGTTACAGTTTTATTTCTCATCTTGTTTGCAATAAAACTGTGGCCCTGAGCTAGGTGACATCAGAGTTAGCCTACTTTAAAATGCTCCTCTGTGCAGTGTTCGTCAGCCTAGGGCTGTGAAGCGGCTTAGCCTAAAATGTAAATGACCCAAGAATGCCTAGAATGCAGACCAATAACAGCATGGTGTCCCGAGCTTTGCTTGGTAACAGGCAGAACACTTAAACTAAGAAGAAATGTTGAGTAAGTGATAATTTTGTCCTTAAGATGGTCACAGTTAAAGATGAATATCGGCAAAGTATCCGCTATGGCTTAAATCTAACAATATTAACATCAGCCAGATACCGGTGACCATAACTGTAATGCTGCATTAACATATTTATGACAGATGGGAGACAGCAAAGTGAAAGTTTTGTGTTTTGCAGAATAATAAAGACACACACTGCAAAGTCCAGCATAACATGAATGAATCAAATGTTCAGTTTTCCTAACTTTTGCCACCATGCCATCACAGAGGGACGAGCTGGGTGTGCATGTATAAAAGCATCAACGACACTCTCATTGACTTACAACAAAAGAAGTCAAGAACCCAGGACAGTAATAAAAAAGACATCACTCTTGGAAAGCTATAAGCTCATCAGCTTGTGAAATTCACCCAAAAGCTTAACTGCGCTCTTGCAAAGCATGAAACCAGAGGCACTGAGTAGTTGAATGCTTCTGCCTTTTTTTTATTTATTTTTTTTTTCATCCAAGGTAAATTAGCACGACTGCTAAAGCTCTCCTTTGTTGATCGTCTATTGTCGCATGTAGTGCTCTCTTTTTTGACAGTTGTCTATCACCATGGCAACGTTTACATGGCCGCCTGCCACGACCCGCCACTTACGATCCCTGTTGATACCGAATCCCATTATAATTCACGATGCCGCGCGTCATAGGAACACTGAAGCAAACGATATGTTTTGCACCGTTGCTTTACGAGGTTGGCTCTCTCCAGGCTCTGGGATGCAGTTGGTGTCACTGTGGAGTGAAAAAAAGCAGCACAAATCAGTCATCATACATCATTTAATGCACACAAAGTATCGCAGGCAGCAGCCAGGGTCTTGCCACCTCCATCCTTATGCACCTTGTTGTTCGACCCAACATCAGGACGACAGCGGTGACAAGGCTGTTAGGTTTGCACGTTATTATGACTCCAGTCGTTCCGCTGGTGTTCTTTGAATGGCAGGGGCAGGCCCTCAGGTGGTGGCGGCTGTTAGCACTTCTTCTGCCAAGTCAAGTTTGTGTGACTGTTGTGGAAATAATTATGCACAGAGCGACGGAGGAAATAATTAATATTCATCGAAAAATTTGCATATCATGGATCCCGACATGTCAAAGCTACAAATCATCCTAAGGCTGCTTATTCATGTCGACACACTCTTCTTTATGGATTGCCTTTGCTTTCACCAAATCCTAGAGATTATGGTAGATTTGAAAGTCATTTTCTCTCTCTCTCTCTGTGTGTGTGTGTGTGTGTGTGTGTGTGTGTGTGTGTGTGTGTAGGTGGAACCAGTTGGATCTGGCAATTGTGCTGCTGTCAGTGATGGGCATCACCCTGGAGGAGATTGAGATCAACGCCTCCCTCCCCATCAATCCAACTATTATTAGGATCATGAGGGTGCTCAGGATAGCTCGAGGTACACACACACACACACACACACACACATACAAACAAACAATCTCAAAAGCAGACATTGCATGCATGCATACACTCACGGTGCACTTGTACACACTCTGCCATAGACATACACACACATATTCACAAATGCAAGCACACAGTCACACACACACACACACACACACACACACACATATAAATGTAAATCCAACTGCACAGACACAAACGCATTGAGTTATGCTTGCAACACACACAGATACACAACATACACTACACAAACATACAAGAACACACCAACAAGCCAGTACACTCGTGGATTTTTGTGAACACAAACATGTTATGTGAAGATTATTTTGGATGGAGCGATGTGACAATACTACAAATTGGACATGCATTTTTTTTTTTTTTCCAGCATGAAAAAGTTTTTAACTGTTAGCCAACATCGGCCATCCACTGTCACACCCTGCCTTGTTTTTAAAATTATTTTTGCTATAAAAACTATTGTGCTTATTTAAGAGCAAATAACATTTATTAACATCAATACTGCGCTAGCCAAGTCATCTTTTTGCAAGATATTTAACACTTTTTGGTATATCGATAGTGTCTACAATGCCCCGAGTTCAATGATGTTTGCCACATCGGCCGACCTGTGCAAAAATAGTGGAGGCAGGAGAGTTTTAAATTATATCACTACCTAAATTCATTAAGTCCCCCTGGTTTTAAATTGTTTTGCAAGTGGCCAAACGCTGAAACACCTCTTTTGTCCTCATCTGACAGAATAAATTGAGTCGTAGACATGATATATTTGTGTATTAATTGGCTTTTCCTCAGTTTCTGATATTTAAAAATTAGATGTGCATGTGAATTTTTACATATTTGTTTTTTTCACATGGAGCACGCACTGTATTTGCACTCTGAGAGGTTGCACTAAACTTTTGGGAGACCGGCCTCCTGCAAACAAGCTTGACTTTCCCAGGCACACGATTCGCACATGCACACATGCACAGTGATTTCCAGTTACAATTATTACCTTTATTCCCCTTGTATAAAGACCGAGGTGATATTCCTGGTCTATCTTTCACTCCCTCTCTCCGCTTTGATTTTATTCTCCTCCGGCAACTCTGTTCTTGATATTAAGAGGAAATTATAGGACCGGCCCGCTGGTCTGCAACAGTTCCCCATAACTTCACACCGAGGAGGATAAAGGCTAATTACATCAATCTCCCTTAATCCTCGCCCTCTCACCATCACCCTCTGCCCTCCATAATACTGCCCAGGGACCACTGAGTGGACCCATGGGTGATATGCTAATTAAACAGCAGCCGGTGGAATTAACAAGCGGGTGAAGTACTTGACGGTTAACACGAGGGCCGGTGGCAACTTTTATTCTTCCTGTGCTTTTTTAAGATTCTGTTTGAATGTTAACGAACTCGTCTGACTGTGGGAAAGAGGGAGGGCATCTTCGGTATGATCTATGGCAACTGTGCACTTCCTGACTAAAATAACAGTCCACAAGATTTTCATATTGCTGACAGAATCTATCACCAACTCACATAACACAGCAGTGATTGAATCCAAGACCAGAACGCTTTTTACATTTGCTGCTCTTATAGTCCAGTCATTTTTATGAAAAAGCCTAGGACAAATTGCAAGAGAAAAAAACTCAACTGATTTTGGATCCTCAGTTTGTCCTGAGTGAGGGGAAAAAAAGTCCCAAGGAATCCCTTTGGTGGAAAGTTTTGAAAATCACCTATTTATGACCACATATTACCAAAAAAACACTGTTTTTAACACACAGGGGAAAGGGGTTCAAAATTTTACTTTCAGATATCACTATAAAAATACACAAGTTGATTACACACACAAAGACAAGAAAAAAAGTCAATTACAAGTTCTTTGAATTATTCTGTTTACACATGCATATCACACATTATCTGATTTGATATGCGCTAATAAGGAATATAAGGAATAAATGCCAGAACAGATATTTAAACAGTGAATTAAAAAGTTACTATATATATAGTAACCAGTGTTGGGCAAGCTACTTGGAAAATGTAGTGAGCTGAGCTACCAGTTACTCTGCATTAAATGAAGCTTCACTACACTGAAGCTACCCTCCAGATAATGTAGCAAGCTAAGCTACAATACAGTGACAAAATGTAGCTTAACTACATCAAAGCTACTTTTTTTTTTTTTTTTTTTTTTTTTTTTTTTAACATGAACCAACTTCATTCCAAGTCATTGCTATCTTAGTGATCAATAAAACTGTCAGTCAAACAGAAAGTCAGTTAGTCATGTTCAGTTCAATAGTTGATGAAACTGTGCTCTCTCTGCTTTTACTGCTACAAACCATGGGAACAAAAACACACAACATGCATCACATAATAACAAAAAGCAGGTAGTGCATTTATACTAATGTGGGGGAAGTATGTATATGGGCTCTAGTTTCCCGGCGCAGCGCGGGGTGGCGCAGTGAGGCGAACCCCGCGCAGAGCTAGTTTCGACCGGCGAAACGGCTGAGGCGGACAGTGTCCAAGTTTCGCAGACGGACTTGCGCGGAGATGGGAGTGGCGGCGCAGCGGGGGGAGGTGCCGACAGATTCGGCTTGGCGGAGTGACAGTTTTGTGCCAAAAGGCTTCGCCGAGGTGCGCCAAAAGCTCGCCTCCTGAAACCACGTCTACTTTCCGCGCAAGGCGGAGCGGAGCCGGCGCAGTGGAAGTTTGGCTGGCTGGCGCACATCACCAAAACCTCACAATCAGCATAAACGGTGCCAATCTCCTTTGATCTGACATCAGCTGTGACGGGACAGTTGATATGGAGATATATGTATGTGCTGATTGTGATCGTAGCATTGAATAGTGTTTTTTTCGGTATTTATTGCATCGTTCATGTGCCTGACATCCAGGAAGCCTGCCTGTGAGGTTTTGGTGACGTGTGCGCACTGCTCGCCGGTCTCCGCTCCGCGCCTGTCTCCTGAGCTCCGCTCCGCCTGCGGCAGTAGACTTCCTTGTCAGCTGTGTAAACTTTCATTACGCCTTCGCGCAGCGCATTTTAAAGGCGAGGACAGGGGCTCATTTGATTGGTTAAATGTGAATCGGCTGTGTCAAACCCACTCCACGCCTTCTCTCCTCCCTTGCGCCGGTAGGAGGGACGGCGGAGTACTTGCGCCACCGAGAACGGCGTGCCAAACTTGGAAAATCCGCCTGGCCACACCCAGTTGGCGAAGCGCATCTGCGCTACGCCCCCGCCTCGCCTGGTCTGCGAAACTAGAGCCCTATATGTTAGTGTGTGTGTATGTGTGCACACCTGTATTTGCATGTAGTTTCTGCCTCTGTGTTCCAAAGCTTTTTTCTTATTGGTGGATAAGGAGGCCAGGCATCCTGATCTTTCTTAACAGCTGCTTGTTCAGGCGACACACGTGCTCGTGTCCCGCTGCAGCAGACAGGTAGGACAGGTACGCGACGTCAAACAGAAGAGCGGCTGTCGGCTACACGTACAGGTCCGTGAGCAGCGGTGACGTCACCCACTGCTCCCGATCTATGTCAGATATCAAACCGCAGCAAAAGCTCCGTCGCGTTTAACTTTGAGAAATGGCTGGGAAAATGTAGCTTCTGTGGACGCTACCGCGCTATTTGATCAGTAAAATAGTTTCACTACTTAAAAGCTGTTTGATTTGGAAAACAGCGACGCTACGACCACGCTACTGACAAATGTAGTTAAACTAGTAACGTCGCTACTTGTAACGCCACTACTGCCCAACACTGATAGTAACCTTTTAATTCACTGTTACATAGTAACATTTTAATTCAAGGTTACTTTATATATAGTAACCTTTTAATTCACTGTTTAAATGTCTCTTCTGGCATTTATTCCTTATATTCCTTATTAGCGCATATCAAATCAGATAATGTGTGATATGCATGTGTAAACAGAATAATTCAAAGAACTTGTAATTGACTTTTTTTCTTGTCTTTGTGTGTGTAATCAACTTATTTATTTTTATAATGATATCTGAAAGTCAAATTTTGAACCCCTTTCCCCTGTGTATTAAAAACTGTTTTTTGGTAATATGTGGTCCTAAATAGGTGATTTTCAAAACTTTCCACCAATGGGACTCCTTGGGACTTTTTCCCCCTCACTCAGGACAAACTGAGGATACAAAATCAGTTGAGTTTGCTTCTCTTGCAATTTGTCCTAGGTTGACCCCAATTTTGGCCTAAAATGACTGGACTATTATTGTTCGACGCCGCGTAAAAGCGTTTCCTCAAGAGGAGTGAACAGGAGGAGGTGCATTTTGTGTTTCCAGCAGCAGAAACAGCAGCGGGTTGAGAATAACGCCGCATTCAGGCGCCAACTCGTAAAGTCAGAGAGGTCTTAGCGACTGAGTGGTCACTGAGATCTCTGGGGGAGCGCAGCACAAAGGCATAAATAACATAAAATTAAAATGACATATCACTCGAGTGCTAGAACTGGGCTGCATAGACTGATGCCACTTTGTCCAGGAGATTGGAGAAATCTGGTGCCTACAAGAGGCCTTTGCAGTCCCGGCTGATGATTCACTTGGCTAATCAACTATCAATCTGCCCTCCCCGGATCCCCCCCCCCCCCCCCCCCCCCC
The DNA here is from genome assembly GCF_902150065.1 of Myripristis murdjan. Taxonomy (NCBI): domain Eukaryota; kingdom Metazoa; phylum Chordata; class Actinopteri; order Holocentriformes; family Holocentridae; genus Myripristis; species Myripristis murdjan. The sequence goes on along the minus strand of NC_043980.1, from coordinate 8,627,580 downwards.
CCCCCCCCCCCCCCCCCACGTTTCCCCAAGCGGAGTCCAGCTCCCAGGGGGCTTTATTGCCTGAGCGGACCGCTGCCGCTCCCTATAACAGAATATGGCCGCTGTTCCTCCTCCGTGCCGCAGGCGCCATTTTCCACCGTCTTCCACTGGAAATTGGACCGCTGGGAATTGTATAGGGTCTCTAATGGAAAGTGGGAGACCTATTCCGTCTATTGATCGTTTGTTCTCTATCTCTCTCTTTCTCTCCCTAGTTCTATATCTCTCGCTGTTCGTCTTTTTCCCTTTTTGTCTTCTTCTTTCGTGGTCGCTTTGTCAATCTCTCGTTGGCGTCTTGTGGCTTTTCTCTCCTTTGATTCACTTTCGTTGGCACACAAAGCTGTAAATATGCACAAGCACACACACACACACACACACACACACACACATTTCCTCCTGTGGTCTCTATCGTACTCTCACCCTCTCTAATCTCTCACTCCAGTGCTAAAGTTATTGAAGATGGCAACAGGGATGAGAGCTCTACTAGACACAGTGGTCCAGGCTCTGCCTCAGGTGAGTGTGAACACACACACACACACACACACACACACACACACACACACTCACACACACACTGAAGTATATTCATTTCCTTTTTCTGCCTGATACACACCACTCTTTCTCTCTGTCTCTCTCTCTCTCTCTCTCACACACACACACACATACATGCACAGACCCACAGGCGCAAACACACATTACATACACACACACACGCACACGCACGCACATCAGCTTCCCTCAGCTTATCACAAGGACACCCAGGAGCTAATTAGCAGTTGTGGAATGATAAACGACCAACGTCAATAGAATCTCCCGGAGAATTATGACTTCCAGGAAGTGGGGTTATGACTAATGTTGCCCCCAGTGCTGCCGTTTGGTGATAACTTTCCAATGTTCCACTCATTTATTCAGTAAAAATGAAGACCTTTTATTCCCCCTGCTATGTATGAGCCAAGAGCGGTTGAAAAGTTTTGCTCCCCAGGCGCGAAAAGACCTTTTTTATGCACAGTGATTGGGGGCACAGTAACTGAATCAGGGGTCCTGGAATTTCTGGAATTTTTTTTTTTTTTTTTGGAAGTTTTGGCAGGTATTTTTCCAGCCAGTGAATGTCATAAAGTCTCCGGGGAAATCAGAGAATGTCAGAAACTTTTCACAAAAGGGGTCACTTTACAGGAAAATGTCAGAATGTGTTCTACTTACCGGGCACAGATAATTTCATGAGGTTTTTTTTTTTTTTTTGGCTTGACGTGTTAAACTATGTGGCCGCGCTCGAACCAAAACTTCACCGGAAGCTGAAAAATGGCCGGGCCAGGTGATGACGGTGAGAAACAGCAGTGCACTGAATTTGGAAACAGAAACAACTGGACATCGATGCAGAGTTTTCATACAAAAAATGGCAAGAATCATGTATGTCTATGTGATATAGATGGTTTGTTTGTTTGTTTGTTGTTTCAGGAGGTGAACAGCAAAAACTGACTCTTCTCTGCAGCTTTTTTCACACATTCAAGATTCAAGATTTTTTATTTGTCACATGCATGAATGTACAAGTACAGCAGCAGTGAAATGCGATGGCAACAACTCCAGCACTGTGCAAGTAAAATAAGATAAAAAATAAAAATAAAATAGAAAGTATATATATACACTCCTATATACAATATACAATTATGGACATTAAGTGTGCAGTTTTAGTAATATAATAAATAGAAAGTAAGAAAAGGAAATAGAAAATGAATGGATGACTGAGCTGCCAAAACCCTGAAATTCATTGCATTAAGGTGATGGTGATATATATATAAATATGTATATATATATTATTTTCCTAACACTAAACTGTAGTGGAAAATGGTTCACCTCTAGAGCAGTACCACTTTATCTGAACTACACAATATTAATATTAGCTTGGTTTCAGTCTAACCTTAACCCTAACTGGTTCAAATATTGATACTAAGTTGAGTATTTATCTTAGACAGGTAGGTATGAAATATCTACGTTGACTCAGTTGTGTAACTAAAAGGATTATTGGCATTGGACCGTCCAAAAAAAAGTGTGGCTTTTTCAGCGTAGTTACTGAAAGTCATGGGAAAGTCATGGACGTTGACATGATGGTAGGAACCTGTTTGTTTCTGCGTCGTGATGTCCTGACTCTTATTTTAGTCTTAATGTGAAGAAACATGTGGGAAAAAACACACTAATGGGTCTGGAGAGCCCACCCTCCTTTTAGAAGAGGCACTTTATTAAAGACATTTTTAATGGAGTGAGTGTGTGTTCAGCTGGTTTATCAATGCTCTGCCTGGAGCCCTGAAGGAGGATTTTTTTTTTTGTTTTTGTTTTTTTGTCTGCTTGCTGTTTGGGTAGAGAAACTTGTGCACACACCTAGCACAAAAACACTAAGCCTGCACGCATAAACATGGCCACATGCATTAGCACGCACACACACACACACACACACACACACACACACACACAGGGGAGAAAGTACAGTCACAGAATTTTGCTCGCTTCAATTGTGCTTCAAATCAATAGTCCCCCTTTTCATCCACTTTTACTTGTTTTCTTTCCAATCCTTGCTCTCTCTCTCTCTTTTCAACAGCCTTCACTGGTTTTATTTGTTCTTGTCGTTGCCGTGGAGGCTGCTTTTGGTTCAGACCCAAACCTCAGTGTTTATAACACATCAAAATTACCCAGAAAGCCATTAGTGGGGTCACTACGGGTGGCAGCATACACACTCGTGCACACACAGATACACTCATGGCCGACTGAACTCTGAATTGGCCACTTATTGCGAGGTGCCACAGGTGAATAGGAAAAAGGAAAAACCTTTCATCCTGTCAGAGTGAAATTTTGCACATGGAATGCCAACACTTTTTTCTACAATAACTCTGATTTATTTGGTTATCAGTATATCAATATTTCATTGTTATTTTATACGCCAATTATCATCTTCTCACTCAACACTCAAATATGTCAGATTTCTACTTTAGATTCAAATAAAAATAATAATAGATATGAATAAAAAATAGGGTTTTGGAGTGGGTAGAAAGACCAGATTTTGTTGTAGAAACTTTTCCTCATTGCACCAAAGAACATGTCCCAACGAGAGGCAGTGTTTTTGTGGTTTGAATACAGAAAAGTACGTGAAGTAGGGCTGTGCAAAAAAGTACAAACATTTTGTACTTACAGCCAGGTTTATTTGCTCTGGAGACCAAATGTATAAATATCAAGGTCTAAATTCTGCTCTAAGTGTGTTTTTCACATGTTTCTGTTGCCTGGTTGCCGGCTGTGAAGCTTCCGTGGCACCTGCCTTGTTTGTGTCCCTCCATCCTCATCCCTGTGCTGTCGCCTCATTCAGTCTGCTCAGTGGATCAAAGCACATCGTCCTGGCTCAAATTACATGCTGTAAACTGCTGTAAACCGCTACTGGAGGAGCTGGAGGACTTTTAATATCCCCCCAGGAAATACGAACACACTGGGGAGAGAAAGGAGGCTCTAACCTCTCAAAAGTCATCCTATACATATTCCCATATCTCTAGAATTTGTAACCAAAAATGATTGATTTAAAAAAAAAAAGATGTGGTGCAATATGAAATGCTTTTTGGTGTTTTTTTGTGATGGAATAGATGTAGAATTGAGTCAAAATTGCAAGATAATAATAATAATTGTGATTGTAATTATAATTATAATCATCTGTGATTTAAAACAAAGTACAGGGTGTCCACAAAGTCTCTTTACAATTTAAAAAACCTATTACAAAAGCAATTGATGAGATATGCTAATCAGATTTGTTCTATGTACTCAGTGGTTATGAAAGTTTTTAATCACAATGCATGTGTGTATTTCAGCAAAAGATCACTGATGCCATTGCCACCACTGATGAGGCTGTGCTACAGCGAACATGGCAAGAAATCGAGTAGCGTCTTGATGTGCTTCGTGCAACTAATGGTGTCCATATAGAGGTGCTTTAAATGAGGCAAAATAAAAAAAAACAAAACTTCAATATCTACTCCACAGATATGTCTATTCATTTGCTTTTATAATAAATGTGTTAAATTGTAAAGAGACTTTATGGACACCCTGTATAGTTGATGGTGGACTTGTTGCAGCGGCGTCATCCTGTTACGTTACTATTACAGCATCACCGCTGGAACTCAGTGAGCTCTTTAGAACGAGCCGTTCTTTCACGAATGTTTGTAAAGGCAGACTGCATGGCTAGCTGCTGGATTTTATACACCTGTGGCAATGGGGCTGAATGAAACCGCTGAATTCAGTGATTAAGAGGTGTGGCCCAATGCTTTTGTCCATATAGTGTAGCTGTATACACAACATGAAATAGGTGTTTCTCATCTTCTTTTTCTTTTTTTTTTTCAGTGTCCCTTTGCTCTGTCCCTCTCTTTGCTACTCTCTCCTGCAGCCACAGCCGTACACTGTCTCTGTTTTGTTTCCTAATCCACTCTCTCCCCTGCAGCGTGATAGGCAGCCCCTGTGGCAGCCTGCCCCCAACACCCCGCTCTCTCTGCTTCAACCTATCAGTTTATTTGCCTACCTAATGAAATCCAGCAGTGCCGTATTCAGAAAGTGCACTACAGCACTGTGGAATTGGATCGCCTCTCGCCCCATTGCCTACACTGTGAGGTGACTTAGCTAATGGCGCTCTGCTCAGTGCCTGCTATTGCACCCCGGGGGGTCCTTCATCCATTTGCATTGCATATCACGGGCTGTGAACACTTCAAGTCGCTACACGGATGGCTACACGCCTGTTAGGGAGTCAGCAAGTTGAATTTTTCCCAAACCATGTAATAGTGTGATAATCATTGATTTGCGGGAATGAGGGCTGTGGTTTCTTAAAGTGTTGGTAACCTCTAGTTTTTGCCGTTTTCGGCTATTTTCCTCAAATGGGAAGATTACAGGATCCGGGAGGTGCTGTTTAAGTTCCATGACCTTTGGGCGAATCCCATTCAAAACCCAATGTGCTGTTTCAAAACTGCAAGGGCATCACTCGGAAAATAAGCCTGCTGTCATACTTCATGAAAAGCTGACGATTTTGTATCAAAGTGCAATCCCGCTATTTTGGATAAAAGGTGTTATGGGCTGTCCGTTGCTCAGTAAAATGCAAAATGGATACTAATCAATAATGAGCTTTTATTTGAAATGATGGATGTCTCATTATTGAGAGAAGTGCTTTATTTAGAGATGCAGGTTTTTCATCCAACAGAAATGATGCTATACACATGATTTGTGTCTGAAGGCAAATCAGCTGTCCTCTGAATTCCCCAAATGCTCCAGACTAGGTTTTAATGAACAGTTTTGGTGTCCTGTGGTCAAAATGATATTTAAGAGGCTTTTCCACTCTGCAAAGAATACTTATCTGGGGGAAACACTTAATCCTTCAGCACAAAATACTGGCTATCAACAGCTTCAGTCCAAAAATATTGATATTGACCTTAAATGTACCTCTAAATATGCTGATTATTTATGGAGATGTGTGCAACAGTAGGACTTACTGTGCTTAAGTTCCTGTATCAGCAGTATTACATCAAACCAATAGTAAAGACAGTGCCTTGACTTGTAGTGTATATGATAAGTTTGGTTCCCGTGTAATAAACAATAATGATCTCTCGTAAAAATCCTCATGAGCTGAAGCCAGGGCCCTTATTTCTGGGTTTACAATCTGCATTTTAAAAGTGACTGATCCTCTTCTGTGTGGCAGGTGGGGAACCTTGGCTTGCTCTTCATGTTGCTCTTCTTCATCTACGCTGCTCTCGGGGTGGAGCTGTTTGGAGAGCTGGGTAAGTCTGCCAGCGGTGACGTACAGGCAAGAGAAATGCTTAGCAGCACGGATTTATGGACATGCTTAAGGGACCATCCCGTAATTGCTTGGTCACAGAGTTGATCTCATAAAATGGGAGACTCCGGTCCTCTTTCAGGCAAATTGCAGTGTGGTTCATTAGCAGTGAGAACCAACTTCAGGACGAAAAAAAGAGAAGAGGCACTGATACCAGGGTGTCGATCCAGACATAATTATCTCAGACTGACGTTCCCGATCAACGTATCGTTACACCATAGATGCGCACCCACTTGCTGCCTGTAATATTATAATATATAATATTCCTGTAGTCAAACTCTACTACCTCCACAGTCACAGTCTGTCAGCCAGGCTGTCACTAATGAACACAGAGTTTTTCTTCTTCTTCAGCAGTGCCAAAACATTAAAGGAGCTGTCATTGCAATTTGCACTCCTACACCTGTTTGAATGTGAAGCCTACTTAATCAACAGTTCAGATTAATTGCTTTGGAGTACATATAAATGACCGTATTGATCTGAATATAAGATGATATTTTTTCCATTGAAAATGCCCTGAAAAAACGCCCTCGTCTAATATTGGGGGTCTAAGCAAATGCACATGTATTGTACTTGCATATGTTCCGTGCTTGAATACAGCACACTTCGCTCGCTCTGGCACGGTTGGAAAGGGTGTGCTCCAGCACGGTACGGGCGTTCATGCACGAGCACATGCACGGTCATCCACGTGGATGACCATGGATACAACGTAAATCATGCAACTTTCCTCCTGCCTCCACAAAATCGTTTAATGCGCAGCACGATTACCAGCGAATGGCCATGTCGCGCAATCAATAATCAACCATGTTGTCTGTGTAGCTGTCCATGGTGCTGCTGCAACCGCGTATAAACAGAAGTTGATTTATGATGAAAGGTATATATGGCAGTCTGTGTGCGCGGCCGACCGAGGCACCGGCCCGCATCAAGTAGTCCAGCAGGTGTGTGCCGCCACCCGGTTGAATGTAGCAGCCAGCTGACATGCCGCTCCGGCTGTCAGTTGGACGCTTTCTGAAGTTACCTCTGAAACTGTCAAGGTAAATAAACATCCCTTAACCCTGGCCCTGAGTGCAATGTGAGGCGGTGGCGGTCTCAGAAAGAAGAGCTAAAAAATGCCCACAGCCAGAGAAGGGCTTTTCGTGGTCCAAAAATTGGTCGATTCAACGAGATTGACAGGAGGGGGTGCGATTTTGTGAATGAGAAATGTAGTGAAGGACTGCCCATTATGAGGGCTGTGATGCAGCAAAAAGCACTTGAAGGTGCCACAGAGCTCAACATACCCTGCACTGAGTTTAAAGCTAGCATGGGCTGGTGTCGCAGAATGTCCATATAAAGAGTATATTTCCAAAAAAAGGTCTTGAAAAAGAGGGGTTGTCTTAAAATCAGGGTCGTCTTATATTCAGATCAATACGGTAAATGCTTTTTTGTATAGCTGTGCTGTTTTGATATCTGTTTTTAATCTATTTTGTTTAAGAACTTGTGTGGTTCAGCACCGCCTCATGTAACCTTGCTCATAATACCAACAGCAATAATAATGATAATAATGACAATAAGAAGAAGAAGAAGGAGAAGAAGAATCGGTACTTGGTATCAGCCAATACCCAAAGTCCAGATTATCGGAATGGGATCAGCAGTGAAAAAAGGTGGATCGGTGCATCTTTAGTAAGAAGGCAGATGTTGAAGTCTGATGCTCACAAAGTATTCATGCTTGGAAAGCCTGAATACTCACACACACACACACAAAATGAGAATAAACAGAGGCAAACGTTGGGGTCATGGTGTCATGAGGGAAATGTTTCCTCGATATATGGGCCAGTAAAACCATGTGTTATAAACACCAGAGAAGGCACATTACTGCAGAAAGTATTGAAAAATCCATAATGACTTGGCTAAAAGTTACAGGGACTGGAATCAAACTCATAAAACCTGCAAAGAAGTTAGAGGCCTCCATTGTGCCACTCTCCAAATTTTATTGTAGCAATGGGACGATGCGCTCTTTTCATGAGTCGATACGCAATACCGCCTTAACAATTCAATGCAACCATGATACGATGTAATAAAGAGAAGTATGACTGTGCAGAATTATGCTTGTTTCTGAGCTACACATCTTTCTAGCAATGGGACTAATTTGTTAAAAAAAAAAAAAAATTAATTGCCATTACAAAAGCTTGGGAAAACAGCAGCAATCCATTTTCTGCCCCACAACATGAAGTATCCCATGTTTGTAATGCCTCATCCTTATTTCATTCCCGTTTGTTTTTCTCACCTTTTTCTCATTCTTAGTGTGTAACGCCGACTACCCCTGCGAGGGCATGAGCCGCCACGCCACCTTCGAAAACTTTGGCATGGCCTTCCTCACCCTCTTCCAGGTCTCCACCGGTGACAACTGGAACGGCATTATGAAGGTACCTCAGCTCCTCCATGCACCAGTGGCGTGCAACAACAGAATTCATTTTTGTCTGTTCCACTGCACGGCACACTGTCAGTCTCACTCATTTACATTTTGACATTCAGCTGGACCGCGGCGTTTCACATTTGCCAAACTTGAGTCCAGGGACGTCCAGGGGTGGTTTTAATGGTCTCCAGCCAAATGAGACAGTTTAAATTCATGTGTTTTCATTCAATTGGATTTCAAACAGTAGGAGAGGATGAATGTTTCAAACTCATTCTCATGCAGAGAATCTACTTGAGGGTCCTTGACATGTCCGAGTATATATTATTGATAAAGGATAACGTAGTGGTATCCCATCATTATGACAAAAAAAAATAAAAAATAGGGTGATCTGGGCCCCTGCATGAAATGCAGGGGCCTTGAATCTGTGTATCGAAAACCAGATGTGGATGGCTTGCATCCAAGTGTGTTATTTTTCAATCCAGGCAATTATAAGCAAGCCAAGTCTAGTTCTATACAAGGATACTTAAGAAAAAAATTGGTTTATTAGCTTTCAAGACTGCTCTAAAAATAATCCATAGATTGTATCTGCGTTCATAACATCTACACATGGATGACCTGATGTGTGCATGACGTCTCAGCAGCCCACTATAGGTTATGGTCTACATAACAATATTATCATCTATGTTACTATAATGTGTTGTTGTTTATGTGCTGTTTATATGTTACCTTGTGATTTGTGTATGTAAAAAGATGTCAGCTTTCCATAGCGAATCAAACGCTTCATATTTCCTTAATATCTATGTTGCAGTGACCTTTTCGCTCCAGGAGGTGTCGTTGTTTGTTTGATTAGTGGTAGTAAATGGACTAAATGTTCATAGAGTCATATATCAAACCTGCTTGAAGTGATTGTTAATGATCAGGTATTAATGACAACGATCACTGTGCAGAAATATTGATATTGAGTATGCAAAATACCTTCATTAACCAATCAGGTGTGCGTTTTTAACACAGCTGTGCAATGATGTATTTTGATGAAGGTATTAAAAACAGTTAGGCCCACGTGCTAGTGCTAGCCTAGTAGAATTATTACTGAAGATCTGTGGTTCAAATATCAGGCATAGATGGTACAATCTGGACAGTAAAGTGAGGAGAAAGTGTCTTTTACCTTTGTCATTGGATCCTTTTTTAGCAAGGCTAAGGCAAACAGTCTTGCTGTACTGGTAGCTTGTTGAACTGTATGCATGCAGTAAATTGGCATGGTGCTGAAAAAGTAAATATGCACTCAGCAAAACCTTCCATGGATACATAAAGGTTAAAAATTATAGCTTATATCACAGAATCTGAGTATTTGATTCCCAGCTCTACTCGCTCATCTGGGCTCCACACCATCCCAATCAGCTCTCGCACTCCAGTCACACCAAAGTACCACAAGCTCTTAAACTGTTAAAATAGGCCATGGTATGCAATATTCCTAATCAGTGCTGATTAGACTCTTAAAAAGAGTGACAGACTGTGGTTGAGAGGCAGAAAGAGCACATTTCAGCACTCCAGAAGCGCTCAATGAGCTTTATCGGTACGCCCTGGCGAAGTACGCCTTGGAGACGTAACATATTGCTCAAATGTCACATTCAATGAGCCCTTGTTATCTTTTATTGAACCTGAATGCATTACTCTTCAGATTGTGGAATTTAAAAAAGATGTGTTCATTCATGCAAAAGTGATACAGCAAATTCATTTCACGTCGTTCCCAACATGAACAGACTGTGTCATAAGCACGATATCATTAATATATTATTATTATTTTAATTCTGATTGTTCTCTAAAAACTGATTGTGCTTTACCCACCACCCCATCCGTGCTGTACCCCCTCCCTGTCCCCTGCTACCTCACCCTCCCACCAGGACACGCTGAGGGAGTGCCCCCCAGGACATCCCGGCGCCGATTACGGCTGCCACGCGGGGCTGCAGTTCATCTCCCCCATGTACTTTGTGTCCTTCGTGCTCACGGCCCAGTTCGTCCTGATCAACGTGGTGGTGGCCGTGCTCATGAAGCACCTGGACGACTCCAACAAGGAGGCGCAGGAAGACGCCGAGATGGACGCCGAGATCGAGCTGGAGCTGGCCCAGGGAGGGCTCTGCTGCATGATGGGGGGCATCGGCGCCATCGCCGGAGCCACGGGAGGCGCCGGAGCCGGGCCGGGGATGGGCGGGGGCGCCGGAGGGGCTGGAGCGGTGGTGGCAGGTGCAATGGGAGGAGCAGGTGGTGGCGTGACGCCGCCAGGGCGAGATGGAGGAGGAGGTGGAGGTGGAGGAGGAGGAGGGCACGAGGGCCACAGACACCGTCGATGCAGGCTGTACTCCCCAGCTCAGGTGAGTGAGCAGTCACTGGTTAGCATTTGAGGAATTACTGCTGTTCAGCACCGGTGAGAAGAGATTCTTATTCAGCACCGTAGAAATATCCAGTCTAATGCAGTGTGTTTTCCTTTTTCAGAAATCATCTTCTTTTTTTACATGTCGTAAGAGAACTGTTTTAAAATGAAATTAAATCCTGCATTATGCTGTCGACTCCACATTCGGGATGTTAGAGTCAAGGAGCAGTATTGCCCCAGTTAACAAGATCAATGTAAGAGAGAGAGAGAGAGAGAGAGAGAGAGAGAGAGAGAAACATTATTCTTGATTTATTTTTGGAATCTGACTTATACGTAGTCTTATACATATGTTTGGCATTCACACTTCTTTTTGGCTTGGTTTGGTTTTCCTACATCACCTCATGTGGGCATCAGGTGCCAAATTTACATCCGTCAGTCATCGGAGACCTAACTAACCGAACTCCTATAAAAAAATCAAATTCATACTCGAGAAAACAGCGCTATATATTGTTTTCTTTCGTGTAATGTGTGGTATTTAATAGCAATAAAAGTAACAGTTGAGTTACTGTTTGAGCATGTTTTCACACACACACCTTACTTTTTGCAAAACCTCCACAATCGCTCTTTGTATTCAGCAGTCATCAGATTGGCGGCCATGCCTTGCTGCACACTCCCCCCATTTATATACATGCCTTGCCGTCCCCCGGATTTCAGCTGGCAGTGAGAAATCTTGGACTAATTTAACAATGTGACCGGCCAACCGCCAGTCTGATCGTCCCTGAAATGAGTTTTATGGGTTTGCAGTCGTTTCTTACCGCTAGTTAGTGCCTGACGCTAGTGGATTTGTCCCTCTGTACTTTGTTCCAAGGTAACACCAAATGAGCTCTCTCACCTCCTGCTGAGCCGTGTTTGCTTGTCTCAAATCTCATTAATGTGTATAAGCTTTGCAGCTGCAGTGGCTGAACTATGCATGAAAAAGGATTTTTTTTTACTGTTTTGCAAATATTTTTGTTACAACTAGCGAGCAAAGCAGACTTACTTAATAGGTGTGGAATTTCTTAATTTTGGGTAATTCTGTTGAAACTTTTGGCAAACATGCTGCTATAAAGCTGAAGTGCAGCAGAGATAGTACGGTGCATCTAATGTTCCCAGCCTGAATTATTCCAGGACTGTAGTAACATAATATTCGGTCGCAGTTGATGCTTCAGTAGACACTGTGGGGCTGTGCAGCATCTGTACTTGTTTTTCTTCATGAAATATTGCTGCCCTGTTTGTACAAAGACAAGGTGTTGAAGTCATTTAGGCGATTATGACTTGCAAACACACAAGCTCCAACCCACGGGCACACTCAAGCGCAAACACACAGAACAGAGGCATGCACAGACACACCAAATTCCCTGCCACCACACACAGATTGCACACACACACAAACACACACACACAGAGAGACATTTAACATCCACCATCTCTCCAGTCTTCTAAAAATACCATCAGGGCAGCGGCGGTGGTTCTCTTTCTGCAGCTCCTCTGATTGCTGCATCTCAAACAGGCAAGCGGGCCACCAGTCAGTCAAGGCTAAATCCATAATCACACACACACACACACACACACACACACATCCACGCACACACATGCACGTGAAATTATAGCACCTGCACATGAAACACCCATTCACAGAGGCAAGCTTTCTGTGACAGAGCTGAATGAAATTTACTAAAGTGAATGAGAGAAAGAAACACAAAGTAGCAAACAAGTAAATAAACAAGCAAAGAGAGAAACAAAGGAGAGGGGAGAAAAGAGAGAGAGAGAGATAAGAGCAAACAAGGGAAAATAAAAAAAAGGAGGACCTGAATCAATCAGCAAACAAAGCGAAGGAAAAAACAGGCGACAAGCACAAATCATACGAAATGCATTATGCAAAAAGAAACAGCCGAAGGGACAAAGATAAAACGTGAGAGGTGAAAATGAGCTTGCAAAAAGTGAGCGAGTGACTGACTAAGTGATTGAGGCAGCAAGCAAATTAGCGAGTGTGTGAATGAATCAGCGAGAATCAGAACGAGAACTTTTTTTGACCAGTTAATTGACTACCTGGGCGAATGATGTGATCTGACTGACTGATTCAGGGAGTTGCTAAGGTCCGTTCCGTTACTTTTTAATGTAATTTTGTTCAGCCAGGTGAAAACAATGCCATTCAAATGTCAAATACCCACACCAAAAAGAACTGGGGTGTAGTTTCTGAGGAGTAAGACCGTACTCGTACCATTCATGTTCCCTGAACGTACAGTGTTACAAGTATGTTGTCGTCACCTGACAGCCAATAGCTATGCCTGTCGATTCAAACAAACCAAGACAAAACTGCATATTCAGTTATTTTTAATGGGTTCTTACCCACTATAAAAATCCAAGAAGGTGAATGCACGGTGTCCATCATGCTCCTGCAGTAAACAAGCTCGTGTCTTTTGTTTACAAGTTCAGTCAGAACCACGTAAGTCAAAGAAACCTTCAATGCCATCTGCAGTAAGTTATATTTGTCAGTATGGCTCTGCTGTGGGACCTCGCTGCCCTCCCATGAGCCTTTAGGCAGCCCTTCCAGGTGCCTCCGTGGAAGGCTTAAGGCAAGGACAGCAGCAGCAGCAAAGACCTAACCCTAACCCTAACCCTAACCCTAACGCCCCATACAGAGCAGGGCAAGCATCAGGAGCTGCGGTTACATGGACACGATTTCCTCAGCACAGCTGAAATCATTCTAATTAGAGATTCCAGCTTAACTCTTAACATGGAGGCTAAATAAAATGATGCGATAAGATGTGCGTTTCTATGCCCAAAAGCATGTACTGAGAATATGTTTTTTTCTGTGCAAAGTGGTTCCACCTGCTAGGAAGCGTCTACTGGAAATATAATTATAATCTAACTCAAATCACTCAAGTCACTCTCCAGGTCGTCCATAAGACGGTAAAAATTAAAACTGGCTGGGTTGGAGCCACTTTTGCCAATTTGACTTTTAGCCTTGTGACAGGCAGCCTTCTAACTTTTCCAGCGGTTTTGTTCGATAGGTGGGTTGATTCCAGCTTTGTTCATCTTTTCAAACAACAGTTTGAGTTTCAACAACTCTTGGCTTCGAGACTTTCAGCCACTGAGGCGTTCAACAATCCTTTGAAGATTTAATTTTTACAGCAGAAAAGTTGAGATCAGCCACAGTCCAGTTGTGTTTTGCAGCTGCCGTGTTTCCATCCCTCCTGAAAACTCGCCCTGTCACCTGATGTTCCCCAGATGTATTCCAATCAGAGAAAAAACAATCAGATTAAGCATTTACGTGGCTATTAGGCACTAATATTTTCCTCTTGAACGGATTATCAAAGGTTTACACCAGCCCTCTCAACCCGATTGAAAAATTCCTTCTAATTGGGTCAGATCGGGCCAGTCTTTTTCAACTGAGTTTGTTTATATGAGGCACTTTCATTCTGATTAGGTTATCGTTCTGATTATTACTGAAATATTAGGGTCAGGGACAGCTCAACTCAACTTTATCCATATAGCACCTTTCATACAAACATGCAGCCCAAAGTGCTTCAATTGCATGACTGAAAGAAAACAGATGAGAAATAAAAACATTAGACAGCAATAAAACTAACGCTAGACTAAAAATTACAGCAATAAAAACTATAAAATATTTAAAACAAATCGATAAAAAGTCAGCAGAATAAAAATTAAATAAATGCAAGGATAAAAAAATAAACATGAAAACCGATGATGGAACTGAAAAATTAAAGCTACACCGTTACTCCAAAATAAAAGCCAGATTGAAAAGATAAAACAAAGGGTAGCCTCACCAGTACTTTTATGGGACACTTAAGGAACATTTAAAAGATAAACTGTGGAGGACCTTCGCGATCTGGCTGGAGCATAAAATGAATGAAAATCTGATGCATGGAAGAGCCAGGTCATTTAAAGCTTTACAAACAAGTAAAATAACTTTAAAATCAATTCTAAAAGAGTAGCCAGTGCAGGATCATGCAGTGGGGTAATCTGATCCATTTTCAGATAAGATAAGATAAGATAAGATATTCCTTTATTAGTCCCATGGTGGGGAAATTTCACGTATTACAGCAGCAAAGTGGATAGCAAGATATAAAGCATAATTTACACTATAAACAGTATAAACAGATAATAAGTACCAAAGAGCAATATAAACATTATAAACAAGGAATGTAGAAAAATACTATATGAACAATTTAAACAATAGAAGAAAATAACCTAAAAAACCTGGGGGACAACACACACTCCGCCGGAGGTTCTTTGATTTAGTCAAGATTCTGGACCAGATGTGGGTTTCTTAAAGACTTTTTTAGGTAGCACAGTACAGAGGGGTTTACAATAGCCTAAATGGCTACAAATAAAAGTGTGAATGAGGATTTCAGCATCCTTCTGGGTTGAAAAAGGTATGAATTTGGTGATATTCCTAAGATGAAAGAAGGATGTTTAATGACCTTGTTAAAATGAGAATTAAAGTGTAACTCTTGTGGTGATGTGTGTGTGTTTTAATCTGTTTGTTAAGACCACCCAGCATCGAGGGCAGTTTTTCTCTTGCTGCTTTAGGTCCTGTCAAAACAACAGAAACTGGTTAAGTCAGACACAGCATGTAAAGGGGGAGCTGGCGTGGAGGTGGGCTGCAAAGCGGCTTGCAGGCTGAAGCAGCTTAAATAAGGCACCCCGTTTGAAATTCACGGACTGAATGCATAGAAGGGCATCAGCTGAGCCGGCATCAGCTGGTGTGGGCTGGGATTGTGACCTGAGCTCGGGCGCGATGCTCAATCTCTGGTTTGCTCTTCACTGCAGTGTGAACATAAAGGAACCAAATACAAAAATATAATAATATGAACTTTTCAACTTTTACGCTTCAGTCCAAAGAAAAACAACTGCAGGAAGGTGTGATCGCATCCTAAGGGTGAATTTCCACCAGGCTGTTTGAAGCAGTTTATTTTGAACTCGGGAGTGTGTTTCTCCTTGGCTCAGGCAGGTGTAACACTGCCAAGCTCACTGCATTACAGTTCATTAAGTCATGTCGGCACAGAGGATTATTCCTGCTCAAATATGATCGATTCTTTTCTAGTTTTTACATCTCTAATGCCCTTTTTGATCGAACTGTAAGGCGCATTTCATAGTTCAGAAAGTACAATACAATACAAGTTGGCTGTTTGATTCGTTAGGAGCTAAAACGTCCTCCAAACCCAATTGCAAGAGATGTTTCCAATACAGAAAGTTTTTGGGGATATGAAGAGATGAATATTGATAGCTGGCAGTCCCCTGTGCATGGAAAGTCTCGCAAAAAGCATAACAAAATGAATTTAGGGCACACTACACTCTGGACTGATGCGGTATGTTCATTTCGCCTATATCCTCATGCCTTTTTAATTGCATCACCACCTGACAAGATAAAATGAAACACTGAGTGCACAGGGAGCACCGGGGGACTAGAGATCAGATTTGTTTGGAGCCTAAATGAATCCAAGTAAACTTTTCCTCTGTTGCTCAGAACAAAGACAGCAAACTATAGATGTGATCATCCACCCTAAGGAATGAAACCGAGCTGCTGAGAGAGAGAGAGAGGGAGGGAGAGAGAGAGAGAGAGAGAGGGAGAGAGGGAAGGGTTGGGCGACACAGTTAGCTTGTGAGTGGGTGGCAGGCCCAGCCACCGTCTCGCGGTGCTAAGGGCTCATTGTCTGTCAGCCCACTGGTATTTTTAACCAGGGGGAGGAGTAAGAGAGGAGAAACTCTTCATGTGCCTTCCTTGTATTTGCTCTATTTCAAATCTCTGTTTTTTGTTTCTTTTTTCTTTTTTCCCCACATTAGCCATCATACAAACATGTCAAATTAAGAGCACCAATCAGTGAGCAGCTTATATTGTCTGTAATTATTTTGCATGTTACAGTGAAGTTGGAGTTTAAGTTCCTCAGTTTAACTTGGTCCTGGTTTAGGTGAGTCCTCTTTTGGAAAGGGTCCATATCTCAGGTATATAATCAGGGTATCCGCGGGGTCTTGAAAAGTATTAAAAGGTGATAAATCAATTTTGGGAAAATTAAGACCCTTAAAAAGTATTAAAAAGTCTCATCACAACTTTATAAAGTTGTAAATTTTGAAAGTATTTTTTTTTAATCAGCTGTCCAAGAGTTTGAGTCCCAAAAACATCATAAACGTGTGTGAATTTATTCATTTTTATTAAAAAAAAAAACAAAGATGAACAGGTACATAAAAAACTAGGCTATTGTGGGTGCGTTCGTAAATTGTCTCTGAGAGCGCCAGAGCGAGCAGGCGGGTGGAAATTCAGAAGCACAAAGTACACTCTGTTGTATCAGTAGTGTATAGTCTTTATCACAAACTAAAACTGTTAAGTTAAAAAATATCACTGATGTAAATGGTTACAGATTGAAGTGGCGGTGAGGTATTAAAAAATATTGAGAAGGTCTTGAAAAAGTCTTAAAAAGGTATTAAAATATACTATACTATACAAATATACTCTGATAGTAATGTACAAAGAGAAAATAAAATCAAAAGCTTTCAAGTGAAAAATCTAGATCTAAGATGGGATAGACAGTAATGGCAACAATGATCATTTCGCATTCTTGTATCACCTTTTGGTCTTATTCTGCTATATTAAGCCATGTCCACTTTCAAGTTTTAACTTTTGAGCTCGCCTATTGTTTTGTACATTTTCCTCCCCTGGCTCTCAGGAGGTTACTGATTGTTTGCGAAATATTTGACTCACAAACTGTTCCATCCATAGTTATGTTCTGCTGGCATGACGTCTTACCACAGGCCTTACATCTGAACCGGCCCAGCTTTGGAGAGAACAAAACAAATTGTTCTGCAAATGCGGTCCAATAAATAGAAGCCCTAATCATCCCTGCCCTGCCGACAAAACCAATTTATGTCCTGACAGAAATGGGGAAGACAGCTCCTCATTGATTCCGTCGCAAGATCCTTGATCAACAGTTTTAACTCACCAAGCGAGGCCGGCTATTACACCTTTAAATGGTTTAGCTGTGACTTGCATTAAGAGGGAGTTGAGCGCCACTGCCTGTTCACTTCTCACTTCAGGGATGGAAGACAAAAACAAGTTGAGACCATAAAGAGTTTGTTTCACCAACCAAAGATCATAACTCACCAGTAGCAGGCCCAGAACAGCTGTATAGGTAAATGGTGTTAATGTAAAGTGTGCAAGTGAGCAGGGAAGTCTAGGCAGAGAAAGCAAGACACATAAAATGAATGCAGCA
This sequence comes from Myripristis murdjan, assembly GCF_902150065.1. Lineage (NCBI taxonomy): Eukaryota > Metazoa > Chordata > Actinopteri > Holocentriformes > Holocentridae > Myripristis > Myripristis murdjan. The sequence continues at coordinate 8,609,677 of NC_043980.1, read as the reverse complement.
TTTTGATCTGGTTAATTTAAAAAAAAAAAAAAAAACAGCTATCAAATCTTCAGAGAAAGTTACTCTTTGCAGACACATTTTCTGAGATTATTTAAGCTATCAGACAGGTAAAATTTGGACCCGACCTGCCTCATACAAGAAAAGTACTTTTATTTTTAAGCTGTTAAGGAAGAAGCCAGACAGCCTCGGAGTGTGAATGTGTCCCTTTCGCTAAGGGTGCATCATACTAATAAATACCATAAGATTAGAAAGCTCAGATGAAAAGCTCCAGCCTCGCCCGTAATGCTGCCCTGTAATTTGATAACTACATAATAGGGAAAATGTATTCAAGGTATGTAAAAAGCCAACATGAAAGAATCTCCAGACAGGTGCAACATCTGCGATGAGCTGAATTCTCAACAAAAAAAAAATGATGTAAGAAAGTCTGCTCAACAAAATTCTTCAGATTACGCTTTCAGATGATACACGGCTTTGCTCTCCAGATCTGAGTGGTTTTTAACTTATTCATAAAGTTTATGTGGCTCCGTGCCCAGCAGTGCACTGGCTCAGGGTGCTGATAAAAACAGGAACCACAGAAATTCAGCCTGTTTTGTCCAACAGGCTTTGTGAGGAGTAATGAGCCTGGCAAAAGCTGTCATTTGCTGTACTCTTTTTTTGTATTATAATAGATATGGACTATTGGAGAAATACTGGATGACTATGCAGTGATCTTCCTCATATCTGCGGTTTAACTTGCTGACAAAAACACCGGCAGTGGTTTACAGTGGCGAAGCGTGATCTGTAGCCTAAGCAGATGATCAGCAGGTCAACGTCAGAGAACAGCGAGACAAGACAGACATTATTCCCCGGTGAGACCCAGATACTAAACGCTCAGCCTGCCCAAGCTGAATTTCCAAGCAAAGCTCAGGTCCTAGACGAGATGGCTGACTCTCCATAGGTAAAAAAGCAAAATCTCATGACATGTTGTTAGCAAAGATGTGTAGAGGTTAAAAATGAGCTCAAGCTAGTTGGGAACTTTTGCAAAAAAAAACAAAACATGGATAACAACTTGAGTCACCACAAACTAAGCACAAACACTGACATGATGCCATCTCGGGTGGGCGTGCAGAGTGGGCAGCAAAGGACACACGGCTACAGAGCTGTGTTTATTACCGACAGATAGGAGATATACTGCAGTATGCCTCTGCATATGTTACAATTAGTGCAACCAAAACTGTTATTATTATTATTTGAATAGTAGCAGGAGAGCTGGATAGACAGGAGAGTCCTGCCCTGCAGAACCGAGCAGCAAATGTCTTCATTTATCTCATGTCCCAACAAAAGTACTGAACCATAGCTTGATACAGAAGTAGATGGTATGTTGTTCAATTGCATATACACTAGGGGCGTACAGACACATCATTATCTGTATCTGTATCTGTTCAACCAACAAAATGATCCATCTCTCTATTTGTTTTTGGATGGAAGACCAAAAGTGGGTACGTGTGGATTCTGCCGGGAGTCACGTTAAATATGACATATGTTGTACTTTCTACGCAACGCTTGAAAAGTGATCGCTATATTCTGTGTAGTCGCCCCCGCCAAGTCAGCAGATAGCAGGCAGGCAGCGGGCTGAGAGCCGACTGTTCCCGGCCATCACTCCGAGAGACTCTCACATCGAGGGGGAGGCGTCAGGTGCCAGAGCCGGCGAGACAAAAGCCTGGCGTGGCCGCTGGATTTCTTTCAAACTCCCTCACTCTTTCTCTCTCTTTCCCTCTCTATCTACCCATGCAGTGTTAGATAGATATTAGATAGAGCACACCCACAGTCACTTTTTCCCCCCCAAATTAGCACCAGAACAACAACAACAACAATAACGATAATAATAATAGCATTAATCATGCTTTCTTCTTGGGATTTAGATACATCCCTCTTATAGAGTATGGTATAATTTTTGAAATCTAGACCTTATGACTCTTGACTTCAGAGCTCAAAGAGAGAAAGTTCTGGGGTCCACCTGTTGCTCACTCCTGAGTTCGTCTTACTTAAGGCGAATGGACGAGCAGCAGGTGCTTCCTCTGTTCCTTTTGCCGCCGTTGACCTCCGCTATACTTGGGCTCTGGCCTCCGAGATGTCCGTCACAACCAATCACATCAAAGCTGAGAAACTGTGAATGACCCTGGAAAAAAAAAAAAAAACGGTTCCGTTCAAGGACACAAAATGCCAATGGAGCGAAAGTAATTTTAGTTATTTTAAGAGTACGTTCTGGCAAAGTATTCTCAAGATTGAATCACCGATGTGTAGTTACTTTGAATTTTCACGGAGCAGTTTTTCCTACTTTTGACTTTGAAGCTAGCAAAGCATATTGTGGACACTCGTATACAGCCGATATTTGTAGCGAGAGGTCAAACTGGAACTGCTCTGGCCCTTTAAAACCAAAGTTGGCCAAGGATAAAACTCTTTTCCGACTGGTAGAAGAGCTTTCTTTCTTTCTTTCTTTCTTTCTTTTTTCCGAAACCACTCTGGAATAATGGGTGTCATGATTTCATGTCACATCACACACTGCAAGAAAATGCTTCAATTCCCCGTGGAGGTTCCCGCTGAAGTAAATCAGTTAAGACAGTTGCTCAGCGTTGGATGAAAGCTTCGCTGGATGGGAGGACCAGATGGTAGCTATGCGGTGAATCAAACAGGGTCATCGGGAACGTTTACCCCAACCAAGACCTTAGCCAATCAATGAGCCGGGCTCATCCCTCGCTGTGCATGTCGATGCACTCGAGACGCGTGTGGTCACACTTCAGTGGGTGCTGCCAGTTTCTAGCTATTGACTGCAGTTGCCCTGCTCACCCCACACCCTTTAGTGGTTACTCTGTGATGGAGAGAGAAAGTAGGAGAGAGCAAGTGCAGAAGAGAGCAGGCAGTCTGAACTTTTGACATGACAGCAGGGAAAGGTGAGCCGACATGAAAAGGCAGCTCGCAGGAGAGGAAAATGCAGACGGCTGGAGGAAGGCTAACTGGCAGAGAAAATCAGACCAGCAGGGATGAGAGGTAAGACGGAGGAACGAGGAACACAGATGCCAGCGTGCAGAGTGTCTCCTCTGTCACAGATATCTGGCGTGACTGTTTGACGAGCAGGACTGTCACTCATGCCAAACCGAAATCTTTAGACAAAAATCGCTGCATTTCGCAATTTAATATTTCCCAATAATGGCCATTATCATCAATAACTGACCACTGATACAGACGGTCACCTCTGGATTTGATACATCGCTCCGCAACAGAAACTCTGACCTATTTGCTACCAATAATCAAGCAAGCAAACAATGACACCCGCTGGAGTCATAAAATCATTACAATATGGATATCACTTTCCATTTGTTTAGGAAGCATAAAGCGTTTGATTTGTGGTTGGAGGCCAAGCCATGACCTGGAAAGAAAACCAGGGGAAAACAAAAGGGACAACGAGGAGGAAGGTGGACTAAAACATAATAAGCTACAGCTGAAATATTACTAAAGCATCCAGCGATCAAAGTCTGGTGGATATGGGTATGGTTTTAGTGGAGTCTTGAACGCAGCTAATTGCAAAATTAATACCGAGAGTCAAATTATTGCCATATTTCGTGGTAGGATCATGTAGCTTGTACGTTATCCTTATACTCTTTCAGAATGATTATGCAAACCCAAGGCAAATGACTGTGCATTTTTCAGATTCATGTTATTTTTTTTTTTTACAAAAGCACTGATTTACAATTCAATTTTTGGGAACTCCACTGTTGCTTTTACTCAGAGTTGCTTGCAGTAAGCAGGTGTTGGTGCCTGAACCCGTCAGAGGGACACATGGCGGGCATCTTTGGCCTTTGGGGCCGACTCTGTAATCGCCCGTCCTGCCTGAGGTCTGTAATGCAGGGCTGTGAAAGTGCTTACCAGTGGGCGAGGAGGGACACTCCACAGTGTTGGAGGAGTCACAACAGAAATTTGTTATTTTCTCTCTGATACGGAGGAGCCTTTTAATGCCTGGTCACAACCCTCCAAACATTTCGTGACTAGCCTGCGTTACATAAACATGCAAATATAATATGAAGCATCCATTAGTAAGACAACAAATCATATCAACAAATGAGGGATAATAATAATAATAGCAGCTGAACAGCGAAATGGACAAAGCACACAAAGGTACCAGCTGCGAACGAGGAGAGGAATGGAATTATTCCTCGATAAGAAGTCCACCAAGCAAATAAGATCTGAAAAAAAAAAAAGAAGAGCGAATCATTGCATATTCACAAAACCGACATGATTTCATTCGCTGTCATTCATTTGATTTCACATCGCACCTCAGTGCCTCCTGCTGATGTTATAAAAGGGATTTTGCCATTCAGGTTCCTCATTCACGCTCAGTCTTTTTTTTTTTTTTTCCTGTTGCTCTTTTAAAGCAGACCCATGTTCCTTTTTTATGGAAACGTGCAATTAATTTTTTAAAAAAAGTTGGCATTTGTCTGCCCCTCTGGCTCAGCTCTCGCAAAGAGGAGGCAGAAGTCACCGCTCTTCATCTCTGCTCCTGCCAACGACGGCTGAAAATAACGTCAGCTCCAGCGGATAGTGTTTAATTAAACAACACGAGTGACTTAGCCGTCTCACGTGTTGTGCAAGAGAGGTGGGCAAGGAGGAGGAAGACGGAGAGGGATGACGGGAGGACAGGAGAGGGGGAGACTTCCAGAAAGAGGGGAGGACAGAGGAGACAGACGAGGCATCGAGTCAGTAAAAGTGTTCAGAACGTGAACAGCGGCTATAAAAAGACGTGAGTGACTGGAGTGTGAGGGTGGGATGAAACACAGGCAGGGAGAGGATGAGCTGGAACATCAGCATGTGGCAGGATGACAAAGTGAAAAGGCGTCGAGTCTAGAGGAAAGATAGAGCCTCGCCAGGGAACCTGATGATGACAAAAAAAAAAAAAAAAAAAAAAAAAAAACAGTGGCCAGATGCTGCCCCAGAAAGAAAAAAAAAGGCAAAAGCTCAAGCAGAGGAAATTATATTTTAATTTACTTAAAATGCTGTTTTCTGTCACTTTCACTTCTTCAGTTCAATTCAAAACAATTGAGCTTTATTGACATTATTATTTTACTACACACATACTACACTATACTATACTACACTAAAGTATACTATACTATACCACACTGTGCTGCACTACATACTATACTAAAGTTTACTACACTATACTAACTATACTGTACTATTCACTATACTATACTAAAGTATACTACACAATACTACATTGTACTACATACTATACTATACTAAATTATATTAAACTAAACTATACTGTGCTTTACTACATACTATACTATACTAAATTATACTACACTATACTACACTGTGCTGTAATACATACTATAATAAAGTATACAACACTATACTATATTGTACTACATACTATACTATACTAAAGTATACTGTACTGTATTACTACTACTACTATACTAAATTATACTGCACTATACTATACTGTGCTTTACTACATGCTATACTATGCTATACTAAACTAACTGTACTGTACTATATACTATATACTATATACTATACTAAACTAAAGTATACTCTACTCTATTATACTATACTATACTATACTATACTATACTACACTATACTATAATATTGCTATACTAGGATACATATACAAAAAAAAAACAGTGGGGAAAAAACACTCACAGGACAAACGGAAAGCGGAAAAACACAATATATAAATAACCAACGTTTTGGCATAAAGCGCAAAACTACAAAAAAATGTTCAGATCCGAGCAGGGATAGAATAAGTACCCTATACATAGTTCACAGAAAGTATCTAAAAAGTATCTGCTGTACTCTTTTGTTTCTCATTTCCCCCCTCAGAATGTCAAACATTATATTTGGTAATGCTGAGGTCAAAAAGTACAACATGGGGGCAGCATCAGTCTACAGCGTCGGTTCTCCAAACGTTTTCATGTCACCGACTCCAAAATAAAAACGCACTGACTCACAGATCCCCTTTGATAAGACATGGTCACAGAGACAGTTTTTGTTGTTGCTGATGTCATCATGAATTTCACAACTTGTGTACACTGCAGAAAGGGTGATAACAGAGGTGAGAATGAAACCTTTAATTATTATTTTTATATATTCACCACCTGGAATGATGTCTACTTAAATTTCCAAATAAATTATATTGACATTAAACTTCCTGCGGGTCTTAGAATTTTGAAAAGTATATTTCAAGCAGGGAGAATGTGGGAATTACTATGATAAATTATTGGGAAAAAGACATAGAATATTACTGAATTTTGTCAGTCTCAGTTTAAACACAAAAAAGAAAAAAAAAAAAAACAGGCAGTGATTATTTACCTCATGTAATATTTATTTCTACTCATGTTACCCACTGAATAAAACAAACAAACACACAAAAAAAAAAAATAAATAAAAAAATAAGAACCCTGAACATGAAGTGTGTTTAAAATTTTGATTAAAAAAATGTCATGTTATGTTTATGTAGGTCATTGAAAGTCAAGATTTTAGTCAAGGAAAGTCATTGAAAAGTCTTATACATTTGATGAGCAGAGTGAAGAGGTTAATGCTTCTCCTTTCCTCGACAACTGCCGCCGAGCTGCCCTTGAGCAAGGCACCTAACCTCCCTCTGCTTCAGTGTGGCAGAAGACTGTCAGCTTCCAGGCCGTGGATGAATCAAACTGCATGAATGTGAATCAGGGCGACGCGCTCACACTGACAGAACTGACCTGGTTTTCTTACATACACAAGTGCATATTTTAGTATTCAAACATGTTCTGAACATTTGAGGGAAAAAAAAAAAAAAAACAAAAAAACAGCAAACTGTGTTCAATAGAGAGGCAAACGGGTGATCAGGTTTTCATGCTTTAATCGGGTTACTAATGAATAAATAAATTCTGTTAATGCCCTCTGCAAATGTTCTCATATCTTCTCTGGAGCTCTTTGGGAAGCTTCTGGTTTTGTGCTAATTACTGTTTGCTTGTGTGTGTGTGTGTGTGTGTGTGTGTGTGTGTGTGTGTGTGTGTGTGTGTGTGTGTGTGTGTTTCAGGAGAGCCAGTGGCTGGACAGTGTGTCTCTGCTGATTAAGGATTCGTTGGAGGGAGACATGATTGACAACCTCTCCGGCTCAGTTTTCCACCACTACTGCTCTCCTCCTGTCTGCAAGGACTGCAAGAGACACCCACAAGAGGTTGGTGGGGGCAGACACACACACACACACACTCACACACACACACACAAGCAAACACCACATGAACTTCTCTCCTTTCTATCTAGTTCAACCTGGCTGTCCATCTTGCAAGCTTCCTTCCTGTTCTTTCATTTTATTGCATTTGTTATGTTATGTATTTTTTGTTTCTCTCTCTCTCTATATATATTTTTTCGCCTGTTAGTTCAAATGACGGTGGAATTTTCCTCACATGTCAATTATTCTGCAGCCCCTCTGTGGCGGAACGGAGTTGCCGGTCACAGAAAATAAGCTTAATCTCACAGCACAGAGCGTCACGTGCATGTGTGTGAAAAATGTATTATTTTGCATGAGGCAAACAAAGAGGCACGTAAACGTACATCCACACACACACACACAATCAGGTGCGTGTTTAATCTGACTTTCTGCACTTCAGCATCAAAGCGGTCACATTCATCACATGAATCATGTCTGAAAAAATGTGTGTGTGTGTGTGTGTGAGAGAGAGAGAGACGGTCTTTGTGTGTCAATCCTATAAATGCATGCAGCTCTCCTATATTCCATGGTAAAGCGTGGTCGCTTGCGTGTGTGTGTGTGTGTGTGTGTGTGTGTGTGTGTGTGTGTGCGTGCATGAAGAGAGAAGGAGAATGCTCATATAAATAAATCCCATCAACGTGTGTGAGGCTCCCTCCTAAGCCACATGGCAATGATGCGAGTATGGTGCGCGTATGAGTGTGTGTATGTGCAATGTGTGTGACAGACAGAGAGGGGGAGAGTGTGTTTGTCAATCCCATAAATGCCTCTCGATCCCTTGGTTTAACCAAAGATCAAACATCTCAGTGGATCCACTTCCGCAAGTCTTACACGTCATGTCAATAATCCCACGTCACAAGACAAATTCTCGGAGAAATTCGTTTTATCATACGTGAGAAACTGGGAGGCGGTACCGCGGCTTGTATCCACAGATTAAATTCCTACAACAGTGACACCATCAACAGCGCCGTGTCCTGCTGACTCGTCCTTCACCGAGGCACCAAATCCACACTGGACCTCCCTGTTCAAGTTCAGCCCCTCAACATCCTAACTTTCTTAAGAACGAGACCTTCACCAGGAGTGTGCTGCTCCGAAACGAATGAAGAGGACATAGATCAGAGTCAAAGTCGTGTTGTTTGCTGCTCTGCATCAACTTCATTCATTTCAGAGACGAACGCTCCCGGTGAAACGTTCTTTCTCACGACAGGGAAGGAGTCGACAGGTCAAACCTTGAGAAAAATGACACTCTCATGGAGCAGCAATGAGTAAAAATCCTAACTATCGCTTTAAATTAACCCCATTCACCCGTGTGTTAAAAAGGGTGTTTTTTTGGTATTATATGGTCATATAGAGGTGATTTTCAAAACTTTCCACCAAAGGGATTCCTTGGGACTTTTTTTTCCCTCACTCAGGACAAACTGAGGATATAAAATCAGTTGAGTTTGCTTCTCTTGCAATTTGTCCTAGGTTGACCCCAATTTTGGCCTAAAATTACTGGACTAACACACTAATACAATATTATAACATAGAGATTCTGCTTTAGGTTGACATTGTAGAGTTTTGGTAGGAAGGGACTTGGTGATGTTTTTTTTTTTTTTTTTTTTTTGTATTTGTCAGTATTTTTATTTTGTGGAGCTGGAGTGGAGGGATTTCTCTGGTTTCCCAACTGGATACTTGTGGTTCTTGTGGGAGGTAGCCAGTTTCTGAAGGGGGAATCTAGACCAGCATGGGCAAAATCCCTGCACAGTGTGCCTCCTCTCTCCAGTGGGCTGGGCAGTCAGACGGCTTGGAGGGTCCCTATGTGCCCTGCCAGTGATGATCTGGCAGGCAGGCGCGTCTCTTAACATGCCCTGATTGAACATGATCTGATTTGACAGAGGCTGTGTCAGGTTCCCATGCCACGCTGGGCAGGCATCCTCAAGAGCAGAAAAAAATAGAGCTGTTTGCACCATGTGTTTTAGAAAAATAATATTAAAAAATGGCACAAAAAACATCTCTCTTGCGGTCCCTGTGGAGAGGGAAGCCAACACTGATGGTACCTCACTGCCTCTGAGGTCTTCTCAGATGCTAAGTGGCTGAACACATTTCTGTGGGGAAACATTTTTTTTTTTTTTACTGCTGTAATAATGAAGTAGCTTCTCAATATCCAGATTGCAGATGGATTTATGTCCACACGCAACTGAGATCGGATAGCAATGCAAGCCAGGCCACTTCAAAATGTGGATGTGGAAGACCCGATCTGACACACCTGATAGGCTTAACCATGGAGTGTCACAATATCATCTACAAATGTAAAATGAGGGAATGCACTCCTGATTTTAAAGCAGCGTCAAGTGGAAGGCGTGAAGTTCCCGCTTTGTTAACTGCAGGTCAGTGAGACGATCGAGGCACAAAACTGACAAAAGGCCTAAAGTCTGCAGTGTCAGCTCGTCTGATGGAAACACTCACGCCCTGATGAAATCACTTTAAGAAGTATTAATGCTGAAATATCCTTTTAAACCAATTTGCACAGTGAAATCCACGCGAGGTGAGAGGAAGGTGACTGTGTTATCTCTGCAACAGATATGCAGATCAGAGCTGCGTTTTTACATTGTGCTCCGATGAAGACACTGACCTCTAATTGTGTTTGCGTAGTCAGGCAATTGCTATGCATGGGCAATGAATGAGCATTAAATGACATTTCCCTGCACGGTGTCATTGTTTTAAATGAAATGTCTAAAATGCATAAAGGATAGCACGATGCGCGTAATGCAATAAAGACGTTAGACTTAACTTTGCTGATGAATCAGCCATAATTAGGCAATTATATTTTGTTGAATAATTAAAATCTAGTTTCCTTATTGATACCAGATGGATCTCAACAAGAGTTTTGTTTTATTGTAAGGAACCTACAGTATAAAAATTGCCCTGGACTACTTGCATGTTCCTCGTATGTAAGGAATAAATTAGATGATATTTGCTTACAGTTTTGTATCTGTATATATGGTTCTATGTACAGTAAGTCAGTAGATACAAATACAGTTTAGGTAAAAACATGTTTTGATTATGACAGTGAGGGGTGAAGTAGCACCAATTGAAATCCACAGAATGACTCGGAAAATTTGCATGTGAGAGTAAATTAGCATCATTCACCTCAAACTAAGCCGTTTGCAGCTTCTTTGCTAAAAAAAAAAAATAATAATTTAAAAAATTAATTCTACACTTCCGGGCTCCAATCCCTTTGAGCGTCAACTCATTTAATTTTTGTTCATTGTCGTCACATGCTGCAATGTGTTCAGTCACCGTTACAAGTCATGTTGGAGGGTTGACACATGCCAAAAATGGTGCCACATACATTTCTGTAGCCTAAAGGGATCTTCTACCATTTTTTTTTTTTTCTCCCTGCCTGGTGTAATCATGCAAGGGAATCATCAAAGGTCCAATCACACATTTCACTGCCAAGTGATTTGCAATCCAATCCAGTTGCTCACGACACACACTCCCTCATGCCGAACATAAATCACTAACACCCATGAAGTAAACCCAATTTCAGATCACAGGAGAAGGGGCTCCCATGATTTCAGCCTGATGAATGCATGTGCCGAGTGAATATTTCAATATTTTCCTTGGGAGTGTGTGCATACGTGCAATTTCATTTATGTGTGTTTCTCAGTGTCTATGTGTGTGGCTCTGCATTCTTGTGTGCGGCTGTCTGTGCATCTCAGGGTCAGTGTGTGTGTGTGTGTGCATGAGTCATAGCAGTTTGCTGCTGATGTGTTTGGACATTAAGATGCATGTGAAGGAGTGTGACTCGCCGGTGCCATTGAGTTAGTGCCTACGTATAATGGACTGTTTCACCCAGCTTGAGCTTGATATTTACCATTTACCCTGAGCAGATAAAAATATTGATGTGTATGGATGTCGGCGGGAATACAAATATGCAGTACATTAATGTTACACAGCCCTGACCTTCTCCTCTCCATTCTTCTCTACTTGTCTCTTCTCTTCTTTTCTTTTCCTTTTTTTTATCTACTGTATACTCCGCTTTCTTTTCCTCTCCTCTGCTCGGCTCCCATCTCTCCCTTTGGTCCCATTCATTCAAATGGAGTCCATTGACTTCCCTGTTAACAATCACAGGCTGAACTGTGTGACACTTGAGATGTACAAGTTATATTGTGGAAGAAAAAAACAGTGAGGCCTTTTTTGTTTGTTTGTTTTTTGTTGTTTTGTATCTCTCCCATGACTAAGGTGAACTATAGAAGGCAGGTGAAAATTGTTTTATCCCATAAGTATGACTTAATATCCCCTATGTAGGAAATCATATTACATAAGAGGAAAAACAGAATTAAGTTGACCTGTTCCAAATAAAGTCAAGAAAAATCCTACCACTCCAAAGATGTAATTCATACAGTGACTTTTTTTTTTTTTCTTTTCCAATATCATTTCCTATATAGGAGGTAAAACAATTTTCACCTGTCCTTTCCAGGCTTCCATACTGAGCACATTACTGACAAGATTTCTTTCCAAAAAACTTGTGACTCCCGGTAGCCAGATGTTTTGAAAAGCGACTGGGCCTGGTCAGAACTGCGACACGTGAAAAATTATTGATTTGTGAATGATATGCTGATTGATGGAATATGTTTCTCGCACTGCATTTGCTCCCTGACTGTTTACAGATTGTACACCTGCAGTGCTGTAACTATTCAGGCAGCACAATAATGTTGCAATTAACCTTTTTTTTTTTAAATAAAATAATATTGCAGTTAGAATATTAAAATTGCTATTAAAATAATCCTTTTAATTCAGGCTCACTGGGTCACTAGGCTAAAGCTAAAGGATCCTCACTTCAGCCAGCCCTCTGCATTGTTGTATACTGCACTGAAAATTAAATACAATAAATCAAAACTTTTTTTATGCAAGCAATCATTTCTTTCTTTTTCTTTCTTTTTTTTTTTTTTCTTTTTTTTCGTGACAAGGCTCTCACTGATGCAGGTTTTGCTTGATTTGGCTCCAATTTGTCTTCCTGACAACACACATTAGCCTGTTGCTGGAAATCAGACTTTCAGCATTACTTATCATAAATGTACTCAAACTGGGCATGTGCCAAAGCTTTTGTTTTTGTTTGTGCTTTTTGTTTCCCCAGACAGACCCTGATGTTTTTCACTGCAGCTTCCGTGCCGTTAAAAATTGTGTTTGGGTTATTTGTCGCTGCATCAATAATTTAACTGAGCCTTATAGTGTGTATTTATTATTTGTTTTTGCTATCTGGAGAATTCATAACCTCAATAACCTCGTTCATAACCTCAATACGTGCTCTCCCAAACCTCTAACATCCAAACTAAGTTTCAGTGTGAGCTCTGATGATGAATTAAAGTCACTGATGAGATGTGATTGGCTGCTGTGTGTCTGTGGGACAGATCCGATTGGCCGAGGTGGAGCAGGCGTCGCTGATGTCAGAGCAGCTGTCCGACAAGTCGTCGTCCCTGGCGCTGCCTGATGACCTCAGCCTGGATGAACACAGCAGCTACCAGCTACTGGTGCGAGACAGCCAGGTACACACACACACACACACACACACACACACACAGTATGCTCATACCACATGCACAAATAAATATGTGCACATAATACACGTACATATACACGCAAGCGCATGCAATACAGTACATGCAGCAGTAAACAAACTGTGTGTTTACGTGTGTGTGTGTGTGTGTGTGTGTGTGTGTGTGTATCATATACCCTCAGTGAATTTTTAAGTATCTTCAAACACTTTTATTTAAGCTGGCAATATGCCAAAGGTTCTTTGGTGCGATTAAATCCTCATGTGTGAAGCTGATGCAGCTTTTCTGTAATGAAAATTAATATTAGCCTTGATTAACACACAGACACACACACACCTACACACACACACACACACACACAGTCCATGTCTTTAGGGAGGCTTTAGGGAGACATAGCTTCTCTCATCGCACTCCTCCATCTTGCTAATCGTCATTAATTACTATTTACATGCTTTACTGCCTGATTAAAACACCTGGCTCCCTCTGTGCCCCTCATGCGGGCATGCTGGGATTTGTGTGTGTGTGTGTGTGTGTGTGTGTACTTTGCCGTGCATGTGTGGAATCTGCGTGCGTGTGTGTGTGTGCATTCATCTGTAGTCACATCAGTACCTACAGTGACTACATTTTTTTTTTTATTTCTATGTGTGAATTTGTGTGCATGCATATACTTGTGTGCATGTGTGTGTGTGTGTGTGTGTGTGTGTAAGCACGTCTTTCATATCCCCCATCTTCCCACAAACATTTCCCTCACAGCACTCAGGAGTTCCACCTGGCCTGTTTCATCGCTGCTTTATTGAAACCCAGTTTATTTGATCCAGTTTTACAGCCGAGCACTTTGAAGCTCTGAAGCGCGCCATTATTTTCTTTTGACGACGTTCAATATTTAATCAGACTTGTATAGAGGGATAAGGGAAGGGATATGAAAAGAGTGCCTTTTGAAATGGGGAAAATTGTGCTGTGATTTCCATTACGACAAGGAAAATGAAAGGCTTCAGTTTGCGATCTTTCTTGCTCCAGTGAATATCAGTGCACCTGGATAACATGCTAATTCTCTCTTGTGTCTCTTTTGTCTCCCTTTCATGCCCTTTCTTCTCTTTCGCTCTTTTTCCCTCTCTCCTCTTTCTCTCTTTCTCTGTCAGAGGGGCAGCACTGACTCCCACAGCTCAGAGGAGTTACCCACGCAGGGGTGCTACAGAGGGCTCCGCCCCCCCAGCTCAGGCAGCGAGGACGGGGTCCAGGGTTTCTTAGAGGTGGGCGTCCACCCCCAGACCACCTCTGCCCAGCTGGCGCAGCAAAGCCCGGCGCACCACACAGGTACTGCACCGCGCCTGGTTCCCGGTTCGATCCCCGGCTCCTCCTCCAGAGAGCATGTCCTTGAGCAAGACACTGAACCCCCCCAAAACCACTCCTGATGGACAGCTTGGCACCTTGCGTGGTAGCCTCTGCCATCAGTGTGCGAATGTGTGTGTGAATGGATGAATGTGAGGCGACTGTAAAGCGCTGTGGGTGGTCAGCAGACTGAAGTGCCATAGAAATGCAGTCCATTTACCATTTAAGGGCTGCTTGCCTTAGTCTGCACACCTGGTCCAAATCAGCATGAATACTTTTATTTATTTATTTATTTATTTTTTGGTACATTTTGGTTTCACACTGCACAAAATCAGGCACACCAGAAAATAGAAAATACTTGCTGAGGGGTCTGTGGGGAGGGATGGGGCTGTAAATGTACTTTGAGAGCTCTTTACTACTACTACTACTGCTACTACTACTACTGCTAAAAATAATAATAATGATAATAATGATAATAATGATAATAATAATAATAATACATTTTATTTGTATTGCACCTTTCATGCAAGAAATGCTGCTCAAAGTGCTTTACAGTAAATAAATCACATGAACTGAGTGCCTCACATGAAAACAGACACAGAGGAGTTAAACTAAATAAACGAACAAATAGTCTAAATAATGAACATAAATCATAATTGTTATTCAGTCATATTTTGGCCACTTTACCACAACTGTTTGGGAAATCCCTTGCTGGACCAAAGCCCAAAGAAAACAAGAAAGAGGTTGACTGTGCAGGAGACATCCTTTTTGACATTTTTATTTTTATTTATTTTTATTCATTTTTTTATTTTTAGACTTTATTTGAACAGGGACAGTACACATTAATTAACATCTGCAACAGCTGTAAATGTGTCAGTGTTAGCCAAAGCTAATTTTCAACTGTAGTCCCTGGGCCTTGATGTTAAATAGGCAAGAGCTAGAAGAAGAGAAGCCAAGTTAAAAAGCACAAAAGCATGCAGATTAGTTAATTAGTTAAAAACAAGGTTAAAAAAAAAAAAGAAAGAAAGAAAAGTTACATAAAACATAGCAGCACATTAACACAACAAGCACACTGACCATATGAACATGAGCAACATGTGTGCAGGCAGACAAATATCAGGTAAGGGTGGCAGCATGCACAGACTGATGTGGGGGCACAGACATTTGCGGACACAACATATGTACAACATGTATGCAGACAAGGGTTAGTTTGACATTAGTGTTATTTTGGGTGTAAACACACCGCGGCTTGATTCAAATGGGCTAAATGTCGCATGTGTGACGGCGCCCCGAGGCCGTTCTCACCCAGAGAAGCTGGATGTGATCGCTAATTGTGGCTCAATCTCTGTGGCAACACGGTTAATGCAAACTACTTTTGCAGCACGAGAATATCTGCAAATGGTCAAGGAGGTGAACACTTAATAGCCACAGAAAATCGATGCCATTACAAAAAAAAAAGATATAATTGCAATTTTGATGTTTGCCTTTTTTCTTCCTTGAATAGCTCGCTTACTTTTATTGTTGAGTGAGTGTAATGACACTCTGACCTCTGAAACCAATTAAAGTCCCATTAAATCATTTCTCAGCTACACATGTAAATGGGAATATAAGTACGCTTCATTTCAGTAAAAACGTACTTTTTACAGATAAGCAGTTTTCCGCTATACGTCGTTCAGCGGCCGGCAATACGCTCCAATTGAATGTTCCACGTTATCCAATCATATTAGTATAATCCCTCACTGGGCTACCTTTCATCAGCCTCACTTATTATCCTTATCAGCGTTCTTTGTGACCCCCAATGGTATTCCACCGCGGCTATTTCATTACAGCGTGACTTTGACGTGACATTGATAGTATCGTTTAAATAGGAGGAGGATCTTCTGAACATCTCCGGAGCCGATTCACGCACGAGCCGCCGTAGCTCAAGAGGACGTTTTCCATATTCCACGCAGCTGACTGACTTCCAGTGCAATTAGAGCAATGATAGATGAAGGCCAACAGAGAGGCAGGCGCCGACACAAAGACAATGATGAATGACATGTTATGGCGCGCTGATTGCCCGTCGCCCCCCGTTAACATTGGCGTCGGCTCCGTAACAGATGGGGCGACACGAGGCAAAGTCAATTTGGGGGCACTGTTCAGGTCAACATTACAGGATAGTATGGACGGATGTCACCGAGGAGGTATCAATTTATGCTTCGTGACGCATGAGTGGCTGAATGGCTGGACACATTATTTACACGGCCAGACTTTGCAAAATATAACTATACCCTTCAACCAAATGATCCGTGTAAAAGACCACTCATTCATCCGATGAATCAAACAAAACCACTTTTACAACACATTTTTCTCTCTAAAATATAGATAACTCAATCTGTAGAGGAACTGTGTCAACCAAGGAGCTCTTCTGAATTACAAGAGAAGATAATTTTGTTCGATACTGTAATTAAACATTTGCCAAGAGTTGTTATTACTTTTTGTGCAAAGCTGGAAATGTCATTTTGGAATCAAACTCATCAGTCGCACGCTTTGAGAATGTGTCAAGAACATGGATGGATAGATAGATAGATAGATAGATAGATAGATAGATTAACTTTATTGATCCCAAACTGGGAAATTTTTATGTTACAGCAGCATCAATAGAAACATAAAATAAAATTAAATAGAATAGAATAGATGCAGAAGTATATACAATAAGACTAAATATATACAATAAAGACAATAAAGACTAAATATATACAATAAAGACTAAACATGTATCATTTTGGGTAGAAAATGTCTTCCCCATTTGATTTTTCAATGGTTTGATCCACAAAATGGTGAAAATTTGTCGAAATTTTCCAAGGAAATAATGGAAATATATAGTAATAACATTATTTTTATGTTAGCAACGCTATTGCCACTAATTTCAGTTGGTGGATATCTCGATTTGCGACCAAAACAATCAGTTGCGGAGGTGTTTAAAACCCAAGTCTGCCTCTCTGCAATAAAAATATTTGACATGATTGACATACCAAGTAACACGAGCCCTTCAAACCAATACTGACCTTTTCATAAATACCAGGCGCCGTCCACTCAATGGGAGAGACCAGTACATCAACTCAGTCTCTCCCACTTTCAGCTTCCTCGTGGTTTGCAGATTAAGCCTCTAAAAACTGCAAAGAAATTCGATTTATTTATTAGATTTATTTATTTGATTGCTCAGTAATGATTTTAAAATTTATTCTTAATCTAAAGGCAGTAATGTCCGAGAACTGTCCACTCTGACAAGAATATACACTAAATATTCGTTATTTTATGGCTTCAGTAGGGTTAATCTAAAGGTATTAAACATCGAAGCCGCAAAAAAAGGTATAATCTTTGAGATCTGATCAATTTCTCCTCTTTGCAGATGGAGATGGAGGAAGTTGTGGCGGAGGTGGTGGCGGATCTTCGCCCCCTGTCTTCCATCTACCAGCTGACTTCTTCCACCCCGTCGCTGCGGTTCATCCAGGCAGCCCGGGGACCGGAGCCAGCCCCGCAGAGAGAGTGCCATCTCGGCTGGCCTCCCCAGCGTCCTGGGCCTCCCTGCACTCACATGGAGCCAACAGCAGGCCCCTCAGCTCTCAGGTATCATGGATGGATGGATCAGTACCCCTATGCAACACACCAGAGCAATGCAAAGAATGATGAGACCCCCATGGTGTGTTTGTGAACAGCCTCGGATAATTCCTGAGAGAATATTCAATGGATGAAAATTTCCATGCATCAAATACAGTTCCAGGCAGTCAGAAGAGATTTGACTAAGTAAAGGATAATGTACAGTGCGCCTGTCAGTATTGCAAAATGAGCCCTGACAGCGTTATTCAAGACCCTGACATGATAGCACGGCTTATTACATGGCTACATACCAAATTCATGAATCATCTGACACAAAATATCGATTTGCAATCATTGTATTACAAGCAAAAATCATTGTCTAGAAAAGGATCCTACAGTCCTAAGTCGTCACCGGTCAGTCAGAGTAGAAAATAACTGAGTGGACTTGACGTAAACGTGAAACAGTGACTTGTTATTCACAAACGAAAGACCTTCGGAAAGCATTCACTCTCCCATCAGAAGTTTGTTTTCAGTGAAGCCGGATAATAACGCTCCTCACCAGCTTTTGGAACGTACAAATCCATGAGTCCATTCACGGATACCTTCATGTGAAACTCCAGAGAAACACTTAGTATTATTTGCCTTGGTAGGTAGAATCTCACCCATATTGAATTTAACACCTCCCTCCTGTCGGCTTCTGCATGAAACTAACTGAAAAGGTCCTTTTTTTAGTTCTTGTTCTGGCGTAACCATGGAGACAGATTGTGTGAAGCCTGTATATTTTTTTCCCCCTACCTGTTTGGTTTGTTTAGCCCCTGCCTGAGTGCCTCTGTGATCCCCGGTCCTACAGTAATGCTCGGTGGCACTCGGCTAATTAGCCTGGCCAGCCCTGAGCCTGACACCGACTCTCTGCTCGCTGTTGTTGTTGGCTCGTGTTCTTCACATTCTCACGTTCATTTCCCTTTTTCTTGTGTTTTCATCAACTTTGCTTTGACTTTGTCTCTATTTCTCTGCTGTTTCTTTTCTTTCTTTTTTTTTTTTTACCCCTGCCCTTCGTGCCTCTAGTCTCTTTCATTTCTTTTTCTGCCAAGTCCCTCATCTTTCTTTCTTTTTCATAATCTCTCAATTCCCACCCTTTGCCGTCGTGCATAGTAAAATATGGCAGGAACAGTGCCAGGATTTGGGATACTGACAAAGACACCCTAAAAGACACACTAAAAGTGTATGCATTTACAATAATTTAATATATTTTGGATAAAGAAAGTGGTAAACGTGTTGTATTTTCACCAATTTGGGGACAGATTATAATAATATCTATAATGTAAACTGTATGTCTCGTTTATTGAACAAGGTTTGCAATGTGCTCCATTAAAAGAAGAGAATACGTGATAAGTAAAGTTAGATTAAAAAGTAAGATATGTCATGACGTGACAAGATATGCAAATTATAAGGTATATGGTACAGAAAAGCTAAACAAAGTAAAAGCCTTAAAACTATACTAGAATATTGTATGGACCTTTGTAAAATAATAATAATAATAATAATAATAAACAGATAAATAAAATAAACAGAATAAAACAAAAAATATATAAACAGAAATGTATTGGAAAATGTAACAAGGAGGGGACCGAAAGAAAAGACACCTTTAGCATTAGTCCAGGCTTCCTTTTTTTTTTTTTATTTTAGTCTTTATTTTGTATTTTTTTTATGCTGTCATTTTAGTTTAAATTAAATTCCTCCATCTTGAATCAGCATGGATTCTCCCCCATGACCCCCGAAACCCTCTGTTGTCCGTACACCTGGATGGCAGGTGAGATGCATCCAGATAAAAGATTAGATTAGATAGATACTTTATTCATCCCGCAGGAAATTCCTCTGATACCGATGCAAAGGTCCAGGGACAGAAACTTTGCAGTCACTGGTTGATGGACAGTAAGACAGTGAGAGACTATGATTAGAAATGTCAAGTCCATTGGTCAAAATAATTAATTTAGTCATCATTTTTAGATAGATAGAATTTTTGTCATTCTAGTCTTGTGTTTTTGAAGTCATGTTTTTTTCTCATTTCATATTTTTTTGTCATGTAGAGATGAAAATTGATTACACCATCATTTCTTAGTGTTAAGAATCAACACGTTTAGTCACATCATTGTCATGGTAGAGGGTCACCAAGTGCCAGTGGGTCCTTATCCTTGGATCTCAGACTATGCGCAGTGGATGACAGGTCTGCAATATAAGAAGTTTCCAGGTCATCTAATGCTCTTATACTAAGATTCTGTTTCCGCTGTTCCCTTCACGAAACACAATCTGGGAGCTGTTGGGTTCAATCCATATGAAATAGGGCTAACAGGAACAGGCAGAAATACATAGCAGCAGCATAGCACTGCTAACTTGTCTAGTCTGATGAATTAGCTAATTGTCAACAAACCATACGACGTGGTGAGAACATCAAAGCTATCTTGTTAGCATGTATGTCCATGATTCTTGCCATTTTTTTTGTAAGGAAAATACATGCTTAACAGGCACTTTGAGAGTAGCTATTGTTGTTTCTGTATTTGAATTTGATGCTGTCACTTCTTGTTATCGTCATCACCTAAACCAGTGGTTCCCAACCCAGTCCTCAAGTCTCCCTGTCCTAAGATAAGATAAGATAAGATATTCCTTTATTAGTCCCACAGTGGGGAAATTTACAGCATTACAGCAGCAAAGTGGATAGCAAAATATGAAGCAAATTTACATTATAAACAGATAATAAATAGCAGCAAGCAATATAAACACTATAAACAAGGAATATAGAAAAAATAGAAATATGAACAATTTAAACAGCAGAAAATAACCTAAACCTGAGGAACAACACGCTCCAACGGAGGTTCAGGGTTAACGTGAAACCATGAGACCAAGTGACAGAACCCGACACCCTGCAGGTTTTTGTTTCAGTTCTACTCTTGCACAGCTGACCCAATTAAAGCCCATGCACCTTCATGCACAGCCTGTTCAGGTAGATCTGTTTCAACCAATCAGCATGAAACCCTTAATTGGATCAGGTGTTGGGAACCACTGACCTAAACCACGGCCATAGTTCCTCAAAGAGCACTGGCTGTTCCAGCTGTTTGGTGGCATCCAGTGGTGCTCTGATTGGAGAATGCCCAAGCGTCGGAGCGTCTCCATTTGCAAGTCAATTCATAGTGATCTGGTTGTGCAAGGTTCCGTCAGTAAGACCTTGAAAATGAATCTGTACCTCATGGGTAGTCTGAACATCACTTTTGCTCACCAGTGATTTATTTCATTCTTCTCTCCACTGTGTCCAGCATCCCTCCCATAGTGACTCCTCGCTGGCCACAGGCAGTTCAGAGGGCAGCCTGCAGACCACACTAGAGGAGGGGCTCAGCTTCAGCGTCTCCCCACCTCGGGATCTGGACCTCCCGCTCCTCTGCCCCATCCCCAGCCACCCCCTACACCCCAAGGGACCTGCCACGGGAGCCCAGGGCCACCCTTTATTAAAGGGACGCAGTACTACATTTAACCTCCAAGCTACCAGGGGGCACCAGAGGAGCCAGAGCAGCTGCGGTGGCGGCAGCACGAGTCCCGGCTGTCCCCGTCAGGACTCCATGGACCCTTCAGATGAGGACGTGGGGATGGGTACAGGCGGGGAGGGCTGCAGCCAGGCGTACAACAGCGAACATTTGTCAGAAACGCTGAACAGCCTGTCGCTGACGTCACTGCTCTCCCCGAGCTCTCTGGCGACCCCCCTGGTGAAAAAGTGTAACAGCACAGGCTCACTGGATCAAGCCAATCTAGCCGCCCGGGGTAAAGACGGCCGCCAGTTCTGTGGAATAGATGCTCATGGCTACTTGTCCAACCCCTGGACAGAGGGGAGGGCGAGAGCAGAGGACGAGGACAGTGACATCACAGCTTTCAGCATGAAAAATAGCGGCCGGCCCATGAACACAAGCTCCAGGAAAAACAGATGAAACTGCTTTTGCCTCTCTGTGGTAGAACTGTCTAGCCCTTGCAATTTCTGGACCTTTCTGAGAACAGAGAGAAACGTTAAACACCTGTCCTGCGAACGCTCCTCTGAAACTCGCTCTCGTCCGTGAGTCGTCTGTTTTCTCTCTTTCCTCCTCGGGTATGGCTGCTTGGGATCGATCATCTCTCAAAAGATTACAGCCGTGTCTGAGTTTTGACATCCTTTCATTTCCCCAGGACAGATGGTTGCTCTTTGAAAGAACTTTACAGCAATGACAATTGGGCTTAGCCTCTCAGCCAAACCAGGATTCAGCCTTGACAGATGTGGCAGTTCTTGGCTTTACCTTTGAGCCATGCTGATAAACCGGGTATTCAGACAGCCATTAGAGAGACAGACGTGAAACTGCTTGACGAACAGTGCTTAGATGATGTTAGCTAGATGAAACTCCTAAGGAATTGGATTTTCTCTCAAGAATAGGGCTAGCTTGACCTAACGTGCCCCCCTTACCCTTCCGCAAAAACACAATGTTGTCAATCTGGGATGGATGGCAAACTCTGAAGCTTCTTTTGAGGAAGAACTGAACTTTGTACAGTTGTTTTTTGTAATGTTCTTCTCTAACAGTAGCATCAATCAACCTTTTTCCTCTTTAGCTGATTCAGTAGGTAACAGAAAATCGAAAGGTCATATATTTGATGTGTTCTAACTTTTTATGCCGACAACTTATTGGACTTGTGTGAATGTTGGCATGTCTGTCTCGGTCTGTGAGAGAGAGTAGCAGAAGGATAGAACGAGAATGGCTAGTCGGAAAATAGACAAAGGGCACCTTTCAGGAGAGGAATCGATATTTGAACGCTGCTGAGTAAACGTGTGGGTAGTTTATGGGACCAGTGGCCATTTTTCACAAATGGACACTGCTTTCAACTTACCCATGAAAGGGCTAAAAAAAAGGAGAGAATAAACTGTCTTTAGTGCAGACCTGGGCCAAATAGTAGTTGCAAGTACTTTTGGTGTAGTATTAGCCTACTTCAAAGGTGTCTCAAGAGTCATTCATTGCATTTAAAGACTTTTAAAGACCCTTTTAATGCAAGTTAAAATGAAATATAAGATCATTTTGCCTCCTTTCTGGAATGATATTGCAAATGAGGAAGCAATTCTACTGTAAGAGTATGGGACTGTGAACCTGCTTTGATTTCAGAGCACACCAGGGAACTGCATCGCTTTAAAGACCTCGAAAAATTTACAAAAGGCTGTATTTAACCGTATCCAATGATCTTTAAGACATTTAAGATGACTTCAGCACCTGAAAGCACCCTCTACTCAGACATTTAGAGTTCTCATATGACAATGCAATAAAGGCGAGACATTTTCGGCAGCCGCAGGAAAGTATTCAGATTCATTTTTGTTCTTTTGTGCAATCGGCAACTCTGAATTGTGCTGAAGCATTAAACCCCAACGATTATTTGACTCAGGTCTGCTTGAGTGTGCTAGAATAGTCGAGAATTGAATTTCCCATCTGTTCACTCTAAAGAGAAAAGGCTATGGGAAGCAATTAGGGCCAAACTACTGTAATTTCTAACTTTGAGCACTTGTTTGTCGGCCGTTTTGACAAATTGTGAGGATCCATGATATGAAATAGTTGCTTCACGCAGGTTGAGATGCATAACAGGTAGAACTCAGGTGGACAGGACCGCACGCACAAAGACACACACACAAAACCTTACACACACCTGGGCAAATACTGACTCACACACATCATACATTCAAACATATGCACACATATGTACACACATGACACACACCATGCAGAGATGTCAATGTCGAAGCGCTGCAGTATGTTTCTGTAGTTGTTTGATCTGTTTCCTCCTTGGAAACGGAGAGATGAGAGAGATGAAAGCTCAGGCTTTATCTCTTCGCCCTACTTTGTCCTCCTTCCCCTCCTAAATCCCTTTCAATTCTATTACCTCGCTTCCAGAGAAAAGCTGGAGTTTTAAAATGACTATTGACTATTCCCCTATTTGAGATATGCAATATGCTACGGTAGACGTACAGTTAGATGTATGAGACTCATATAGATAGGCAATATGGTGAGAGAAGATTATATTTATGAATTCATATATTCAAATAAAATGTCACCAAGATTTGAAAGGTCATTGAAAGGATGATAACGTGGACCTTCATGTATTCCAGAGTGGAGTGTGTGTTTTCTCCTTTCCTTTCCATCCCTCAGCCCCTCTTTTTTTTCCAAAATGCATGTGTTGTTATTTTGTTTTTTTTTTCTTGTTTGTTTCTTAAATGTCATTCTAGTGTCATATAAAAGTGAGTTAGCTTTTCAACAGCCTCTGAGTCGTGGTCTTGTTCTTTTGCAATGAACAATGCTGCATGAGAGTTTTTTTTTTCCACTGGCAAGATGTGGAGTGTTACACGACGTTTGACCTACTTTACTTGCAGCGCTCAGTGTGTCAGTCCATGTTTCTGCTTCAATCAATGGACCGCTCTCAGCGCAGTTCAGTCGTTGAGCTTAGTTTATATAATCAAGATGTGTATGGTTTGATGTTTCAGCCTGATGACTTCTTCAAGTATTGAAGAAGGCAGCAGATCAAAACATCTAACCTTAACTACCGGTGACACATCTTGACAAAATAAATTAAGTCAGACGAATAATTTGGTCTGAGGAGTCCGTCTTCATACATTTATCCTGCAGCCGTGCTTTGGCCAGCTCCAGTTGAACATCACACCATAGGACCATAAAGCATATTTTAAAGCTATAATATGCAAATCCTTGCCTTGAGGTACACTCTCTGCTGCAACACTCGTCACTCAGCTTGATCCGACTATGAGGAAACAGAATCTAACCTATCTGGAAACCATCACACACCATCATAAATGTTGCAAAAGCTGAAATATATACACAAAGGGCCAAAGACAGACAATGCTGCAAGGGTACAATATAGCCTTACTGTTGTCTTAATGGTCGATATTGCTGATTTGAAACAAACTCACATGGTTTCCTCAGCAGTTACCACTTACTGGACCATTCCTTGCAACGTCTGTGGGCTGAAAAGAGATTTTTCTAAACAATTATTTTCTGTGGTGGGTCAGGAGTGCAGCAGTAGTTTAAGTTTTGAGGATCCGGTTTGGCAAGCCTTTAAAAAAGAAGGGAATAGTTTGATAAAGCTCAGTGCCTGCTGAGTTTTTTTTTTTTTTTTTCCCCTGCAGAATTCTCCTGTCTAAAAAATGTCAAACAACTCCACCAGCTCAAACAGAAATGTCTGATTTACCGTCAGCATTGTTTCGTTTCAGCTCGGCAAACACACTCTTCAGCTCGGATAATACTCTTCCAGTGTCCAAACACAATGAAGAAACGGTCTCTGATGTCTTGAGCCCTAGAACCTACGACCTGAGGTAATCCTCGAAAATCATCTCCTGGACAAATATTTGTACGTTGTAAACGATGCGTTTGGGCGCTGCTATTACTGGACTTCACATTTAATCACTTTTTTCACCCTGAAAAAAAAACTCGACACTGGTTGCTCTGGAAACCGTGCAGGATTTGAAAACCCTCCAGCTTGTTTTCGTCGTCGCTTGATGCTGGCTCTGTGAGATGTAGTGAGCAAGACTGTATTAGGAATCTTCAAATACTTTTACTTCAGAAACATTAAAGCTTTGACCCAAGGAAAGTTAATTATGGCTGCTGCGGGAGTATCTATCACAATATTATTTATTTGATGAGTCTTTGATCTACAAGTTACCAGAGCGTTTCAAACACTGAGATGGATTGTTTTGGCTTCTGCACGCATTGTATTTCTTCATTTATTTTCTCTTGTATCTCCAAAGCAATACAATTGAATTTATGTGGTTAAAAAAAATAATCCGTGGAAAATACTGGTTACTCTCCTCTGAACTGAGTTTGCCGTAATACGCGTGAAGACAAATGAACATTTTTCAAAAGTTACAAATAAGTTACATGTGAACATGTTTAGCCCTTGGCCAAAGACAAGGGCATGCACACACTCATTTGTTCTACAGGAAAATCCTCTATTTAACTCCTCTCCCTTCTCTGTCTCTCCCTATACTTCTTTGTATTCTCTTTTATTCTCTCTTTCCCATTTAACCTCCACACACATACACACGCACAACTGTACCCACATTAAGCGCCTCCGCACTTCCTCTGATGCCATCCGGTCCCTTTCATCTACTATTTTCCTCTCTAATCTCGCCCAGGCCTCGGCCATTAAAGTGTAAGGCTGCCAACTCGGAAAGCAATGTCATTAGTGAAAGACATTTGACACAGCTTTGCTATCACATAAACCCCCGTAAAAATCATTCTAACTCTATTTTCTGCTCATTTTCTGGGTGCTAGACTAGAGCTGGAAAGTGTTGGTACAAGGCTGCTCCAGCCAGCATGTGACAGCAACAAGGCACATGTGTTCAGACTAATAGGAACCAGATCTGGAGGCTAAGTCACACCTACGGATTGTTTTCTGAGGTTTGGGCTGCAGCGCAAAAGTTTACTTTGTTGAATTTTCTCATTTGGCTCTTTTAGGTTCACACTGCACAATTACCGAGTGAACTAGGACTTGCAAACAAAAGTCACAAGAGCTCACAAGGATTCAATGCACTGGACAGAGTTTTGGTCACAGAACTTAAATAGATCAAAATAAACGATTCAAAATAAAATAGCGTCTGTGGTTAGTTGCTGCAGTGATGACAGTGTGTCACGCTTTCCTGAGAAGATATTGACATATTGATAGTGACCACCAACTGGAAAACAACAGCCTTTGCAACGGCAGCGATTTAAGTAAAACTAACCACCGCTCAAACCCTCCTGCTATGTTGATTTGAATGGGAAAGTCTGTTCTACTCTATTTCAAGTTGATGGTAGCCTGTCATCTGGTAACATTAGACATTTGAACAAGCGAGGATATATCCTTACGTGATTTTGTTATACCCACCCTGTAAAACAGTGTGTTTTGTTTTGTTCTCACTTCTTACAAACAGCACTACCATTTGCTTGGAGGATGACCGAAACTCATAATCTCCTGTGTCCTGGAGCAAATATTTGGTGCAACCCATGTTTTAATGGCATCGATTTTTACCTGGCAAAAAACAACAACAATAAACAAACAAAAACAAACAAACAAAAAAAAAAAAACAGAAATAAGTGTGAACTGACCTGTCAGAGTTTTCCAACACAAGTGTTAAGGTCCTGTTGACCACTGACACATCACTACCTTCTATTAAAATAACAAAACTTTTATAGTGCATGCATTAACACTGAGTCAAAAGTTGAATTTTTGAAAATGTCGCTGAAGATAAAACAAAATCTGGCACGTAAGTTGTAGCAAAAGTTTTTGACAACAAGTGCAGCCGATCAAAAGTTGCTGCAGGATTCCAGACATTGGGGCACGTTGTTGTCTTGATGTTGAAGAGACAGGGCTCTAGTTTCGCAGACCTGGCGAGGCGGGGGCGTAGCGCAGATGCGCTTCGCCAACTGGGTGTGGCCAGGCGGATTTTCCAAGTTTGGCACGCCGTTCTCGGTGGCGCAAGTACTCCGCTGTCCCTCCTACTGGTGCAAGGGAGGAGAGAAGGCGTGGAGCGGGTTTGACACAGCCGATTCACATGTAACCAATCAAATGAGCCCCTGTCCTTGCCTTTAAAATGCGCTGCGTGAAGGCGTAATGAAAGTTTACACAGCTGACATGGAGGTCTATTGCCGCAGGCGGAGCGGAGCTCAGGAGACAGGCGCGGAACAGAGACCGGCGAGCAGTGCGGACACGTCACCAAAACCTCACAGGCAGGCTTCCGGAATGTCAGGCACATGAACGATGCAATAAATACCGAAAAAAAACACTATTCAATGCTGCGATCACAATCAGCACATACATATATCTCCATATCAACTGTCCCGTCACAGCTGATGTCAGATTAAAGGAGATTGGCACCGTTTATGCTGATTGTGAGGTTTTGGTAATGTGCGCCAGCCAGCCAAACTTCCACTACGCCGGCTCCGCTCCGCCTTGCGCTGAAAGTAGACGTGGTTTCAGATGGCGAGCTTTTGGCGCACCTCGGCGAAGCCTTTTGGCACGAAACTGTCACTGCGCCAAGCCGAATCTGTTGACACCTCCCCCCGCTGCGCCGCCACTCCCATCTCCGCGCAAGTCCGCCTGCGAAACTTGGACACTGTCCGCCTCTGCCGTTTCGCCGGTCGAAACTAGCTCTGCGCGGGGTTCGCCTCACTGCACCACCCCGCGCTGCGCCGGGAAACTAGAGCCCACAATGTTAACCGTCGAAGCTTTGACAATTAATTACAAAATCATAATTCAAACAGTTTAAAGTCAAGCATGCTTTGTCAGGGCGTTTTGCAATCACACCGCAAGCAACAATATCACCGTGCTACTTGATGATGGTTGATTTTTAGCAGAAAGCTCCCCTGTAGCACCAGTGGTGACACAGCAACAGATGGTCCGTTTAGCAATGCGAGTGTGTGATTTGCTGCAACCGGCTTCAGCCGCCCAAAAAAAAACGAGCTGGTTTCCTGCACTGACAAATGAGTAAACAAACCTCGGATGGTGTGCCAATATCACCCTGGTCACAGAACATAAATATACGAACAGGAAGTTGTTTCTAAAGTCGTTTGATGAGTGAAAGCACTGCTAAACTATGCCAGCAAAGTTATGCTTTGGGGAGCGAGGTTCTACCCCTACACACACACACACACACACACACACATACACACACAACCCTGTCCCTCGGAGCCTGTGTTTCTGTCTGTCTGAAGCTGTGCCAAGCTGTCTTACAGTAAGTGCAGCTTGCTAACACCACCTCAGAATTAGACACAGAGAACCTCACACCTGAGACACCACACAACACACACACACACACATAGACACACAGACACCTGAGCATCCCTTGGGACACACATAATCAAAAGCAGCGTGTAAACAAGCTGCAGGCTCATACTTGTATGGATGTCCTGACTAATTTAACACTCCTTAACATGAGTCTGATCAATCGAATGTGACGGAGAAGGAGAGGGAAAGGACGACGATGAGAGATCACACATCTGGAGGGAGACACTGAACAGACATACCTGAAGGTAGGAGGGAGGGATGAATGGACTATTAGATGTCTGATGGGTAAAGGACGTGAGGAGTGGATGGGTGGATGAATGCATCGCTGCGTGGGTGGAAAGGGCTTTATGATTTAATAGACAACCAATTATGCCCGACGAGGTGTGCCGATATGGAGCATTGGCAGAGGCGAATTGCACTTCACACCTCATCCATTGTAAATCAGGACACCTTGGAGTGCATTATTGTACTAATATTATAACCACTTGCCAACAATTTAAAAAATATGGAGAGTTAATTAATGTAGGGGAGCGATGCGGTCTGGAAAATAGAAATTTTCTGCCCACACTGTTTTTGCAGGAGTGCGATTCAAACAGCCTGGTAACAGAGATGCTACCAGATACCTTTGTCAGAGATGTGTAACACCAGAGTGTGTGAGCACGGAGAGTACAGGCTCTGTTGTTTGAATGGAAGTCAATGGAGGAGATCCCCTGGGACGCTGAACAAAGGGCTCTTTTGAGGAAGTGGTTTGTGACATCAAATCCGCAACGTGTTCCCCATGACATGATCATTTTGAGGAGAGTCCTCATGGGTGTGTTAAGAAAAAGACACAGCTTCGATCATGACGTCCACTTGGTCCACCTGGCTGATATGTTTTTGCCAACACTGAAACCCATGAGTCTCCATCTCCTCCCTCTATAGAAAATCTCTACCAGCTAATTCAGCTATCGTCATTTGTCATAAGCCACAACATCGTGGATTTGCCAAAGTGGTTCAAATACAACACATCAATATACAAATAAAAACAGCTGCACTATTTCTCTATTGGTGTTAACATTACACCAGTGTTAATTGCTGGAAAAAAAAAAAAAGGTTCAGGGTTGAGTTTGCACAATACTTTTGAAGTAATCAGGATTTTAAACATCGACAATGGGATGGTGGCTTACTGCTAATGTAGGTTAATGTAAGAGAATTAGCCTAACAGACAACACTAGTGAGTGTAGGTGTTAGTTTATTATTGATGTGGATTGAACTGAATGTGTTAGATAGATAGATAGATAGATAGATAGATAGATAGATAGATAGATAGATAGATAGATGTACTTCCAAACTGTTCCAAACTGGGAAATGCTTATGCTACAGCAGCAATGGAAACATAAAATAAAATAAAATAAAATTTATAATAAATAATAATAAATAGAAAAAATGCAATAATATATACAATAAAGACTATATACAGTAAGTATAATATATGTATATATATATATATATATATATATACACACACACACACACACACACATATACATCAAAGGCTATATACAGTAAAAAAATATAAACATCCAACAATATGAAAATATATAGAGGGTAATATATATAATAGGCCTAATGAGCATTAATATAGAACAGTGGGTTAAACTGTTGACAGGGACTATTACTGTCTCTGAATTCATGCCATATCCTTATGACCATAAATACAAGCTCTTTACTTTGAAAATCCGTTAACCTCTGCTCCCTGTTTGTATTGAGGCTATTAGGCTACTTGAAAACACAGGATTTCCTGCTTCTACACAACTTCTTGAATAGAATAGAATAGAAAATGCTTTATTGTCCACCTTTTTGCGTGCAGAAAGCAGAAATTTGTCTTTGACTTGCATACATTAAAACTCATTTACATAAAACATGCTGAGTACATCATAACATCACAAGACACATTAAAAAAGTTTACATAAATCACAATTGAAGTAACATTAAATAGCGCCAAGAGCTCGATGGTAAGGACTTGATTCATGTAAGTATAAAGTGAATTGTGCTGAACTTTGCAATTTGCCATACAACGTCCCCAACATAAAAAAAAAAAAAAAAAAAAAAAATGACAAGCATGAAATTTGACAGTCTAAACTTCTTTACACTTTTCTACACATTTATTAAGCTTATTCATAACACAGGCTAGTGAACACTCAATAACAATCATCGGGGTGAGTTGTCACACTGCAAAAACTCAAAATCTTACCAAGAATATTAATTTCAAGTCAAAATGTCTTATTTCTAGTCAAAATATCTCATTACACTTAAAATAAGACACAATCAGCTCAGAAGTAACTTGTTCATTGGAAAAATTTGACAGTGGAACAAGTGAAAATTCACTTGAAATGAGTGAAAATTAGCTTGAAACAAGTGAAAATTGTCTAAAAACAAGTTATTTCTGAGGTGATCATGTCTTATTTTAAGTGTAATGAGATATTTTGACTAGAAATAAGACATTTTGACTTGAAATAAGACAAATAATCTTGGTAAGATTTTGAGTTTTTGCAGTGCAAGTCAGACTGCAGTATAAACCTGAGGTGTCTTGGTATACAGATTTAACCAAATGTTTGTACTGTGTGTGTAGTAGGGCTAAGAGGATACTTGAAAGTGTGAACTTAAAAATGCCCGTCACCAGCAACACTTTAAAGGCTTCATGACAGGCACTAAAGGCCAGCTGCAGCGGGCCTCACTGAGTCCTAATTGGAAACAAGCACAAGGAAACGTTCACTCAACTCTATTGTCACCAGCTCTGCGTTAAATGTTAAATGCCATCTTGCAGCTACAGTAATGGGGACCTGACACTTACACACACACACACACACACACATACGACAGGCTGTTTTGACTGGCAGGTCAGTTTTGAGCAAACAGGTAATTTAATCATAAGTATTTGTCTCGGGGTGCGGCCACACTACGCAAACTGACTGGTGTCAAAAGCCGTACTTATTCATTTTCGATGGGAAGTGACAGAGCGAGACACTGAAATTTGTGTTGCAGTTGAAAATCCATCCACTTTGTTTTCCAGCAAATCTCTTCTTTCTTCTTCATCTTGGTCATGTAAAGCAGTCATTTAAAGTTCTTTTTTTTTTTTTTTTGACCTGCTTGCGTGCTTTTATTTTTGAAAATAAACCATTTGATCACATACAATGAATGCATTTCTTCCTTCTTAGACATCAATTATATCTAAAGATTTCCCAGAACCAGAACCGTCGCTTGGCCAAATTTCCCCCTTTGGCCTTTATGCAGCAATAACAAGATACTTAGATCATTTTTGGCAATAACTGGATCCTTTTATCAGTCACTCTTGATAACTTTAATGGTTTTGTTTGGCTCATGTTGCCTCGGTTTCACGGATGTGTTACTGTCAAGGCGATCTTTGGATACACAGAACATCCTGTCCCTCTTATGCAAGTTGAAACGGTTCAACAAAGTGCACTCAATGTAAGGTTTGATCTCTTCCAGGATGTTACGAAAGGCCCACACACACACGCACGCAAAGTTTGTCTCATCAGGCCTTAGCACAATACCAAATGATGCCTTCTAACTATCTCTGATATATGTGTTCAGGCATATAGCATCAGTTTCTGTATTTTTATTTTACCAACAGTTGAATATATGAATTTATATTATTGGCAACAACTCATACAGTCATCTGGGTATATGTGAATATGAATATGGAATAACTGTGGACATGAATATACATGACACATGAAAATATGAAACAAAGTATGAAGATTAAAGTTTTCCACTACATAATCTCTCCCCTTGAGGTCGCAATTACCTTTCACCCGTATGGGTAAAGTACCACTACACTGCAATAACTCAAAATCTTACAACGAATATTTGTCTTATTTCTAGTCAAAATATCTCATTACACTTAAAATAAGACATGATCACCTAAGAAATAACTTGTTTTTAGACAATTTTCACTTGTTTCAAGTGAATTTTCACTTGAAAATTTGCTTGTTTCATTGGCAAAATTTGCCAGTGGAAAAAGTGAAAATTCACTTGAAACAAGTCAAAGTTGTTGTTGCTTGTTTCATTTGCAAAATTTGCCAATGAAACAAGCAATTTTTCAAGTGAAAATTCACTTGATACAAGTGAAAATTGGCTAAAAACAAGTTATTTCGTAGGTGATCATGTCTTATTTTAAGTGTAATGAGATATTTTGACTAGAAATAAGACAAATATTCTTGGTAAGATTTGGAGTTTTTGCAGTGTACCACCACATCGCACTTATATAGGTGGAATACATACAGGTAGACTAAAGTTGATTAAACATAAGTCTCATTCTATGTCATCATAAAGTGATCTACTGAGGTCACCTGCAAAGTTTAAACTCAGTTTGCATTAAAACTTTGTAGGTTTGTGCATCCCTTCCACAAGTTTAGGGTTTATGGTCAGCTACTTCTCGCAAATCTGGCTTATTCATTCCATTATGGACCTCAAGAACAGGTTTACACTGGAAATACACACACAAGGAACAATATTTCTTCATCATGTGCTTCTCTAGTCTCAGGAAAACACCCTTCCCTACTCCAAACAGAATAGTGGCAGTTCCAAAAAAAAAAAAAAAAATGGAGGGCTCCAAAGGCTAGATGTCTGTTGTCATTCTTTCCTTTCACACATTTCATGTTTCTTTGGTTTCTTCGCATATTTCATCTGTAGACACTTTCGGCAAGAGACAATTTAAGGTAAAAGAATCCAGCCCGCAGTCCAATCTGACCTGCTGTGACTACACGGTTCCATTACTGCATTCAAATATAATCAAGCACTGTTCAACCCAAATTTAACCCCTTTAGAAAACCATGCCGGTGCCACGCATGTCTCAATAAATGGAGACCGTAATGAGACATTTTCAGTGTGCAGTTTGTCCATGTAGCTATATGTAACCGCTTGGACAGATATACATTATAAAGCATTTACACAGAAATTATGCCTTCTGTCATCGTGGTGGAGTTGGAACGCGAACACACACACACACACACGCGTGCACCCTTGACAAGCCATGTGAGACCACTTGATAACATTTACAGTGCGAGAACAAGATTGGAGCTTTCTCAATTTCATTCCAATTCCCATTAAAAATAATGTAATTATGCCATGAAGTGGGACCTGGTGGGCCATAGATAGCCAATTAATCAGGAGAGCAGCTATATGTGTGTGTTTCCTCTCTGCCGGCGCTGCGCTGCACTGTTATTACTGTCAGGCTCGCTTCCACTGTGTCGGGCACGGGCTTAACTTAAAGCGCATAGACGCATGGCGCATTGGCCATCGAGCGGGAGGAGATAATAGAAGACGTGTTTAAAAATGAGCTGTGTGGAAGCGCCAAGCACACGCCAGCTCTGGCAGCGACTGTTTTCTCCACCTGCCAGCAGGAAGACAATGAGAGACTATGGAAGAGTGATGGCCTCTATATCTCTGGCTGGCAGGAACAGATGCACTAACACATGCACATATGGACAGCACATAGTCAAGTGCATACCCACACACACACACACACACACACACACACACACACACACATACATATGCTGAAAGAACAGCCAACTGCCCGTCTCTGATTATTTCTCAACTCTGCAGTTTGACTTTTGAATATATTGTTTGTGTGTGTGTGTGTGTGTGTCTGCTCCTACATTTGAGCCAATATCTGCTCGTTTAAGTGCCGACCAAGTCAGCTTGAGAGATTCAGTTCGCTCAGTAGACGACAGATTACAGACTTTTATTACTTCATTGTAATAATTTCCCACTTTGCTAACTTGTGGGCTACAGGTTATTCCATGGTGACATTTCCATAATCATATTTTGCGGGCTTTGTTTCCCTCTAGGTTATAAATTACTATTATAGTACTGGATTCCAAACCACAATGTTATTGATGTGGACAGAAAACCACCCTGCGGTTTCAAGTGATGTTTCTCTTCAGGTAGTCAGAGAGTTGTTTGCATTTGGATCTGTGGGTAACCAATCCAATGCAGAACCCTAGCTTGTGTGTGTGTGTGTGTGTGTGTGTGTGTGTATGAGCTTGTTTCAACAGTTTCCGGTCGGCTGAAGAGGAGGCTGATGGAAAATGAAATGTTATGACTTCCATGACTTTGTGTCCTTCCTTATACCTTGATTTGTAGTGAATGACTGAAGTTGTGTGTGTGTGTGTGTGCATGCCTGCCTTTGCACATCAGTATGATTTAGAGTTGGGGAGGGATCACTGTGTAAATCCCGTCACATAAGTTGCAATTCCAGCTAAACTGAAGCTAAATGTAAAATAATCCCGAGATAAATGTCATAAGAAAAGGAATAAGAGAACGCAGAGGCGGAAGAGGAGTGTCAGTCCGTTAGCGCCGTAATAACCCACCTGCACTCTAACCAAAAGGAAATAAGTAGCCTAAACTAAAAGCTATAAGCCAAAGTAGGAAAGGGCACCAAAATGAGGTGTTGTCTCTTTTTGTGCGACAGTTTGAACACACTGCAGAAAATGCATATTATAAAACATATTGTATTCTGCATGCATGGATGTGTGTCAGTGTGTGTGCACAGTATTTAGGTGTGTGAGACCGTTGCTTTCAGTGTGTATGTGTCTGTATGTCTATATTTGTGTGTGAATTCTCTCCTGGTAACCGAATGCATATTTTACTGTGCTGGTTTGTATTTAACGGGGAAAAGCCGAGGGTTTTGCGTGCTGCCTGGCTCACCATGCCTAAACACAGTTAATGGATTTCTGGAGGAGCCTCACTGCTTCTTCAACATCACTGATGACTAATTTAGCCCGACACTTCTGGAGAGGAGTAGCTTAAGACACTTAACCTCTGAAGGCGAGGCTTTTAAGTCGGCTCTTCATTTGTGAATAAAAAAAAAAAAAAAAAAAGACACCCGGTTTCTCTCTGGCGGAGAGGCGTCCTCCTTGGTCCAGTGATTCAGCTTATTGCTGCTGTCAAGGAAAATGGGACTGTTTAACTGTTTCTCATGTGCCTGAAATGATAGTTTACACGGTCATTCATCTAAAAAACAAAGTATAATTGCAAATCATTGGTGTTATAGAGGAGATTATTCTTCTCTATGTTCCAAAAAAGACCTATACCTTGAAGATGTGCTTGTAGCATTGAAGCCTTTTCACTCTTTAAGTCTGAGTATGAGAATTGGTGTGATTTTTATGCACACACACCTTTCACAGCAATGCGCTACAACACAGTTTTTTTTTTTTTTTTTTTCAAACTTTCAATGGCAGCAGTAGACTTGGCGGTAACACTTTACAATAACAGTACAACAATTAATGTTAGTTAATGCCGTAATAGACATTAAGTGACAGATAATAAACATTAAGTAACAGGTAATGAACACACTGCAAAAAGTCAAAATCTTACCAAGATTATTTGTCTTATTTCAAGTAAAAATGTCTTATTTCTAGTCAAAACATCTCATTACACTTAAAATAAGACATGATCACCTAAGAAATAACTTGTCTTTAGACAATTTTCACGTGTTTCAAGTGAAAATCTACTTGAAACAAGTGAAAATCTACTTGAAACAAGAAACAAATTTTGCCAATGGAACAAGCAAATTTTTACTTGTGACACAAATGAACAAGTAAAAATTTGCTTGTTCCATTGGCAAAATTTGTTTACTTGTTTCAAGTAAATTTTAACTTAAAACAAGTGAAAATTGTCTAAAGACAAGTAATTTCTGAGCTGATCATGTCTTATTTTAAGTGTAATGAGATATTTTGACTAGAAATAAGACATTTTTACTTGAAATAAAACAAATAATCTTGGTAAGATTTTGACTTTTTGCAGTGCATTAAGTAACAGTTAACTAACTGTTAACTAATGTGTCTAAGAATCATGTACTAATGCTGTTCATCCTAAGGGATTAGTTAATATGTTATTTAAGGGTTATTGTAGATATTATTAACATTAGTAAATGCCATAATAATCATTAACTCACAGTTAATTAACCATTACGGCATTAACTAACATTATCTAACGTTTATTGTTGTACTGTTATTGTAAAGTGTTACCGACGTGGCTCTCGTCTTCACAACACAAAGAAAAAGCACAAGTAAAATCCTGCAAAAAGCAAAGTTGACAAGAGCATCTCAAGACAGTCACGTGGCTAATGCATCTTCCAATTTGCTTCCACATCACCCATCTGTTTTTTTGCATGACTGAAATCGACACGAGTTGGATATTGCAGTTGTGGCCTTTGCAGTCGTGTCGAGTCCTGTTGGAAATTACCTCTTAAAGCCTGACTAACAGTAGCTAGATGCAGTTAGCTGTGGTTAGCTACTCCATGTATTTCTGATGATGTCTTGTTTCACCAGTTTCTTCTGTGTTACTTCCGTTCCATCACGGTTTTTGGGTGTTGCAAATTAATCAGCCATGCACAGGTAGCATCACAATCTCCTGCCTTGGTTTTTGTTTCCACATTTTAATGAACATCATCGTGGAGCATTCAGAGGCTGTGGATGAGAGAGGCTGGATTGAGTGTACTGCCACCCATTCTCTTCAGCTTTTCAGTAATATTCCACCGTAATGCTCACTTTCTTTTAACTTGGCATGTTTATACTCTTTGTTCTGCTTGTCATAGAGTAGCTATCGTTCAGACAATGTTATGTGGGTTTGCATTGAGTGAACAGCAGCTTCTAACATCACACAAATGTACATGTCTTACTGGTCTCTCAGATTTGTAATGTGCACCAAAATTGCAGAAATCAAAAGGACGACAATTAAAAATAAGAAAAAAAAAAAAAGAAGAAAAAAAGAATATGTCAAAGTTTTAATATATGTCTAAGTCTCAGCCCCTTCTTTAGGCACAAGCAGATCAGTGGCTAACTTCCCCTTCTCTATTTTTATTTTCAGCATTGTGATCCCCTTTATTGCATCAAGTTTGCCCGCTGATGCTAATTAGATTGTTGCATAGCAACAAGAATGATGCCTATAGCTCTTGCTCTCTCTGATACTAGCGATGCTCACAGCTGCACTTTGCGTTTGAGCGTGAGATAAAAGCCTCCTGTCTGATCTAGAATCTATAAGGAACGAGATTACCAATTTCAATTTTCTCATTCCTTATCTGTCTTCCCCTGCCTTTGTCTTGCTCTGTCTCTCACACACCTTTGACTGGCAGTGTGTGTGTGTGTGTGTGTGTGTGTGTGTGCGCGTTGGGCTCGTGTGGAGACAGAAGTTGATGAGACAGTTGCAGGTCTTTTGATAAGTTCTTGCTGCTTGTCTGCGCTGTCAGTAATCAGGTGCCATGGCACACATACCTGCATACACACACACACACACTTCCACAAACACTCACTCAATGCCTGGCATGTTGAATGCAAGTTTGCTCACGCTATGGAAAAAGGTGTAAAAGTGTAAATTTATCAGTTGTGGAGCATCAACAATTGCCGAATGAGAATGCAGAACCTGATGAGGATGTGTGAGGTTGGAGTGTTGCGCTGTGCATCTAATTAAATTTGAAAAAGAGTGTTGTTCCCAAAGCATTACCCAATTTTCATGTTTGATCACGCCACCGCAGAGTTTTTCTTCACCACTTTCAAGTT
This sequence comes from Myripristis murdjan, assembly GCF_902150065.1. Lineage (NCBI taxonomy): Eukaryota > Metazoa > Chordata > Actinopteri > Holocentriformes > Holocentridae > Myripristis > Myripristis murdjan. The sequence goes on along the minus strand of NC_043980.1, from coordinate 8,571,611 downwards.
GTGCTCCTCTCTGCGTTTCAGCTTTCATCTGTGCGTGTAAGAACAATCACTTTGAACCCACAAACTCTGCTCGTGTGACAGACGACTACACTGATCGAGGCAATTCACAACCAAGCCTGAGACAGATGAGGGAAATGAGAAATGTATCTAACACCTCTGGCTATCTCACACTGGAAAAAAAAAAAAAAAAAGCTCTGATAAAGGAATAAATCTGGCGTTTCTAACACAAAGTGAGGAGCTTAATTGCATTTCATTCACTGTAGCTGCACAAAAGATGCCAAGTTAGCCACTTATAAGCTTGAGAGTGGAGGGGGCACCGACTGTCTGGCAAAATCTGGTTCGGGAAGTCGTGAATCTGCCAAAGTGCCCATGAGCAGCTAAGCCCTGTGCTGCAAATGTGTAAAAAAAAAAAAAAAAATTATTTGACTAAAAATAATTACCTCAAGTTTTTAGTATGCAAACGTGTCTTAAGAATTACTTTAAAGAGACAATTCTGAATAGATAACACTGGATTTGCAACTTTTACTCTTTTTTTTTTTTTACTTTTTCAATAAAAATCTATCATGAATTAAATTGTTGCACTTTTGCAAAAGCACTGACTTTTCTCTTCATCTGTCTCTATGTCTTCAAATTTTCTTTTTGGTGGCTCAACAACAGGAATGTGTCGCCACATCTCTAATAACACGTGATGCAGATGTTTCCTCTGTCAAAAGCATAAGCAGACATTATGTAGAAAGCATGAAATAGTTGTACGCTGCCTTGATTTGACTGGTCGATGTCATGTTAGGGACAAAAAACACAGCAATGTAAACCTGGCGCTACGATTATGATTCAAAATTATTACCCAGCCGCCTGGCCAGTGGCTCCAATTTATTTTTCCACCAAACCCCAAATTTACCCACATTTGGTGCTTGGTGGGTGTTAATTTTGGACCCCGTGTGTTAAAGTATGTGATACATGTGTGTGAAGTGAAGCAGGATGCCCCTGACAGAGCATACAAGCTCAGGAACATTTTTTGCATGATTATTAAACATACATCAGTACAACCCATCGTCCAGCCAAACACTGGACATGAGATGGTTAAGTGTTGTATCAGTGGGTGGTTATCCATGTCAAAGGGTATTATTGGGTTGTTCCTCCTAGACAAGAACACCAAGACCACTCTCCCAAAGCTAGGAGGGGAAAGGAGACCTTGGGAACCTGCTGGACCCAAGCCAGTCAGAACCAAGATGCAAAATTTATGTAATAATATGAGCAAAAACATAAATTCAAAGTCACTTCTCGTTCATGGTTTACGCTAGCCTTGATGAAACCCTGCATTTTTTTTTTTTTTTTTTTTAATGAAATAGAGAGAATTTGTGGGAAGGTGTGAAGGCTTTCCATAACCGCACAAAATAAAATATAGTGAAATATGGAGCTCTGGAGGAAGTAATAAGGATAGATGAAGAAATATTACAAGCATTTGTTTTTTCAGTAAAATGATCCCTTGCAATCTGGGTCTTTTTTCCCACCATGTAATTTACAGCCATCAGGCTGCAACCTCCTGATTTGAGACTCTAAATTTCTGTGTAAACTTGAATAAGCTCCTCCTCTATCCCCCACTTCACCCATTACCGTTTAAACTTCATTCAAAACTTCTCTGAAAGTGCACATTTTGAAATTTCTGATCAATGGAAAAAAAAAATCATTCAAAGCAATTGACCTTGTAGCTGAAAGTCTGCAGCTTTACCACATTTTTGAACTGGAAGTCGGACAATCCACGTAATCCAACGAGAGCCTTGTGAAAGTGTAAATGTACCCCTCATTTCCTTCATCAGACGCCCCTTAACTTTAACACTCCTTAACAATCCCTTAACTGACAGTTTTGTACAGGAGATCTACGCTGAAGCAGGACTGACTTTGGAGTTTTAGCTCTTAACTAAAACTCGGTTGAAGAGATGCATATGAATCATTGGGACAATTATCAGGTTGCACATTCTGGTACAAATTTGAGCTTAACAGACCAGAGATGGGACGGTAGGCAGGTCTTATTACCTCCCCTCCTTTTCCACAATAATTAGGGATCTCCTTCTAGGCATTTCTGCTCTGAGGAGAAAGCCTGGGAATGAGGTTAGTTTGGACAAAGTATGTTTTTTTTTTGTTTGTTTTTTTTCTCACCAACCTGTTAAAACACTTGTTTTCCCCTCCACTGACTGACCTGGCTGCTGATCTCCCCTCATTCGTCTCCACACCTCCTTCACACTGTTTTGCTGCACTTTGAGAGAGATGTCACGGGGTTGAGCTGAGACAAGGAGAGGAAGAGGTTTCACTCTTGCTGAACAGCTAATTGGCTACATTGTTTAACCCTGGCCTCACCGGTTTGGACACCTACCCAGACCCGCGGAGACGCTCCTCCATGCGCTGACCCCTCAGGTCCAGCTCCGAGAGCCCTCCACCTTATGTCCGTTACCCATCGCCGACAAGCACACCATTGAGCTCTCGACCCCTACATCTGCCACCTCAGCCTGTTAATTAACAGCAAGCATCTGCTGGCTCCAGTGGAGAGCAGAGTGCAAATCTGCAGAGGGGAACACCAGAGGCTGAGGGAATTAACTGGGAGCTCGGTTCCCCCCAGCAGGCAGATGGGCTGAGAGAGAGTCCTTCACCGCACACTGCAGCACCCACCCATTTTTAAGAGGAGCGAGAGGGGAAGCGAGGGAGAGGGCTGGGAGAGAGATGAAACGAAACAAGAGCCAAACACCTTTGCTGTGTGTCACATATGTGCACCGGCACCCACTTCAAAGTGACCGGTGGATTTGTGGAGGGAGATACACGGCATCAGTGGCATGATTAAAGATACTGATTCTTAGTGGGGGGAGTATTATACAGTAGCTGAGTGTGGTGGAGGTTTAGCCTGACTAGTCGGGGAGTGCCCATTAGTCCGAAGGCCCATTATTCTGAAGCCCATTAGCCCGACCACCTGTTATCCTGAAAACAAACATCCAGTATCCGGAAACCCCAAAAGTCTGAAATGTGTCCGCTCACTGTAAAAAGTCAAATCTTACCAAGATTATTTGTCTTATTTCAAGTAAAAATGTCTTATTTCTAGTCAAAATTTCTCATTACACTTAAAATAAGACATGATCAGCTCAGAAATAACTTGTCTTTAGACAATTTTCACCTGTTTCAAGTGAAAATTTACTTGAAACAAGTTAAAATTAGCTTGAAACAAGAAACAAATTCTGCCAATGGAACAAACAAATTTTTACTTGTTCACTTGTGTCACAAGTAAAAATTTGCTTGTTCACTTGTGTCACAAGTAAAAATTTGCTTGTTCCGTTGGCAGAATGTTTAGTGTCTAGCAAATTTTAACTTGTTTCAAGTAAATTTTCACTTGAAACAAGTGAAAATTGTCTAAAGACAAGTTATTTCTGAGCTGATCATGTCTTATTTTAAGTGTAATGAGAAATTTTGACTAGAAATAAGACATTTTTACTTGAAATAAGACAAATAATCTTGGTAAGAGTTTGACTTTTTGCTGTGCTCCTTAAATTTGGTTAAGTTGAGGCAGGGGTTTCCTCAGGTTAAGGTTAAGGTAAACAGAGATGGATTCAATTCTCGTCAGGGATGCAAAACTCAGCTCACCACCGACAACACCAACAGCTCCAGATTGTGTGTATTTTCAGAGTAATGGGTGTTTGTTTTTGTCAAACCAGCGGCGCCGCATCGACTCGTCCTCTTCCTCCTCATTCTTATTCTGCTGGAGTCTGCTGAAAGCGATAGGAGCAGTAACACAACACAGCCTCTGTACACTAAAAGACTAATAAAAATGCAAAAACTACTCGCCGCTTGGGAAGATGCTTCACTGAACTGTCTCCCAAGCGTGCGTGACACTGCTGCGACTGCAACTAACATCAATGACGCTGAAATTAATCTCTAATGCAAAAGTAAAGTCATAGGTAATCGAATCACTTTTTAGACAAAATAATAAAGTCATGTGGTTACAACTGAAAGAAATCAAGGAGTAACTACTTGATTACGTTTTTGTGTAAATTTACCAACACTGTTAACAGTTATGTGAAGCAGTGTGTGTGTGTGTGTGTGTGTGTGTGTGTGTGTGTATGTGTGTGAACATATTAGGCCCGTTTCCACCAAATGTTCCTGGTAGTATTTGGGGGGCAGGAGCTGCTACAGGAACGTCCTCTCGCTCGGCCCTCTCACCTGCCGTCAGTGTTGCCAGGTGTACGATACTTATCGTATTTGTACGATAATTTGGCCCTCTGTACGATGTACGATCAATAATCCCCAAAAAGGCCAAATGTACGATAATTTGACCATTTCAAATTATTGCCTGCCGCAACTGTCTGCCGGAGAGTTTTTTTTTTTTTAACCCTGAAGGCATCTATCCCCATTTGACGTGTTTCCAGCCAATCGTGTATGCCGTCTATGCGTTTGTCTCAGCACAACGAGCATGATTGGCTGAATGGTCAGCTGCGCCCGCCTCACGGGACGCTCACAGTCAGGTCAGGAAGTCGAGTGAGCGCAATTCAAAACAGTTGCTGTTAATCCATTCCGTACTAACGTCACTGAGTGCCTGCAGGACACTATTAAACACTAGAGTGACTATATTTGACAACAGCGTATCATTGGGCTTGTTATTTTGGTTATCACATGTGTACGATAATTTCCCTAAAAATACGATAATTTTGAGCCTCTGGTACGATAATCCTACATTTCCCACCTGGCAACACTGCCTGCCATGTCTCCACTGAGAGGGCCGAGGAGGAGGAAGGTTCCTGTAAAGTTACCGGGCGGCTGCGCGACCATGACCGGGGCATCAAAATGTGTGTTGTTAAAAAAGCCTGTTGTTAGAGTTAGCTAACGTCCGCTGAAGCTAACGTTAGCGCCCCTAAAGATGCCGGTGTTCTGTCGATTTCTGCTACTTGTCAAGAAATGCTGCCTTGCGTTTCTGCACATGCGCAAAGCCGATGCATAGAGTAGCGGTAGCATTATTTGATAAGCTGTTACTGTACTATCGAAATATGCTACCCCTGAAATATTGATTATAAATACTAAAACAGTATGTCTAAATATGCTGCCATTCGTCCTACAGTGCTAGTGAGGTGATCAGTAGTCTTCTATGAATGCATAGAGTAGCGGTAGCCAGTGGTGTAGTCTACGTGATATGCAGGTATACTGCGTATACCCACTAGAAAAGGTCCCACATTTCCATATAACCACTTAAAAATGCGCAAAGATACGTTATCAGTATGTTTTTTTGACATAACGTTCACTTTCCCGTTCATAAAGTCGCCTTCTCTGTGTTACGAAGCGGCTCTTTTTGACCATATTTCGGGGGACACTACAGCTGGAGCTAATGTTAACGTTTCAGAAAGGGAGCCTGTGTGTGTGTGTGTGTGTGTTTGTACCTAGACACATGAGAGAAGATAAATTTGCCCCCTTAATGCCGATATCAATAGATTAACCTGTCGGTTTATGCGGTGGTAGCAAATTTCGACAAAGCAGCAAAGATTGACAGAACACCGGCTAAAAGTGTGTTGTTAACGTTAGCTAGCACGTTAGCGTTAGCTTGGTAGTGTTGGCCGTGTTGCTAGGGACGCCTGCTTTCCGTCGACATCACATCACGCCGTGAGTAAACCCAGGAGTTTTTTCGGGGCCGCTCAGAGTCCCTACCCCGAGGCAGGGCCGTTTTTTAGCCCCTGTAAAGGTTCCTGAACTCTCTCTTTCGGGGTGGTTCCGGCGGTGGAGACACGCGGCAACGGCCACGGCCCCGTAAAATTACCCCGAAGTTCCTGCGGTGGAAACGGGCCTAATGTGTCATTTGGTGGCTGCTTTTCCCCAACGCACGTCACAGTTTCACGAGCATACACATTTTTAGCACGTGGCCCCGGTGATTATAAAACCATTAACCCTGGCAGTTTTGGCGTTGAGTACTTTATGTGTGTACATGTGCTTGTTTAGCTACGTTTTTACAGGGAGGCTGGTGGGTTTATAGGTAACTGTAAAATACGAATTTAAAATGCAGTATTTTCCAAGCATTCCTTACAGTACAGAGAAGTAATATAGAGGCACACACACACAGAGGAAACGTATATGTGCAGTTTGTTTAGTTCTGTGCTTTTGCATTGAAAACCTTTTCTGAGCTCTGCCTCTGCTGATACAACAACACATTTGGAGAGTAAGCGAGCAAAAGCAGAATTTGAGGCACCTGGAAAATCGCATTCTGCAAGCCATCATAATAAAAATTTCCACTCCAGTTCTGTTATTGATGATAAAAGAGGGCAGAGCAACACTCCTCATCACCGCTCATCGTTTTCCAGGAAGAGAGCAGGAGCGAGAGGAGGAGGAGGCTGAGCGCTGGATTACATGTCGAGGGAGTCGTGGGGGCAGTAAGCCTCTATGGGATGACGTGACGATTTTGATGAGGATTTTACCATGATGCTGCAAAATCCGATGGAATAACAGGGCTTGGATTGAAGCAGAATAACTGGAAAAATGCATGTTAACTCTCATTTCTTTCTTCTTTCTTTCTTTCTCAGTTCACAGAATCACAAATCTTGCTCTAAACCTCCCGTTCTCATTCTCTGTGCCTCGGGCTTTGTCCACACTAACACCTATTCGAACACGATGTGAACGAGCCAAACAAGAAGCGGCACAAAAAAAAAAAGAAAGAAAAGAAAAAAGAAATAACAGCCAGTATTTTCGCCGAATATGTCCACAATCCACAGAGAGTGTCGGTGAGTGTTGCAAGCAGCACCGCTTCCAGTTAAACATTAATCTGACCAGGAGGAACCGGTGGATTTTGTCCATTTTCGACTGATTTTGGCTCCTCACTCTGTCACCACACGTCTTTACAAAGGCTACTCTGATGGCTCCACGGTCTCCTCTGTTCGGCAGCACACAGCACACAATTTGAGGGAGTGATTTGATCAGAAACCTATCATTGAGGGATGTGATTTTGAAGTGTATTATTTGAGAGGAAAGTCCTCTTTTCCTATCACCACAAAAAGACAATCTCCGCCTGAGAAAAAACTGTGTTTTCAGTACTGTAATTCAGTATTTTTTCAGGTAAATCACATTCTGAGTCTTTGGTCATGTAGAACAGACACTTTGTTTATACCTCAGCAAATTTGATGAAGGACAGTGTGAGTGTTCTCAAGTGATAGGCTTTTTTTTTTGGGTCACTTTTCCCCTATTCAGAATGGCCCAGTATGGCTCTTTTTCATATACTAGGGTAGTTGTAAAAAAAGAATTTTGCCCAAAAAATAGAAATCCAACAACAATCCATTTCATGAAATGGAGACCGTGATGACACCCCTACCCTGGGTAGAGGTATCTCAAAATCTAAGGGCCCCTCCTGCTAGACTGTTAATAACCTAATACAAGTAGCAAGATTTTTTTAAACAGTAAACGGTAATGTGATAACGTAATCCTTTCTATTACTACACTACTGGGAAGTGTAAAAAATTCACAGGGTTGCATTACTCTCAACTAGGTATGTAGCCGAACCCGAATACGATATTCGGAAGTACACAAATAATGCTTTGATCCCGAATAGTTTTTCTGTCCAAAGTTTCTAAAGAAAAAAAAAAAAACGTTATTCAGTAGACCCAAGCCCCCAGGAACAAAACCACACATTGAAGCCAATTTGACATAGTGGCCAAACGTGGAATTTGCAGCATTACGTGATGCACTGTGGCCCAAAAAGCATTTTTCTCATAGACAATAACGGGAAAAGAAGCGGCTATAAAACGGTGGAGACATTTTTTGAGTGTCACAACGACTCATTTCACCAGCAGAATTTGATCCATTCAGTCTGATTACGTTTGGAAAGTCTAGAAGAGCCGCACAATTAAATTATTTTATTCCCGTTCTAGTTAGCCAAGAGCTAAACCGGAAGTTAGCCGGATAGCTTGACGGAAGTCTCTAGTGCGCCCACTTCCGGTTTCTTCCCGAATCCGAATAACGAATACGAAGTTTTTTTGTTTTTTTTTTTAAGCCCGAATCCGAACCCGAATACAAATAGCGCAATGGCTATACACCCCTAGTATCAACACTGTTTTGTGAGTGCTGGCTGTCCCCGACATGACCCAAAAAGATAAGGAATCCCCTCCGACCCGATTCTTAAACGTCACAGATCAATAACGAGAGGAAAGCTTAAAGACAAACGTCTTTCCCACTGCTCTGGCGGCGTTTCCTGCTTCCCTTGGTTTCATAACGCCGTCTGAATCTGGTTACCTCGACATGGTCGGGCTAATGGGACACGAGCCAAACGAATAAGCATTGATTTCTGCATGACTACTGACAGGGAACTGGCGAAGGCCGGGGAGGGTGTATTAGTTTGGCGAGGGAGTAAAAGAAGGGGAGAGAAGAAGGAAGAGCGTGGTAGAGGGAGGGGGACTGAAAGAGAAGGTGAGAGAGAGAGAGAGAGAGAGAGAGGTCCAAACCCTGTTGTGCTAGATTGCACAGCCCAATCAACCATCTCTGCAGTAATTTCTGCTCAGACCAGTGAACTCGGTATTGTTGTATTAGAGTGGACAGCCTCTTTCACTGAGCCAATCAGATCATTGAGCTAGGTCCTGAGTGTGTGTGTGTGTGTGTGCTCTCCATGCACCCCCTCTCACACACACACACACACACACACACCACCCCTTCTAATACCAGCTTATTGACTCGTAGACTGCAGGTCATCTCGGCCCCTTGGTCCGCTGCAAGGCTGAGTTCATGTTATTGTCAGTTCGTACTCGGGCGTTTTCCTAGAAATTAGTCATCTGTGTGTGTGGCTTCATGTGTGTGTGGCTTCATGTGTGTGTGCATTGGTGATGAGGGATGTGCAACAACTTTTTTTTTTTTTCCCATCTTATGATTCAGTTCATAAGAGTGCTATTATAAGCTGTTCTCGCTGGCCAACAAGGATCTCATCTGAATGTCTCAAATCTATTATCCCTCTTTTAAGTACTTTACTCTCCTCTACATGGACGGTACACTCTGTTACAGCTGCAATATGTGACTTTTTTTTTTTTTTTAGTAATTAATGTTTATTTTATTAATCTGAATGGTTGAGTCGGTTGCCAGTGTTACCATGGTTACAGATGCTCTTCATAGACAGCTTCTGTTGTCGTGACCGGATGGGACAGAGATGGGCCGGTTAGCCAAGTTAGCATAGTGTGCAAAACAACAAGCTTTTTTTTTTTTTAAATTTTACATTTTAAGTAATCCACCCTGACTGATAGACTAACATGGTAGACTAAAAAGTAATGTTATATGAATGCTGTCCAATCGCCATTTACCTTTTGACAAATTATTATTATTTTTTTTAATTAACAAAGTATGCAAAAGTATATTTTACACTGTCAGTGGTGTTTTTATGTCTTTTTATTTGATGGGAGCCAAGACCTAGATCTGTATTTTCAAGCCATCCACTGTGGCATGTGGCACTGCAAACAATTTATCTTTTTTTTTATGACTATGTAAGAGTTGCCAATCCCCCACCAGTTTTAAATAAGTTATGGAAAGCAGTCTTAAATATTCCTTGCTGAAGTTTTATGATTCAGCTAAGAGAAGTTCCTACAGAGTTCAACACGGGCACGACGGCAGACACAGAACCAAAACATCTGCCACTTTTCTCCTTCCTGAGTTTCCTGAATTAATCTAAGAAGAGGTGAGAAGTCCGCCGTAAAGAGCACACAGTTCACCTTTTCATTATGAAGATAGCAAGAAAATGCATTTCTAAGTGGATCCAAAGTACAGTCTAATAGTGATGGGACAAAATAGTTCTCTCAGAATATGATTTGATACCACAATACCACATAAATAAAGTTCGATGACAACAAAGTGTGATTTGCAGAATTATGTTTATTTCTGAAACTAAGAGGATCTGAAACGAGTGACTGAGATCATAACCTCATGGAGGAAGAGTCACTGAGGTAATAAATCAAGGCAAAAACAAGAGTTTTCCTCCCATTGACTTCCATACATTCAGATGCTTTTTGCCAGCTAGCCTGGTCGCCATCTGGTGGCCACTAACGGGAATTACACTTATGGCCTGAGGCAGCTGTGGTAGGACCTCAAGTCTAGACAGCTGCTGAGGCAAGATGGTACAAACACCACTATAATAACCACTCCAAAAAGCGATTGAGCAAAAGAAAAACAAAAGAAAAGAAATAAAATAAAAAGTTTTCAGGAACCTGATGGCATATTTGAGTGGTAAAAACAGTTGAAAGCAGATGATTACACTTTCAGAAAACTGAACGGCTCACAATCAAGCTAAATTGAGAGTCGAACAGACTGAGTGCTGACCTCGAAAACACACAGGTTCGCTCCTGTCTCCTCTGAAGGTCAGAGGTTAACAGGTAGGGCGGCTGGTTCAGACATTAGGCGAGCCCAAAGTATACCGCAGCAGACGACAACGGAGTCATGAAAAAAAGGTAAAGGGGGTGAAAGTGAAGAAGATGAGGAAAATACAATGAATGGCGAAGCCAGATTCTACAAAATCTGACTTTTAGGTTATTTTGGTTCATAGAAGATCATGAAAATGTCCTGATAGGGTAAATGAGGCAGCTGTTTAAAATTTGAACTTCAGCGCCCAGAAATCACATACACTATATTACCAAAAGTATTCGCTCACCCATTCAAATGATCAGAATCAGGTGTCCTAATCACTTGGCCTGGCCACAGGTGTATAAAATCAAGCACTCAGGCATGCAGACTGTGAAACAAGACATTTGTGAAAGGATGGGCCGCTCTCAGGAGCTCAGTGAATTCCAGCGTGGAACTGTCATAGGATGCCACCTGTGCAACAAATCCAGTCGTGAAATTTCCTCGCTCCTAAATATTCCACAGTCAACTGTCAGCTCTATTATAACAAAATGGAAGCGTTTGGGAACAACAGCAACTCAGCCACGAAGTGGTAGGCCACGTAAAGTGACGGAGAGGGGTCAGCGGATGCTGAAGCGCATAGTGCAAAGAGGTCGCCGACTTTCTGCACAGTCAATTGCTACAGAGCTACAAACTTCATGTGACCTTCAGATTAGCCCAAGTACAGTACGCAGAGAGCTTCATGGAATGGGTTTCCATGGCCGAGCAGCTGCAGCCAAGCCACACATCACCAAGTGCAATGCAAAGCGTCGGATGCAATGGTGTAAAGCACGCCGCCACTGGCCTCTAGAGCAGTGGAGACGCGTTCTCTGGAGTGATGAATCACGCTTTTCCATCTGGCAATCTGATGGACGAGTCTGGGTTTGGAGGTTGCCAGGAGAACGGTACATTTCAGACTGCATTGTGCCGACTGTGAAATTTGGTGGAGGAGGAATTATGGTGTGGGGTTGTTTTTCAGGAGCTGGGCTTGGCCCCTTAGTTCCAGTGAAAGGAACTTTGAATGCTTCAGGATACCAAAACATTTTGGACAATTCCATGCTCCCAACCTTGTGGGAACAGTTTGGAGCGGGCCCCTTCCTCTTCCAACATGACTGTGCACCAGTGCACAAAGCAAGGTCCATAAAGACATGGATGACAGAGTCTGGTGTGGATGAACTTGACTGGCCTGCACAGAGTCCTGACCTGAACCCGATAGAACACCTTTGGGATGAATTAGAGCGGAGACTGAGAGTCAGGCCTTCTCGACCAACATCAGTGTGTGACCTCACCAATGCGCTTTTGGAAGAATGGTCAAAAATTCCTATAAACACTCTCCTCAACCTTGTGGACAGTCTTCCCAGAAGAGTTGAAGCTGTAATAGCTGCAAAAGGTGGACCGACATCATATTGAACTCTATGGGTTAGGAATGGGATGGCACTTCAGTTCATAGTATGAGTAAAGGCAGGTGAGCGAATACTTTTGGTAATATAGTGTAAGTTGACTGGACAGGACAAAAAGTTTCGACTTCGACTTTGAGACACATTTTAATTCTGTATTTGACTGATTGAATCTTAATCCATAGAAAAATAGTAGATAAATACATAAATACAATAAAGAGATAAAATGGTGAACTATACTAATACTATTTGCTGTATTTTGGGCATTGTTTACATTTGTAATTTCGATTTACACAGGAGTAAAATAGATATTTTCATTTGAAAAGGGCATATTTTTGGGCCATTGAGCATATTTTAAATCCTCTATGTTGTATCTCTCTGTATTTTTTTCTGTTTTTGAAGGTGTTTCTTTGTAAGTCTGTATCATTTGGTAGTGATGTAGCAAATTCCTAGTTTAATAAATTTCTCAAATTCTGTTCTCTCTCATGACGTTTTTATATTTTTCTCCCTTAGCTTTTTCTGCTGCACATTTTCTCTTTTTAGTTTGCTTCTCCATCACCTTTATTATAAGCCTTAGCAATGGGGCTGCTACCAAGCCCATAAAGTCATTAATAGTAGTAGTAAATAAATAAATAAATAAATAAAAGTTAGTTTGTGCTGCAGCAACTTGTGGCCCAACAGCATTTCTCCCGGTACCCCACATGTCCAGTCCTCCACTGGAAGAGAGACTTAAAAGATCAAATGTTGGTACATCCAGCTTTCTGTGGATTTGCTGTTTGTCAGACAGTTTGAACTCCTCTCTTACATTTTGATGACTTACTTCTGGCCTCGAATAGCTTTAAGAAGCTATTCTGGACTGACATCAAGCTCCTACAGTCACATAAAATGTTTCATACATGTTTTGTTGAAGCACAAAACAATGACCGCCCATAGTAAAGGTATTAAACAACCTCACTTATACATTTTTGGAAAATCCAACTTTTGTAAAATAATGACCTTTGCTGTGTTTGCTGTTTTATTTTCTATATTGTATGTGTCGACTCTCTGGTATTTCGATCAGGATTCCCATGTAAACTGGATTTGTAATCTCAATGGGATTTCTTTTTCCTGATAAAATAAAATAAAATAAAATGTCAGGTTTTTTTTGCACATATCGTAGCAATAAATGAAAAAAAAAAGTTACTTTCTCGGTTGAAGGTTGTGTCCCAGTGTCAGGGGGCTTCTGTATGTGTGTGTGTGTGTATATTAGACAGATGAAGAGAGACTGGAAGACAGCAAGAGCACAGAGCACGATAAGCTATGTGCACTTTATGTTAAATGCACATATAGCTGGATATCCATATACCCTCAGAGTCGTGGCTGAATCTAAGACCATGACATCCCATCATGTGGTGAGCCTAAGCCACCAGGCAATGGGCGGAGTGTGGAGCTAATACCGGGACCTATAGAGGGAGAGGATCGCATAAATACCCCTATATGTATTCACACACACACACACACACACACACTCCTACACCACATACTCTGGCATTAACGTCCAACCTGCTATGAGCTCAGTGACTCATATACTGTAATTGCCTGCATTTTCACTGTTGTAATATACAATGTGCACTCTCATTGGACAAATTATGCACCTGAAGAGTTCTGTGGACCAATCAGAGTGTGAGTTTAGGGTTGCATTTGCACAGACATTGACATAATTAAAAAAATGAGCTGTTGCACGCTTTACTCCCTTTCTCTCTCTCTTTCTCTCTCATCAACATGGATATGAATTCAAATTAATATTTGCCCGGTATCATCTATGTAAAATCTGCGATGATAAGGCGCAATGTTATCAGGACAGGGAAATGAAGAGATGATGACTTTGTGTGTGTGTGTGTGTGTGTGTGCCTGTGCGTGTGCTTAATCCACAGTGGTGGAGACAATATTTTTTTTATTGCACTCATTAATTCAGCTCATTTAAATAATCAATGCCATCTGTTTATTAGCCAGATAAAAGAGAGAAATTATTTGTTTCAGATGGAAAGATGTGCCAAGCAAACGTAATAATCATCCGGCCTTTCATATATTATTTTGAGATATCTTCTGCCTGCCAAAAAATGCCCGCGCAGACTTTCAGGGACCGGTTCGGTGTTGATGAGCGTAGGTGTTGGGAGGATTAAGGGCTCACTCCCGTGCATAATAGCTTGCGATGGCAGAGGCATGACCCCTGTATTCCAGTCCATCTTCAGTGGCTGCTGCTTCTCCTCCGCGTTTAATCTTAATCCTCACATTTTTAAGCGCCTTTAACGTTGAAAGATGTTGCCAGAAAATGTGAATATCGGCGCACGGCTAGAACGGTTTTGTCTCCGCTGTGAGGGTTGAGTGTGAGACCGACCGTGTCAGGCCCTCCTTTCCTGATATGCTTATTTTATTTTATGAGAAAATGAATTGGTAATTGGTAGATAATTGCCTTTTCCTTTCTGTGGTATTACAGAGATAAATAATTAGAGATGTAGTAATAAATAGGTGCTTGGGAAGAGCACAGCTGTACAGTTCAATGAAAATGACAAAGTATAAAACTGGCTGTAATTCCTAAAAGGTTGATACTAGGGGTGTACAGCCATTGCACTATTTGTATTCGAGTTCGGATTCGGGCTTTTAAAAAAAAAACTTTGGATTCGTTATTCGGATTCGGGAAGAAACCGGAAGTGGGCACACCAGAGACTTCCACCGAGCGAGCCGGCTAACTTCCGGTTTAGCTCTCGGCTAACTAGAACGGGAATAAAATAATTTAATCGCGCAGCTCTTCTAGACTTTCCAAACGTAATCGGACTGAATGGATCAAATTCTGCTGGTGAAACGAGTCGTTGTGACACTCAAAAAAATGTATCCACCGTTTTATAGCCGCTTCTTTTCCCTTTATTCTCTATGAGAAAAATGCTTTTTTTGTGGTGCTGCAGGGCATCATGTGATGGATGTGATTGGCTCAAAACACACACCAACATGTTTTTTGTTACGTTTTGATTTAATCTCTTGTAATTGGCTCAATTTGAGCTGGTCATGGGGTACTTGGCTGAAAAAAAAAAAAGTTAAAAAGTTAAAGTTAGCGAATGAATACAGTCACAGGTAACACGAATTGGGTGTATATGAGCTGTATGCACATATTTGTGTCTGCACTTACATTTTACATTTTTTAATGACGTGTTTTAAGTTTCCATGTGAGTTTTATAAGTTTTACATCCATTTTGAAGCTGTTAATTCTCACCGCTACCTCAGTCTGATCTCATCTGTAATCCTAATCCAGAGGAAATGTGACTTTTATTGGCCTCTGTTGGTGACCAGAGGAAATGAAACACAGCGAAAGCTCCCTTGCACAGTCTGTAATACGACACACACACACATACACAAATAAAGTTACAGAGATAAATAAAAAAGATAGCTAACCTAAAGGGAAAGTCATCTGAGGAGGGAATATATCCTCATGTGAAACATTGGCTGAAATAATACTGTTTTGTCGATACTTTGAATACAAATAGTGTGGCGATCCGGGTCCCTTATTTCTCAGAGATGGAAAAGGGAGCAGCTGAGGTGAGGGGACTGGAGGCTATTTTGTTTTTCTTCCTGAGATGTAATGTTGAAGGAAACTCAAAGTAACTCTACGTGACAAAAGGTGCTGATCCTGGCAAAAACAGACAGACAGAATGACGGCACTCGGGTCACTTTGTCCTGAGGACAGACAACAAGATGAAGTGTTGACAGGTTTACTATTCATTTGGAGCTGAGGGTGTAATTTATTATTATTATTATTATTATTATTATTATTATTATTATTATTATTATCAGATCAGATTCCTTTGTTCATAACACGGGGGGATCTTGTGTGTTTCAGCAGAAAAATGAAAAGCAGAGTTTAAAAAAAAACTAAAACAGAAGGAAAACACAATAAAAAATACTTAAAAATATAGAAATACATCACAATATAAAAGAAAATAAAATGAATGTATCCAACACACACAAAAAAAAGATAAATATACAGCAAAAAGAAATATATTTGGTCACCTCCACTTTTAAGACAGAATAGAAAACAAGCCAGGTGAAGTAAATGTCCAGAAATGTCGAGTAAATTATTAATTTTAGCATCAGCTCAGTCCTATTTTGTGCAAAGGGTCAGTACATAAATAAATAAATAAATAAATCTACAAATTTTCCTCTGGGAGTACACTGTCCTCACTTTGAAGGATTTTCTTCATCTTTCTAGCCTTTGTGAGAATCTACAGTCCCCATTAGTATAGAAATACACATTAAAGTAGCACACACACACACACACACACACACACACATATTCACCCGTAAACACACATAATACCTTTACACATAAACACACATCAAGTGCACACTGATCTCACACAGTATGACAATCCCCTCTTGCCACATATGCAATTTCCAACATACATTATCATATAGGGTTTAAGCCTCAGCCCACACCTCCCATGCTGCTCTGCGCTCCATTTCATAACACACACACACACAC
The DNA here is from genome assembly GCF_902150065.1 of Myripristis murdjan. Taxonomy (NCBI): domain Eukaryota; kingdom Metazoa; phylum Chordata; class Actinopteri; order Holocentriformes; family Holocentridae; genus Myripristis; species Myripristis murdjan. The sequence continues at coordinate 8,555,345 of NC_043980.1, read as the reverse complement.
ACACACACACACACACGACACACACCAATGCCTATGGGAGGGAAGAAAAAAAAATACATACATACATATTTAAATATATATATATGCACTCTCACTATCCTCCCATGTCACGTTGATGGGCAATAATTTTCCATCCACATTACATAACTCCGATAAACCTTTTAAAAAATGCTACGCCTCTCCGTGTGAAAGTCGCTAATCCGCGCGGATGCAGCCACGCGGCAGGCATTAGTCAGTTTTAATTTTCAATAACGGCTAACATTTAACATTTCGCTACTCGGCGGACACTTTCATCCGGGGCGCCTCGGCGTGCGACGGGCGCGTACGCGTTTTCCCGTTGGCCTTTGCGGCTGGCGGTGGCACGGCGGCGCTGAGAGGTGCAAGAGGGAGTCAAGTTTAGTGCGTTGGTGCGAGTTGATGCAGGACGAGGAGAGGACAAATGTATGTGGAGTGGAGGGAGAGCCGTGAGAGCGAGTCAAACCTATTTGGGACTAAACTGAATTAAGTCTCTTGATCTCTCTCTCCCTGTCTATTTCCGTCCCTCCTATCACTCTTTCTCTATTGCTTGCATTCTCTCTCTCTTTCTCTCTCTCTCCCCGTTACACGTCTCTCTCTTTTTGTTCATATCTGAATAAACAGCCGACACATTCTCCGCTGTGTTTCTTTCCTCTCTATGCCTTATTTCTCTCCTCATTCTATGGATTTGATGTGGTTGTCTGCTGCCATTAATATTACATTAGAGTAATGTTGCAGAATTGCATGGAGAAGTGGAACTGCACGCACACATACACAAACACGCAAACACACACAACCACACATCAAATTCAAAACCACTATGAAACACACACATGCAGCTGTACAAAAGGCTGTGCGTGCACACACACACACACACACGGGAGAAAAAAATCAGTAAAGTGAGATTCTTAATTCATTCTGTTCTATGTATGGAGTATGATAATGTGCTCTCTCTCTCTTTCTCTCTCTCTCTCTCTCTGACATCCACACACACACACACGCACACACACACACACACACCACCACACCAAGATGCTTAATTCATTCTGTTCTATAAAGGGAAGCATGATAATGTACGCCGTTTCTCACTCATTTTCCCTCTCCCTATCTCTCTCTCTCTCGCTCTTACACACACACACACACACACACACACACACACACACGCATGTTTCAAAAAATAGACTGACGCCTGATGGCTTCTGCTCGCTCCACGGCTGCATTCCCTATGAAAAGTCATCAATAGTGAAAGCTATTGTTGCCGGCAATGAAAGCCCTGATTTGTGCCTGTCAGGGTCGGGGGGGGGGGGGCGGGGGGGGTTGATCTCTGCAATAATAAACGTAGCAGGCAGGGGCAAGGTAATTATTAAGCCGATGTTAAGTAATGTTAGGGGCGCCTCCCACAGCAGCAGTGTAATCTTGTTATCTAAATGACAAGGTGGAAAGAAAGACGAGGCAGAGGGCGGGACAGTGATGGAGGGCGAGAGCGGCGGAGGAGCAGATCCCATCCCATCGTCAATCTGAACGCTTCCACAATTAAACTCTCGCACCCCGCGACACACACGTGCACCGGCAACACGCAGCATGAGGCTTTTTGCATGTGTGTGAAGATGAGAGCAAGGTGTGTGTGTGTGTGTGTGTGTAACAGATAATTAATGTGGATGCAGAGGTGTTGAGCGATGGAGAGACCTTGACTCTTGATTAAAAGGGGGGCAGTGTAGGGGAAGGGGGTGATTGGCAGGCTTGGGAGGTAGGGGGATGTGCCTGGAGGGCCGGGATTGGCTGAGAGGAGATGAGGTCATACCGCTCGCCCGCCCCCCCCCCGACCGACGGCAGCGATCGATCGAGAGCACAAGACCAGCCTACCTGTGGTACCAAATGCCAGACACCGAGAGAGGGAGGAGAGAGTGAGATAAACAGAGTGATAGATGCAGTAGTGAGTGTATGCGTGTGTGTGTGTGTGTGTGTGTGTGCGTGTAAAGCCTTATTCATGCTCCCTTTATGTATGAAAATAAATTCCATTTCAAATGATGTAACCGTTACAGCCCACGTACTTTGATGCGCTCTTTCTGTTGGCGTGGATGTTCAGTAATAAATCCACTAGGGGGCAGTGCAGAGTCAAACATTTCAGACAGTAACAAACATGGTGGCAGTGGAGGAGGTCGTAATATTGAACCCGCAACAAAGAGGCAAAAAACACAACGCACAAGGCATTAAACACATCACGACACGTGGATGGACCATTTTTTTTCTCTAAAATTATCATTTTTTTTTTAAATTTCTTCGTCCTGTCCTGCTCATTGACTGGTCTCGCTTGAACTATCAGCCACACTGCCCCCTGTGATTTCTGGTGGTACTGCTCCGTGTCGTCCGTACCTGCAAGCTTCCTGTATCTGCATCCGTATTTAACGTTGAGTGTAAACACACCTTAACCAGTGGAGCTGCTCAGTGACTTGTGACTCGTTCAAGTCCACACACATGTTAGCAAATGGAGCTGTAAAGTGTTGCTGGTTTATGATTATTTTGTTTTTGCCCTGTGGAAAATGATTTTTTTTTTTTTTTTGTATCTCATAAGCCAGTTCCTCTGTTTTTTTTTTCTTTTTTTGAATAATATAGTTTGAATTAACACATAACATGATTATTACATATATTAGTATAGTAATAACTTCTTATTTTATGTTGGATAAAATGAGTTAGCAACAATGCTCATACTCCACACCTCGTCTCCACTCAGACGATTTTTTACACCCCTTTAAAAAATCTCTAATCACCTTTGAAAAATGAATGATGTCCAAGATTGATACAGCCATTATAAATCTATATTATAGTATTTCACTGTGTTGAGAAAGAGTGGTCAGCGTCAGCCGGTTTCCGGGGTTGTGAACATGCCTGGAGATGCCAACCATGCTGAGCTAACAATGGCTGGTATATTTTTATATGGAGCTTTAAAACTGATAAAAACCTGCGTCACTAAATGCTGATATGACCATGAAAGTAAGTGTCTTCCTAACACATTAAATAGCTTCACTATCTGGATTTACTTGTACTGCTTTGGCTGCTTTCAACATCCAAGCTCTTATTTTGAAGCACCATAAACCCAGATATCATACAATAAAACACATAGCTGGTGGAGGTGCACCAAAAAGAATAGACAATAACAGCCATAATGCACAAATCATGTAAAACCATCCTTAAACTTAATAACACAACACAAAGAGCTCATGATAAACTAACGAAGTAAACAGGGAACATAAGCCAAACAAGTAAGACACTCTCCCTTACTCCTTGAAAAGTTACCCTCAACAACCCTTTGAGCAAGGCATTAAAACCCCAACCAGTCCACTGCTCTGATTTTAGTGGGTTATCGAGGGATTTCAGAGCTCACTGCTACTCTGGCTTTAGTCAGGTTTATTATGAAGGGCGTTTTAGTTCATGTATATTCCTTAAACAAAGAATGACTTTCTGTTTGGGATTTATTCGGCTCTTGTGTATAATCATTAAAAGAATGGCTTGAAGCGCAGTTTGCAAGAAAAAATAAACAAAAAGCAGGGTAAACCAGGGCAGCAGGGCGACAGAGGGAAGGATGAACTGGAGGGAAACTGGGCCGTCATGAGTCTCTGACGGCGCCTCGGGAGCCTGAACTGGGCAGTGGCTGGATTATTGAGTCCACATGAACACGGTCAGAGCAGCGTTTGCTTTCATTCATTTATAGAACCTATTTCGTTTATTTATTGGACTTTCTCGGATGTGTTGTTGAGGCAGGTTGTGTTTCCTCAGATAACGCTGATGTTGGAAAAGCCTTGAAATGCTTCAGCTGAAAAACAGTGGTCCCTGAGTCTCAGTTCTCTGGTTCCCACTGGTCACTTCAGGAATCTGACAAGGAACTTGATAGCACTGAACTGCAAAAGTTTTAATTAATGTGCTCTCACAGGATGACTGATGTCTTAACTTCCAGCTCTCTCAATTATATCCTTTTTTTTTTTTTTTTAACTTGTTTGTACAGCCAGCCCTGTTGATGCTTGATTTTAGGTTTCCTAGGAAATGCAAGTAAATAAATGAGTCAGTCAACTTAAATTAAAAAAAAAAAAAAATGCATCAGTATGCATACAGCATGTAGCTTATCAGTGAGGAGGGCTGATGATGAGCATCATGTCGACTCAGCCATGAAATTATGTGAGTCTAACCAGTTCCCTCTTAAAACGACCCCGTGTAATTTTGCATATTGCCCCTTTAACCCAGTTAAATAGATCATACTATATACTGTACATGCACATGTTTGTTATTACTGTTATGTTTTCATGCTATAATAATAAGTATTCCAATTATAATCTGTACATTGCCTTCTTGTGGAGGCCAATCCAAAAATAATCCAAAATTAACAACAGCAGACGTGTGTATTCCAGCTGATTCCTGTAGATCAGCTATAATAGATTTTTTTTTTTTTCCAAGTCTCTTGTTAAATGCAGTGCAGCCAGGTAAGTATTGACTGAAACACACTGATGCTGCCTTTGTGTGTGTGTGAGTGTGTGTGTGTTCCAAATATCACACAGCAGAAATACACACACACACCTCCAGCCAATAGATGGAGGAAACAGATGCTGCCTAAGCAGAGCACAGTTTGATCTTCATTTCCAGCACACAAGTGTCAAAGTGTTGCAAGCGTACAGTACACACACACACACACACACACACACACACACACACACACACACACAGAAACCTGAATTGAGGTTTGAACAGATGAAAGATTTATAAGACATCCAGTGTAGCTGTGAACATCTATAACTCTCCCTCGCATAAAAATACACACACACACTCTCTCTCTCTGTCTCTCTCTCTCTCTCACACACACACACTCACACATACACACACACACAGACACACAAACTGACATACACAAAGACTGTACTAAGAGTGTCTTTGGAGTGTTTGCTCTAACTGGAAAGTGCAGTCGACAACTGTCATCACACACAAACATGCAGAGGCAATTTACAAGCTAGTGTGTGTGTCCGTGTGTGTGTATGTGTGTGTGTAAGAAACTCGGCGTGTGTACTTGTGTCTATGCGCATGCTATCTCACCTTCAACTGTGCGTGTAAGCACCAAAAAGTGTTTGGCCAAGCATTCTTGCCTGAGAGTTTCCATGCAGGCAAACACATGCGTGCACACACACAACACACACACACACACAACACACAGTTTTTTAATTAACATTCGCTGCGCAGAGCGTGATTACGACAGCGCAAAGGGAGAAAACAGCTTAATATTAGCAGACATGGGGCCAAAATGAGGAGCAGCGGAGCAGAGGGGAAAATGTTAAGAGAAGAAAAATGGGATAGATTATGAGGCAGTGCAGAGGCACCACGGGGGAGATTTGTTTGTTTGTTTGTTTATTTATTTATTCATAGTTCTTTCAGAAATCTGTGTCTAGCCAGGGCACGTTTAGGCCTGAAAGCCGAGGAAACAATAATAAGTTCAGTGAATCTTTAGTTACTGTCAAAACTAGACAACAGCAGTCATTCTCCACCACTGAGGGGAACGTAACTGGATCATCATGCTTCCTGCTCTGTTCTGCATCCTGCTGCTTCTCTTTGGAGACAAAACGGACGAATTAGACTCAAGTGTTCAAACAGTATTTTGTCCATACATCTTCATAATTGTATGCTACCAGCTAAATTGCCCGCAGTTACATACCACAGGGTGTTTTGGGGGTTTCATTAATTATCTTTTCCTTGTCTATTTTCTGGGCTCCAGCAGTGTGCTTCTGAAGAAAAGCATGCCGGTTTCAAACGTGCAGTAAGTGCTTCCGCTTTGAAACAGATCAGCGGACACCGTGATTTCAGAAGTCGCCTGGAAATTGCGGTTTTGGGAGATGGTAATAACCGCCTCCTTCATTTTTGCCAAGTGATTACCAATCTGAGAAAATGTTTGTGCACGCAGGTTGGTAAACTAGAGCCACCACTTCATATGCGCTCAAAATGCTTCAATAAGGTTAATCAGCTTAGTTCAGTGGGACAACTCATGTTTGAAATGTTTATTGCAGCACCAGAACATGGTTAGGGTTCGGCATCTTGGCTCCAAGTTCATCACACCCCACCAATATGATTGCATGTCAATATAATGGGAGAGATGAGTAAATATGAGTTAATATCTTACCTCCTTAGTCGGAGTCTACAGATGGATGCTGGATTGGTGGAGGGGCTGAAAAAGCAAGCAGTTTAAACAGACCGCCAACTTGGGTTAGGTTAGGGTTAGGGGGGCGTTTCAGCACTGTTTGTGTATCAAGTGTAACAGTTCCTGAATCCCAGTACCGGGCGTCGGGTTCTGTCACTTGGTCCATTTTCTATTCATATACACTGTTTATATCATATATATATACTTTATACTATATACTATACTATATATTTATATAGGCTGTTTATATTTATATTTATTATATATATACATTTTTAATACTTTATATTTATATAGGCTGTTTATATTTATTCATATATACTGTTTATAGTGATATACTGTTTATACTTATACATAGTGTTCATATTCATATATATTGTTTATACTTATATATCTTATTTTTATTTTTACACTTCTTTTTTTTTTTACCTTGCTTTATTTATTTATTTAGGCTTATACCGGGACCTGAGTCCTAATTTCGTACCACTAACGTGTAAATGTAAGCTGGTATGACAATAAAGTTCCTTGAATCCTTGGAGGATGATGTGTGGAGGGCGAGAGTTGTCATGTGTGTAGAGCTGCTCGACTTGACTGCCTGGATTAGCTTGCTGGCGTCGCTCCATTAAATATTCCCAGTTTTGAAGCACATGAGAAACATGAGCCACGCGATGCTCCGAGTATATAATGGGGCCATTGGAAATTATTGGCTCATGCAAAATATGAAAATGCACCAGTTTGAATCTTCTCTCTGCCTTTACCTGCAATTCACAGCAACCATTGCGCTCTACACTCTTAACAAGTCAATGATTGGTGCAAGTCGCTATGGGTGTATTTTTGTATTTTCAGTGTAAAAACATGACATCACACAGAAGTTAATCAAATTTGACCCAACAGCAGCATACTGAGTGTGACCCAGGTCAGCAGAGGCTCAGAAATTATGCATGACGGACACACGGATGGACGGATGGATGAACCGAGCCCGATCCATGGTCCCTTCCTTGATCTGCAATCATGGGGGATGCATAATTAATAATGCTGCATCTATTGATCCATTGTTACCATTCACTGAGAGATATGAAAATGATGGCAAATTTTCTTTCAGGGTAGGCAAACAAACATCAACATTTTAGCGAGATTTTGTCCCCCATGTCTGCCCATCTGTCCATTTGTCTGTCAGGTGTGATTTCACAGCCTCCTTTGGCCTGTTTTGGATGAAACTTGGGGGAACAATGGGTTTTGACATTGGGCTCTGGCATTTTTTAATGGAAACCTGCTTGGCACACCACAGTGCAACCACCACCAAGCCAACAGGACCTTCACACTAAATATCTCAGACACTGCCAGGTCAAATTTGATGAACCTTTGGGGGTCGATACATTTTTACCTTCATATCCAGTTTCCACAAAAAAGGCCATAAAGCCCCCAAGGATCAAGCAGCAATATCTCAGACACCAAACATACAAAATATACCAAAAAATATAAATACGACATCAAGGGCAACTTGCACCAATCCTGAGGAACATCTCCATGAAATATTTAACAACACACAAAAAAATGTATTATCATATTTTGCCCTGAAAATGGTTGCTATGCATCTACTTTGGCTGGATTTACTTCAGTATTTGTGCCTCTACTGGATCCAGAAGATGTAAGGAGTGCATCCAAAAAAAAAAAAAAAAAAAATCACTGTAATCCAAATTTTCAGACTAGTGTCAAGGAAATAAAAGTGAGCCACAATTTCATCAACAATTTCAGAACAATATCCTGCTCGTCTGTGGCTTTTAGAGTGATTTACCTGGTTTAAATGGCTGATGACAGTGGTATTAAAATCGTATTAAAAGGGCTAACATACAGTGTCTTTAATGTCTAAAGTAAAAAAAAAAAGCAGGGTCTTCTTTCTAGTCTCATTATTTTGGTCTGACTTTCAGCAACACCACTTCTCCAACTTCAAACTCTTCCCAGAATGCCGACCAGAATGCGCTGCAGCTGCAAGACATGTTAAGTAAGGGGTACAACTCCCACTTTTACTTCAGCTGGAACATCTTGCCTCCTCTTGATCTTAATGTCACTATGACTATTTTTTTCTCCACCTACGCATACGACGCACCGTGGAGTTCAACAAGTTCAGGTCCGTTCTCTGGGGTTTGTCAAAAGGCATTCTGGGAAGTGTAGGAAAATGTAGGATGTACGCACAGCAGTCTATTACAGCCCTTCACTGAACATTACAGATTGATGGTATCTAACAGCGTAAGATTATCTGAAGATGGATTTATCCTTTAATTCCCATTGATGCATCGGCTTCCCCATTGAGCCACTTCTGGGAGTCAAACTGGAGACAAGCCCGAGTCTCCAAAGCTAGGACTTTCTGCCTTTTTCTCTAAAATCTTTCAGCATTTATAATAGATGATGATGGAAATAAGAGTATAGCGCATGAGTGGTCAGAAAACGAAGGGCCATAAATAGCATTTCGGTGTCCTGTCTCTGAGATCATGACCTTACAACGCTGCATTTTGAGCTTATGAGTTTTTTTTTTTTTTTTTTTTTTTTTTTCATGAAGCAAACACGTATGTATACATACACACACACACCACCACCACACTGTCTACATTATCATACAACAGGTTAAAGCAGAGGTCTTCAACAGGGGTCGCTAATTTTTTGGCTGATTAGACAATTGTTTATATATATATATATATATATATATATATATATATTTTTTTTTTTTTTTTTTTTTTTTTAAATTTACCAGTTTTTCTCCACAAATTTAAAAGTCTTTAAATACAAATTAACATAAATCCAACATATTATAGCGAATGGATAAATGGAGACAAAATATGTTATCTTTCAGTCAGCAATAATAAATAAACCTATGCATTATTTGAATAGCTTAGTATTGAATGCACAATAACAAGATACATATATACATGTCACTAGGCCCAGTTTAATATGAAACACAATTTTATATAATATATATTGAAGGGGGTCCCTGCTCCATCACTCGATCAGACCCCTGGGCTAAAGAACAAACTCATCCCAGTGGACAGAACAAGGCATACTAACCCCCTGCAACATCCCTGGATTATTTATTACCACATTTTGAATTTTAGTCGATTAATTCACCAGGCACACCGTGATACCTAAAATTAAAGTCACAAAAAAACATTTCCTAAAGGTGAACATTCAATTCCTGAACATATGGAGGACACAGTTGGCAGTTACCGCTCTATTTTCCCAGTCTTCTCAGTGTTGCAGCTTTCCTGCTTTTTTGGACGTCCCCTCGCGCAGCCTGGACTCGTTAACTTCACATCGTAATTACAGATCGCTCACAGCCCGATGACGTGCCCGCTGACCGAGCTGCCGTCTTCCCTGACGAGTCTGCCCTCCGAGGCGCCGACACAAGGAGGAGACCCCGTGATGTGTGGAGGTGACACTGATAGATGGAGGCCTGCACGAGCGCAAGCAAGATTTCTCGGCGAGGGACAGTGCCTTTGTAGCGCAGACATCATCATGCTCCCCACTGCGCCTCTTATTTTATTCTGCTTTTCTGCTGCGAGCCATGCCTTGACTTTGATTTGCGCTGCAGGATCTCATGCCTGCATCATGTGTGTGCCATTCATTTGACTCATAAATCATTTTGACAGCACTCTCGGGCAATTGTCAGGCTAATCTGGCCTACACGCTGGCACTGTGCCAACAGCAGATAAATAGCTCTATGTGATGCTATCTCTGCTATCATGATCGCCACACAGATACATAACTGAATGCATGTTTACCCACGCCTCTGCAAACAGAAAACATGTGTTCTTTCCGACCAGCATCGCTCGTTTAAACATGTAATGTGTGTGTCATCATGCCCTTCTACCCTGCATAAACAGCACATGACCAGCGATAAGCAGGAAAATGTGTTTGCAATGGGGGAGGGGTTGGGCGAAATACAAAAGAAATGCAAACATATAGGAGATGAAGAAAGCGATTTTGACTGAGAGGTGAGGAAGAACATGTCAAGTCTGCGCTTCAGGAATGTAAATGATTGTGTTTGTTTTTCGAGCGGAGGCCACATACTGTACCTGCTGTTGTTCTTTCTGCTGTTGTCGAGGAGGTGACGAGTAAAGATGTGTGTGGGCTACACTCATTCTTGTTTATCAGGCCGTGGTGGGAAAGTTTTATATTGCCGAACCTCTGTCGGCATTCTCAGTCTAAGTGTGACTATTCTTTCTCCTTCCACCTTTCTATTTCATCACCGAATATGTTTACATGCATAAAAAAAACAGATAATTGTGTAGCATGTGGTAAGTCATTAGGTGGACTTCTAAGTGAAGCAGACAGCATTTTTTTTGTTTGTTTGTTCGTTTTTCTTATATTTTACATGTTACATTAATATAAAATGATTGAAGCCAGTCGAGTATTGAAGAGTTAGTCCTGCTTCTAGGTTCACGGTAGATCACCTGTGCAATACTTGAAGTGTCCCAAAAGGGCATTTTTGAGATGTAAATGAGGGATACATTTCACTCTAACAATGCTCTTGTTAAATTATTTTGTCTCTGACACTCCAATTCCAAAATGTGGTGAAGCTGCAGATGTTCATTCACAAGGTAAGCTGCTTTGATTGAACTTTTATATCACTGCAGTGCTTATTGCAGGGATAGAGGCACTCACGCAACTGATCTGAAATTTTGATTAGTTTCTGCAGAATGTGTGATTTCAGTTAAGTTGAAGCAGCAAGGGGGTGAAGAGCAGGGCAGAGGAGGAGCTTATTCAGGCTACAGAAACTGGAAAGTTAAAACCAGGACATAACAACACGGTGGCTGTGGAAAGACCTACAATGATAACTCTCACATTGCAATCTCACGTTGCAATTATTGATAAAAAAAAAAAAAAAAAAAAAAAAAAAGGCATGTAACATTGCTTGATGTAGCTTTAATCATTGTTCACTGACCATGTGGAACCATGTGAAGTAGTGTGCAATTCTATCATCGCTTATTAGGCAGTAGGGCAATGTGCAATGCAACAAGCACTTTATATTTCTATACAACTAGGTACTCTAGGTATCACAAATTACCATTGTTGGTATTAAATTATTGTAATATGCATTGAGTATTGGGCAATTAAAATAGCACTTTATATTTATTTCATAATGCACTTTACACTTTAGCACTCTGCACTTTAATCAGCCCCTCGACATATAATTTAGTGTTTAAGCAGTGGTGAAATGCGCATGGTCCACTGACCCTTGGCTTGTATGTTTCATGATCAACTATGCTGTTTTTTTTGTTTGTTTGTTTGTTTGTTTTGTTTTGTTTTGTTTGTTTGTTTGTTTTGTTTGTTTGTTTGTTTGTTTTGTTTTGTTTTTATTCTATTGTGTATTATTAATAATGTGAACGCTATGTACAACACCAACCTGCCAATGGGACTAGAGATGAAAATTAGCCACATGGCTATAATCTCACATGTTTACATGTATATGTGCATTAACATGTACTGTCCCATTTCTTTTAAAAATAAATAAATCTACAAATCTAAATCTACATGTGAAGTTTTTATTATTCTGAGCATTGCGCATTGTGTTAATTGTGTCAGTGTCTTTTCCTGCACATGCTCATACTAAAAAAAAAATGTTCAGAAATCGAAGTATTGTTGGCTTCACATGGCAGCACATTGGCTTCACGTTGCGAAGTGCAGCCCTTTTCCTTTTGGTGTCCCATGTTAAGTGATTTGACCAGATGCACTGCAGCATAGAGCTCCACCGGCAGGCTCTACAGATCTACAGCATCTCGTCTAGTTCCCCTGTGCACTGCGAGCGAATTTCACAAGGAAACAAACAGAAAATATAATATAGATGGTCAAATATTCCTCCCATGCTTGCCAACCCTCCTGATTTCCCTGCCCCTCTCCCGCTGTTTTCCTTCATTTTGATGAAATTTCAGAATGTGTCCACCGCATTTGTTGGACTAGCATCACTGCCCTTTTTGATTGGTCATCAGAATACATTAGAAAACGGAGTTTGCATTGTTACCGGCTGTTGTCTTCCCCATTAATTCCATCCCCGCCGAAAAAAACTCATTGTTTTCTGTCAGAGGCAAAACAGCTCAACGCCTCGAGCTACAAGAACTGAAATTGTGTTTATGACCCAGTTTGGCAATGTGGTCGAACTGACTCAACCAGTAAATGAAGTACTTATTCCACACATTTGTCAGTTGGGTCTGAACTGAGAGAGAGGAGAAACAGAGAGGGGCTGATGCACATGTAAACAGAGAGAGAGAGAGAGAAAGAGAGAGAGAGAGAGAGATGGTTTGCTTGTGGACATGCTTCTTAGCCAAGTGCCTTCTTGTGTGTGAATTCACCCTTCCAGTCTGAACCGAGTGTAAAGGTTCACATGGTCCAGGAATCAGGTTTTTCCAGTAGAAATCAATCTGTGTTAACTGTCTTCCTCCGAATCCCTTAACCCTTTATCGGGCAAGTGACTATTTTTGGTAATTTTAGAAATTTTACATATCAGGCCCATCGCCTGTCTCAGTTAGTTCAATAATCATTTGGTCTTCACCCAGCCAATCAGCAAAGATCGCTCTACATCCCAGGTCACATGATTGTGGCATTTGACCAATCTCATTGGCTTTGATTTTCTATAGGAAAATGAAAATGTTAGAAAATTTTTATAAAAGTAATTAAGTCCTGTCATGTTCACTAATAACAGTCTAGGGTTGTTTTTTTTTTTTTTATTTTAAAGTATTTCAATGAGTGCCCTATAAAGGGTTAACCCCATAATGGATAACTAAAAGCGCTCACTGCAACTCGTGCCCACCATCTGCACCACAACATGGCTTTATTTCAGTTATGCATATTTGGTACATTGACCTTCCTCATACTAACATGACCTGGTCACGTAAAAAAATAAGTAAAATAAGGTTTGGGGTCCCCACTTGGGCCATCTGTGCTCACAAATGAAGGCTTGACAGTATTTTGAAGGCAAGTGGAAACACCAAATGCGAGTTTGTCATTAATCAGGTCACTGAAGTGGCAAAGTTTCTGCTGAGGACAGATTCATTGTGTTAAAGTAACAGGAGAAGAGGGCAATGTAAGCGAGACTTGTTCTCTCGCTTATTTGCCGTGTCTAATTCTTATCCTGTCCGCCTCCGGGCAAGGTGCTGAATTGTGGAGGCATGAAAGTTTTTGTTTTTAATCAATTGTGAGCTAAGATAAGAGGACATGGGAGTTGTTTTTCCTCCTGCTTCTGCTGTCACAAATTCTTTGTCAAGTGTTGAATCACACACACACAAACACACACACATATTAACACACTCCACCAGTGCCAACCTGTGTGAGTTGTGTTCAGGCCCTGTGAGCTCAGCGGGATGAGGCGAGTTAGCTGGAGTGTGGAGGAGAGGCGAGGGGAGAGATTGATGACAGTGACCTCCCCTGGTCCTCCTCTGGCCCTCATCCATCTCTCTGCTAGCTGACCGACGGTTTGTCCACCTGATTACCACACCTGTCCGCTGCTATCACTGCACTCCTTGACTTAACATAACGGGGTCTGCGCTTCAGCCCATGACCCGGAGATTATTTCACCATCGGTTGCATGAAGCATCATCCATCTGGGAGTTAACGTATGAATATGTGCACCTGTGCAAAAAGGTGGTGGTGAAACAGAGCGTGCATGTACATGAGGGTGTTTCTTTTCATTTTGGCTTTTGAGGAGGAAAATCAACATTGGACATATAATATAGATGCAGGGTAGCAGAGGAGCCCATTGATTTAAATGAAAATTTAATTTCTCTAGGTAAGACAAGTTTATTTGCATAACAGGCACAATTTGCATACAAAGGCGACCAACAGAAAAGTATACAGCATGTATACAGCATAACAATTAAAGGAAAATATTAAAACAAAAAAAAGCCCAAGTCTAAATATAATTAAAAGTACAAAAGGTGCAATCCTGGATGTAAAAAAAAAGTAAACAGATTTGAAATGCTATTTTTTAGGAAACAACGATGGACAAAAAATTCTTTCATCTGGATTTGAAGATGCTCAAACTCGGGGCAGAGCTGATGCTTTTTGGAAATTGGTACCATCTGGTTAGGGTTATGAACCTCCTCTTCCATCACAGCCTTCTCTCTTTACTGATGGCAACACGGTCATAATGTCAATGTCTCACCCCTGAATGACAGATGTGGATTTGTCTCTTGATGAATACACATTAGAAAGTCTTACTCCAGTAGATGTGTGTTGTTATATTACTGCTATTTAACCTAAACTGGACTAAACATACTGGTCAGTCCACTTAATTACAAAGTAGGTCATTCAAACTCATTCTATTTAAAGGTGCACCATGCAAACCATGATATTGCGTGTTTATTCCACAGTTTTGGCAATTTTCCGTAGTGCATCTTTAAGTAAAAATGAAATGTAGTTTGGTTAAAATGTTGTAAGTTACTGAGTCAGTTTTTAGAAAAGGTATTGTTAGGCTGTCAAAACTCGATTCTGTTATCTGTGCAGTCTTTAAATGTGAATTACAAAATAAAGTGCACAAAATAAAGCCTTTTTCTTCTCCTCATTGCTGGGCGACTGTTCACTGAGAGTGGCTCCACAATGGACCAATTAACAGTGATCAAGTTTTTTTATGTTTAGGAAGAGCTGACAAATTGTTCTCTATAATAAATATGATTTAATAATAATAAAACTCGATTCTGTTATCTGTGCAGTCTTTAAATGTGAATTACAAAATAAAGTGCACAAAATAAAGCCTTTTTCTTCTCCTCATTGCTGGGCGACTGTTCACTGAGAGTGGCTCCACAATGGACCAATTAACAGTGATCAAGTTTTTTTATGTTTAGGAAGAGCTGACAAATTGTTCTCTATAATAAATATGATTTAATAATAATAATAATAATAATAATACATTTTATTTATATAGTGCTTTTCAAAGAACTCAAAGACACTTTACAAAAGAAATATAAAAATCAAAGGACAATTACATGAACAGCACATTACATGACAATTTAAATTTAAAATGTACTGAACTGCAATATTCCAGTAAAAAAATGTGCTTTAAGGACCATAAACAAATGTTTTCATGGTGACTCTTTTCCAGCAAAGAGTCCGTTTAACTAACCTTTAACAGCTTTGTTATAACTTTATTATGGTGATCGGATTCTGGTGTGAAGAAAGTTTGAAGTAATTTTTATATTGTCTTGGAAATAATAGAAACCAATGGCTGGATATAAGGGAGGAAAAACGAATCGGAGTTGTAAAATTCAACTGTTTCCTTTAGGGAAAGATTAGCAGAAACATGAGGTATATGCATTTTGCAGGTATTAGGCTAAATATGCAAAATCCCTAGTATGGTCCTTAATGTACAAGTAATATGACTGAATTTAAACGCTTCCCAGTTACAGTAATATGATGAAATGTAATAGGCACTTGCACCTTTGTGAGAATGACACTGTTGGGAGAAAAAAGAAAGTGCACATGAAGATGAATACAGCCTATCATGTGAGGTTAGTTAATGGAGCACTCCTCTGACTTACATTTCCTTTTCTTAGTGGATCGTAGAAGTGGAGGCGGTGAAAAAGAAGAGAAAAAAAAACGGTCTTTTCACAGCGGGTTCAACTGCGTACGAGTCCAGCTTTCTCTGGCCAGAGTGCTCGCTTCCTGCGTGTAGGAGAAAGTTTTGTATTTCACTTTTAAGTTTCTTTCTTTCTTTTTTTTTTTTTCCCCCAAACTTCCTGCAGGGCTGAGAAGATTTCCCACCCGTGCACACAGTGCCAGAAACTACAATGACTCAATTAGCGAGGACAGAGCACTCTTCTCTTTTGCAGCCCCAGTTTGTGATTATATTAACTGTGTCTGATAATACGGGTGTCGTATTTTAATTCTTATTTATTTATTAATTTATTTATTTCGTGAAAAAAAAAAAAAAAAAAAAAAATCTAGTGCCGATTTAAATTGAAGCAGCGAGGCGGTAGTCAGGCTCACACTGACAAGTCATGCTGTAGACAAGGAGAAGACGAAGCCCCCGGAGGAGGCTGAGCTTAGAGTTAATGATCTTTCTGTATGCAAAGGCCACGGTTCAAAAGGCACTGGGATGATAGGAACTGGCAAAACCCCATTAACTCCATGACGGAGTCTGCCACAAGTAATATGCTCTCTTCCGCTCTCTCTCCCCTCTCTTTTTCTCACCGCGTCTCTCTCTCTCTCACACGCCCTCCGTTTAATTTTCTCCCTGTCTCTCCGTCATTGTTTCCCTTTATCCATCCGCTCTATCTCGCTCTCTCTTCGCTCAGTGTCCTTCTCTGTCTTTCTCCCTCTCTCTGTAGCTTCCTCTTCTTCCTCTTTTATACTCTTCAGTCTCTCTTGCTCTCCATCTTTCTCTTTGTCTCTCTTTTTCTCCTCCAACTCTCTCTCTCTCTCTCCCTCTTCTCCTTCTCTCTTTCACTTAGATAGTTTGATTCAGTCCAGTTCCATTCAAATGAGGTTTATTAGTGTTGAATACTTACCTCGGTATTTTTTGCCAGAAAAAAAGTAATAATCTATGTAACTCGGACCATTTAGCAACATTACACTTGAGAAAGTGCTGTGCTGTGTGTGATAATGATGTGCTGCCAATACTGCATGATATAACACGACCGCTAGTGTATTACTACAATTATACCACCGTTTTCAATCAGTCCCATTGCAACAGGTGTATAAAATCAGGCACCTAGCCATGCAGTCTGCCTTTACAAACATTTGAGAAAGAATGGCTCGTTCTAAAGAGCTCACTGAACTGTAACGTAATAGGATGCCATTTAATAGGATGTGAAGTTTCTTCCCTCCTAGATATTCCACCATCAGCTGGAAGTGGGATTATTGCAAAGTGGAAGCGTTTAGGAACCACAGTGATTCAGCCACCAGGGGGCAGCACCACGTAAAGTTACAGAGCGGGGTCGCCGAGCGCCGAGGCTCATAGTGCGTAAAAGTGGCCGACGCTCTGCTGACTCAGCACCTGCAGAGCTCCAAACCTCCTCTGGCATCAACATCAAACTGAGTGCTGGGAGCTTCATGGTGCTCACATCACCGAGCACAACGGCGAGCATCGGATGGAGCGGTGTAAAGCACACCACCACCGGACTCTGGAGGGATGGAAACAGATTCTGTGGAGCGACCTAGCTGCAAATGGAGGATCAACTCCATATTAATGTCTATGGATTTAGAATGGGATGCCAGAAAAGCTCCTGTAGTGTGATGTGGAGGTGTCACACTACTTTTGCCCATACTGTGTATTTTGTGAAAGGACCAATAGTCATTGCTACAACATCAATGTCAATGTCGAGGTGTTCGGTCAAAAATATCATGATATTTGATTTTCCATACGACCGAGCCCTAGCACCAGCTGCTGCAGTTTGATGGGCGGAGTGATACATACACAGTATGCCTTAATTTCATGTTTTTAATGGCGGAGAGGCACTCTGGTGAGCGCCAGTATCTTCTGGCACTGGATTTCTCTACATGCATCACCTGCTTTGTTTACTTTCAGTGATCTGTAATTACGCTGATAAAAAAAAAAGTAACGGTTGACCTGTCAAGCTGTAGCAGCTGATACACAGATAACACCTTGATCAGACGTAACGTGCCGTGTCAAGTTTGGAGCGCAACACTTCCCCTGCTGTTTACACACGAGCCTTCACTGCAGCTAAACCAAACAGCCAGCTCTGCAGAAACACACACACACACACACACACACACACACACACACACACACAAAAACAAACCTGAAATCATTAGCATATGAACTGGATCGCATCTTTGCAAACTAGCAAGAGACTTTAAAAACCACAGTGAAGAAATCAGCAACACCAGCAAACATACCCGGTAGATTCTTCACGGCTGAAAAATTTCTATTTAAAATACCTCATAGAAAATTGGATTCCTCTCCACTTTGATAATCAGCCTTTCCTGCTCTGTTTTCTGACAGGAGAAAGACAAAACTTGTGGTTGTGAGACTGTCCTCCGGTAAAACACCCCCATAATAAATCCATTTTTTACAGCAGTTTATTAGCCCTTAGATGAATAAGTGGATCAAAAATGATCCGTATTGGTTGTTTTTTTGCAATAACTTTCCCATGAAAATATTTTGTCCGTTCATGCTCTAAGTATTCCTCAAAAATCTTGTTTTTGATGCCTCTTGATTCATTTTTTTTTTTAATTTACTCTCTGTACTTTCTAATAAAAAAGATGTTTTGTATCATTACCCCAGAATGACCCGTGTGCATTTTCTATGGAATTTTATGAGATCATTTGATCTTTATCAAGAGTAAAGCATGTTTACTGTCATATCAGGTATGTAACCACTTATCAAGAGTATTTTCCACATTATTTCTATGTAATATTGTATTATTTCATATCATGTCAATATTATCAATATTATATACATTTTTTAAAACTGTATGAACTCTTTTGTGATGCTTAAGTGATAACAGTTGTAAAACATTGCACATTTATTGCCACAGATTGTATTAGCATTTATTTTAATCATCAAATCAAACTTTATAGATAGCCAGTTAACACCATGTAGCTAACCAGCAACTAACCAGTAGCCTCTAACCTGCAGCCTGAGTGCATAATTAGTTTGGAAACGCATGTAGTGGGCAGGTTGCCAGTTTGATTTGATGGTAAATTTACCTGTCATCCACTAGTTAAATACAAAAATGTGTTACACAAATTAAATTATCAATCATTGTTGTATACATCAAATAATCAGCTTAAATGAATGAAAAATACATTGAAGAACATCCACTCCACTGTGTGTGTGTGTGTGTGTGTGAGGAGGCTGGTGTGGTGGCGGATGAGTCAATCAAGCTGACTTCCACTCAGCCGACCCACGTTCAAATCTCATTTCAGGCAACAACAGTCTTCATTTTATGGCTAATATTACCAAAACGTTGCACACTTGGATATAAAAAGGCTTCCAGGCGTGCACGGGTTTTAAAAAAAAACAAAAAACAACTACAGTTCTGGAAAAACACAAGCACATCAGTTCAAGTTCAGCGTCTAGGTCTACTGAATGACTTGACATTATAAAACTGACCGTAATTCTGATCTTGCATGAAATGTAAAATGTCCACTCGCACTATAACTCCCAGAAGACACTCACACTGACAGTATTTTGCACACAACATGTTTTCAAACAAGCTACATGTGGTTACACTGCTGAACTGCCATATGAGCAAATAGCTGCGTTAAGCATTGTTTCACACAACATGGTCTTTCAGTCAACTCCTATATAAATCTCCCATTTGCATTAAGGGTAAGTCCATTACTCTTGCACATTCATTATACACTGATGTTGCTACTTTTACACGTATTTTCACCGCTTTTGCTCACCTGGAAATACAGAAACACAAGCACATCTGCTCAAATGAATGACGCGTACACGGCCTCCTGCTTCTTACCCAAAACACACCAAAACTGCCCCAAAGTGTCCATGTGAGCTTTACTCAGTGTTTACTCTGTTTTCTACACAGAATATTGAAATTGCATGAATGGCAGCCGAAAGGAAAGAGTCTCATTTTTTTGTTGTTTTTTGTTTTTTTTTTCCTCTTTTGATGAGGTTGGACTTTCCCAAAGTCGTCCATGCTTTGGATTTTGGAGAACTAGGTCGCTCTGACATTTTCATAGCAAATGCAATTCAGAAGGGAAGAGCACCGAGGTCTGCCTGTGACCGCCTGTTTCGACTGCCAGGCTGATCCTCTGTTTTCTCAAGGTTTTTTTTTTTTTTTCTCAGGCTCAATAATCAGGTAATCTGCCGTCATGTACTGTTTGTTGAGGCCCAAATATTCTTCTAATTTAACTTTGAGATTTTGTGACTTTTTAGATAGATGAATAGATAGATATACTTTATTGATCCCAACCAGGGAAATTCTGGTGTTCCAGCAGCAACAGTAGAAACATATAATAAAGTTAAATAAAATAGAATAAAAGCTAAATATATACAATAAAGACTATAAAGACTAACTAAATATTTACAATAAAGACTATAAAGGCTAAAACTAAAAATATACAATAAGGGCTAACCTAAGAAAAAGAGATATTAGATGTGAAATATACATATGGTAATGAATATGAAATATACAGATGGAATTGAAGTATATGTACAGATGGAATTGAAGTATATGAAGTATTTTTCCAGTGTGGCTGATGCTTTACTTTTTCTCTGGCCATTATTTGGTGGGGGTAAAAGTGATCCTGTCCTGAGACTCGGCGGTGCCTGACCGAAGCTCCAGGTCCAGCTGACAGGATGAGTCTTGTTGCTCGTTACCTGGCCCTGTCTCTCCTCATCTCTCTCTCTCTCTCTCTTTGACTCTCCCTCTTTCCTCCAGAGTCTCCCGTGATTTTACTTTCTCCTTCCCTCTTTTATTGTCACTTTCAGTCTCTTGAAAGCATGGGAAACTAAAATGCTATTTTTCATCATTGTTCTGAATCTGATGTCCTTTCTCTGCAGTGAGAGGCCTATGAGTGGATTTTGATCTTTTTCTTTTTCTTTTTTTTTCTTTTCTGGACATTAAAAGCTACTTTAAGGTGTAATCAGAGCACAACCAGTTTTTATTCCTCCCTGCCCCGTTTGATTAACTCTCCAACTGCGCCTGCTGTCCTCTGCCATGCTCAACAAATGGTAGCAACATAAATGTTAGCGTTTTAGCCCTGCACACTGGATAAAAATCCACCATTTTACCGGGAATTATTTTACCGACTTAACGTTCTATCATAAGAGACGAGGGCTAACAAATTGCTTCAATCTAATATGGAACTTAAGCTTGCAAAGTCTGTAGGGGCGATTTATGTTTATTGTAGGCATATCACATTATTTTGCTTGGATATATCTCGCAGTATTATTTTGAACACGTGGGGGCGCTCATTAGTTGTACGGTTGTATGTGTAGGGGCCTAGGTGGATGGATGGCAGTTCTCACCAGATGAGGACCGGCTCAATAAATAACAAACTAAACTGCAAATAACAACTGGAAAATCTATCGTATTGGGTCTGTGTGAGATTTCACCCTCACCTGTCTACTTATGGCAAAATTGGAAAATTTTGGAGAAGAAAACACTGGAAAAGTTGAAAAATTGCCATTATAAAAGTGTCAGTCATGGACTTTCTCACTTCCTCCTGGGGATCAATAATCTATTTCTGATTCCGATTCTGCCTCCAAAATTACTGTTTTTTTTTCTACAACAACGGCATCAATGACAAGCCCTGCTGGGATATATCATTGTACAAAATGCAAACCCTAAAACTTTTTTTTTTTTTCTTTTTCTATTTTTTTCTCAGTCATTGGTGTTTGGGAACCTTGGTGGCTGTATAAGGAAATGTATGTTTTTAACTGGGTTTACAATCCCTTTAATTTCACCCTTCCTTTCTCTGTCTCTCTTCCCGCCGCTCTTCATTTCCCTGTTCCTCTCATATTGCAGGCTAAACGAACTTTTTCCAGTGTTACAAAACATTAAATTGGAGGTGGTGCGGTTCCATTAGCAGGGCTGACGTGAGCGAATAAATATCCTGATCGCAGAACTTCATAAGAAAAGCAAGGCTCCAGTAAAACAGAGGGAATCTTTTTAAGAACGGAAAGCACGGGGCAAGTTGTTCATGATTATCAACGTGATGGTTGCATCTCCTGCTTCACTCTGAATAGATAGATAGATAGATAGATAGGTATACTTTATTGATCCCAAACTGGGAAATTCCCACGTTACAGCAGCATCAATCAAAAAACATAAAATAAAATTAAAATTAAAATTAAGAAGTATATACAATAGAGACTAAATACACTAAATATATACACTAAAGACAATAAGGGCTAAGTATATACAATAAACTAACCTACGAATATGAGATGTTGAAATGTTGAAACGATGATAATAATAAATATGAAAAAATGAAATATACAGATAGTAGATGGAGGATGAAGATTAAAGCAAAATGCACTTAACGATATCCTAATGCACGGACCGTACACTCACAATGGACGATTATACATTGTAGAGACAGTAACTGTGAGGTATAACAGCGGATGGAAATTTTTGCGGACATAAAGCCGCTTCTCAGCCCTTGTGCAATGAAACGACGCCATTTCTCCGGAAGATAATGCCGACCCTATGCCATTACCTATTCCAGAAATGTGCCTGCATCCCCATTTAATGTGGAATTTCTTTATCAACAAATGTTTTTTCCACCTCAGATGAGCATAATAAACTAGATTTTTTCTTTTTTTTGCAACACTAAGGGACTTTTTATCGCCATTCGCCATTTCTATTCAGCATCCCCGATGCCATAATTCACATAAAAATGCTTGGAAGGGAACCCATAGCTACTGTCCGTCTCTCCCTTCACGCAGCACTATCTCTTCCCTCTCTCTCGCTCTGTGAATGTCCCCGCTGTTTCAACGCACACACACACACACACACACACACTCACACACACACAGCCATCCCCTTTAGCCACCGTCGCAGTTTACTCATTTTGAAGTCTGTCGCGGCGTCTGGTATCTCCCGCCACACTCTGTGACTCATAAACAACAAAGGCCTCAGACAGCAGGCAGACACAAGGCTGCAATCAGCGGCCGCCTGAACCTGCTATTGTTGATGGACAGCGACAAAGTTGTTCCAAGTTCACATCAAACAGTTTGGTTTCTAATTGTGAGCAAATATTCAGTCGCTCTGTTCGTCCCTCTGTGATTTGGCTGTGATTGCTCGGTAGAATAATACGCCGCAAATTGCTTCGCCAGCACTGTTCATTACTTTGATTCACGCTAATACATTGTCTATGAACTGATGATCTGCAGATGGAAAAGCAATTTCTAAACCTTTTAGCACCAGACACATAAATTCAGAGTTTTTGGCAGGTATGGATGTGAATCACTTCCTGTCAGCTAACACTGACAGATGACAGGGCTTCTTTGTTGTTATCAGATTTTCCGTCTTTCGGTCGAGTTTAAATGTGTGTCTGTGAGCGTGCCCTAACACACACACACACATGCAGACATTAACACACTCAAAAAAGAAGTGAAAAATATGTAGAAGGATAAAGTTGATCTTTTACGAGGATGCTTTTAGCAGTATGGCCCAGCTTCCAAAAAATGGACACTGACACTGAAGCTGCATTTCCAGACATTTCAAACCTTTTTTCTGAACATGTTGCTGCAGTTACAGCTCAGCAGATACTCCTCTAAAGAAATTCATCAAGTTACTACTGGCTAACAAAGCAAACAAAAGTGTTTAAAATAGCTAATGCGCTAACGTTACCTAGCATTCAAAACTTTAACGATCACATGATGTTTATACAGGCTCCACCACACTCTTTTAATGTTGATATGCAACATATTTTTTGTCCAGGGATGCTGACATTTCAATGTATTTGTTGCAGAAATGTAGAAATTACAATTACAATTCACATTTGGCAGCCACTTTTATCCAAAGCGACGTACATGTGAGGAAATGGCAAGATTTTATTCTTGGGACAACGATGGCCGGGATTACTGATTAATCTTTCAAACATTTATAAAATATATTGAAACCTTTTTTTTCTTAAAAACTGCATACTGATTTGCATAGTTTGGAGTGTTTTTAAGATCAGTAATAGGTAAAAATTCAAGGACAGAATGGTCCTAAAGTGGCACCAAACATATATATTATTATTTTTTTAGTTTTATTTTATGTCATAGGATATATAATTTGAATTAATCATTATTACTGAGGAGGATAAGGGCCAGATGAAAATAAAATAACTCTTAGGAAAAACACTCAAAATTCTGTCTTTTGCCATCAATGCGGTTAATGTAAAAATGCTTCACTAAAGGGCACCAACACGGGGATGTTGCCACCTTTGCAAAGTCTGTGATGATGCAAAATGCAGGGAGTTTTATCAGTAATCATGACCGGATAGAGTGTATACTGAATATTTAGCTGTGGAGGAGTTCCATACTATAGCTTTAAGTGCTAATCTTAATAAAAAATCATGAGTTCAATTACAGCCAAGGAAAATACTGTTTGCGTTCTGTATCCTCAGCTCAGCGTTATCTCAATACGGCACTGTTGCTGTGTAGTTTGACCGTTTCATGCAAAAAAAAAAAGAAAAAAAAAGTGCTAACTGTGTAAGTTTACAAAAGCTGTGTTGACATTTCATGCGGGGAGAAAAAAGTGGTGCTAAATCTGCAAAATTCAAAGATCTCCCGAATAAAGTGTGGATTTATTTCAGCAGCGGGAATCACTGCGATCCCAAAATCATAAATTCCCAAGGTGACTGACTCGCAGTGAAGCTATCAGCGATAACTCCAGTGGCTCTGCAACTGGAGTTATATATCACACAATCAAGCACATCCAGACCCAGAGGGAGGACCGCAGAGAGGACAGACATGATATGTCAGAGCCACCCAGCAAGACACATACTGATGGCCCGGAGTCCCTGCCATTTAGTCCCTGTCACACCCGGCGAGTCTCAAAATGCCACCAACTACTTGCATATAAATCATGAGCAAGAGTGTGTGTGAGAGAGAGACAGAGAGAGAGAGAGAGTTTCTTGTTTATGTGGGAGGAGGACTCCGTGTGCAGTTTCAGCGGTTTGATTGTTGCAACACAAAGAAGATAAATTAGCAGCGGCGCTGAGTGAAGAATAAAACTGCAGATTTCAAGTGTGTGTTGTTACACGACTGTAATTGTGCAAAAGTGAGTGTAATTCGTTCTGTCACATTTCCTTTTGGCAGTGTGTTGCGAGCAGAGTCAGGGGAGAGCACTCGTCTAATTTAAAAGGAAGGGAGACAGAGGAGGGCACAAACACTCTCTCACACACACTCACACACACACACACACACACACACATAAACACACAGAGGAAGAGTGAGAGAAAGAGAGAGAACATGAGACGAGCCACAGCCACTTTTTATTCATTAGTTGTGTTTTTTCATTTGTCTGGGAAAAAAAACTGATTGGCTGACACTATTACACAACACAAGGAGTGTGTGAGGGACTCTCTCTCAACACACACACACACACACACACACACAGAGAGAGAGAGAGAGAGGAAGAGTGAGAAAGAGAGAGAACATGAGACGAGCCACAGCCACTTTTTATTCATTAGTTGTGTTTTTTCATTTGTCTAGAAAAAAAAAACTGATTGGCTGACACTATTACACAACACAAGGGGAGTGTGAGGGACTCTCTCTCAACACACACACACACACACACACACACACACACACACACACAAACTTAAACTCCAATCAATTAGGTGTCGCCAAACCCACAGTTTGACAGTTGTTAGGCATCCAGCTCCACAATTGGAAGTGCGGATAAGAAGATTTAGGGCACTCCGCAGGGTGGGAGAGGAGAAGAGAGAAAGAGAGAGAGAGAGAGAGAGAGAGAGAGAGAGAGAGAGAGAGAGAGAGAGAGAGGAGCTGGAGGGGAGGAGGTGGTGGTGGCGGCGGCGGCGGTAGACAAACCGCTGTCTGCCGGATTGCTGTTGACAAATGAGCTCGGTAACGGGGCATTAGCCTCTGCTGTCACCGGGGAAATCCGGTGTTGCAAAATCACATTAAAGCCCGGTTCCTCTCCGGACCGTCAAATCCAAATCGTCCCAATACCGCTATCTGTCTCACTTAGTCAGCCAAATCACACCGCTGAACGCCGGCGTGCAGGGGAAGTTACTTCACAGGCAGTCCCTTTCCATTCAGTCATTTATTTTCTCACTGAAGCATCATTCCAGTCTGTGGGACTATATTATAGGCTAATGGAGATGAAGCATCCAGATTCAGGAAAAAAATATGTAGATATTAAAACATAAATGACATAAAATGGACATTTGTCTCACATCACAACATCAGACATAAACACAGCAGACACTACTAACAGATGCATGCAGTAGAAATAAATAAATCTGCCAGATGAAGGGAATAAATAATATGCAGTGAGGCGGTGCATGTTTTGATTTTTGAAATTTTCGCCCACGCGGTTTGCCGCATTCATGATCCCTCTTATTTTTCAGCCTCTTTCTGGTCCCGTGGAGGCATGATCTTTCAGACAGGTACTTACAAAGGTAGTACAGCATTCACATCCACACCTGTGCCACACAAACGTCACCCAGTCTCCAAGAGGACAGTGAACTGCCGCCACCCGCCGGCAAAACGCGGTACTGCAGCTTGAGAAATCCCATGACACTGCGTGTGGGATTGTCTATGAGCAGCTTTTTTTTTATTATTGGCCACACACTCTCCCCTCTACCTGTTTACGCTGAAATAAATCATTGTGACATATGATTCACACTATAGGCCGCACTGTGAAAGGAAACTGATGAAGCTGTAGTTGTGTGAGGATTTTTTCTTTTGTTACAAGGGGTGTGGTGATGCTTGATGATGTTTATTTAAATGATGATCCAAGTCACAGCGGCCCCGCCTTCTTAATTTAAATCGTGTGTCATCTATTCTCTATATGCAGGGTGACATGTGTATATGGGTGGGTGTTTTGCCCTGTGATGATCACCCGGCGCAGCTGTTAGCGCTCCCACATCCCTGTTTACAGCTCCATCAGCAGCGGAGCCGCAGCTCACAGTGACTCAGCCCTGCGTAGCCTGACATTAAATTCTCTCTGCTGAAACCACATCCTGTTACCTGCATTTTCTCACACTGCCGGCTTCATTCACATACAGGCGGCCGCTAACCAGAATGGGCAAAACAATAAATGCAGTGTATCGATAGGCCTAATTAGAGGCAACCTCTGACATAAATGGACGTGGCAAAGTGCAAATTTCCTCAATAATGTCCTATCACGTAGAGCCATCAGAGGAAATCAAACAGGAATAGTCACCCTCTCTCACACACAAATGAAAATAAATGAATAAAATAATGTTTGATGTCCTCTTGTATTTATTAATTCGTTTATTCATTGATCCATCCATCACCTTTTTGTCGTTTTTTGCAAATAAACCCAATCGCTTTATTGGATTTGACTTTTTTTCCGACTTTAATGTTTTTGTCTTATCATTTTGTCTTATTTTTTTCATCTCACTCAGCTTCACAATCCTGATGACCTCAGGGTGCACTTCATCTCTCATTTTGGTGTACTCGTCAATAATCAGACAGGTATTAGAGATTACTTTGAGTCTCCAAAGTTTGCTGCGGACAGGTGAGCGCTGCCCCTCAACTTTGCGCACTGCACTGCGGGCGCCAGCAGAGGTAGTCTGCGTGTGTGAGATTAAAGTATCTGCAATCCTAACCCGCAATTATGCGGAAAAGCAAGTTTGAACAACCCCGGCAAGTCACTTCCTAGTGTAGGGTTTCATTCCCCCCTTCACACACCCTCCACGCAGGGCGGCCAGGCACCGAGGCGCTGATTTGGCCACAACTCCGACAGGACGCACGGCACACCGGTGTGTTTGGGCGCAGACGCGGCACCGTCGAGGCACTGCGGGAGAGAAGGGGGCGATGGACATTTGTGCGAAACCCTTCTGAGGACGATTTAAGTTGATTTTCATTTGTGGCTCAACTCGGGAGGCACAGCCTTCCCCCACCTCGCCCGTGAGTGCGCATACCTGTGCGGACTTGCCCGCAGCCCGTTAGGTACTCAGCGGGGGAGTCGAGCCCGATCCGATACGCGTTATTATCGGCCTGTTGCGGCTCTACCGAGGCCCTTACTCTCTTTCTCTCCGTCTGACACCGGAGGAAAAACACCATCTGAGGACTGAAATGTCGGCAAATGAGAGAGCAACTCGAGCACTGAGGGAGATCCTGCAGAAACCTGGAAATGACGCGTGCGCAGACTGTGGCGCGCCTGGTAAGTGAGAGGAAATATGTGCTGCCTTCAGGTACTGGCGGAAATAGCACAATTACGAGTTAAAAGTGGTGAATAAGGCTTGAGAAAGACAGATATTTCTTTTAAACCCTGAGTTTTTCAGGTGGATGATGTATGTGATGCAGGACATTTGAGTCTAATGGTAAAAAAATATATATGAAAACAGCATGTGGCTTATAATTTTATTAAAGTTAACAATCACAAGTCTGCTGTATTGTTCTCCTTCATTCTGTCTCTGCATCACACACTACCTTTGAAGTATTACATTTTCTTATTCCAGCCATAAACACTTGGATTTCTGACAAGTCACATTACATAACGAGAGTCGCTACCTCTGGCCCCTAAGAAGTAGGAGCATTTGAAGAACACTTGAATGCAACAGTAATGCTCAAACTCACAAAAAGCAAGTCTTGACAAGCGCATTATAGGGCTTGTCCACACCTCACCCAGAGCTTTTAGCCTCTGTGGAAGTCCCCGTGCATGTCCTGTACTACCTACTGACATTGTACAAACAAGGCCTTCATATGCATGCGAGATATTGTAGGGCGTAATCACAACTGAATCATGAATAAACAATGAATTCAAGCCCTGAGGCTCCGTATTGCTGGTTGAGCAATGGATCACTGCGTGTGGCCGTGTTTCTACTCTGTATAAAATGAGGGTGGACTTGACTGCCTGCATGTTGTACAACCAGTCTGCTTGCTCAAAGGCAGCCTGACAGGAGTTGGCCAAAGAAGTGAGCATTTCTCATACACTGTCTTCACACAGATTTCCCAGCTGCAAAGTCTAAAGTGTTCACCATCAGACATACAGAGAGGTGTGTTTGTTGTGTTGACGTGTACTTTTCTCGGTGTGTTGGCGTCTACTTGTGCATGTTAATTTTTATTCAGGTCCCTGCTTTGCATTGCAAAAAAAAAAAGTTGACTTTCCAAGCAATTAGGTTTGAGGATTAACTAGGCAAATGTGCAGCGTTCTAATCTGCATGATATGGTTAGAAAATTAAAGAACTCTCTACCTCTCCTTCTGAGACATCTGTGATCTCTAGCAATACGAACAGGGTACACACATATATATACACACACACACTCTCTCTCGATCTTGGTTCACTGGCAGACTGCTGTGTGTGTGTGTCAGAAAGATAAGACAGGTGTGGTCAAAGCAAAGAAAACATTTCTTGCAAGTCAGAGCTCAAAGAGGAGCAGACATGTCAGAGGGAGATTAGCCTCACAGATTTCGGGCTGTGTGATTAACTGGGTCGGACAGGAGAGGCGTCGGGGTGTGAAGCACGCCTCGTGATCAGAAGGTCACCGGTTTGAATCCCCGCACTTGTCGAGGAAAATCAGGGCGGAGGAAAGTGGACGAGGAGCGCTTTCTTCTCACTGAGAAACTACTTTTGAGCTGTGCCTGAGCGAGACTCTCGAGTCACTGGACAGCTCTCAGGAGGGGATTCAAGCCCAGCAGACCTTCCCTTTAACTTTCTATTTGAAAATATCTATTTAAAGAAAAAGTATTTACATTTAGGAAGCTTATTTCCTCAAATTCAAAAACACCAAACCAGTTCTTTAACCCTCCTGTTATGTTCAAATTTACAAACATCTTTTATGTTTGGGGTCAATTTAACCCCAGCAGTTTAAACCTCCACAAAATTATTAGAACTAAAATTGTTACCAAAGTTTATATGTCAGGTACTTTATGTTTCTTTGTTGACGACCTAAATATCCCTTTAAATAAAACATAACTCCTCCACCCCCACCCCCACTTATACATCCAGTATTCCTGTTCCGCGATTATGGAAAAATATGCAAATCACCATAAAATCTCACTGACTGACCTAAAATTGGAAAGAAATATTAATTTTTGGTGTTTTATCAGCTTTATATTATTTCTAAGAACAGATTTTTGTTATTTATAACCGATGTGTTACAAAGTGTGTACAGGACATTGAAAACATATCATCATCATGTGAATTTCATGTTTACCCGGTAGTATCCATTAAATTAGGAACACTCATTAAATATGAAGCAAAAAAAATGATGTTAATCATTTATTTAGAGATGTTAAACATTGAATGGGGTCAAATTGACACCAAACATAATAGGAGGGTTAAATCCTTGTTTTGTTCACTTTCCCTGAAAAACTTCTCACTCTCTCCCTCCTCTCTCACTTCTTTGCTTTACTTTTCAATCCTCTCCCTCTATCCCCCTCTCCTCATCCATCCAATCTCTTATTTCACTCCTCCCTCCCTCTCCTTCCTCTCTCTCTCTCGTCCTCCCTCCAGACCCAGAGTGGGGTTCCTGCTCCCTGGGTGTGTTCATCTGCCTGGCCTGCTCCGGGATCCACCGCAACATCCCCGACATCGGCAAAGTCAAGTCGCTGAACCTGTCCCGCTGGGAGGACCACGAGGTGGAGGTGAGACTCGGGGGAGAAACAGCCCTCCTCCGTCCCCCCCAACACGCCCGCAGTGCCCCATAAAGTTATCAGAGCCTCCTTAAAACCGAGCTCAGCGTCCCGTAAACTTTGCATTTTTATGGAGAAAAAGTGCTGCCTCGTCCACATTTCCTTTTTTTGCTGATGAACTGAAAAAAGTGATGTGATGAACATTTTGTTTCCATAATGACCAGCTGCCACTTTGACGGTGCTGATGTCCACCTCTCAAACACTCGCCATATACTGCCTCTTTATGATTACAGCTACTATACCAATTTTCTTTATTTCTTTATTTTTTTTTTTGTTCACCTTGTTGTAAACTGTCTAACTAAAAAGACTCTTTTTTTTTAGTTTAAATGTGAAAATGGTCCTGGCATGGAAACATATTTTGTCGCTAAAGAAATTACATTATGTATAACAATGGAGGCACATTTGTGATACATATACTTTAAAATTCACCACCGCCTCGCAGTTTCATATGTTCTAATATCACTTTATATGCGATAGATAAAGCACAAAGCGATCATTAAGCGTGTAGTATGTCTTTTTTTTTTCATTCTATGCCATGATATATGTCCAACATTAGCTGATACAAAACATCATTAACAAACTGCATCCCTCAATTATTCTTTTTTAAACATGTCTGCGTTTAAAAAGCTTAATTGTTTGTGCCTTTTTAGAAGTTGGCACATCAGAGCTTGACAGGATGGATGGATAGTTCATTGTTTTCTTCATAACAGATATTCTGCAACCACTAATCTTTGTATTACAGTAGATTAATATGATATGATCCATTTTATATAGCACCAGTGTGGGGCTTTGTTGATGATTTTTATCCTAAATAGTCGACATATTAGATTTTTTGTGGTATTTTTGAAATTGCTGGAGAATGTGTGTCCTAAGAGCGGCTCTTCTAAGAGGAAAAAAAAAAGGTTTTAAAAATCTAGTGCTCCCTCCAAAAGTGATTTTATCTTGCATAGGACTTCATAGAGTAATATTAATGGCGGTATTGTGATCTCAGTGCGTTTAAGCCTTTGTAAACATGACTGATGGTATAAAAAGTGCAATAGTGCCACCTCAGAGTCATAAAATATAAGGGCCTTGTTTGAAAAGATGGTGGCGCGTTGGATTTTGGCAGCATTGCAGACGAACCTGCTACAGATGATTTACAGAAATAGGAGACAAATCTGATTTTTAGCTCTTATTTCTTTACTTAGGAATCCTCTGTCATATATTTTAGCCCTGGAGGAGCCTGTGTTTCTTCTGTCTATCTTCTGGGTGCTGTCGCTTTTACACACCTCATCATTGATTTGTTGTGTTAATGTTCACAGACGATTTTATTCCAGGAAGTTTCTGCTGTTGAACAGATAAGAGCATCAAGCCAAGTGCCAAAAAGGGAACAATGTGCCAAGCTGTCATGTCATTCATACTCCGTTGCTCTTTTCTCTTTATGGTGTGGTTTATGTATGTGTGTGTGTGTGTGTGTGTGTGTCTGTGTGTGTGTGCTGTTAGTTCATGGCACAGAACGGTAACAAGCTGATGAGGAGTAAATACGAGGCTGCGGTCCCTGTTTACTACTACAAACCTACCCACAGAGACTGCCAGTGAGTAACCATGGCAACACACACACACACACACACACACACACACACACACAGTGATGATAAGAAATTTTTGACGATGAAGCCATTTCATTATAGAGCTCCCTGGGGAGTAGACATGACACAAAAACATAAACGGGTAACGACTGTGTGTATGACTACCTGTTTTGCTTGCATTGGTTCACTTTTTTTTTTTTTTATTGTGCGTGCGTGCGTGTGTGTGTGTGTGTGTGTGTGTGTGTGTGTGTGTGCGTGTGCATGTGTGTGTCTCCATGCAACACTCCAAATAAACCGATAGGCTGACAGACAAAACATTCTTCATCGCTCAGTAGACATTTAATCATAATAAAATATTAAAATGGACTCAGTGGTGAAATAACTTATAGACTCATGATTTGCCTCCTTATTCACATGTTTTGTCATATCAGTGCGATGAAAGGTTTGATGTCTGTAAACAAAGGATTTCTCAAGGCAGCTTGAGTGTGTGTGAGTTGATTTCTCCTCTCAGTCTCTCTCCCTCTGTCCTTTTCTCTCAGTAACACACTCTGTCTCTCTTTCAGTTGAGTTTTATTCACATTGCATACTGCATGCACACGCCTGTAATCAGACATAAATGAAACAGAAACAGAAACAAAGTCAAATAAAATGAAACAGGATAATGACATGATGATTACACCGAATAAACACACAAATAAAATAATAAAATCCATTTTCTCACAGGGTAAAGTTAAAAGACAGGATTTTTTTTAAGACTATGAGGCGATATCAGTTTTTTTTTTTTTCCAAGGAGGACACACTTCATTGAAACTTAGAGCTTGAAAAATTATTAATTATTTTAAAGGTTTTAGTAAACTAAATGTCTTTGATAAGGTTATATTTCGTGCAAGAGACGGGGAAATGTTCTTTACGCTGTTTATCGTGTCTCTGTTGTCCTCTTTGTCTCTCGCTCGCTCGTTCTCTGATGGACAGGTGTGAGGCCGTGAATAGCAGCAGTTATGAGGAAACAAAAATATTTCCGTGCAAGAAAAAGCAGATGGGAAATTGTTGACTTTATCGAGTTAATCTCATGCCAGCATTTTTTTTTTTTTTTTTTTTTTTTTAGGGCTACTGCTGTTGCAGGAAACACGGCCAAGCAGCTTATAGAGTGAAGTATTTTTGCATTGTGGTGATACTTTTTCCTTGAGGAGAGGATTTAAGGACTTTATTCACCTCTGTCTGTCAGTGTGTGTGCATGTGTCTGTGTGTGTCATATTTGTGTGTGTCAGTAGCCAAACAGTCAAATGAATGAGAACCATTTCACCGATTTCCACTTCAACGAAGTCCCTGAAGTGAAAAAAAAAAAGTTTCTCGATTCTTGAAAAAAATGTTTGCAAATTTATTGAAAATGAAAGACAAAATCTGAAATGAGTCATCCGCAGCTTCCGGCAGTGACTGCACCCCCGAGTCAGCTTGAATACATCTGGATCGGCTCGGCTCACCTCCGCTTTTTGGATTTTCTCCTTTTCAAACTGGCACACGGTCAGGCTCGGTCACGTTGAATCCGGAGTGTCTGTCTTCATGTTTTTACGCAGATTGTCGGTGGGATTCAAGCCTGGGCTTTGGCTCTGCCACCCGAGCACTATCACGCTGTGTTTGTGATGCAGTGGAAATGCACGGTTGTAGCAAAAAAAGACATTGTTTTTCTGAATCATCATTGTTAGATTTAGTTTCAGCAACAACAAAAAAAAAAATGAACCTGTGCACAACTTTTCATTCACCTTTATGCCTTTCTCGGTGTGATATTTGTCAAAGTAGCAGCTCGTAGAAACTTTGTTTTCACTCTTACTGTCTTTCAGGTGTGATCCTACAAAATTCAACTAAGAATAATTACCATTTTATTACTTTGGGGTGCAACTACAACCTGAAGGACAGTTCCACTTGTTTGCCATCATCTGCTTTAGATTGAAAATATCTCCAATTGACAGATGATGGTTGAATATTTCAGATTCCAGACTCCTCAATCCAACTTTTTCCACTTGACCGATTGCTCTGGTTTTCCAACTTTGGTGAAATGACCCTAATAAGTGCGTCACAGCCGGCCACTGCAGGAGCTTAAGGTGTCCCAGGAAACTTTTGTGCTATACAGAGGGGCTCACCAGCACCCCGAGGCACCCTTCATACACCCTTAAAGTAAGTCCATATCAGACTCGCTGAGGACCGATAGCCCTGAATCCCTGCGGTGCTGTCACATATCTCACCCACACCAAGAGGGACCATCGGGTTATATTCAAGATAACTGGAAACTGTGAAATTCAATCCCGAGAATTTACTATTTCCAACCAGTGAGCATTGCATTTGTTTGCCTAAAGGGCCACTGTGCTGTTTTCAGTTTAATCGTTCCAGTTTTGCAAGCGTCGATGCATTCATCTTCTCAAGGCTAGATTACTCCAATGCCCTTTTTACTCCTTTTTTTTTTTATTACTCATACACTCAGATCACTTCACTGGCATCTGATAAAATACAGAATGGACTTCAAAATGTTGCTCGCTGTTTAGAAATCATTCGAAGGCCGTGCTCCTAAATGCATCCGTGACCTGCTCAGTGCTTACAAACCCTCCAGAGCCCTCAGATCATCAGACGCTGGGCTCCAAACTGCACCCATGACCTCAAGTGACTCTGCTGAAGATGAGTCAGTCATTATGGGCCGACTCTCTGGAACAAACTGCCTGATGATGATGATGATGATGATGATGTCGTTTAAAAGCAGCTTAAGACCTACCCGTTCTCTCAGGCCGAATGCTAGTGCCTCCTAGTGCCTCCTATAAACATGTGAATAAATCTCAAAATCAAATATCAAAGAAATCACAATTGGAGCTTTGCAAGGAAACAAAATCAAATGCAAAAGAGAAAAAAAAAAATGGCCATGATTCACCAAGTCTGCTTCTTCCATGGATATTTCCTGCTGTTTCTTGACTGATGCAAGCAGTCCTTTTGTCCTTTTGCGTCCAAGTCCGGACACGACACAGTCACAGTTCACAGATATTTGAAGCTCGTTCGTGATCCGCTCCGTTTCGTGGCTCTGAACGGCCACCAGAGAGAAAATCCTCCCCTACAGAGGCATTTGAGCCCGGCCCACTGAGGACACATGAGACAATCCTGAACATGCTGATCAAGTTGGCTTTCCCTAGGATTTGGAAAACTGCCACCCACTTCTCAGCGGTGCATTTTGTGGTATCGTGTCCAGTTTTCTGTATTTCCTCGAGGCTGGAGAAAAACTCTAAAAAGAGTTGTCATTTTGGAGGCAGCCGCCACCTGCCGTAATGATGTCAGACACTTATAATTAACAATCTGAGCCTGTCAGCGGCAAAAACAAAGTCTCTCCGTGGACGCAATTTGACGGGCAAACTTTGCAGTAGGGGAGACTGGGGTAAGTTGAGCCAAAGGGTAAGTTGAGCCACCCCCTGTTGCTAGGAAACGGTAAAAAACATTGATCATTTGACCAAATATTTAGGAGGAAGGCATCATTTCATGGAGTCTGTGAAGGTAAGAACCACATGGGTAAAGTGGTTATACATTTATTTCCAAAAAAACATTTTTTACTCTTGAAAGTGAATTCAATCTATCATCAGTTTCCTGAGAATTGTGTTAAGACCAAAACAGATCATTTTAAATTTGTTTTATACATCAATTGTGGTATCTATGAGCTACAACATGAGGTCATAAACCTAGCATAAAAGTGCACCATTTTAGCTGTGGGGACTAAAAAAGTCAAAATGGTAGCTCTGGGGTAAGTTGAGCCATTTGGCCAGGGGTAAATTGACCCAGAGCCCCACACACTTAATAAGTGTATTTTGGTTGTAGCCTAAATGTCTTAAATATTAAATAAATATGAAATATCGAATGAATGAATGAATGAATGAATGAATGAATAAATAAATAAATAAATAAATAAATA
Organism: Myripristis murdjan; assembly: GCF_902150065.1. Lineage (NCBI taxonomy): Eukaryota > Metazoa > Chordata > Actinopteri > Holocentriformes > Holocentridae > Myripristis > Myripristis murdjan. Next base: position 8,519,393 of record NC_043980.1, on the reverse strand, counting down.
TGAATTACTTATTAAGTGTATGGGGTAAGTGTATTTTGGTTCAATGTGTTACGTCCACATGCGGCTCAACTTACCCCGCTCCTATGCTCAACTTACCCCATACATGGGGTAAGTTGTGCCACGAGACCACTTTTTTTGGACATGCTATATTATGGAAACAGTTATGTTTACACCCATTCTGTTTGTTTGAAGAGATGCACAACATCCTGAAATATATGCAGATATATTAGTTAGCGACAAAACTATGATTGCCTTGATGTAGTGATCCTAAATATGAAAAATGGCTCATCTTACCCCAGTCTCCCCCTAACATTTCACGTCTCTATTTGGACCCCAAAAGGTGGAAAAAATAGGGTTCAAGTTAAAAAAAAAAAAAAAACAGAATTATCCTTTAACTTTTGGTTTGGTCACTTTGTATACATTGCACATTCACATTGGGATTGGAAGCAAAAAAAAGTAATAATTTTTGAAAGCACCGGGCTTGAAATAACTTTTGGTCTCTCAGTCACAGTTCACACCACTGAGTATTCTCATTTGCTAAAACTTAAATGGAGATGAAAGGGCTGTAGAGGATGTATCTGCATGATAAGGCCGAATACAGAGAATGATGCACTTTATTTGTACCATTGCGTTACTTGCATTACGCCCGTCCCGCGCCCAGAAGTGTGATTAATAGAGTGGATATACAACGAGACAGGAGAAGAAAGTGCAACTGAGAAAAGGTTAGGGGAGGACAGGAGGACGGACGTGAATACAGATTTCTCTCAACACTGATGTGTGTTTCCGCTGCGGTCTTTAATAGTCTCGAGCAAACCTCGCCGCGCTGTGAATCTCACAGTCCTGGCTAAACACTATTTGTTTTCCTTGCTCAAACCTTCGCCAGTCACGACCTGCTTGGCATCTCTCATTAGGTGTTCATGGTCTTTTCTTCACCCCCTAGTTTTATTTTTACCCCCTCCTGACGATCACTGATGACTTCTGTTTTCTTGTCTCCTTCCTCATCTCACCCCGTGCTGTTTCATATTTGCCTTCCCGGGGTCTCTCCGTGATAAACACGTAGCGCCACATCCCGGCTTATTTTGTCTTTTTTTTTTTTTTTTGGCCGACGACAGCAGCTTGCCGGACCGCTAGCACCAGAGCCGTGTCACGTCAAATGTAGAGGGAAGCCTTCCTCACGGAGAAAGATCTGCCAGCCAGAACAGTCATGCATGCCGTTGGTGCAATGAGTGGGCAAACAGCGCTTATATAATGATAATAAAGTGGAACGTAGATAATATATGGAGAGAGAGAGCGCACACTCCTCCTTCGTTCTCGGCCTGCTGCAGGAAAAAGTGATCGCCTGTTAGTCACTCTGCTGTGCGAGTCCAATTAGGAGGAAACATACATGCACACACACACATGCAAAGGGTTATATACTGTTTATGTGTGTGTGTGTGTGGGTGTGTGTTTGACAAGGTCGCATGTCCCCAGGTAGCACGTTATCTGTGTTTTTAAGCTTCAAGCTCCTCCACTGAGAAACAGGGCAAAGAGGTCATTTCTGTAATTACTGACACCGCACCACCACCACCACCACACACACACACACACACACACACACACACACACACTGGTACCAGTACAGTAATATGAAAATGGGTTCTGAGATTTTACCACACATCCTCTCCTAAATACCATTTAGGAGCAAAGCAAACTTATTGAATTAAGTTTATGCATCATTCACACATGTACATTAAGGGTTTTATTGCCTTTTTACTGTAGTTTATTGTACTGTAGTTCCCTGACTTAATCCTTAAAGCAAGCAAGAGAAAACCCCCAAGCTGTAACATGGAAAATTGGAAGAAAACCTGAAAAGGACCACATATTATGAGAGGAATGCCTTACCATGAGAATATCATGACGAGGGTGAAAGGGTTGATTTATTCTCTGTTTTCGGTTTGGGAGATTTAAGGTTTAGTCAAGGCAAGAGCAAACTACTGTTTTAGTTCCTCCTTGAGTTGTTGTCCATAATTCAAAGTGGGTCAGGAGAAAAGAGTCCATATTTCTCGCTCAGTATAATAAACCGTCACGTCGGACTTGACAGGTGAGGCGCGTACAGTTAACGGGATTCAGACAGCGTTAATTAGACAACCTAGGATGAATGTAGGATGAATTTAATCATAAACCGCTGAATGCCACAGGACTCTTTTTTTTTTTTTTTTTATTCAGAGATAATAGGTGGCTCTCATAGTGTCTGACAACCTGGAGCAGTCAGCTCTTTCAGCAACTCATGTTGGGGGGGATGGGGAGGGAAAGGCGCGCAGGCAAAGTAAACACATAATTCCTGAATTCATATCTGATTAGCGTTGATGGAAGGAAGCCACGATTTCAGAGCGTCCAACAAGTCCAAATCTTCCTTACTCTTCACTCTCACTCTCACACTCAAAACACTCAAAGTACAAATAAATTCCAGAGATTTCTATGTTCTCTTGTGTGTTCATTTGGGGGAAAACATCATTTAGTGTGTGTTTTAATTTTCTGTGTACACAGGGTGTTGAGAGAGCAGTGGATAAGGGCAAAGTACGAGAGGAAAGAGTTCTGTGAGCCTGGCAGGAGCCTTATATATGAGCAAGGTGAGAGTGTGCGCACACACACACACACACACACACACATGCACACGTATAGAAACATTTAGGCCAACACACATATGCAAAAACACACACATACACTGACATATAATTACCAACTATAAGTACTAACATAAAAAACTGAGAAAGCATAGGTACTTGTCATACCTACACACACACACACACACACACACACACACAAATGCATCACTTGAACACACTCGTCTCTCCCACAGGAGCTAGAGACGGCATGCTGATGAAAAGGGGGCGGGACAACGGGCAGTTCCTCAGCAGGCGATTCGTCCTCTCGGAGAGGGAGGGCACTCTGAAGTATTTCACCAAATATGACGTAAGCACCGGCTATAACCTGGCTTTTATTAGCCAAGCACACACACACACACACGCACACACACACACACACACATGCACACACACACACACAAACGGATCTGCGCATAACCATGACCACAAGACAGCCCTGCCTTAATTAGATCGCATCCTGGTGACTGTAGTTTAAAGACAGTGATTTATTTGTAGCACATACACACACACACACACACACACACACTTTATAACCACATGCTTACCAAAAACCAAGCAGATTTAGGTCTTATCTCCTCTCTCCTCCGCTGTACACACTCTAAACTCTATACACACCCATTACAAACACACTCTACACTCTAAACACTCTACACACACACACACACTGAGTGTATTCAGACCAATTTAGCCAACAGTCTGTCCCGCTGTTGTCAGTGTGGCTGATTCGCTAAGCTCTCCACCAACCAAACCAATTAGAGCTTTGTTTGCTCCGGGGAAAAAAAACTGGAAAATAGACTCCTTTTCAGTATAGATTCTGTGTGTGTATGTGTGTGTGTGTGTGTGTGTGCGCGCCCATTTGCATGTGTTTGTTTTAACACATGTCCTTGCATGCATCTGTCTTTCTATCGTGAATAATTGATGTGATCCTCTTCTCGGGTGCTGTTTGCATTGTGAATATTTCATGCCTTCGTATTCTCCTGGTGTAGAACAATATCTTTATATATTTATATATATATTTAGATATATGAAAAAAAAATCTTATGTAGTCACAGCAGTGCAGAAATCAAAAGTGACTTCTCCTCGCCGCGCAGTCGGTTTACTGTTTTTAAGCCGGGGAATTTGGTCGGGCTTCAGAGGAGCCCCGGGGTGTGTAAAATATTCAGGTGAGGCGCTCCTCACCCGATTTGTTCCCCTCTCATGCCGCTTGTTCGCACCGGGGGAGTCGGCTCTCGCAACGACAGGCGGGCTGACAAACGCTATCAGAGGAAAAGTCGCTCGCCAACTGTGGCTGAGTTTGTTGATTTGCGTCGTTTAAAGTCATTTTCTTGTCTGAAGGTCAAGGTCAGACGAGGTGCACACGGCAGAAAATGGCTACTACAACGTTTTGCTTCAGCTCATTTCATGATGCAAGAAATGTATATCTTAACAAGTTCTTCTTCTTCTTCTTCTTCTTCTTCAGTTTTACCCAGTACTCGAGTTGAGGGGGGATGAGGGGGGATGGCATCCCCCCTGAAGTAAAAACGGTCAAAATCATCCACCCTGTAAAACTGCCATCCTCCCTTTTCATCAAGTGAAAAAAATTGACCATCCCCCCTGAATTTTATTTACAACTCGACTACTGGTTTTAGCATATATTTATCTGGAAAAAAGTATAAATGTGTTGAAACAAGGCAGAATAAGCAGGTCATCCCACTTGTATCAAGAAAATGAAACTTTGATTGAAGAAAATTCAAGAAACAAGTTGACTATCTCATCCCAGTGGCAGCTTTTTTCTACCTTATTTGAAGAAAAATGATATTTTAACACTGAAGATGACACTAAATGATTTGTTAAGATCAATTTTTTTTTTTATTATTTTTCCTTTACACATACATGCAGTCTCTGCTGTCAAAGCTAAAATCACTTTGAAACAGACACAATAGAACAGAATTATCTTGGACGCAGATTGATGTTTGTTGATAATATCGGTATACATTCTCATGGTTAGGAGGAGCTCACACACACACACACACACACACATACACACATCATTGGAGTAAATCAACATCTGTAGGAGGCTTTTCTTGTCCACAGGAAACTAAGACTTAGAAAACAAGAGGATTTTTTTTTTTTGTGAAAACGCTGTTATCTTTTGCATCTGCTCGTAGCGGAGACATTGAGTACGTTTACATGCGCACCATATTCCCATTCGGGTCAATATTCTGGTTAAGGTCATTTTCCGAATAAGGTGTTTATATGCGCTGCAGCAACTGGAATATTCCGTTTATATGTTACTCGGCATATTCCCGTGTTTCGGCGTACTCCACGCTCTTATTTAATGCAACACTCAACCAGCAGGGGGCAGCCATGCGCCTATAGGCGTCTGGTCTGCCAGAAATACAGAAGAAGAAGAAGATGTCGCTATTTCTGTGTTTTCTCCCATCGATATCCTCCATGATATTTAAGTCTTTCATTAGCTGAAGGCAGACTGCAGTCTCCTGGCTCTTGCTGCTGTTCGCCATGCCGTTCGCCCCGCTCGCAGTAACCATAGCAACAAAGACGCCCCAGGATTCCTTGCGAATCGAGCATGCGCAGACGTAACTGAATATTCCCGTACGGGGCATTTTTCAATTAAGGTTTACATGGCACAATATTCCGGTTGGAACAGGCATATGCCAGGGGTCTTATTCGGAATTTTCTCCAACTGGAATATGACCTTAATCTGGTTCGGTGCGTGTTCACATGAAACGTGCGCAACCGGAATATTGAGGATATTCCGAATAACACCGGAATATGGTGTGCATGTAAACGTGGTTATTGAATAGAAAAGCAGAGGCAGTTGAAATGTCCTTGCACCTGCTCTGACATGACTCAGCATTCTCAGTGATTCATGTAATTCTTTCTCTCTCTCTCTCTCTCTCTCTCTCTCTCTCTTTGATTTGTCAGTATTAAGTGATTTCCTCATCTGCACAGAGGCAAGCAGTTTAAAGAAAGGGCTTTTCATTTGTAACTTTCTGGAGGAGCTCTCAATCGGCATCTGTCTGTACGTTTTTGTCATGTGACTTTATTTTCCACAGAGATCGGACACAATTAGGACATTTTAACTTTGTTCCTGCATTTGCGCCTGCTCAGGCTCCACATTGCTGGTTGAGCCGTGGATCACTGCGCGTGATGGCGTTTTTAATCTGTCTTTATTCAATGAGGGTTGAGTGCGAATATGTGGTACAACCAGTCTTCTTGCTCAAAGGCAGCTCGCTCACTCGGCTGCGGCTCAGATTCAACTCCTCTAGTCTTCTAGTTCCTACTTTTCTATAGTAATCGCCATCAAACGCGCAGAGAGGTGTGTTTGTCGTGTCGGCTTCTGCTTTTGTTGCTGTGTCGGCATCTGCGTGTGCGGTTTGATTTTTATTCAGGTCCCTGCCTTGCATTGCACAAATTTGACATCGCAAGCAATTAGGTTTGAGGATTAACTAGGGTTAGTGCAGCGTTTTAATCTGCATGATAGGGTTAGGAAATTAAGGAACTCTCTACTTCTTTCCTTACCGCCTTCTGAGACATCTGTGATCTTTAACAGAGCAGACACACACACACACAAACACACACATATACACACATATTCACTCTCTCTGTCTCTTGTTGTTGGTGTATAGTGTTTTCCATCTGCACAGAGGCAAGCAGTTTAAAGAAAGGACTTTTTTGGTAACTTTCTCCCTCGTCATCTGTCCGTATGAATGACTCATCCTTGTTTTTGTCATCCGACTTTATTTTCCACACAAGTAGGACTTTTTAACTTTGTACCTGCGTTTGCACCTGCTCCCATTTTCTTTTTTTTTTTTTTTTCTAAAAACAGAGCAGTAACATTTACATTTTCTAAATCATCCATATGCATGGAGATGTGGTTTGTTTGTTGTTTTTTTTCCCCTTCAAAAGTCTGTTATTATTGCCATATTTTTTTCACCCGCCAGTGCAATCAATAGGATTATGATTTAATCTTAGTCTCTTCCTTCATTTCTTTCTTTTTGTGTCACACACAGTATCTCAGACACCACTGATTCCATTTGATAAGACTTTGCAGAAATGGCGCCTCTCACCATTGCATTGTGGTATATTCAGAATTAGCTGTCTTCTTCTTCCTCCTCTTCTTCTTCTTCTTAGCAGCAGCAGTAGTAGTAGTAGTTGCAGTAGTAAATTTTTTTCAGTTTGCAAGGAGCTGCCAAAAAATTGAAGTGGTTGGAGAGATAAAAAAAAAAAAAAAAAGAAACAAAAACATCACAGAAAATCCAGTCTGTAACACAGCTGCTGTTCAAACCTAAAGGCTAAAAATCGAGTTATTTCTCCGCTTTGTGCTTCCTCAGTGGAGCTGCGCGCCGAAAGTCAAACAGTCTCACGTGCGCGACTCCAAGGCGATGCTCCCAATTAGCGAAAGCAAAGTGTAAGCGCCACGCTTTCCGGAGTGTAATTCCTCCCGCCGACGAGTCGGGTTATCGCGAAGATGAAGCAATCAGACACGTTCACTTGTGACGCCTCGCCCTCTAGCAGCAAATTCACCAAGCACGGCGTGAGTGTGATGTTAATTTGACCTCAAATCGCCACGTTTACTGGAGTTCATTTTGAGCTGATCCAGAATCGCAGAGCAGGCGCTTCTGTTGCTCAGTGGGTTCCAGTTCTTCCCTTGAATTACAAACCCTCTTTCTCTCTCCCTCACTCACACACACTCACACAAACACACACTCACGCTCACTCCTCTCCCCTCCAGGCTAAGGAGCCCAAGGCGGTGATCAAGGTGGATACCATTAATGCAACCTTCCAGCCCGAGAAGATTGGCAACCCCAACGGCCTGCAGATCACCTACCTCAAAGACTACAGCACCCGCAACGTCTTTGTCTACCACGACAGCGGCAAAGTCAGTACCATCAAAAAAAAAAAAAAAAAAAAAAAAAAAAAAAAAAAATCCTCAGCTTAACAAGTCTCATGCTGAGTCTTAAAATCGTCTTTTTAAGGGCTATAATAATCCTTCCTGTCTTGTTTGTGCATGCTGTGTTTTAGCCCTGACTCGAATTCAGATCAGCAACTTTAGGAATAGAGTCAGTGTGTCTGTGCGGTGCAAGAAAATCACCGTCTTCACAAGTCATTTGGTCTCCTATCCAGTGTCAAAAACAGTGTTTTTCTTGGAATAAGCGACAAAAATCAACCAGTAGGATGCGAAAATCGAATTCCTTCAACTAGAATTTTCTTGAATCAAGTGGGCTGATCTGACTTTTTCTGCCTTGTTTATTTATTCTTGTTACCAGAAATATTCCTGGAACAAGTAAAAATACATTGGAAACACGTGAGATGATGTCATCCCACCGGCTGACAAACAAGATTACAACACTGGATATGACGCTGAGTGACTTAAGACGGCTATTTTTTGCAGTTGTGGTGTGGTTAGGGTGTGTGACAGGACCCCCAGTTTCAGTTCCTCGTACCCCACTGGTTTGAAAAGCAGTGGAGCAAATTAAAGCTCCAGACTAGAAAACATACAGCGATGTTCACCTACTTTTGATTTCTAACCTTGTAAAAAAAAAAAAAAGAGAATTTTTGGTTCCTATATATCCCTAAAACATTTCAACATATGTGTTTATATGTGGAGCTAGGGCTTACTGTCATTTTATTGGTTTATTGATAAGCATAATTATTGTCTTATATGTCAAATAACACGTAGATCTTGACGAACACCTCGAGAAATACAGTGGTAGATTGCATTGCATTAACAAATCACTCTTAGGTCTTCAAGTGCAATTTCTTTTAGTACAGTCACAGCCAAAATACTAAACAAATCCTAAAAAAGCCATTAAAAACTTAAAATTGATTGGTTCCATAAAAATACATAAGAAATTTTTTAGTATTGGGTCATTTTGGTACCAGTGATGAAGGTCGTTCTTTTTATTAAAAGACACATTTTTTGTTGCCAAGCTTCGTTTCTATATAAAGCCAGCACATCTGAAAGTTCTTCAGACACAAAAATGGCTAAAACAAGGAACCTAACGCAGGAAACACGCCTGAAGATAAAGATTCAACTGTCAAGAATTTAGTTTTGTTAGTTTTTCTTGTAAACAATAAACAAAAAAATATAATTTGTATTTGTTTGTATGTGTTTAATGCAGCCACACCTTTTGAAACACAAAAAAGATTTTTCCAAAAATATTTCATGATCATATTTGAGATTGTGAGATTGTGTAAAATTTTAAGGGTGTCCGAAAACTTTTTTCCACCACTGTACATGTGTGTGTTTCACATCTCATAAAGTCGCACAGTAAGATGCACACACACCCACCACATGCAGGTACTGCCGGTTTGATCACAGTGTTGAAATATTTTAGGTTTGGCAGCTCCAATAGTGGTCATCGGTGTAGGGAAACTATTTTGCGGTAATGTAATTAAGTAAAGGATATGATGTTACTTTTCTCAGAGTTTTGCAGAGTACTTAACTAACATAAATAAGAACCACAGGAAGCATCGGGCTATATACTGTCTTAAATCTACAGGACCATGAGACAGGCAGCAGCATTAACTGGTAAATCTCTGTCTATCATCGAAAGCATGACTAAATGTCTGAATGTCCAACTAAATGGCCGAGTGTGCGTGTAGGGAGTGGGAGTGACTTAGATGAAGCATTAAATCTCAGCTGGGTGCTGTCTGAGCTGCTCTGAGTTCAAATGTTTGACTAAAGCCTGGTCACTCCCAAACCTAAATAAGCTTTTATAGCCGTGCACCTACATTTGAAATTGATTTTGCTCTAAGGACTCTGATTTGAGAACATATTTTGGATTCTGTTAAGCATCAAATTGTTTAGATGAACACTGGCAAATCCATTAAAATGATTAACTGAATTGAATAACAGTGAAATTTAACAGTTTAACAGGATTCCTGGGGATCCCACTTTGAAAACCACTGCTTTACAGCGCACACAGTGCCAGTAGCCCTATCAGTCTTGGCAGAAACAACACGGTGCATGAAGGTTTGCCTCTCTGTGGCATATGATATTGTATTTTGAAGCGCGGTGCACACAGGCCTGCAGACCGAAAAGGCTGGGCCCCTGAAGAGCTCAAGTGAATGGGCCCTCCCCTTGCTCCTCCCCTGCTTTACTCACATCACCTGAGTGTCAAAGTGAAGAAATACAGTGAGGCGCAGGTGAACAGCTTGAGAGGCTGGGACACTCTCAAGGTTTTCGCCTGAGGTTTTTTCATCCAAGCACCGGAGAAGGGGAGATACACAGGCAGTGCCTCTGTATTTTCTCTTCTGCCAGTAGATGGGAAAAAGGTTGAGCCTCCATGGAGCTTTCCCCTTTTTCCTCCTTTATGGTCGGCCCTGTGTGCACACTGCGAAGAGTCTCCATCTAAACAAGTAATCTAGTCTTTAGTTTTGAAATCTTGTTTTTTTTATTAAAAGACAGTAAAAAATCTGCAGGTGGGATGAGATGACCTGACTTGTTTTCCAATGCTAATCAACTTGTTTGAAGAATTTTTGTCAGTCAAGTGTTGTTTTCTTGATTGTACTGAGCTGATCTGCCTTGGCTCTGACTCTGCCTTGTTTCAACATATTTATACTGAAACAAGTGAAACTGCGTCAGGAAAAAGTGGGATTATCTCACCCCACTGGCTGTTTTTTCCCCTTGTTTTAGGAAAAGCAAAATTTTTTAACACTGAATAAAAAACTAGGATTCATTTTTTGCAGTTAAGACAAAAATACACCATAAATGCCACATCATATTGCATTGCAACAGACATGCTGCTACTTAGAAGAACCAACAGAGAAGTCTGGCTCGGGAAGACCTTACTCTTACTTTGTCAGATTTTATCTACAAAGACTTTTTTAAAATTACATTTGACTTAATGTTTTTCCTCAGCTTTCAGCAAAGAGCAAAAAGCAGCCCCGAATCAACCCAAACGATGATTTGTTGTAAAGGGTAAATTATGATGATTATCATTATGAAACAACATGAGAAACGGGGTCGTGATAACATTTTTGGCCCTCGCTGTTTTATCGTCGGAGTAGAGAGACGATGGGATCAAAGGCCTCTGCTGTGTCTTAGATGACAGATGGAGGCAAATTAAAAATCAGAGGAATAACTTCACAAAGTCAAAGACTCTCTCTCTCTCTCTCTCTCTCTCTCTCTCTCTGCCCATTAGGAGATTGTAGATTGGTTTAATTCAATTCGGGCGGTTCAGCTTCACTATCTAAAGGTGGCTTTCCCTGGGGCTACGGATGCAGAGGTGAGCGTGCCCACACACACACACACACACACACACACACACACACACATTAGATATGCACCATTTGGAATAAGATGAAATGACCGCTGAAATGAAAACAACAATGAAAAAAAACAACAAACAACAAAATGATGTATTACTTGTAACTTTTTTTTTAAAATGAACATACAGCATTTAGGAAAGAAAGCCCTCATTTGCTCATGCTATTATTTACTTACTTACTTTCTTACTTTCTTACTTACTCATTTACTTGCATACTTATTTACTTACTTACTTACTTATTTACTTGCATACTTACTAACTTACTTATTTACTTACTTACTTATTTACTTGCATACTTACTTACTTACTCACTTATCACTTATTTACTTATTTACTTACTTACTCATTTACTTACATACTTACTTATTTACTTACTTACTTGCATACTTATTTACTTACTTACTTATTTATTTACTTACTTGCTTACTTACTTACTTTCTTACTTTCTTACTTACTCATTTACTTGCATACTTATTTACTTACTTACTTACTTATTTACTTGTATACTTACTAACTTACTTATTTACTTACTTATTTACTTGCATACTTACTTACTTACTTATTTACTTACTTACTAACTTACTTATTTACTTACTTACTTATTTACTTGCATACTTACTTACTTACTTATTTACTTACATACTTACTTACTTATTTACTTACTTACTTGCATACTTATTTACTTACTTACTTACTTACTTACTTACTTACTTACTTACGTATTTGCTTGCCTGTTCGTTTCAGCTCATGCCAAAACTGACCCGGAACTTTCTGAAGGAAGGATGGATGGAAAAGACAGGGCCCAGGGCAAGTACACACACACACACACACACACACACACACACACACACACACTCTTTCTGTCTCTCTCACACACACTCCAAACAGTCAAGCTTAATTTCATCATATGTCCACTTTCCCCTCTCCCTCTCTGCCACCTTTCTTCCCCTCCATCTCCTCCTGCGCTCCTCCCAGCGCTCCACTAACCTGATTTAGTGGGTGACTTTGTCAGATTTACAGCAGGTGTTTCAGCCCTCAGTCAGTGGAGCTGCTTTGGTGGGTGGGGGTTTACTACTACAGGGCAACCGTAAGTGCCACAAAGTTCATCCGGCTGCATTAATATTTCCAGGAAAGTCGATAACCCGAGTTATTAGATGGCTCTGTCGCATGCTCAGCTCTGATTGGTCAATCATGGCAGTCTGCGGTCCGATATTTCTGAATAATGACCGTCATTATGAATAACTGACCATTGCTATGTCATTTTTTGATATGGTCATGTTTGTTTTATTACTCCAAACATTCCACTCCGCTCCATTAATCAGTCGAGCTAACAACGACACTTGCTGGGGCCAAGAATTCATTACAGCATGGATACCAATTTATCTGGGAACGTTAAATGTTTGATTCATATGCCCTGTAGGTGCAATGAGAGGAAAAATACTGTACATATATTGAGGGTATGATTGACTAATTTTGCTTTTTTCCCACATTTGTATGTACAAGATACAGCATGTTCCCTCATTTTAATTGAATTGTTTTGGTTCATTTCTGAAAAACATAGTTTGTACTCTCATTGTAATTAAATTGTTTTTGGGTAATTCATGCGCACATGATGCATTTTTTTCCCCCTCATTTTGTATCTGTACATGTTTTGTGGTCAAATGATACATTACAAGAGGAGTTTTTTTTTTTTTTTTTTTTTTTTTTTTTTTATCTAACTTATCATGATCTACCCATTACGGGAAAACTATTTACAACGTAATTACCTCCTGTTTATTATTTATTGACACAAATGAAGCCCTGAAGGGTGAAAGGACCTCTTCCAACTTGCGATAATTCAACATACTCAGTTAACACACCTCCAGGCAAGAAGAAATTAAGGCATGTGGGGTTTTCCTTCCATGTTCAGTGACAGTCATCCAGATAGACACAGACTCTTGCTACATGTTGCTCTTCCCTGTCAGTGGTTACCTGTCTCTTGTAACCCAAATATTAGGAACACAAGGTGATAATTTCATGATTTCATTTATCGTTAATCTTGGTGGAATTAAAATGTAATCCAGGACGTGAAAACTGTTTGATGCATAATGACTGGAGAAAATTACTTACCAGGGTTTACTCGCTCACAAGAAAACAGCTACACAGTTTTTTTTTTTTTGACATTTAAGCGGTACCTTATTTTCCTGAGAATGTAGGGCGGCTATGATTGTGTCCATTTGTAATTTCAGTCAGTCTTCTGGAGGGTTACAATATCGTAATCCTGAATGATGTCACTTTATGTCCCTCCCAAGTAGAGTCATCGGTGTGTGAAGTCAGTGTTGACGAGGAATTCAAGCCAGAAAATTTCTAGAGAGTTTCTTCCAGGGTGGCTTAAGAAAACATTTGTTCTGAATGGGATGAAAAAGGGTCCCGAGAAAATAGTTACCCGTCACTAGACCTCCCGTGGTAAAACTAATACCATCTGCAGAGGGCTGATTACAGCTCATTTTAATTTAATTTTTTTTTTTTTTAAATCAATTTTATCCGTATTCACATGGGATTAATAGCACCTGGGCGTGTGAAGTGATTTGTAATAATTACGAGAGCATCAGTGGTTTTAATCCCATGCATCCTATCTATAAATCTGCTTATTGTGAGTCTGACTCACTGATAAATTATGTGGTTCTTGTGCTTTTTGTCAGCTGAGTCACAATAGTCAATTAGCCCTGGGTAATTTTGCATAGTGCACCTGGAAGTAGACATATGTGGATCTCTGACAGATCCTCACGCCTCATATATCTTACAAGTGTGCCGTCACTGTTTCCACGGCTCTGCGGTTTGCTTTTCAGTTTAAAGACCGAGACTTATTTGCACACAAAACCCGATCCAGGTCTGGCGTGAATTGTGTTTTCGGAGTGAATTTCCATTTAACAAGTTGGACACCGTTCCCTCCATCAGCTCTCCCCATGTGATCCCTTCTCTCTCCCTCCTGGCTTTAATTGAATAAGAGTTGGGCTAAGAGGCTAACTAACCAAGCTGTCAGTGCAGCTGCTTTCCTCTGCTGCCTGACAGACCCGTTCAGCCGACAGGCAGCTGAGGAGGCCTGCCCGCCACCGTGAGTGTCTGTCTGTCTCTTGGAGAGGCAAGAAAAGGCTTCCAGCTGGGGATAAACTTAATCCTCAGGTGTCAAACACACACACACACACACACACACATACACACAAACTGCAGACCGTCGGTATTTAAGCACACTCACAAAGAAACATTTGTAGATGTGCATGCCGACATAAACACTCACACGTACAGTGACTTGTCAGGATGCGAACACAGACACCTTCACAAGCAACCCGATACTCGTTTAGCATTCAGACAGACAACCACATGCACAGACACACACACACACACACACACACACACACACACACATACAGACTTGTTTTAATCTCCCCATGTCAGGCTGAGAGATGAAAGGGCTCACTAACCTGCTGCGTGGGGCTGATTTGCTAAATGGATGTCATAATTCATTTCCCTCACACACATGCGAGACATATTTGCGAAAGGAGTCATACGCGAATTGAGAAGGGAGCAGTCGGTTATGCAGGCTTATGCCACAACGAGAATATCAAACACTTTTATGAGGATGATTTGGCAGCAGTCGGGGACCTGAACGTCCTCATTATTTGAAGCTCGGCTGTCTGAAAGGAGCCCGGGCTGCTTCCGCACTTCAGTAGCCTCTCCAAAGTGGCTGTGTTTCTCATTCTTCGATAGCTGGCTTTCACCGGGGATTTGAAAACGCTGCATTAATGTAAACTTTCATCCTCGACAACAAGTTTTTCCCCTCTCGTTTCATTTCGAGTGCGTTGTGCAGGTGGTGCAGTAAGCATTCAGCCGGGGCTGTCAGGTGGAAAACCAGTTGACGCCATTAAACACTCAGACAGAAAACCATATGAGTCTTTTTTGAAGTTTTCCACTTTCATATACCATATTTCACAGGCTTAGCTTCATGTGCATTCACAGTGAAATGACAACACAAGTGATGTTAAACACTTACATGCCAAGCAAACAGTCTGCTACTTTGCTGTTGCTTTAGAAATGGAACAGTATTCTTGACAAAATAGTTAAAATACAAGCAGGGAGACATGTGGTCAATCTATATGACATAATTTTAGATTTTAAGTAAAGTGAGCTTGCAATTTCTGTTTATTTTTTAGCCTGTCATGATGACTCTTACACATTATTTGGCTGTTTCTCATATAAGAAAACTATAAAAACAAATTAAGTGCAGAATCTTCCAGATCTGAAGGCTAGACAGACATCAGACTGTGGTACAATGCTGCTTTGTAATGCTATACAATGTCTCTCTCTCTTTCTTTCTCTCTCTCTCTCTCTCTCTCTCTCTCTCTCTCCTCTCTTTTCTCTCTTTTCTGTCTCTGCAGCAAACAGAAGGCTTCAAGAAGCGCTGGTTCACTCTGGACCACAGGCGGCTCATGTACTTCAAAGATCCCCTGGTACGGCATTTTTACACACACACACACACACACACACACACACACACACACACAAGCCTGCATAATGGCAAACACTCCAGCCGTGATTGTTCTTTTGTTGCATGTTTACTCTTTAGGCATTTAGCTTGTGCTCGTGCCCCGAGTGAATAAACCTTCAGTTCCTAAACCACAAACAACGTTTTTGGTTTTGTCGTCCTCAGAAGTCGCTGCGGTGGCTTCCTCCCAGATGTTGACTTAGGTTTATTTTGGTTTATATTAATCTTTTCTGCATGTAGCTGTGATGATTATTAATGAAGGAGGAGTGTCTGGATATTGATTTCTTGTTGTGTGTTTTTCTTCTTAAAAATCTACCAGCGGGATGAGATAATCCCACTTGAAGGTCAGAAATACAACTTGGGGCCAAAACTAACAGGCAGCCAGTGCAAAGATGTGAGAATAGATATAATGTGCTCTGGTTTTCCTGGCAGTTGAATTTTGGATTAATTGTAATGAGGAAAGAGACTTTTTGCTGCATACGGAGAAAAGGGAATTGCAATAATCTGGCTGCGATGATTGACTGTTTCAAGGTTTTTGATAGACAGAAATGGCTCAATTTTAGAAATTTTTCTGAGTTGAAAAAAGACTGTATGGCTTATTTGATGTGGCTGTTCAAAGTGAGGTTGCTGTTAAATAAAACACTAAGGTTTCTACACTGTGGAGTAATAAGATGCAAGTATGAACCTCCTAAGTTCATTCTCGGTGCTGGAGGAGTCGGTGCCAATTAAGAAAAGGCTATTTCAGTCTTATTTGAGTTGAGTTGAAAAGAGTTTTGAGCGATCCATTTATGAATGTCCGCAAGGCAGTTTAAGAGTGAAAAAGTTTAATTTAAGTTCCTGGGGTCTCCGGAGGTAAACCTGGGTATCATCTGCATAAAAATGGAAATGGATGCTGTGATCTAATGAAATGTCCTGTTAGCAGCATGTAAATGGTGAACTAAATCGGGCCAAGCACTGAAACCTGAGGAACCCCACAATGCAGAATAGAAGTAGAAGACCTAGACTCAGCAGTACCAAGACAGAAAGTCCTGTCTGTGAGGTTCAACTTAAACCATTCAAGGACTGTGCCACTGATGGCCACCTGCTGCTCTGAACTGAACAAGATGATGTCCTGAGATCTAAGAGCTAAAAGTCATTCATGACCGTAAGAAGGGCAGTTTCTGTGCTCCAAAACCTGATTGGAAAAATTCAAACCCTGATCATTCATAAAGGCCAAAAGTTGATTTGCCAGGACTTTGGCTAAAAAAGTTTAGAGATTGAAGTGAGTCTGGGTGTCTTTAGCAAGGGTTGCGTCAGTATAAATGGACAAATTGAGTTAAAAATTTATTTAAAAAATCAAACAGGGAGAATGTCCAGAGGACAGGGGGAGGAGTTCATTTTGTTGGGTTGTGAGACAAGGTCAAAGTGATCAAAACAAGTATTAGGCCTCGTGGGTAAACAAACTGACGGGGGAACAACGGATGAGGGAATAATCTGGGAAAAGCAGGAGCCCTGTTGAGTAAAAAAGTTTAAAAAGTCATTGCAGGCTTCAGGAAAAGTGTCCACAGAAGGCACCAGGGGAGCATCAGTGGCAGAGCTTACATTGTTAAAAAGCACTTTAGGATGAGAACTATTACATTCGATAGGATTAGAGAAATAGACATGCCTAGAGTTTTTAACCTCTTCATTGAAAAGCTTCATCAGAGCCTTAAGGTCCTCATGGTGGCCAGGGAGTTTAGAGGCCTTCCACTGACACGCTGCCTTGCAACAATTCATTTTAAAACACAGAAACTTTCCTTTAACCAGAACTGGGACATGCTTTTTGCTTTCCTGGATCTAAATGGTGTAATTTCATCAAGGATGAAACTGCAGATAATGAATTTAGTTGGATGCTCATCCATTGATAATAAAGACTCTATTTCACAAGGAATAGTATTATAAACTTTACTAAAAGCATTAGCAGAGGCAGAATTAAAAACTCTTGACCACAATGAAGCATTTAAGCAGCTAAAACAAGCAGGTAAAACCAGAAATACAAGGATCAGAGCAAAGACTGTAACATAAAGCAAGATCAGGAGTATGACCCTGACAATGAGTGGGACCTGTCGGTTAGAGAGATAAATCAAAAACAGGTTAAAAATTCAGCACTTAGACTGCTAGAGGTGCGGGAGACATGAAAGTTAAAATCGCCTTTAATTAAAATATCGTATCATGGTATGATTAAAGTAGAAGGCACAGACAGTGGGTATCCCCCTGAAGTATATATGAAAGTATTTTGACAGAGAAAAACAGTCTTAGGTCAATGCAAAGAAAGAGCAAAATTACTCCTACAGAAACCAGCTACCTTTCCCCCCTTACCCTAAAGTTTAGGTTGGGGGGAAAAAGAATAAAAGGCTTCAATTAGGGGAGTAAAATCCTCAGCACCCCAAAATTCTGTTATCATACAAAAGTCCAGATTCAGTGATAAAATGAAATCATCGCACACAAATAACTTATTTATCTTACACTGAATAGCCCTGTCTTGAATATATTTGGGGCAGTGGAAATAATATAGGCCACCAGGGAATATGAATGAGAAAAGGCCACAGAAAAGGCTAGCGGGACCCTTACTGTTGTAACATGAGCTGGGGAGAAACTAATCTGTGGAAAAGGGTCATGCTGAGGGTTGTGTAAATGAAAAACAGGATAAAAAGAATTAAAAGCTATAAAATAAATAAAGTTATCAACCCGCTGCTTGGTTCCTGTCTTGTTTGGATGGTGGCCATCCATTCTGTAGAAGCTGCTTGGTCCATAAATAATAAAATTGCTGATAAAATTGTATCCTGCTGCTGAAAAAAAAAAAAAACATTGGCAGCCAGTGGTGGAGATTTTCAACCAGAAAATGAAACTAAATGACTTCTTAAGATGGAGATTTTCATAGAGTGTGTTGTGTCCTTGACATAAACTTTTTGTCTGCGTTTGGGGTGTGTAATTGCTGTGTTGTCACTTGTATTCATGGTGTGTATTTGTGTGTGTGTGTGTATGTGTGTTTGAGTTTCTCCAAGGATGATTAATAAAGTGTACCCAATCTAATCTGAACCTAGTAAGGACTATAAGGGTCAGAGCCGCAGCAGTTTGGCAATATTTGTATGACAGAAGAGCGGGGAAAATCTAAAAAATGGGCACCATGTGGAGTTGCAGAGGGCATTTTTATTTCTTAAAGCAAATCAGAGGGAGTACAGGAAGTTTGCGAGAGGACATGATTCACTGGGGAGAGGATGGCAGGAGTGCATAGATTTTTTTGTTATGATTTACCTCAGTGTGACTTGACTGAGTGTTATGGAGCCATGTCTGACACAGGACTCCTCAGTGCACAAACCTGAGCAATCCCAGGCACCGGAAGGTGAGAGAAGTTGCTGAGGCGAGACTCGGCGGCATCGGTGTCATCGCAACAATTCGTAACAGTGAAGTTTTTTATTATTGCAGCACTTATCACACACACTTTGCACCCAGCTTTGCGAGGGGGCGGCTCGGATTGCCCAACACTTGGCTAAGTAGACGGCAGATAGCCAATGCTAAATTAGCCCTGCATTGTTGCTGATGCAATAGTTCAATAGCGAGGTGCAAGAATTATAGGTGATCCTGTAAGGGACTGAAATGTTCAACTTACCCCAAGAGTGTTAGACAAGGAAAACGGCTAGATGAAAGGAAGAGGAAGTGATGAGCGGTTGTAGACTGGGAATACGCAGTAGAAGCTCAAAGCTACTGCAATATGATCACTTGGATATTTTGTAAATTATGCATGTGAAATATTGAGTTTATGGCCATTATTAAAGACAACAACTACATTCCTACTTTTTGCTTACAACAGAGTGACATTTCGCGAGAAGGAATCACCTCTACTTATGAAACACCGATGTAAAGGACATAATTGCTTTCCAAAAATGGATATAGCTGGGCAGCAGGATGGAGTGGTGAGTAGGGAATCTGCCCTTCGACTGGAATGAGCAAATAGGAGCCACTCATCTTGACAAGCACCCATCCAGCTGAAACATGGCCATGAGCAAGACGCTGCAATGCTGATCTGGAGCTGAGCCTGACCTCGCTCTGCAGGGAGGCGGGCAAAAAGGGAATTTCCCTGCAGCGATCAATAAGCATCATCTCAAAAACTTATATTATAGAGGGCTTGACACTTTCTCTGCACTACATTTCAGAGGAAAATATTGTACTTTTTACTGTTACTGTGTATTTGCACTATAGGTTTTTACATGCAAAACCTTAAATAGAGGTAGCTTTAAATTAGAAGTGTATTTTTGTGTGTGTGTGTGTGTGTGTGTGTGTGTGTGTGTGTGTGTGTGTGTGTGTGTGTGTGAAGACAGCTCTGTGTTCCCTCAACGCAAAAGAAAAACATATTCTCCATACCTCTTATATTGAAAAAATACTTAATCAGATGTTCAATAAATAATGGTTGAAACAGTGTTGCCGTTCAAGCTGCTTCAAAGATCTTATTGCTTGTCAAACACGCTTTTTATTAACATTGCAAAACTCACAAAAGTGTAGTATTAGTGTTGGCATGAACAACATGAGACACATACATAATATTTGCAGCATACAACAATCCTGTGTTATCACGTTCAACATAAAAAGAAGAATAATGTCCATAATGTCCATGTCCTCTGGTGTACCATGAAAAATGCATAATCTGATTGTACATGATCAGCAAATAATATCTGAAATGCTGTTTGAAAAAATGAAAATAAATTACACCGGGGAATTACAAGGCCTGGGCACATAAGACCTTAGGAACACATATACTGTCCCCTCAATAGTTTAACACTTTGAAATTAACCATTCTTCACAATGACTGCCTATATGTTTCACAATTAAATACATTTTACTGCTAATGCTTCTATACTGCCTAAGTGTAATTTCAAAAGTAGGACTTTAACTTTCAATGGAGTAAAAGTTTGAAGAACTTTTTCCACCAATGTCCAGCTTATATTTTGATAATGTCAGTTTGTAGGCCAGCTAGCTATGGCATATGGTCAACTAATATCAGTGTCTTGATTTTGGCACATTGGATTTGGGCACAAGCTAAAATATATAATGCAAGTGAACTTTAGCATTAATCGTGGCCGGATTGTCGCATTGTGAAATTAGTCTGTCGGCTACCTGTCAGCTGTTTGTTTGGGTAAACTGACTCTTCTGAAGCTGCAGGAAGTGTTTGGAAATAGAGTGTAAGACTAAACTAAAGAAAGACAAGACGTTTGAATAGCTCCTTTGTCCATCCATTCATGTTTTTCCTGACCTTCCTGAACTGAACTTCACTTACAGTCTGTTTTTCAAGTGGGCCCACATCTCTTGGCCAGCTGCCATTCAACCATTAATTCTCCAACTGCACAGCCTCCATTATTAGCAGCTGGAATAATAATTCAGAACCAATATCCTCAGTTGTATTCATTAAATAATGAATTTATTGTGGGTAACACATCATCTAGCATTGGATGAGGTTGTTCTGTATACTGTATATTTTACTCCTCTTCCCCTCCCTGTGTCTTCAGGATGCCTTTGCTAAGGGCGAGGTGTTCCTGGGGAGCAACGACCATGGCTACAGCGCCGCCCCCGGTTTGCCCGCCGGAACCCACTGCAATGGCGCCTGGCAACACGGCATCACCATAGAAACACCCGAGCGCTCCTTCCTGTTTACCTGCGAGACAGAGAGTGAGCAGCAGGATTGGGTGAAACACTTCAACGATGTCATAAGTAAACCGATGTCCCCTCAGGAGTACACCAGTAAGAATTTGAAAGTTTTAATGGTTATCATTAATTTATTAGTTGTCAGCTCTTTATATGGGTGTTTACAACGGGCTGCTACTTTTTGTGAAGCTGTTTTTTTTAAATATATTTTTTATGGCACTTATGCTTTATTGGATAGTTACAGTACATGGAGACTGGAAAGATAGGGCAGATATTCAGTAAAGGGCCCCGGTCCATCAAATAGTTTTACTCTCCTATAAGCCAAGGTGGAATAATAGATGTACAACAATGTGTTAATACTTTATGTTTACATTTTTTTCAATGAAATAAGAGGCTTTATACCTAATTGTTTATCACAAGTCACTATTTAATAGTCAAAGCACAACTGTCACTCTCATAAGTGAAAAATTAACACCATAAACTGAACACTTGTGGGTGAAGGTCTGCTGCACCTGATGACATGTGTTGTGGACAAATTTGAAATTTGAATTTCAAAGGGCCAAAGTTGGCAGAAAACAGAGCCATACCCTCTGACCTGAACGCTCATTGCAGGCAAGAAAAAAAAAATAGTAATACCCAAATGGAGGAAGGGATAAAATGGAAGAAATCTTGGGATGGGTTACAGGGAGAGGGAAGCCCCCTCCAGACCAGACCCTCACATAATATGCTCAAGGATAAGTCATCATGGCCCTGTGTTGCTGAATCGACAGAGCATGACCTTAATAATACCACCAGGGTGAGATGCTCCCACTTGGCCACCCATGTTAAAATATATGCATTCATATTAGTGTTAGAAGATCTGGTTCTTACTGGTATGGGTTGTTTTCATGGTGTTTTTATGATCCTTTGGCCCTTTTTCTTTTCCTACACTTGTTTTTTTTTCCTCACACATTTTCATACCCAAAGCGCTCAAGTTTTTTGTCTGTTTCTTCACTCGCAGTATTACTGCACTTTTAGCCAACCGATAACACACTGTGTTTTATGTGAATCTTCTAACTTTGGGCTTTTTATGTATTTTCCAGTGGAAGCCCTGTTCAAGCACAGGCATTGATGGACCAGAGGCCCGTGGGACTGTCTCCTCCCTCCGCTCAATTCACCTCCAGTCTGACACAGCCCTTGTACCAATTCTATCAGAGGCTCCTCTCCTCAGTACCTTGGGGAAGATGTAGTAAAGTGATGCAATCTGGCCTTCTTCACTGGTGTGCTCAGGTTAGAGTCTGTAGCTGAGTCCCAGAGTAGTGACTGCAAGGTGTTCTCTCTTGTTGTGCTGTTAAAAATCTAAACAAGAGGACCAAGGCACCACTCACTTAAAAAAAAAAAAAAAAAATGCATGTGGCCAAAATAAATGTGTAAGTGTCTTTATTGGCAATTTTTACCAATAGCTGACAAGCATTTCTCAATACAGAAAGCATATTTTCAAAACTCCTTCACTCAGTTGGCATAGCAGCAGTTTAAACTATGGATAACTTTTCATTGCTCTGACACAAAATGCATTCAGTGACTACATGTTCATTAGCATCATCATCATCATGCATCATCAGAAACATATGGTGTATGATATAGCCTATCCTGTAATGCCACTGGTTGGTAGCATTGCTAGAGAGAGAACTATGTTCACAATTTTGAAAATATGACTTCTGTGTTGAGAAATGCTTGTTAGCCATCAGTAAAAACTGTGATGGTAACATAGTAATCAGCAAAGATTTTTTGATATGTGACGTCTTTATATGCTCAGCAGTTGTGCACTCCCTCCCTGGTGATCACCTGTCAATCAAACAGTGTGGCCGGGACTTTGATATCTTTTTTCCTTGGATTTGCCGTTGATGAAGATTGAGTTTATTTAGGTACTGGCCTCTTCATGTCTGTAATCACCTAGTTTTTGTTTGTTTGTTTGTTTGTTTGTTTGTTTTTTTTAAGGATTTTTTCCCAGGAAGAAAACCCTACTTTGGGAGACACTGGGTATTTAAAAGAGCAAATGTAAATGCTTGCAAACTCTGATGTTGCACCTGAGCTGTCGGTACTGATGATATGTGAGGAAATGATGGTCAGATGGGTGAGAAAAGGACTATCATCCAGGCAGGAAACAAACTTCTCACGCTTGTTGCTGTGATGATGGGAGGATTCAGAATTCCACTTGGGAAAAAAAATGGCTTTCACTGTGATATACTCTTCACTGTGCTGTTGCAATCCAAATGGTCACCAAAGATTTTGGTTTTAGCCAATTATCTAGGCAATAGTCTCAGAAACACTATCAAAAGCAGTTTGTATCATTCAGCATGGGCTTTAGTATTTTTTATGGTTTCTCTTGAAAAATGAGCAGATTTCAAGTTTATATGTTAGTTTCTGAGATATCGGTACTTATGAAAAATGTGTACTGGAAGGTCTATTACTGTAAGGAGAATTGTCAGTGCATTTGGATGCAAAGTTGAAAACACTGAAGGTAATAGATGGTCCAACAGCGCCTCTGTGTGGCACTTGCCCAGTAAACATAATAAGTATGTTTGTTTAAAAATCAAACTATTTTTTTCTGTTTGTTTCATAGACATTACACCAACCATTTGATAAACTATAGAGCAAGGAATATTTTTAGCATTTTTTTTTTATTATGACAGAGAGAAAGAGATATTCACATTTTTTGTACATGTGATGTCACACTTTTCTAATGTCACACATTTCTCTAATGAGGCATTTTTATGTTAGACTATAGATAACTGACATTGCATGCTTTGTCATTCATGATCACTAATAAAACTACCTGTGGCATTTGTGGTGTTTCCCATTGTTTTGAAAGTCAAGGGATATTCTATGTACAAATGGTGTTGTATGCAGCAATCATTATAGTAATTCAGAAATATATTGAAGCTATCCATCAAGAAGAGTTGCTTTTGTTTTCACACTCTCGAAATATCAGGCTGAAAGTGAGCTATCCAAAAACCTTATGCCATTCCAATCTCCAATATATGATCTAACCTAAATGACAAAGTTTGATTTTATCCAAGAAAAAGATGTATGCTGGTAAAAGATGAAAATAATGCAACACAACACTAAAGCTGTGGAAAAATAACCCTAAATTGGAATTAAAGGGCAATCAGAGAGCAGGCAAAAGTTTTCATGAATTTTGAAGGTAAAAGTGGATGGCTGATGTGAACCTAAAGCTAGGTGTACATCTGTATGGTGTGTTGTATGGTGCATTTTATTGTTGTACATGTGTATGGTGAAGCGCCTGTACACAGTTGCCCCTGCCAGCAATTGCTGGGTGTCTAAAACTACACCCTGGTGCTCAGAGACAGTAGGTTGGGGGCCGAGACAAATACCTCATAAATCTATAGGCCCATGCTAGCTTTTCACCTAGGTGAGAAAGAGGGAAAGAGAGGAGTGGAGAGGAAGAGAGCAAGAAAGGACAGTGATCAGGAAAGTCCAAAGACCATAGACACAACAGTCTTCTATCAAAACTGAGACACATGAGTGCTGACCCAAGTAGATCCACTCAGTGAGGGTCCATTTGCCATCAACATGGTTGCATGCATATGGATAAGGGAACAGCGAGGAAGCGCAGAACGGGGATGAACTTGGATAAAACAAAGGATTTGATCTTACTGTACCTTGCGCTGATTGAGTGGGTGTCTACTTGTAAGAAAAAAAAACCTGGCTTGGACATCAGAGGACAGAAGATGAGATGAATTTTGACTATTGAGCCAGGATAAAAAATACATTAAAGGAAAAAAAAAATGGACATCTCTTCGGGACATCACAGAGGACTTTGATGGAAAGAGAGAGCTGATTTCACCTTGCATTTAAAGTCATGCATTACTGATCACTGTAGGGAAGGTCTCTCTGGAGTCGGTGTCTTGCTCAGGAACACTTCCTGACTCACTGCACCACCCCGCTGCCCCCAGATGACTTCATGAAGTTCAGAGTCCTAACCCCAGCAGGCAATTTCTGTATTCTCTATGGCTGAGGACATTTCACCTCTGAGGTTTCTTGATAACTTAAATCCTCACTAGATTGTGGGTCTTTTCCGCTGTGTGGATTCTGAGGAAGTGTGGAATCATGGCTTTGTGGAAGACCTCAAGTTTGGAAATAAGCACTGAAAGCCATAGGAGCCTCCCCAGCCACTGGAGTTGTCGGCCATGTCAGTGATCTCCTTAAAAGCTTCTCTGTGGATTAATGCAGTCGATATGGGCCAGCGCCTTGCTGAGTTCAGTTGTCCCTAAACTCTCTTGCTTTTTTCACATTCTGTTTTATTTTTTCTTGAGCGTTTTAATCATTCAGCACAAATCCATAAGGAGCTGTGACAAACAATGTTTTGACTGTAACATGCAGGACACGCTTGCTAAAATAAGACTTTCTTTTTTCTACATCAGTCATTTCAGGAGCTGACTAATGTGGAATTGAGAACAACATAAAAGATTTGTTTAATTGTTTTTTTCCCATTTGATTATGCCGCTGAATCATCTGCCAGAGCTTTCATCTTCTATCCGTGCTTTACATTAAAATATGGAATTCATACAGACTCAAAAATCCTGTCCGATTTTGCACAGGAGTCAACCCTCATAGAACCTGGAGGATCATTCATAAAACAAGACTGTCTGTCACTTGTTGGAGCTTGACCTCTGACCTTTAACCGGACTCTAACCTGCAATGAACTGCACTCCCAATGCCACCATCAATCCACAGCTGGGACTTGTCCTGAGCCCAGAGGCTGGAGGTCGGGGTAGTGGCGGAGGAACTGGGCTTGGAGAGAGTGGTGGTGGAGCGGGTGGGGGCGTTTGGGTGATGTCCCTTCTTGGTGCTACACTATTGATCATGTGTGCCATGGGTGTGGCAGGCAATATGTACACGCTTGTCATCACACGCTCGGCAGCACTGCGCCGTACAGGCTCCATGTATGTGTACATCGTCAACCTGGCCCTGGCTGACCTGCTCTACCTTTCCACCATTCCATTTGTGGTCTGCACCTACTTTGCTCACGACTGGCTGTTTGGTGAAGCAGGCTGCCGCATCCTTCTAAGTCTCGACCTGCTCACCATGCATGCCAGTGTCTTCGTTTTGGTTGCTATGAGCCTTGAACGTTACCGTGCTGTGGCCAGGCCCTTCATTGCCCGTAGGTCCTCGTCCCGCAAACGCAGGCTGGCGGCGGGGATTATCTGGGGGGCTGCATTTGTGCTGACACTGCCCATGATGGTGATGATCCGACTAAGGGAGGGTAAACCTAATGCAGCAGGCATGGTTAAGAGGATCTGCTTCCCTACCTGGACACCCGAGGCCTTCAAAGTTTATATCTCTGTCCTGTTTCTCACCAGCGTTTTGGTGCCTGGATTGGTAATTGTTGGGTTGTATGTGGGGTTAGCAAGGCGTTACTGGGCAGCACAGACCAGTTTGGGAGGTCGCAGCCGCTCTGCTCAGAGGAGAGGGCTCAAACAGAAAGTGGTGTCAATGATTTTTAGTATTGTTGTGGCTTACTGGGCCTGTTTCTTACCTTTCTGGGGATGGCAGCTGGCAAAACTGTTCTCTCCGGAGTCCCTCAAGGCTCTGTCTCAGGCCACTCACAATTATGTAAATTTCTTTGTCACGTGTCTGACTTACGGGAATAGCTGTGTTAATCCTTTACTGTACACTCTTCTGACCCGGAACTACAAAGACTACTTGGCCCAGAAAGGTCAGTCCACAGGGTCAAGCAGGGTTGACCCGGGGTCAGCTTCAAGCATACCCCTACAGGACCTTTAAAGGATGGATAGTTCTGATTCAACAGTGACAGCATATACTCAGCAGATTAAATACTGTTGACCCTTGAGTGATTTTTAAAAGCTACATTCTGTTTAACTAAAATATGTTACCTTATTGATTGCAGTAGGGAAATTTTCTTTTTGCCGGCAACTATCACATGAGCGACTATAGAGTTTCCAGAGATAACCTTTCGCTAAAGTAAGGGAGGGCATACAACACAAATGACATTACTGTGCCATATGCTATGTTCAAATCCACCTGTGGTATTCCATCATTTCCTGCCGAACAGGCTAGACTCCATTTCTTCCTTTATGACAGTGTTCATAAAATATCATTGTGATGAATATGCATTTTTTCCTCTGAATTATACACATTTAATAGGATGTTTTGCATTGGCCTGTCTGTCCAGACTCTGATATCAATTATTGTTTAAGCACAGTTTGAAGTACAACAAAAATAGGCTGCAAAGGGAAACAAAGCAAATCAGAAGAAAAAGCTGCACAAATCCAAACTTCATAAAAAGACACATTTGTTGTCTCAGCAACCACTGAATTTTGTTTTTAGCCTGTGTAACACACCCAAGTTAAGCATTAGTATACTTTGAGCAGGAAGTGATGTTATTCACCCCTGAAAATGACAGTCCTTCATACCAGTATATGAACAATGGAATGAAATGTAAAAAACAACTTCCCTTTTCCCTCATCTATCCTTCTTGCCTGCACTTAGCACACACACACACACACACACACACACACACACACACACACACACACACACACACACACATTTCTTTCTCTTACACACACACACATAGGGGTTAATTCATCTCGTTCAATGGAATGTGGTTTCATCGTGCTAGATTCCTCAACCTTAAGCCAGAGCTCTCTTTGAGTGCTCCTGCAAATTGTCTGTGTAGGAATGTGCCTCATCTTGCCTTTCTCATATGTCATTCCCTCTGCCAAGATACAGATTGCATTGCACTCATTCTATTCTATTCTATTCTATTCTACTATGGCCTACTACCTACTTAATCCTGATTTAATAACAGGATTTATCATGTTGTACCACGCTATATCTGATATTGTGCAAGGAACCTTTTAAGAATATATGATTTATTTTTGTGTCATTTTTAGTGAAAATGTATGACTTTTTTTTACTGAATGAGAATCTCTTATAGAAACTATTCAGATGCTTCCCTCCCATACTGAGAAGGTGAAACCAGTTCTAGGTTTCCACTTGCTCACTGACAGATACAGCGCGAGCCGGTGTGTGAAAAGGAGACTGTCACAGTAGCAGGAGGGCAGTTAACACTTGCAAGTTAATAATAAACATTTGTATGTAATGTCTGGATACTGGGAAGGATGGCACGAGGTGTAGCACCCATGGCAGATCATGTAAGTTTGCATGTTTGTATATAATTGTCTCTCTCCAGTCTTGACAAAAATTTTGTATGTGGATATGTGTAACTAAATCTTATCTTATCTGGGCCATCATAGAAACATATTCTGCCTAGCAGCATCTCTTTAAACCATTCACAAGGTGGTGTCCTCAAAAGGGGTGGCGGGGTTGAGAAATGCAACCCTAAAAATGATGTGTGTGTGTGTGTGTGTGTGTGTGTGTGTCTGTGTGTGTGTGTGTGTGTGTGTGTGTGTGTGAGTGAGTGAGAGAGAGAGAGAGAGGAGGAAGAGGAGAGAATTGTCACTATAATAATGGTACAATAATAAAAAAGAACATGAGACTCTCTTTCTTGTTCCACAGTGTTTTTATGAGCAAACTCAGTGGCCTTCACAGTCGAGATGTCAAGCATACACTCAAGCATACAGTCAGGTCAGATTTGGCATGGCGCCCTCTGGAGGCCATTTCCTCTCACTACAAAACACAGGCTCAGCATGGTGCACATTTCCTGGTGTCCAGGCCTGGACACTTCTGGATCAAAAGTCAACGGTCAGGTGGAGGTCAACCTCTACTTGATCTTGAAGCCAATAACCTTTGCGTCGCCGGTGACCTCAATGTGTTGGTACTTGACGTCTCCCAGTCGGTTGGGGAAGTTCATCATGCAGCCATCAGGAAGTTTGATGTAAAACTCTGAATCGTTGAAGTTAATGTAGAACTGCGGGAGAAACAGAGGAGACAAGGGGGAAAGAAAGTTCTTAATCATGAAATCCAAAATGCGGACACATCTTGAAAATGACTGTGGATAGAGAATCATTGCAGGAGCACTTTGACTTTGACACTGAGTCTAACTCCAGTAGAATGACATCTAGGAGAGATTGTCTATTTACCCAAAGCTGCTATTATATTTTATGAGCTCATAAACCCAGTCATCATAGTAGAGCTCAGCATTTGTTGACCTAACAGGGTTGCAGCACAGATACGAGCCACTAATATTCTCTTCACTACTGCAGAGATTATGAAATTTGTTCTCAAGCAAAGTCTTTCTCATATTAGGAAACCAAGGACACCAGTTCGCCTCCAATGGCTGTGTTTTAACTCCCAGTGGCTTTCAAAAAGCGGTTTAAATAAAATAAATACCCTAGAGCGACTCTTTTCTAAACAAAGACAGAACCATGACAATGCACTAAGGTCACTAAAAGAATGAAAACTAAAACACTAAATGAAGTTCTAAAATAAAGGCCAAAGTTGCAGAATTGATGTGGATGAAAATCGCCCTAGCAGAGAAATTAGGGGACTCAATATTAAGGGTTGCTGATTAAATTTAATCTTTTTTTTACTGTAACACACTTACATACATCTCAGCAACCAAACGGTTTCACTGGATTATACCCAATTATGTCTTAACAAACCAAACCGTTCCACTGTGTTACCAAATGAAAGAAGAGCTTGTTAGATCGCCGGTAACTTACACAAACCCACTTTGTCACTCACCTTGCATTCCTCCCCCTGTGAGAAAGGGAAGTTGAACTCACGGTGTTCGTCTTGCCAGGACCCACCAGACATGGAGTTGCAGACGATGGTGTTGGTGTCGCCGCAGCTGTCGAAACGTGGGTTGAAGTGCAGTGCGATGTTGTCAGAATCATGACCGATATTGACGGCAAAGCTACAGTGGAGGAAGGGTGGCAGAAATGAAAAGAGTGAGATGGTTTAACTATTAACCTATGTCACAGTGGTCAATGCTTGGTCATATTATTAATGATTAAAACCAAAATTGACACCATGTGTGAGATTTTTAAAAATGAGTACAGACGATCTATAAGAGACAATGGCCAGATCTCAGATCAAACATGTTCCACAAACCACTTCACCATTTGATATGTGCTCCCATGATGAGGAACTAACATCCCCATTTTACTCTGACTATAAAATTGCATCATGTTTGATGAAACTGCGTTTGGATGGTGCAAAAAACACAAAATCATCCCGAGACAAATGCAGCTAGGGTTAGGGTTAGGGTAAGATCCGTTCACTCAAATCACCTCTGCAGGTAGTCAGAGACAACAAAGGCAAGCATGTAAATGGAAGTATACTTTTGTGTACGGATCCAACTAGGAAGTAAACACCCAAATTAAATAGAGAGGAGGTCAGGATACACATTTAAAGGTCAGTTTTAAAGAACAGGGATATTATGAGTTGATGTGACATACATGGTTGCCTGCTCTTTGGTCTTAACCAAACCCCAAACCCATTTCTCAGTAAAGCCTGACATCCAGCTGTGTCAAGTAGGGCAATGAATTGGCCATGTGCTATTGGTTGACCTTTGGCAACAGATTTCTAATGCCATGTGTGAACTGGGCCTAACATTTGCCTCAAAATGCTCTGCAGCTCTCCTTCTATTGGCTGCTGAATGGTTCTTTAGCCAATTAGTGAGCAAACTTTTGTACGACAGACTCAAAACACCATTCAAACAAATGACCAACAGCTCCGTCACTGAAGTCAAGTTGCCAAATGGAAATAGGAAACCTGAATGCCCAATGTCTCAAATATCAGTTTCACTAATCAGTGAAACTGACTGGTGAAACTGATACTAGTTTACCAGTGAAACTAAGTGTCACCGTTCAAAATGTTCCTTCACAATGTTTTCTTGGCACTCATTTTCTATACAAATCACTGTTGTTAACCCCTATAAGGAACTATTGGTTTTCACAATATTTAACCACTTCAGCTATTGATTTTGTGGATTTATGCTAGACAACTAAAACCAAAGCAGCGAGTAACAACTTTGGAACAATGCAGCAAAATGGACACTCCGAGTTCTGGTTTGGTTTGAGGTTGGACTGTTGTTTTATGAACCTTCAGCTGATCCACAGAAGAAATTCAGACACCAGTTCCAGCAAAACAGATTTCATTAAATACCATCCAGGAAACTTACGTAGCGCAGTCGTCTTTGGGCTTGATACGGATCTTAAACTCATGCCCCATCTTGAACGACATGTCCTTGACCTTCTGTAATAGGAAATGATAAAGGATACTCTGTGAGAGCTGTGACAAAAAGATGGATGGATGGATGGATGGTGACGTATTTCAAACAGATGACCTTTTCATAAAATGAAAGCGACACCGGCAGTGCTACAATAATACCTTAATTTCACAGAGAATTCAACTGATGTGATGGTGTTGATGAGATAACAGATTTTTTGGAACGCTTGCACTTTTTATTGAGGCACTATTAAAGGCAGGAGCAGGTCAACGGTCTAATTATGTTTCCCATTTCCATAGATAGAGGGATGTGCAGGATGAAGGGGGGAAATCCGTAATGTGCTGAGCTTCTCACAGATAACAAGTATGATCAAGAATGTCCTCAGAGTAGCTGAGAGGAAAGGTAAGTGTTTTTGCAGTGGGTGGGCCAATCTCAGCGGATGAGCATACAAGTTAAAATGATGGTTAAGATGTCTTGCTTTGATTATAGATTTTTTTTTGCAGAGTGTTTTTGAGGTTTAAGTTGGGGGAAAAAAATACATACATTAACACATAAATCTGGAAATTCTGGAGAGTTCTGGCTTTATTTTCAGAAGGGCAGGGCTGCAGGCCAAGTGGTGGGTATTACATTCTGGGATCAAATTATTCATTTTCATGTTGCACAGGACTTTTTGCATATCATTGGAAGAGATAGATGAGGAAATGAGGAGGGGAATTTAAATGTCCTTCAGCAACACTGCCAACAGTGCATGAAACTATTATCAAGTGAAGTGTATCCTTTTCAATCTGTGGCTATTTCCTTATTGGACACGAGTCATCATTTATGTGCTGCCACGAGGCTTGGGTATACAGTATCATATGAAGGAAATGACTCGGTGCAGTAAAAGTCTGTGGTGATTAAAAAGTGCTCATCAGAACAGATACCGGAGCTGTGCTGATGATTAACCAGGGTGGAACAGTGTACCTGGCTGTAAAAGTGCTGAAACAGGAAGGAGCTGTGTTTGACCATTGAAATGTGGTCGTCATGAATACAGTAAAGCCATAAAAAACGCCCACACAGACCTCAGGGGTCTTATCATAAACCCTGAGAAACTAGATGAGTAGCACTATCACACCTGTTGGATTTCAAAAGTTATCGCTCCAGAATTACTCATCACTGCATGAGGGCTTCCCCAAGAATATTCCCCCAAACAATAAATTAATAAATTCAATTCCCTGCCGTCCTCCCATCAATAATCCCGGCATCACATGATAGCAATGGCACCAATCATGTAGAAGATGTCAACATCCTGGACTCTTCAGTGTATTCCTGCACCACACCCATAGATAAAAAAAAAAAAAAAAAACCCATATGACTAGTAATGTATTGTGTGGAGCCACATCTTTTCGCCTATCTATAATCAATACTGGTTTATCATTAACCAGACAGAGCTTATGTTGGAGAACAGTGCTCCATTCATTCGTTTAGGTTTTCTCTCCATAGAGACCCGAAGACATTTCCTGGCGTTAGATCCATGAAAATTTTAGATTTATTGCTCAGTTGTGGTTGTGGACTGCCTTCATCAAATTATGGTTTATGTCTATATGTGCATTTTAAGTGATTTAGCTTTTATTTAGTGTGACCTAAAAAGAGTGCAAGGGTAGAACAGGTTTAAATCAGCGTCATCACAATCTGTGGCAAGGAGAGGAAAGGTCGAACCCGTTGGCACCCACTCATAAAATATAATGATTATTCATGTATTATTAAAAAAAAAAGTACTCACTAAAAAGCTATAAAATGGGATGAAAAATTGTCAAAAAGGTTTTAATGGTGTCAAGGTTTAAGGTGTAGCAATAAATACAAAAAACTAAATAGATCTAAGAATGTTTTCACATGTCTGTGATTTGAATGTATGGCCTCAGCACCTTTGCAAAGTTTAGTCACATATAATCTCTCCACAAAAATGATATAGAGAAATATTTCTAAAAAGTGCCACTTCCACCTCATTAGTAATATCAATAAAATGTAGAAATGTGCTCTTTTGAAGCAGAAGTGGAAGACGAAAGCAATCAGAAAGCCAAATGTCTATCATAGAGGAATAAATCTGATGGTAAATCATAAATCATACGTGTTAATGAACATGATGTCATAGAGTAGAAATATAATAATTAGATATGTAGGGGAAGATTAGCCTCACTTTGAGCTTGGTGCAGTGCCATAATAAAGATAATATTCAAAGGGATGTTGAGGAAACATTGCCAGTCCTACAGTCTGTTCCTGCAGTTTAGCATCACCACTGTTATTACTGAAAAACGGTGATCGACCACTCTTCAATAAAAAAAATGTAAGACATGCGTTACAAGCTTTTTGAGCATGCGGAGAACACAGAAGTGTGTAATGTGAATGAAGGTTACACCACTCACCATGTTGGCTGTCTGCAGTGGGCTGAACCTCCAGTGACAAAGGTCTGCAGCCAGGTGAGCAGTTTATATCATGTCAGCTGACGCTCTGAAGAGGAAGCAGCCAATCAGGAAAAGGGTTGTAAAACCAATCAGGGTCAAGAATGTGACTGCATTTCCCAGCGTGCTGCCGCAAACATTACACCTGCAAACCTTGTGCACACATTTGAGAAGGTGTGATGGAGCTTTGTGTCATCCAGAGAGGGTTTGGTCAACATGAATTCTCCAGGTCCAGTATAACCACAGTCTTGTACTGGTGGCCACAAATTAGCTACACTGCAGGGTTAACGGATTTAAAGTGACTTCCTCAAGGGCAGCAAATCAGTCATTTTTTGATAGAGGCAAGAGTGTTACTCATTAACTCTCTTACATCAGCAAAGGCAATAGCACCCAGCAGGGAAGAAGAATATGGACACAAGAAAAAAAAAAAAAAAAAAAAAAGAAAGCAAAAAAAAAAAAAACAGCTATAATAAAATTTTGTTTTAGTTTTACTGTCTCAAATGAGGAAATTCCTCTTGTCGTTGTATAAGAGCGATGATAAATAATAGAATAAATCAATAAAAGCAATTAAATGGCATAGAGACAATTGTAAGGTGATGTAAAAACAGTTATAATAAAATTTAGCTTTAGTTTTACTGTCTCCAATGAGGAAATTCCTCTTGTCGCTGTATAAGAGCGATGATAAATAATAGAATAAATCAATAAAAGTAATTAAATGGCATAGAAACAATTGTAAGGTGATGTAAACACATGTTGCTGACAGTTTTAATACATTTAGGAGACCGTAAAAGCAGGACATATGAGGAAAAAATAGATTATTTGCAACTACGCAAATGTTTCAAACAGTCTTACTTGCTTACGTAAATATAAATAAAACAAAACATAATAATGTTACAGAGTAGATATGTAAATTTGCAGTGTTCTGTGCAAATATGCATCATGTTTACATTATACATGTCCATGGTGGGCTGAACATTTGTGCACAAATTGTTGTAGCATACAGATTTGCATTGCAAAACATAATAAACTGACACTGTGCCACTGTATATTCACAAAAATTCTTCCAGCTGTACAAAACCTTTTTTCTCAAAACATCAGGCTGAAGTTCATGGTGGTTAAATGACTATGTTTTTGCAGAAGCTCCATGGTTTCAGGTGTCACTCTTGCTAGTCAAGACTAGTTTTCCCTCTTGAGTTTCCACTTTCAACTCCTATGTTTGAGTAACGCCTAAAGAAGAAATAATTTTTAGCAATGTCACTAAGAGCATCTTTTCAGTTGTTTTCCTCCAGCTGGTCATTTGGCTTGGAATTACCATGTGTGATTCATAATTTGTGGAATATACTGCATATAAGTAATAAAATGCAAATATCATTGTTATAACAAAAAACAGCTGAACTCTGTTTCTTCTGTTTCTTCCTATGAGTTGCAGTAGTAGCAGCAGTATTAGTCGAGGGCTACCTGAATGTTAACACACTCATGTTTATTCAGCAGCTACTTTATTTTCACATCCACAGCCTTGGACTCTGTGGTTCACAGTCTGCAAAGCCTCTGCTCCAACTTTGAATTGTTTAGGTGTTTTAGGAATTTTTCAAACATATTCAAATTTTTATTATCTTTATCATTTTGAGGATATTTAACTTTTACTAACCTTTTCTCCATCTTCTTACAAGTTGCTTCATGGCAGAGAATTAATATTTTCATATTTTCAAATGAAGTGTTGTCATATTTTTGAACAAATGCAGACATCAGTGTTCTTGCAGCTCACACATATTCTCCAGGCAGACATTTTCTTCAAATTATTGTTACAATCAATATAATTACTATTATTATTGTCAGCGGTGTTATTCTTATTAGCAGTACTCATGTGTGTGTTTCTGAAAGTAGGTCACTTGCTCCACTTTAGCCAGGCGGCGACTTGATGACTCTTGAACTTTAACGGAGTGGGTGTGGCTTTCAGCGCTGTAGCCAATCAGGTGCCAGTATTTTATGATGGGCGTGTCGCACAGCTAGGCACACAAACCGATGCTAACACAACTAACTGCCAAGTTAGCTTGTCAGCTATTTCGGGTATGTCAACATCTCATATAGGATTTCATTAACAACTTGGGCTTCATTCAGATGGCCGAACGTTTTAAAATGTAGTTGACACGATACAGATGTGTGTATTATTTTTTTTTAGGTCAATGTGAAGAAGTGTTACAGCCAGTAAGTTAGCTGTAAGACCAGTTAGCATGAGCTAACAAGCTCCACTGATAATCAACGGACGCTCCTTTGCTAGTGGCTAACGGTTGGCTAGTAAACCCCAAGCCAGGTAGCTAGTTTGTTTATTTATTTGGTTACATTTGCATGGCTTCTCTTCCTTAAGGTCCGGGGAAATGGCGTCGTTAACGGCGACAGAACCAGGGTTAGGACCGGTAGCAATACCAGCAGCCGAGTCCATAGTACCGGCTTGTATGTTTGCACCAGACCGAGGATGCGGGGACGATCCATCCGGCGGAGAGGGCTTTGAAGACGGGGAAGGCACAAACGGCGAGTCCGCGGCTCATCTAGACTTCAGCAGCAAGGTGGGCCCGAGTTTTAACACCACTCAGCAATGTTTAATTTGTGTCGGCTAAGCAAGACTTTGAGCACCTGATGTACTAAACTAATACAGCCGAGCGACATATTATTGCATAGGAGTTGTTGCATGTAGGGCACACGATGCATTCTGAGGTGGTTGTGCAAAATGTGAAAAAAAGTGACACGTATGTTGCTGTAAGTGCAACCAGCTGGCAACTCACACTGCCTCAGGTATGGTATATCCATATGTAAAGTGTCGTGTGCCTTGTGCTGTCGCCTTGAGCGTCTGAATTGTTTTGTAGAGTAAAATGTTACCTTCAGGGATACAAAACATGAACGCATGCTTTCTAATCACTGGTCAAAGTTTTAGCTGATGTTTGTTGCAAGCAAATCAGTTTTGTTATGCTGTGTTTTGACAGGTCCAAAAGTGAGATTAGACTCAACACCTCTCTCTCTCTGTTTTTTTCTTGTCTCTAAATTCCCCTGTCTGCCTCTTTTCAGCTGGTTCTGGTCAGTCCAACAGGGGAACAGTATGATTCATTACTACGAAATCTGAGAGAGCGGATGGACGAGGGCTGCGGGGAAACCATTTATGTGGTGGGAATGGGCTCAGGTGAGGGGACACACTGTCCATATCACACAGACATTAGTACAGATTATTAATACATATTCACTAGGAGTCTAACAGCTCAGTAAACCCATGGTTCAGTTTGTATTGTGCTGTTGTGGTCACAATTTTGTTTTTGGCTCAGTTTGTTTTGCACATTTGGGAGAAAAAAAATACCATTTCCAATTTTCTCTGTGTTTAGTAGTACTTTTTTTTTCATTTAGAGATTTTGGATGACAATATGAAATCAAAAAATATTCTTTCAAAGGTAAAAGTATACTTAGACTATTTGAAACAATTCAGTATATTTATAAATTCATCAGCTGACTGTTTGGTTGTATGGCTCTCATACAGTGGATGCAATAAGGTAATTCTCAGTTGCTGTGGAGGTCCAAATATCACTGTATTGTGTATTGAACAGTTTGTTTTTATAAGGTTCGGTTTTACACTCCTAATAAGTACTTATGTTTTTAAAAGTAAATTCACTCGCACTTATAATAGATTTAATATTGCTATGCTCATCTTCAAGTGTGCATATGTCATAAAATGTGTGTTAAGCCTCGTTGGGTCACCTTTGAACATTGGCTTGCATCCAGTCGACGTAGCAGCACTTGTTTCAGTGAAATATCATAAGTAGCAGCAAGCGAGTGCAAATCAACTTTAAAAGCTGACTTTTTATTGAGATAAGTGTTTCATGATGGATCGCGGCTATGCTGGCTTGAAGTGTGGAGCGATTCAGAAAGACTCGCTTTAAAACCTATATGCACTATGTCTACAAAGATAAACTGACAGATTGATGCTTGCAACTGAGGGGACATTGTCTTGCATACAGAGAGAAAGAGAATTGAATGAATTAGGTATTGATCAGATGGCACCATTTAATTGGTGTTTTATTTGGGTTACCCAGTCACAGATATTTGTTAGAGTTAGGCCTACAGCACCTTTAAAAAAAACCCAAAAATAAAACCCTACAGTACATTCTGGTGCTCCAAAACTTCCTCTACCAGCTCTCTGCACTGTTCAGATCTTCATTCCACTGACACAACACTACCCACTCTGAGACCTACACTAATCTCCTATTGTCTCAGTCCACACAGTGACTTAGTGTTTCATGAATAATCTGGATAAATGTGGCAATCCGTAAAGTCATGGAGTCTAAAAGTTGTTTTGTCAGCACCTGGAGATTATAGACCCCCTTCAAAGTGTTGAGTGTCAAGTTGAGCAAGACCCTTGTAACTTAGAGATCATCATAGTCAGTAACTCAGTCACCTGAGGCTAAACATGCCCTAGGTGTGAGTTTCATCTTGCCCAAGAAATTCCTTTTTTTCATGGATCTGGCAAAGTCACAATTTGTTTTCTTAAATTCACCGGACGGATAAAATATTTCATTGAACAGATTGGTTTTCAGAGAAGAAAAGAGCCTCCAAAAAAGTACTGCATTAGTGGCCGGACAACTTGGCAACCAAAGGCAACGTTTACCAGCATCTTGTGGGAGGCTGGTGTTAATTTCCCGCTGTAGTTTCCAGCAGAAGATGTGGCGATGCAAACTGGCTCGTCAGAAGGAAACTGATGTGAACATAGATGTGGACAAACACTGGCTATGGAAAATGTTGCTATATGCCTGAAGTAGTTGTGGAAAAGTCAGTTTTCTCCCTTGCGTATTAGGAGAGTCATCACCTCTGTCAGTTTTGGCCCAGTGTGACCTCCCCCTGGCAGCTAACCCCATTTGTATGCTGTTTGGTTTTCACTCTGAAGCCCTCTCCCCTCACCATGCACACACACACACACACACACACACACACACACACACACACACACACACACACACACACACACACACACACACACACACAGTCGAGGGCCTTTGTTGGCAACCCGAGTTATTTTCTGCCCACCGCAGCAACATGTCTGACCCATGTGACCTGTTGAGGGTCAAAGGGCATGTGTGAAGTGGGCCTCATGTTACCCTGCTCTGCACTGGGACTGTCACTGGTTCACTGGTCCCCATCAGTAGCCCTGGCCGGGTCAGAGACTGGCTGACCGGCTGACCAGCTGGCTGGCTGGTTGTCTCAGGCTGATATGGACAGCATAGGTCAGTGGTGTATTGTGTAACAGAGTTGAGATAAGCAGCAGCAGGCTAATCTAATGAAGAGAAAGTACTTGGTAGTGGGTAAAGGCCCCGTGTAAGTTTTCCTTTAGAAATGTGGTCACATTACATAGAAGGGGGAAGATAAGCTCTTTTTGCCTCTTGCTTAACAATGCAAGGAATTTGCTATCTTAGCTCTTCTTGAAAAGCTTTGCTAGATAAGCCTGTGTCTTAGAAAAAAATTATCGATGGCACTACTCAAGATAGCGTTCCTCAGTTTGTTAGTTATCAAATCTGCTGGCTTAGGATTTCTTGCATGTTTCAAATTATTGAGCATCAAATTGCCACCCTACACAACTAAAAAACATAGTTGTGCCCTTTGAATGACCAGAGAGTAGCTGTGAGAAAAGTTGCATTTTGATCAAGACCACATACAGATCCGACAAATTACCATTTTTATCACCGTGCTCTTAGTAGAGCATTGTGTTTAAAAAAGAAAATCATTACTATTAGCATTTTGTATTCAACTTATATTAAACATCAACCATAATGTGCTTTACAATTATCCCAGCAGCCATTTAAGTAATTGTTGCTTTTTTCAAATGATAGATATATTATATTGGAATGAAACTCTTTCATCTGGTTCTGCTTTAGTGTTTTCCAACTCTTGCTTAACCCTATCTCAGGTCACTCATTTTCAAATATATTTTTAAATATTTCAGTTACAGAGTTAATGACATAAAAGACAAAATCCTGCAGGCCTGATGCACTAGCTAGTCAAGGCTTGGGTGGGTTGTGTCTGAAGACATCTTGAAATGTAAAATAAGGAGCTAAATGGTTATGATATAGTAATTTGTGGTTACAGCATGTTAGGTTTTTCCATCTCTGCATCCACTTCTGCCTTTCTTTCAAGCCCTCTGATCTCTCACTCTTTCTTCTACCAAAGTTCATTCCTCTCACAGTCTGTTAGTCTTCTTTGTCACATCCCTTTCTTGCTCAGGTCTTTCTGCCTCACCCACAACCTTTCACCCCGTCACACCCATCCCATGTTTCTTTTATCTTTTCAAGCCTTTGCAATTTCTGCTCTTTTCTGCCTGCTCATTTCTTTCTCTCTTTTCTTTATGTTAGGATAAAATAGTAGGTAAGCCGAGTGCGACTGTGCGAGCATTGCACTGCTGATCTCTAGTTATGATGGTTTAAGTCGTGTATGATAGTTAAAGTGGCAAATGCTTTAACTTACCCATTTTCCTGCATTCCTGCAACTGCATTTCAATAGATGCAGTTGGTGTAGCAGGTTAAAAAAAAGGAACACTCTGCTATGCTCTGCCCAGAGTACCCATCATGTCATGTCTGTGCCTGGTGTATTTTCCCCATTAGTCCAACAAAAAGATTGTTTGAGGGAGAGATGGTCATACATGGCAGAAAAAAAGCAATATGAGTTTTTTGTGCTTGTTGAAACAAAGTGCAGACAGACCTAAAAACTAGCTGTTTTCACATGATCTATGCAAATACAACCACCAGATTGGTCAGTGCCAAGCGGTTCCCACTTGTAATTTGCATAAAGGGGAGCTATCCAGTTTTTGTCACCTTGTCTCACCCATGCCGGTAGCATCACACCCTTTCCAGTTCCACAATTCCCTGTGCATACTTTCCTCCTGGTGTCATTGTAAATTTTTGTGATTTTACTGAGCAGATTTCTTATAAACACCTACTTTAAGGCATTTTAGATAAAAGCATCCACCAAGTGTCAGATGTGTGTATGATGCTTTCCTCCCTTGCCCCCCTTCTTCACACTCTTCTTTCTCTTGCACACCCTCTGCTGCTAGATGGAGGCGACTATGGTCTGGATGAGAAGGACATGGAGGCGTCGGTGGCCACAGTGCAGTCGCTGTGCGAGCAGATCGAGGCCGACCTGATCCTGCTGAGGGAGAGGACAGACACCGGAGGATCGATACGGGACTACCTCATTCGCCGGCGTGTGGGGGAGCAGGACTTCCTTGAAGTCAGGTAAAGAAGCGAAAAGTCAAAGGAATCAAGTGTGTGGGGGTCTAAAAGTCCATTTATTGCATCGATACATCGATTTATAAATTCTTCTGATTCAACTTCATCGATCTGCAAAAAGAAGTAAATAGGATTGACTCCTCTATATTTGGCCTGAATCGATATGAGGTGCTTTGACTTGAATCAGTCATGATTCTTAAAAAAAGACGGAATGCTATAATCTAATATAACACTAAAAATTGACTTTTTTTTTCTTTTTTCTTCTTTTTTTTTTTTTTTTAGGCTTACATGTTCATTGCACATTTTTACTACTGGTTATTTTATGACATTACTTAAAGTATTTACTTACTTTAAGTAATTTATTTGCTTTGACAGTTCGATTCAGTTTGAGACAAATTGAATTGCCAAATAGTAAATTGTGAATTGAATCTCTGTTGAAGCCAAAGATTCACTCTTAGAACAGATATCACCAGTTCAAACCCCAGTTTGGCTGGAAACATCTGAGTTATTCTTTGTGAAAGAGGAGCAGGTTCTGCTCCCTCAGTAACTACTGTCAAGTTTACCTTGAGCAAGGCGCTTAAGCCCCATACTGCTCCAGTGGAGCTGCTCACTGACTGAAGCAAGGTGTTGCTTCACATGGCAGTTCACAAGCAAGCTGTGTGTACTCAGTACACCTTCCCTGGATGAGTAAATATTGTAAAAAAAAAAAAAAAAAGCCTGTAAAAGAATGTTGTCATCCTAAGACATACTGACTAAGGATTAGCAACTCTGCCCCCACCCAGCATGGCCATAAATGCTGACATATCAGTCAATCAGTAGGTCGAGTTGACCATAAAAAATATTGGGACGATTTGCTTGTGGCTTGTAAGAGCTTAATTTGTATCTAAAAAGTAAGCCTTTCATTTCAGTAAATCAAGGGCTGTGGATCATATAGTGAACAGGGGCAGTATGCAAGTGTTTGGATGACACTGCTGTTAACTTATCTGAGCTTAAAGCAGTTTTATACATCACCAATTCAAGAAAGAAGTAGATTACTTTTTACAAATACTTTCATAAATATATGCTCATTTGAAGCAAACTGTTGAATGATTCAGTTTAGTTTTCACAACAGAAGCATGTGTCGGATTGGGTGCAGTGTTACTACTCATCTGTGCATCAGTAATGACAGTTGCACAGGGAAAAAAATACTGTTCCATGTAATTTATTTGGCTGGTGCCGTGCAAATTAGAGCCTGACCACTTCTGGATTTTTGGAGCCAATACCAATATTAGGGAGTAAAAAAAAAACAACTCTACTGGTAAACTATTGGTACATCGGCCAATATATACATAAGCACACATTTTGCAATAATCCCTCTAGAATTGGGTAATAAGTCAACCGTCAGCCCAACAATGATTGGGTGATTGCTGATATATGATCAAATATTCATTTATAAATTAGCTTCTTTTCCAAGCATCTCTTTTCTGCATTATGTTCTGTAAATAAAACAAAAAAGTAAATAAATAAATGAATATCACAGTGGTGCATATTAGACAACATATGCACTGATGTAAATATATCTGTGATAGGCCAATTTAGGCTGGCCAATATATTTGTCTAATGCCAGTGCAAATATTGTGACAGTGCACTAGAGTTGAGTCCATAAATGGGAAATGTGAATATTTGTAGCCAGTCTTGCATGGATATCTTGGTGGATATCATTTTCAATATTTATGAAGATTAATAGAAGTGTC
This sequence comes from Myripristis murdjan, assembly GCF_902150065.1. NCBI lineage: Eukaryota > Metazoa > Chordata > Actinopteri > Holocentriformes > Holocentridae > Myripristis > Myripristis murdjan. The sequence goes on along the minus strand of NC_043980.1, from coordinate 8,476,709 downwards.
ATTCTAGCAATATTTTTACTGCAACACTGATAAGTATGGAGGCCGCGCTTGACCAAACTGCCTGCTCAATAAAGTTGGCAGGTGCAAATAGGCCAGCTGTAGCAAATTACATGACAGATGTTTTGGATGATTTTGGAAGTGAACACAAAAAGTAAATGATCACAGAAACATAGACATTATTAACTTTGCCATTTGGAATTAAAATAGTTTTGTAACACAGCAAATTTATGCATGTACCTGTCTACACACGGCTCAGATGTTTTGCAACAGCTTGTGATTAATCCTGATGGAACCTAGTGCCCAGATTAACAGTGCCTTTGTTTTATGCTCATAGTGTCTTATAAAGGCTGATAAGTTTATTATTTTGATTCACAATTCATGTTATTTACGTAAACAAAAAAACAGCAAAGAAATTGGAAGCAAAAACTGAAAGTAAGGCAAATTTTCAGACCACTCAGTTCTAGAAATGTTGCAACTGTATCTATCTGTATATGTATCCTTATACATCTGTATCAGTGTTTCTCTTTCTCTTTCCTGTCATCCCCAGGGTGGCGGTGGTGGGGAACGTGGACGCTGGGAAGAGCACCCTGCTGGGGGTGTTGACCCACGGCGAGCTGGACAATGGCAGAGGCTTCGCCCGTCAAAAGCTCTTCAGACACAAACATGAGATGGAGAGCGGCAGGACCAGCAGCGTGGGCAACGACATCCTGGGCTTTGACCAGGATGGACAGGTGAGTTTCTACCATATATATGATATATAGTACAGGCCAAAAGTTTGGACACACCTTCTCATTCAATGCGTTTTCTTTATTTTCATGACTATTTACATTGGAGATTCTAACTGAAGGAATCAAAACTATGAATGAACACATGTGGAGTTATGTACTTAACAAAAAAAGGTGAAATAACTGAAAACATGTTTTATATTCTAGTTTCTTCAAAATAGCCACCCTTTGCTCTGATAACTGCTTTGCACACTCTTGGCATTCTCTCGATGAGCTTCAAGAGGTAGTCACCTGAAATGGTTTTCCAACAGTCTTGAAGGAGTTCCCAGAGGTGTTTAGCACTTGTTGGCCCCTTTGCCTTCACTCTGTGGTCCAGCTCACCCCAAACCATCTCGATTGGGTTCAGGTCCGGTGACTGTGGAGGCCAAGTCATCTGCCACAGCACTCCATCACTCTCCTTCTCGGTCAAATAGCCCTTACACAGCCTGGAGGTGTGTTTGGGGTAATTGTACTGTTGAAAAATAAATGATCGTCCAACTAAACGCAAACCGGATGGGATGGCATGTCGCTGCAGGATGCTGTGGTAGCCATGCTGGTTCAGTGTGCCTTCAATTTTGCATAAATCCCCAACAGTGTCACCAGCAAAACACCCCCACACCATCACACCTCCTCCTCCATGCTTCACAGTGGGAACCAGGCATGTGGAATCCATCCGTTCACCTTTTCTGCGTCTCACAAAGACACGGCAGTTGGAACCAAAGATCTCAAATTTGGACTTATCAGACCAAAGCACAGATTTCCACTGGTCTAATGTCCATTCCTTGTGTTTCTTGGGCCAAACAAATCTCTTCTGCTTGTTGCCTCTCCTTAGCAGTGGTTTCCTAGCAGCTATTTGACCATGAAGGCCTGATTGGCTCAGTCTCCTCTTAACAGTTGTTCTAGAGATGGGTCTGCTGCTAGAACTCTGTGTGGCATTTATCTGATCTCTGATCTGAGCTGCTGTTAACTTGCGATTTCTGAGGCTGGTGACTCGGATGAACTTGTCCTCAGAAGCAGAGGTGACTCTTGGTCTTCCTTTCCTGGGTCGGTCCTCATGTGTGCCAGTTTCGTTGTAGCGCTTGATGGTTTTTGCGACTCCACTTGGGGACACATTTAAAGTTTTTGCAATTTTCTGGATTGACTGACCTTCATTTCTTAAAGTAATGATGGCCACTCGTTTTTCTTTAGTTAGCTGATTGGTTCTTGCCATAATATGAATTTTAACAGTTGTCCAATAGGGCTGTCAGCTGTGTAGTAACCTGACTTCTGCACAACACAACTGATGGTCCCAACCCCATTGATAAAGCAAGAAATTCCACTAATTAACCCTGATAAGGCACACCTGTGAAGTGAAAACCATTTCAGGTGACTACCTCTTGAAGCTCATGGAGAGAATGCCAAGAGTGTGCAAAGCAGTAATCAGAGCAAAGGGTGGCTATTTTGAAGAAACTAGAATATAAAACATGTTTTCAGTTATTTCACCTTTTTTTGTTAAGTACATAACTCCACATGTGTTCATTCATAGTTTTGATGCCTTCAGTGAGAATCTACAATGTAAATAGTCATGAAAATAAAGAAAACGCATTGAATGAGAAGGTGTGTCCAAACTTTTGGCCTGTACTGTGTGTGTGTGTATGTATGTATACATATATATATATATATATATATATATACACACACATATATATACATACATACATACATATATATATATATATATATATATATATATATACATACACACACACACACACACACACACACACACACACACACACACACATTTTTTAGCATTAAACAGGAATGAGCCTCGTGTTGACTGGACACCTCTTCCACAGCATCTGCAAAGGGCTTAACAATAAATTTGCTCCTGTTTAGATCAATTATCGAGGCCTAACCAATAGCTAAAAGTATGTTAAAAAAAATTCCTTTGCTGTGAAAACAAAAGCATTTTTGCAGCTGTTTTGCATCTTTTGCATCCTGAAGTACGTTAGCTTTAGTAAGGGTTCCCTCCTCTCTCTTACTCTGATACTGCAGCTCAGCAGCTGGTCATCTGTTGTTGCAAGGCACTCTCCTGTAGTCTTGCAGTGTTTGTTCCTTTATTCATGCTTTGCTTGCTTGTTTAGTGTTTGCTGTAATTGGATTTGATTGATTTTATTTGGACAGAATGAATAATTGCCCTCGTGGCACCGATTGTACTTGGAACTTGCTTCCCGCTCTGTGATCCTTCCCAGAGGTTTTTTCCCTTTTTTTTTTTTTTTTAGTTTAACTTTGGTTTCTTGCCTGCTATGAGAGTTCAGGTTATGAGTGTCATTTTGTTTTCTATCAACTGTGGACCTGTAAAGCCCTTTGAAGTAGTAAACCGTGATTAAGAGCTATAAACACACTTGCACTTGGACTTTAATTTGCTTAATGCTCTGGATTCAGGTCCAGAATTATATAAAAGAATCATTTTTTACAGATCAAAGCATCGCTGTCGGTTCAGATCTGTTGCATAATTACATATACATATCTAAAAAAAATAAAAGCTGTGTGTTTTGCTGCAGTGTGGTTTGTTTGTTCTGTTTAGGTAAACCAAAGACATGTAAATATGAAACAGATCGGAGGCCTTTCAGTGTGAGCTGAATACTTTTATTGTGGCGTGGAACATTATTCCTGCTCTGATCAGCATCTGAAAAGAGCATCACTGTGAACTGGGCATCTGTTAACTTCTACTGACTGGCATAGCAATGAGATGCAATGGTAATTTAAATTAATTCTGGTCGGCACTCTGATTCATTCCACTTGTTTTTCTCTGACAGACTTATTCATCGTTCATCTGTCTCTCACGCTCTCTGTAAATGATCACTTGCTCCTCCTGCCTACATCTCTGTCCATCAGGTGGTGAACAAGCCAGACAGCCACGGTGGCAGCCTGGACTGGACCAAGATCTGTGAGAAGTCCTCCAAGGTCATCACCTTCATCGACCTGGCTGGACACGAGAAGTACCTCAAGACCACTGTGTTCGGCATGACCGGACACCTGCCTGACTTCTGCATGCTCATGGTGAGAGAAAGGAGAGCGCGTGTGTGTCAGTGTCTGCAGGTCTTTAAAAAGTCTTAAATGTCCTCAATTCAAGATTTTAAATATTAAACCTCAAATGACATTAAATAGTCCTTAATTTAAATGTTTGATCTAAATTTCAACATTAACATTTTATTTGATATCCTTTTGTCAAACTTACTCAATTTCTTGTTAGGCAACATATCTGATGCCTTTTTACTTGACACACTTACTGTGTGTGACACATGCTGCTATGTACTTTCCTGTTGTACTTAACCTATAGAGAAAATTACAAGAAAATCTTTGGACTTAGTCTTGATTAGATTTGTTACAAGAGCACCTTGCTATCTAGCTTAAAGGAGACACTTTATGTAATCATATAGGTAATAAAAAAAAAATGTATTCCTACCTAAAACTGCCCTCTGCATGCAGTGCTTAATACCTACCTGCAATGCTGAATTAAGTAAGAAAAAGATGTTTTGTTTTGTCCAAAAACTGTCATAACTTTAATTAAAATCTATAAAGTCATTAAATTTAACTGCTGTCATCAAGTCTGAGATGGTGAGAAATCTTGCAGTATTTGAAGTTACTATCATCTCCTATGCAGGCTAATTTATAAATTCAAATAAAGCATGTAAACTGTGTGTGCTGATCTTCAATTGAGTGCTTTCTCCACAGTTCTGGCAATGCTTTAACTTCATTTCCAGGCGTTGTTTCAGCCCACTTACCTCTGTCTATGCTTTTCCATTTCTCTCTCTCTCTCTCTCTCTCTCTCTGTCTCTCTCTCTCTCTCTCTCTCTCACTTTCTCTCCACCCAGGTTGGCAGTAACGCTGGCATAGTTGGCATGACCAAAGAGCATCTGGGCTTGGCACTGGCCCTCAATGTGCCAGTGTTTGTAGTGGTTACTAAGATAGACATGTGTCCGGCCAACATCCTCCAAGGTAAAGACACATGCTGCTTTATTGTCTGGTTCTCTAATTAGTGTCAGGGCCATTCGGTGCTGTATATCTGTGACGAAATAGTGGCTAGCCTGACATCCCTCCACAACACTCTACAAAGTAAGGTGATCAATAATTGCTGTTGTTCATTGGTGTTCAGTCAACAAGCAACATCCAAAAAAAAAAAAAAAAAATCAATAAACAGGTTTTAGTTAATCTTCTATTGACCAGTGTTAAGTTGACTGGCTGCCTTGTGTATTCCTTTGGGCAAAAGAGTTGAGTGAAGCTTAGCTATCCAAGCATCATTATATGTCCTGAAGAAGGCAGTCAGCTGCCTCAAACGGGCAACTGGACAGTAGCATGGGAACGCAGTAGCTGTATCAGAGTTGTTCTTAAACTTTTTTTCTCCAACTATACAGCAGTTTTGCTGCTGGACTGCAGCCAGTTTTCTGTAATGTTGTATCAGAGTAGTTCTTTCTTAAGCAGTAACCTATGTCTGGGCTAATTATTGCCACCTTGTAGCCATCACAACAGATTTTCATCATCTGTCTGAGCTAGTGGTACTTCTAGGTGGCCGCAGTGGATAGTCAGCACAGATGATCTTGTGTGAGGGTTAAGGCCTAGGACCATCTTGGTCATTTCAAGCAGTCTGGACTGAATCCAGTGAGAATTGAGCTTGAGAAATGGGAACTATGCAAAGTATAATGTTCCACCTCCACATTTGTTTTGGCTCTGTGCTGTAGTAAACGCCACAGCTTGTGTTTTTGTCAGACTGGGCGTTGGAGGTGTTCATGGCATGAGAAGTCAGTTTCTGTACCAAGACTTTACTTTGTCGTTGAATTTGCATTCCTGGAATCCAACTATTTGTCCAGTGTTTTCACGGTCTGTTCAGGTGCTTGATGTGTGCCCAGCTTTTGTTACAGCCAGTGCTTTGGTGCCAGAAGCATTCATTCTTTATAGTATTTATTTATTTATTGGTTTATGTGTGTGTGTGTGTCTGTGTGTGTCTGTGTGTGTCTGTGTATCTGCAGAGACTCTTAAGTTATTACAGAGATTATTAAAGTCACCAGGCTGCAGGAAAATCCCCGTCCTGGTCCAGAACAAGGATGATGTCATTGTCACAGCCTCCAACTTCAGCTCTGAGAGGTAGGAGGGGGTACAGAGGGATGGAGAGTGAGAGTAATAGACAGATAGAGAAAGAGAGAGAGCAAAATAGAGAAGAGTAGAAACTACCTCAACATTTTAATCCATATACAAATGCTGGAGCTACAGTAGCATGATTAAAAAATTGTATGCCTTTATTTTAAAGGCAAATGGTCTTGCCTGTGATATTTTTCTTTCTGCATAGCTGTCCTGATGCATCTTCTACATCCTAGTTGTTGTACAATAAATTCAGAGGCAATACATTTATGACATATTTAAGTATATCCTTCATTGTTTAAATAAGACTGTTTTCTTCACTGCAGAGCTGTAAACAAATGGTAGTTCAGTGCAATCTTAAGCTCATGTTGGCTAAGAGCAGCAGTAGTCGTGATAACATTCATTTCTTTTCATTCCATTCATTTCTGTCCCTTGCTGTGATAAGGACAGCGCATTTTGTTTTCTGTTGAGTCAACAAATCGAGCTCTTGAGTAGCTGACTGTCAGCATAGTCAATTGTCAGAATAATCGTTTGTTGCAGCCCTAATTGACACAAATAAAAAGATAAACTGGAGACAAAGAGCAGCCAAGAGGGAAATAGAGAGAGATGGGAAGACGGAGAGAAAGAGATCAGCAAAGACAGAGAAAAACATGTTGCTACAGAAAGAGGAAATAGACAGAGATAAAGAGATTAGGAACAAATAGAGGCAGAGTAAGAGCCAGGGCCAGTTAATTCAGTCAGATGTCCATTCAGATTTCAAATACTATGCATTACATAGTATACTGTATATAAGAAGCCTAATTGTTGACTGTCACTACTCTCCTTATTCAGAAGGCCTGTTTAGTTTGTCATTTAATCATTTAGATAGTGATATATTCTATCCTTTAATTTTTCCTCTATCTCTGACTCCCTCTCTCTCTCTGCAGGATGTGCCCAATCTTCCAAATATCCAATGTGACAGGGGAGAATATGGACCTGCTGAAGATGTTCCTGAACCTTCTCTCCTCCAGGACCTCCTACAGCGACGAGGAGCCCGCAGAGTTCCAGATAGACGACACATACTCTGTACCGGTACGACACACACCACACTTCACTCTCTGTGTCAAGTTCAGAATCAGAAATATAGGTGAATTGAGGTTGACTTGTAAATGACTTGCAGTGACTAGAATGTTTAATCCCAATGGCCCATACAAGACTTTTCAGAAAGTCCTTGACCCCATATAAAGCCTGCACGCATGCACACGCACACAAGTCTCTCCCTTTTCCTCTCACACACTAAGAATTGCTCACACTGATTTTCTTTTTCTCACTAACTCGTGTACTTTCATTCTCTCTCTCTCGCACTTACTGTTTTGCACACTCAAACACACTTTTTCTCTCCTCTCTCTCAAACTTAATCGCTGTGACTAGGGATGTCATGATACCACAATTTTGGTATTTGATACCAATACCAGTGAAACCACACGATTGTCAATACTTAATTCGTGTAAACATTAACAGATGCACAGAAACTCCATGTATTTGAAAGCACACAACTACAAGAAAGCAGCACTGCACATTTTTAAAGCTGTGTTGGGACTATTGTAGTCTAGGTACCATTCTCCAAAGTATTGATTAGTGTATCTTCGCCATCTCAGATTCATTGTAATCTCCTTGTGCAGTAAATGTGAAGGAATTTGCTTTTGCAGATTTAGGGCAAACAGAGTTTTACATGTTAAGACATCACACCCAGGCAGTCAGACACCAAATATGTAAATGGTAATGCAGCGACACACGCAAGACCAAGACCTAGCAGATTATACTCACTCAGTGTATTCACAGCATTATAAGTTACAGCCATCTAGATAAAACAGAGTCTCACCTTTGCGTAGATATATATTTCTAGTAGTTAAGAGCCAAAGAGGATTTAAGTCTTTCATCTCCTCAGTTATGAAATAGTGAGAGTGAAAGATACACGGTTAAGGGTCTCGTAGGTGTTGTGTGAAAACTCACAACCAAGGTGTGAAGATTCATAGTTACAATTATATTCTCACAATCATAAAACACTTACATCCTTTTCAGTAGATCAGTAATGCTCAATAAAGAACATGAATTGTGGAAATTTTCTCAAGTGCTGTGCACGGCGAAGAAGCCAGAGCTGAGCATGAAAGAAAAAGCCTTGCTGAAGAAAAAAAAAAAAGGTTTCAAGGCCTTTTTATGAGCACCTGAATCTTCTCTCAACAGGGTGTGGGCACAGTAGTTTCAGGGACTACGTTACGTGGATTGATACGGCTCAACGACACACTGCTCTTAGGCCCAGACCCGTTGGGCAGCTTCATCCCCATTGCTGTAAAATCCATCCACCGCAAGAGGATGCCTGTCCGAGAGGTTCGCGGTGGACAGACGGCCTCCTTCGCCCTCAAAAAGGTTTGTGTTGGGAGTCTGCGGGTTAGGGCGGTTACTGTGTGTGGCTGAATTCTTACTGATTTAAATTTAAATGGCATTACCTATTTTAATCACAAAAACAGCATTTAAACTACCTGACACAAAGGCAAGCCATTCTGAAAACAGTTGGGTGTCATCTACATAAGATTTTTATCTTAAGGAAATTATTTTCACCACACATAATTTTACATGCTGTATTTTTTTTTTGTCTCAGATCAAGCGTTCATCTATAAGGAAAGGCATGGTGATGATCTCCCCAAAGTTAACGCCACAGGCCACCTGGGAGTTTGAGGCTGAGATCCTGGTCCTTCATCACCCGACCACGATATCCCCAAGATACCAGGCCATGGGTTAGTGACAGCACGCGGACAGAATCATTTTAGTTGATAAATATTCAGTTTGTGATGCAGTATTTCCCAAAATAGTCTTACTTTGGCAGTCCACCAAGGTAAATTCACATTCACCCAAAGAAACTTTTGTTTTAGGATAATTTAGAGTCTAGTCTACTTTTTTGTTGTATATTCGGCACTGTCCCTTGCACTTTATTTGAACTGTCATTGTACCATGTGTATCCACAAATTGCACAGGATACTGCTTTCATTGTTTGTTATCTATAACAATCCATATTTAGAAAAATGTGTTACTATGTTTGCATCTTCCCATAAGTTTGATAGGGTGCTTGCACTTCCTGATTTGATATATTTACTTAGTGTCTGTAAGTGAACTTAAGATGCATTCACATTTTGTCTGCAGTGTGACCAAATTAGTTTAATTCTTAGTGCATCTTTGGCTTGAATTTTATGCATTTCTGCTCTGATGATCACCTAAGACACATTAATGCCACTGACAAAGCTTTATTTCTCTTTTTCTTCATCTACTTCAGTCCACTGTGGCAGTATCAGACAAACAGCCACCATCCTCACCATGAACAGAGACTGTCTACGGACAGGAGACAAGGCCACAGTCCACTTCCGCTTCATCAAAACCCCCGAATACCTGCACTGTGACCAGAGACTGGTGTTCAGGGAAGGACGCACCAAAGCTGTGGGCACCATCACTAAGGTACTGGATGATAAGCATGATAAGTAGAGCGTGCGTCACAGTTTTCTCCTCACTGTAGCAATAATTTTATGCATGCAGCACTTTACAAAACAAAGTTAGAAAGTGTTTCACAAAGACAAGAATTTTAAGCGGACAAGGAAGTAAAGGGTAAATAGCGCTATCTGTCTGTTACTCAGAGAGTGCCTGTCTGTCTAGAGACCAAGATAAGAGAGGCACCACGGGACAGAGAGCTGTAAAAATGAAAGAGGGTTAAGTGTGTGTTCTTGCCAGTGCTGTTCTGTTTCTCTGATACACTGAATAATTGATGGTTAATCCAATGAGAACATAAAAAATGGCACTTAAAGGCAGCGTAAGAGCATGTTAGAATATATATTAGATCTTTTTCCACATAATTTGATAGGTTCCATTATTGCAGTAAACAAAACACAAATGTTACCTTATCTTTAATTCATAAACACACACTAGACACACACACACACACACAAATAGTAATTTGTACCTAGGTTTCTCCTTCCCTTCAAAATTGACTATCAATCCACACAATCTCATGTGTATGGCTTTATTTTATGTATTCGGCTGTGATACAGTCAGTTTTTGAGAGGAAGAGACTGCCTAGTGAGAATGTTGTTTGTTATATATAAGTTCATCACTTCACAGTTGTGGTAAAAGCAGGTAGAGTGGCTGTAGTTATTATTTTTGTAGATAATAGAACAGATCACAACTAAAAGCTCTGACACTGATAGTAGTTTATTAACCCTCCTATTATGTTTGGGGTCAATTTGACCCCAGCCAATGTTTAACGTCTCTAAATAAATGATTAACATCATTTTTTTTGCTTCATATTTAATGAGTGTTCCTAATGTAATGGGTTCTACCAGGTAAACATGAAATTGACATGATGATATGTTTTCAATGTCCTGTACACACTTTGTAACGCATCCGTTATGAATAACAAAAATCTGTACTTAGAAATAATATAAAGCCATTAAAACACCAAAAATGAATATTTCTTTCCAATTTCAGATCAATCAGTGAGATTTTATGGTGATTTGAATATTTTTCCATTTTCGCGTAATAGGAATACTGGATGTATAAGTGGGGGTGTTGGGGAGTTATGTCTTATTTAAAAGGCTATTTAGGTAATCAACAAAGAAACATCAAGTACTTGACACATAAACTTTGGTAACAATTTTAGTTATAATAATTTTGTGAAAGTTTAAACTGCAGGGGTCAAATTGACTCCAAACATAAAGGATGTTCAAAAATGTGAACATAACAGGAGGGTTAAAAGCTTAAGAGCTATCTGTATCATGTGATGCTGAGTGTAACGCAGTTCACATGAGAAATGGACAGCTAATGATGAGATGCCTGGAAATTGAGCTTCAGAGGATAAGCAGAGATCACCAAATTAACCTCTACTAGGAGAAAAAGAAAAAAAAAAACCAATGCTCATCAGGAGTAAAATGAATGAGTAATGTGTCAAGTCTTCACTGGCTTTGTGTGTTTGTGCTGCAGCTACTCCAATCAGTGAACACCCAGGCAGCTAAGGCTCAACAGGCCAAGATGCAGGCCAATAAGAAGGCCTCTAAGGAAAGCACAGCAGCCAATGAGGAGGTCGGTTCCATGGCGAGGCCGGCCAGTCCCAGCACAGCACAGGTAACACCGAGTCAATCCTCTATGTGCGTCAAAGAATCAATGTCATGTGATGGGTCCTGTCTGTGTGTCTTTGTCTGTACTGTTTACGCCCAGTAACTATTGTAGAAATAAGTTTTGGACCTCTTGGAACGTCCTTGATGATTTTACCTGCATTTTAGTTTTTTAACATTTTAGAAAATCGCCCAATAAGCTAAAGCTAAGCTGCTCCAGAAAATCTGTGCTTTAAATCAGGTGACACATTGGCAAGTTTTTGTGTGTGCATGTGCAAAGTAAACTCTTTCTAGTAGCCCTTTTCACTGCTGCCATCTTCCTTTTCTTCTTGCTGCTGATTCTCTTCCAGTCCACCGGTTAATGTCTTTCACTGTCCCCTCTTTCACTTTTTCCATTTGATCCCTCAATTATGATTGTTTTCATCCTCCCATGTTTACTTTTTTTTTGTTCCACATCTCCTATTCCCTTGACTCTTCTCATTTCTGCCCTTAATAACCCTGCTTTTATCTGCCCATTCGGTTACAATTGCCCTCCTCATCATCCCTCCATTTACTGCTCTCCTCATTTACCGTCTAATACCCACTCCTCCTCCTCCTCTCTCCACTTCTCCTGTCCCCTCTGCGCATTCGTCTCTCCTCCATCACTTTTCGGTTTCATCTTATGCATTCCCTCCCTTTCTTGGCATGCTGCGTTAGACAGTGGCAGAGGAGGAGGCAATATGTAAAGATGGCAACAAAGAAAACAAGGTAAAGAAGTTTCCTCTGCCTATGGGAGACAAGTATGAAAGCCTTTGTCTACTGAAAGCTGAATGTTTTGCCACTACCTCTTTTTCAACCCCAGTATGAATTTGAAACTTTAACTAACTACAAAGTTTTGATTGATTACTGTTATTGAACAGAGTAGGCTTGCACCATTAGTGTTGAGTCAAAATCACTGATATAAAATCTGTCTTTTTCCTTTTGAGAAATACGTGCATCTGTGGGCCAGAAATGGAGAAAATCAACATAGTTTGCTTTCATTTCTTATGTTACTTCAGGGTTCTAGTATTGATATCGGTGTATCCCCAGTGCATTCAGTGTGTTTTCTCACTACAGTTCCTTCACATTCATACATTTCACACATTCTTGCCTGGGAGCTGCCCAATACCGCCACAGTTTTCTACGGCGGGCCATTGAGCAGCCCACTGGACCGCCTTTTGGTCATTAAGTGCAATTTCTTTGCTGAATTGGACCCCAGTGGCATTTAATTTACTTACTAACAGGTTCCCACTGGTTATTGAATTAAGCAATTACAGAAATAAAACATACATCTTCTTAATGCATGATTTTCCAAAGACGCAAAACAGATGTCTGTTACACGTAATGGTAGGAGGCTCCCAAAAACCCAAACATGTGAATTAAAAAATGTACATGAGAGACCATTTGAATGCAGAGTGTAATGTTTAATTTGCTCAAATTAAATGGCAGGGGACATAAAACGTTTGCTCTTTGCAGTTTGCACAGGTGACGTTTCAAGCTAAAGCTGCTCCTCAGGCAGTATTGTGCTCTCTGCATCTTTATGTGCCAGTTTTATGCCTACCTAACAGAAAAGACAGACAAGTCACAGACACGTCGTGTAATTTGGTCGACTTGACAGTTATGTGGCCATCCAAAAGGAGGTGCCAGGCTAGATGAGAAGCAGTAGAGACGTCTTTTTGTTTTAGTAAAGCTCACCAAAAGATCTGCCTAAGATGGAAACATTGTCTTTTTGCTTGAATAAAGTTGTACAGTTGGAGTTTGCAGTGTGCTCGCTCTACTCTGTTCGACAAAGGCATGGAATTTAAAATTTTAGGATTGCAGCTGCTGGAAAAGAAGTTTCCAGCAGCTGCAATATGTGTAATTGTGTTTTACTTGATTTTTTGTGAATGAGTCTACAACTTTTTATTTAGATCAAGACGAATGAATGCATTCTCTCATTCTGACGCCCCTGTGAAAACACATTTTGCATGTTACCTTTGTGGACCAACCAGATTCTACCGACTTTCTTCCTTTTTATTTATTTATTTATTTTTTATCCTGATATCAAGGAAGAGCTGGCTGAGTGATGTTTCCTTTTGTGTGTCTGCAGCCCAAGTCGGGAGGCGGAGGACGCAGGAGAGGTGGTCAGAGACACAAAGGGAAAGGCCTCAACGCCGCCGCCACATCTACGTCTGCAGGCGGAGCAGGCACGGCCTAAAAACACCACCCTCTCCTCTTCAGCCCTCTTCATCTCTGTTACAGCTGAGGAAAGTGAACACGTTGCCCTCTGGTGGTTGCATTCAAATCCCCGCTGCACAAGGGACTGAGTATAAAATCATATTAGTTATATTCAGCGGTTTGAAATAAATGTGAGTGAAACCCTTTCCATTTAAAGCCACTATTAAGCTTTTTTTTTATTGGTGTAATTACTTACGGGCTGAGTTTTTATTTGATTTGAGATTGCGTTATAAAGTATCATCTTTTCAGTTCAAACACAGCATTTCTTGAAGCGTTCATGCAGTCACTTGTTCATTAGAAAGTAGCTTTACCAATGACCAGATCAATAGGTGTTTTTTTTTTTTTTTTTTGTTTCAGAAATGAATGCAACCAGCAGATTTATCATCACTTTCCCAGCCTAAACCTTCCCTACCGTTTAAACTGTTGCCCTCTCTGCTCTCCTGCCTTTTAGATCCCATCCTGTCCCACTCCACATAACTTAATTCACCTCTTCAGAGGGTGTCGGGGTTGGAGTCTGTTTACCGTCACATCAGTCAGTTCAGGAAGCGTTGGGTCTTCAGTAGTTCAAACAGAAAATATTTTGCCTTTTGAAATGTTCTTATAAGCCCATTGATATTACGAAACCTGCAGTTTGAATTTACATTTTGAATTGAGTGAATTGAAAGGGAACTGACCCCAACCCTGACGGGGTATTAACATCTATAACAAACTGATCCTTGAGCAGGAGGTTAAACTTGTTATAATGTTAGCCTTTGGCACAGCTTGTGCCAGAGAAGGAACTCTCACCAGCATAACGCCGGGTAAATCTTTTTCTGTGACTGATTAGTTAGTTTACTCTACTATCCCCTTTGGTAGTAGGTCAGCTGTCATTTGGACATCCTGGTCTGGTTTAAAGGCCTGTCTGAGTGGTAGGACAGTGAAAGTGGTTGGTGAATTTTGGGATTTACCGGCCACTGTGGCAGGTCGACTGAAAAGTACATTCTCTGCCCTGGGCTTGGTGCTTCCATTGCACTGATCACCTCTTTTGGAAAATTGCCTCATAGATGAAGAGCAAAAAAGACCCAATAAAACAAGGTCCTTTTTTAAATTAATTTTGAATCCCTCCACTCTGAGAGCTTCTGTTCCAGTTTTAACAAACTGACTAGTGAATTAGTTTGAAAGTATTTGTCCCAATTTTCTCTTTATTTTCCAGATCATATAGTGTCAGCATGGCTTTGTCATGTGGTAACTCAGCACAAGCCTCTGTGAACTCTCAAGTCTACACAGTTTGCAGGGAAATAACCTTTCCAGCACAACTCCAAGCACAGTGTTGATCATTATGGTCTACCAGTGGCACCACAATGAAGCCATACACAGAAATTATTAATCCAGTAATTCTTCTTCTTGGATGCGATGACTGAGGTTATGGTTGACACTAATAATGACTAAAGATAAGTTAAAGCTAGTTTTAATTGTTAAAAAAAAATAAATGGGTGCTATGTGGCAGAAAGTTATTTTATACTATGAAGGAGAAAGGGAAGGCACAACAAAACGCCCCTAATTTGTCTGCTAAATAAGAGATTGGACTTGAAAGTTGCAAGGTTTGAATACAAATGTGCATTTTGCCCTCCAGCGTATGCTCTCCTCCATAACTGAAGAAATTAGTTGCTGGAAGTTATTTTTTATAGTCAGAGAGAAATAAACTTTTTTTAACCATTGTTGCCTGATTTGTTGGCGCAGTAAAAGTGGCTGGAGCTGAACTTGTGCTTTCTTATTGCCCACCAGCAGACATTTTAATGCTGCTGTATGACTCTGCATCAGTCGGTCAAATAGCTCAAATCAGCCATCAGATAGTAACTCAGCGATGTGGTTGCTGGTAGTCTAAACACCAGCCCAGGTCAGCTCAGGTTGTTTTCTGTGCAAACACACTTCTTCATAATAACGTAGACCATTGATCACATCTGGCTCCGCTGGGAAGCCACAATGCTTTGCCACAGCAGACACTCTGGCCCTGTTCACAATCGGCGTTAACATCTGTTTCAGGGGGTTCGGTCCTATGTGGACCGCCGAGGCAGGCCCCCCGTTTACAAATGGCATTACGATGCATCTCAAATGCATCTCCACTGACTTAGCAGATTTCTATCAGACTTACGTTTTCCTTTCTTTTCTTACTTTGATTCCTCTGTACTTATTCTCCCTCCCTTCCCTTCTTTGTTCCTCGTATCCCCCACCCGTCCTTTTCCCTATCTCTGGCCCATTCACAAAGCAGCTGTGCCCAGCCACTCAGTTTTGTTTATTGTGTCCAACAAAGACAACACTGTTTCACCACGAAATAAACCTCCTTCAACCTTGAACTTCACACCAGCAATCCGCTCTGCCAAAACGTCCTTCCACAAAGCGACCAGGTTGTCTGATGCTGCTGTTGGGGATGCATCCGGATGCATTAGGAAAGAGTTCACACTACAAATGCTACGTGGTCTAATGTGGCCCTGACCTCGTCTAATGGTGGTTTGGGTGGTAGGATCACAAAGTGTCACCAGCTATAGTTCGAGCTGTCCATTTACTAACACCAAGACAGGTGTTGAACCTGTGTGAATGTGTCTAAAAAATATTTCTAATATTTATTTTGGTGTCAACATCTTTTCTTGTGTGGTTTTATTAGGTTGTTGGAAGGCTCTCCTCCCTATTCTAGGTTTTGTACTGGGAAGGTAAAAAATTATTGGCTGTTCTCACAGCGCCAGGAGCCGTTACTCCCACATATTCATATTGTGACTGCAAGCTGGTCACACATTAAACTGCTCTGAGGTTTGTGTCTTTGGGGTAATTCTCCTGTACAGACTAACATATTTTATAACAGACACAAACACCGTAAACTGCCAGGATATTTTTCCCTCTTTTTTTTCTTTTCTTTTTTTTTTCCCCAGAAATTACCAATAGTGCATGGGTTTATTTTTGAAGAGACACATTTTGTGTGTATGTATGTACAAAAATACAAATTGTGCAGAAGAATTAAGGAGGTAAAAAAAAGATGCCATTTAAATTAAGTGGTGCCAGTTTGTGTTGTAAATCCTTTTAAATAAAGATGTTTCAGAATATCAGATGATTCAGTGTGGTCATTGGCATAATGGTCTTTCTCGCCCGCAATTTGAGAATGACTGACAGAGAGAAAATGGGTAAATTCCTTGATCACCAATGTTACAAGCAGCTCGTAGTTTGTCAGAGATTAGAGCCTGACAATGGACGTCGATACCTCTCTGGCCTAGACTTATCAGTTTAGGGCGAAGTTCAATTTATTCTGATTTGTTCCCTGTTCAGCTGACAGATCTGTGATTGACTTGCACGGAGCGAATTTTTTTCCGTCTACACAAAGTGGACTGAAAGATTTACCTCACCTTGAATAGATGTATTGGTTCATGGATGGATGGAAATGTCGCTGGCGGTAAGGTTTCACAGTGATATTTGGAATTGCCTAGAACACTCACCCAAATCATTTTATTTGGCTTTGGGATGCTCAGCACGGCGGCACCATATTGTCGTGAAGGGCTTTCAATCAAATTTGTTCAATAGTTCAGAAAGAGTCAGCCTTCCAGCTATAATTATTTCCAAGTGCCCCCCCGGCCTTAATATGGTAGTCCGTGACAACTGATTGCTTTGGTAGCAGTTCAATCAGAGTCTCTCTCCGTGAACCATCAACTCGTTTTAAAGCGGTGGTGTTCACTCGGATGGCTTAAAAATGGAAATAGAAATGGTCTTTGATGCAGAGCCCGGGATCGATGAATACTTTGATGAATGTAGGTTGGGGCATTTCAAGATTGCACTCTAGCAGTTTATTGTGGTATTAAAACAACCCCTTGCACCGTCTCTATATCTCTTTCTCCCTGCCTCCCTCTTTATCTTGGGTTTGAGTATTCGCTCCGACTGCTATTTGGAACTTGTCTCTCTTGATAGAATCAAGCCCAAATAGCAATTACTCACCGTGTCTACCTCCTGATTTTATGGGCCTGCCCACCGAGCAGCATGAGGGCCTCATAATCCAATCTGCGCAGGACCGGGCGGCTGGGTTGCCGTCAAAATATGCACAGCCATTGTGCCACCTCAAGCATGACATGAAGGAACTTAATTATTTCTTTAGTGGGAGATACTGAAAGGGGCGAAGATTTATTCAATGTTGCAGTCCTGCCACACACACACACACATACACACTCACACACTCACCAAGCAGAGACTGTGGAGTCAGCAGCTTCACTGTCCTCACTTAGCCTATTGCCGTTCCCTATTTTACATTGCGTTTTAGGCATTAGCTGGCGCTCTTATCTGGAGTGACTAACACTGAGAGTAATGGTAGCTTAAGCTTGAATTGCTCTCTCAAAAATAGCCCTAATACAAAACAACCAATAATAGGGAGTGCAAGGGTCGGTCATAATACCCTGACAGCATTAGGAGGGCTGCAGAATATTTTGTAGAAAACAAATAAGAGCAGAGGACAGAGATTTAACCCTTTGAAACCTGAGCAGTTTCACTTGATTTCTTCCAAAAACATGGCGGGAAAAAAAGGTGATTAACAAGAAATGACCTGAAAATCAGCAAGAACTGAGTGAAAAGGTACAAATGACACGTAAAAATGACCAGGAAATCATCAGAAAATTAATAAAAACCTAAAACTATCATTATAAAGATATTTAAAATTTAACTACAAGGAAATTAACACCAATAAAAAATACAATTAAAAGAAAGTGCAGTGAATTTTGTTAAGAGGGTAAATAAAAACCTTTCCTAAAAGCCTGTCCACAGGCTTCTTGATTTCAAAGAGTTAAGTTTTTTTTTTTTTTTTTTTTTCTTTATGCCTACTTGTTAATCAAATGTAGAAGCCTGCTATATACACACACAGCAATCCACTAGATCAAACAGTCTGGACATATTAAAAAATCCCCACAGCTGCTGTCTATAATGCAATAGCATGTCATATTAAACAGTGATTTTGAAATGGGGCTCTTGAGGTGCTTCTCGGGGGTCCTCAGCAAAGAAGGACTAGTTTCACCATAATTTAATTTACTAGAAATTGTTACCAATATCAAAAAACAAAACAAAATATGTTTTCATCAGAACAACATCTTAACAATTTCAATATCGCACACAAAATCAAATTATCTTTTCATATCAGGCTCCCGAAGACAGACCACTTGAAATGGGGGTCTGCAGCTTGATGATCATCAACTTGGGGGTCTAAAACATGAGTAAACTTTGAAAATCCCAGATGTAAAACCCCGTTTTACCACCAGGTTCTCCCTTCTTGCAGCCCGATAACCTGCTTATTATCAAAAACACCTCAGTGTTAAATCCTGCTCATGCTTGTGATCATTTTGACAATCTATTTATTCATCCTCCTACTTTAATCTGATTACTGTCTTTGCACAATCATTGCACAGAATCACATCTGAATCCAAATGAATTGAAGACCCCTGCAGTTACTTCCCCTACTGTATTGTAGTGTAGTAGGTCATTAATCTGGTGCTCAAGAGAACAAGTAGTCCTGAAATACAGCAAAGACTAAGGAGCTAATCATCAGCCTCACAGGTCACAGGATGACAAGTACGCTCCGTTCTTCATCAAAAGAGGCAGAGTTGAGTGTCCACTTTCAGGTTTCTGGGGATCCACATGTCAGAGGACCTCCTGTGGTCCACTATCACCGCTGCACTGGCCAGCACAGAACGCAAAGGTAGTTTTTCTTTTGTTTTTTTTCTGAGGACGCTGAAGAAAGCTGGTCTGCCCCAACAGCTGCTGCACCACAGAGAGCATCCTCACGTACCGCGACTCTGCGTGGCACCTTTGCGATAGGAAAGCTCTTCAGCGGCTCATCTCCAGCCTGCAGGAGATCACTGGGACACAGCCCTCCAGCTCACACCGCCTCAGGAAAGCCACCAGTATCTGGAAGGACTCCACACACACCCCCCATGCCATCATCTGATTGAACTCCTGCCAACTGGAAGATGGTGTAAAGCCCAGTACGCCTGCGCCTCCAGACGGGGAAATGGCTCTCTCCCCAAAGCTCTGAATCAGTCCATCAGGAGCCCCCCATAGTCTATCACACTGCCCCCATGATTGTCCGACTCACAAATGACTTTACATACACACACAGACTGCACTATGACTCTAAATAAACTATGAAGGGTACACTCTCATTCACTCTGTGTGTGTATCTGTAATTGCAACTCAGCTGCAGTAAAGAATAACCTCAGAGTTCAGGGACAAAATGCATGCATCCACATTGTGTCATTTATTGATTCAATTATTTATGTCTACATTTCCATTTAGTTTTGGTTTTCTTGCTGCGTTGCACGTCTGAGCCGTTTGCACTATTCAACTCTACTGCTTTGTTTATACTGTGTATATATAGGGGAGAGTGGGGTAAATAGTGCCAATTTTTACTTAAAGTGCCTTTAAAGCGAGGGGATTACAGTAATGCCTCCAACTAAAATATGCACATATAGTTTAGGATGTTGTGCATCCCTGGGAACAATCACTTTGGATCTTATATAAACTGTTTGAGAAATATAGCTTTCGAAAAAAAAGTGGTTTTGTGGCACAACTTGCCCCCAGCGCGGGGTAAATTGTGCCATTAGAGAGAATACACTGGGGTAAATTGTGCCATTGATAATTGAAGTAAACAGATCATTTTAATCTCACAAATGATAATGCTATATAAAAGTAAAGCAAATTCAATACAAAATTATTTATTTAACATTTATTTATTATTTTAATAAGATCACAGGCCACTTTTCTATAACAAGGCCTAGCGCCACATGAACACATACCCAGAACAAAATAAAACTTCCAAAATGAGCACCTGCAAATCATCTTCATCTGAATCTGAATAGTTTTAGTGATCAAAGGTAAGAAAATAATGTACAATAATAATAAAATACAAGAAAGTAATATATAGTATATAATCACAAGTTGTGCCACTGGCACAAATTACCCCAAAGCCCTTTGGCACAAATTACCCCAAGCCCACCATTTTGAAAAAAAATGCATCCCCCAGCTGTTTTGAGCTAACATCATGCTAACTGTATAGACTCATGGTGTAGCTTGCTTAAGTACTAAAACCTGTGTCAACTGTTTTCAAAGTTTTCTATAATTGTTCAAACACAGCAATCAAAAAACCTTGATCATAGAAATTTTACTTTGGAGGGCAAAAAAATGTTTTTTGAACTTAAATGTGCTTACCTCTCAAGCCATGTGTCTCCCTTCTTTGCAGGATGAGTGAAATGGATGCCTCTTCAAAAATATGTGGTCACATGACCAACTTCTATAGTTTTCTAGATAACAGGGGTGGCACTACTTGCCCCTTGGCACAAATTACCCCACTCTCCCCTACTGTATATAACATTTATACTGAAGTGACCTGATTCCCTTTGCTGTTTATTGCTAATTTATCTCTTGCACATCTGAGCTGTTTGTGCTATTTAATACTGCCGGACACTGTTTACACTATTTATATCGTCATATATTCTTTATACTATACACACTGTTCATACTGTTTGTAACTGATTGCTACTCTGTTGCGATTTTATCTCATTTGTTGTTCTATTTGTATTTTTTTATTTCTTTTATTAACTTTGAACATTTACCTTTTACCTTTGTTGGAAGCTACAAACTTAATCTTGTTTTACTTGTGCACTTACAATAAGGATATTCCATTTTAGTCTATTCTACTGTACTGCATTAAGAAGTACTCATTATATAGTATCACAATAAGCCAATACATGGTGAATCTTTGTAAATATAATAAGATCTACTCAAAATCCCATCGTTCCAGCAAAAAGTGTTCTTTGGTAAAGGCGAGACAATCAACTGCTTTGATGCAATGGTTTTAATCTGTTCTTGCCTTCTTGTGAAGTGAAAGCATTTTTAAGTTTTATATGAAAATTCTTCCCATGCGTGAGTTGTTGTGACACTCATTGAAAGAATTCCCTGTTTCCCCCTCCCGAGGTTTTGGCTGTGACATTATCTAGTTTGCTGAGAGAAAATGATGCAAAAAAAAAAAAAAAAAAATGATGCTTTAACAATTTGGAAGACATTTTATTTGCTGTGATGCGGAAATCTCCAATTCTCATGATATTCACAAAATCGAAGCATTACTGGCTCGGAAAATGCTGTTTTTTTTTTTCTTATTCCCTGAAAAGCTGGCATTTTGAAGATAGAGAATTCTGAACATAAACACAGTGATCGTCTACCAACTTTATTTGCTTCATTGATTTACAGTAAGGTGAATCACAACGGCTGTCAACACAAGGGGATTTGTCCCGCTGTCCCGAGGCTTTACGGCTCAGAAAGTGAACGGGGTCTTGTGGACGTATTACGGTGACATCTGAAAAACCTCCCTCCGCTGGTAAAAGAAATATAAGTTCCATCCGTGCTTATGATGGATTATGTCTTCAATTAAACATGGATGTCTCTCTGCTGCTGGCAGGCGCAGCCTCGAGGCCTGAGCACACACTGGACGAGATAACAAATGCTTGTAATTTGAGACTTTTTTGGCGACTGCAGGCAACAGATTTGAAGCAGCAGCAGCAGCAGCAGCAGCAACACTGGCACCTGTAGGGCCTGTTATCACTCTGTTAGGGGAAAAACTAAATTCTGCAGACATACATTGCAAAGTGAATTAGGGTTTCAGCGGTTCGTTCTTCCTCATCCACGCTCTGGCTTCCTATAGCCTGGATGATGTCTTGTATTTAAATACATCAGCCATTACTGTGGTCGTCTGTAAATGCCCAAAATGTGATACAGTACAAGACCTTTTAAAAAAAAAAGGTCAGGGCGCATTTGGACACCATCTTTGTTTTGGCATATGTATTGTTATTTGCATTTCATATGTCAGGACATGGGCTCATTGCATTTAAAATGAAATTATAAAATAGTTCTGAAGGATATTAATACTGAAAAAAAAAAAAATTGTTAAAAATTGTTGAGTAGAATAACAGCTAGTTTGCGCTGACTTCTCATGTAGTGTCTGTTGAGCAGTTCTCCCAGCTTGCACCATCCTAAATATCTGAAAGTGATTGGTTGATAGCATTTCTGGTGCTGACAGTGACGCCACTGTTAGCGTTTGAAGTTTTCCTCATGATAAACTGATGGAGTGCGCCGTTGCCTTCTATTTAAAAATCTAAAGTGCACGGTGCACCTTCAAATGCCATTTCAGTGTCTAAGAAAAACATGCACTTCTAATGCTTGCAGTGCACGTCTGGCCTGACAGTCATAGAGATGTTCTTTAGCTGCAAGTGTTTATTAATCTGGGTCCCTGCAGGAGCAGGAGGCTGTGATTGAAAAGGTGTTTTCTGGTGCCACCTGGACCCTGACAAACCAGTAGGGAGTCTTCCGCTTTCAGCGCCACTTCTCCGTCTGATCACCTTCTGTCGATCTGCCTCAAACCTGCCCTGCAATCTGGCAGCACACCCATGCTGCCACTGTGAGAGTGTGTGTATGTGTGTCCATGCATGCATACATTTGTGCTTGTGTGCATGCTTTTGTTGTTTGCAAGCTTGCATGCATTCATGTCGATGTGTGTACTCTTAGGTACAGAAGAACTTCCCCCCTGTCCATGACCGCCCTCACCCTGAGCTCTGAATGGGAGCTCATTAGAGAGGATTAGTGCCCAACATTTGGGCCATGGCATTGCTTGTTTATCTTTGACCACAACCTGCTGGCCTCTGGAGGCCTCTGGCCTGGTAACAGTACAGAAAAAGTTCACACCATTATTCAGGAAAACACCAATTAGCTGGCAGACAGCAGTGCCGGCAGATAAGACAAGATGGAGAGTAAACACCCTCTCCTCTTGGCCAGAACAAAATCAAAGCGATTTTTCAGCTGCTTTCCCGGAACCAAATTGTTTTGTTAAAAATGGCCACCACTCAGGCCATAATAACAGCTCGATAGAAGAATAAAGTAACCTCGGTACAGTCATCGTTTACTGTCTTTCCAGCCAGACGCCCACATAAAAACACAGATAAATATGTAGAGCACGTCGAATAAGATAGCCAGAACTCTGCTGGACCCAGAGGGAGAAATGAAGTACATGCCCGGCAAAAATTTTGATTGTCGAATAGATGTTGATATGACATCCTGCATCACCACTGAAAGCCAGAGTGCCAGAATTAAATTTAGAGGAGCTATATGGTCATTGGTAGTTGCTCTCTGTGTTGTTTTGCGTAATGAGGACTTGGTACAAAACAGGTTCCAAAGTCATTTAAATCTTAATTCCTAATGTATTCCAATATAATTTTAGTGCTTATTTTGATTGAAGTTGACCGGGTTTCATTGTTGTCCTAAGTGGCCGAGACCGGGGCCACTGAGCCAGGAAGCATCATGTAAACCCTTTTCACGGACTTGCAGTCTGAGGAGGTTTCGGGGGACACTCTCACTGTTTGCTGTAGGAAATAACAGCCGTGTCTCGAGTGAGCGGGCGAGAGAGGAGTTTGACTCCTCTTCCAAACAGGACAGATGTAGGCGCTCTGACAGGCTGCCAGAGCCATTAGACACACCTCGACACTCGGTAAACGCTCTGACTTCTCTTTTGTCTGTGTCGACTGACTCTCTTTCCGCTGTCTGAATCGCACATCTATCCATATCCTCCCTTTGGATTTCTTTTTTTTTATTTCCTGCATCCATCCATCCATCCTTAGCATAACTTATTTTTCGAGTGAATGTTTGGATTCTGCATTGAATTTGGGAAAAAAGGGAACTAAGAATGATGTAATAAATTATATATATATATATAAAAAAAAAGATAAAAGTCCTGGCCAACACTTCAAAATTGAATAGCTGTGGAAGAGGGGGTTATTGTAAATAGTAAGCATGGCAAAACATTTGAACAGCAGTGGAATACACAATCGCTCTAATCAAATGGAGCAGCAGTGGGCGCCGTAATTGAGCATGACTTTGTGAATGGTGTTGATTCTGCCGCTGCGTTGTGGAGCCCTCCATGAAAGACGTGCCATCTGCGGGTGTCATGAACAATGGCGATCATTGTGTGGAGCAGAGATCAGTTTTGGCTCGCTCTCTTTCGCGGCAGCTGAACGTTTTTGTTCCTCGCCACAGGACATTCACAGCGAGGCAGATATACTGTAACCGCGCGTGTGGATGCTTCAAAATTCAGATATTGTTTGATTGAGTGAGTTTTTTTTTTTTTTTTTTTTTTTAATCATACAGGAGGGTGATATTCATTTCATTTGCAGAAATTACAGTGCTCAAGCCAAATCAATTTAGTTGAAAACTTTTTTAGTGTAATTTAATAAGAGTGGCACTTCTGGAGCTGGTACACTGCAAAAACGCAAAATCTTACCAAGATTATTTGTCTTATTTCAAGTCAAAAATATCTCATTACACTTAAAATAAAACATGATCACCTCAGAAGTAAATTGTTTTTAGACAATTTTCACTTGTTTCAAGTGAAAATTCACTTGAAACAAGTGAAAATTTGCTTGTTTCATTGGCAAAATTTGCCAGTGGAGAAAGTGAAAATTCACTTGAAATAAGTGAAAATTAGCTAGAAACAAGAAACAAAATTTGCCAATGAAACAAGCAAATTTTCTCTTGTTTCAAGTGAATTTTCACTTGAAACAAGTGAAAATTGTCTATAAACAAGTTACTTATGAGGTGATCATGTCTTATTTTAAGTGTAATGAGATATTTTGACTAGTAGTAACACATTTTTGACTTGAAATAAGACAAATAATCTTCGTAAGATTTTGAGTTTTTGCAGTGTAGGGGTTCACTGTTATGTTGAGGGGCACTTTGGCTGTTTTGGCGGATTGAACCTGAGAGTTTTCTGACTTTTCGAACAACTGGCCCCCATAGATCAAAGGTATAGGAAGTTATTGGCTGGTTCATGATGTGTCTGGGGCCACAGGTGATGTCTGAAGCTTCCCAGCTGTTTTACTCGCTGTGTTCACTCTTCCGGCTTGTGTGTTTTACTCCAACAGCTGTGTCTGTTAGGCCTCAGACTGCAGGCAAATCAGATTTGTCTCTCAAGTCAGATCTTTAAGAAAGACTGTCCGCACTGTCATTTGCAGGTGATCAGATCAAATTTGTGTAGTCCAGACATCACCAGCGTATCTGCAACCACATAAAGGTCCGCTTCTCCACACAGGAGATGTGGTTGATCAACATGGAGGCATGAGAAATGCAGATCCATCATGTCGCCCTCCAAACGATCGCGCTGTCAAGTCGCGTTGCAGAACATCTCCGTCGCATTAGACAAACTCAGCGACGGAGGAGGCTGATATTAATTAACGTATCCATGGTAACAGCAGCCGCTGTCATGCACTTCCGTCACTTTGAACTGAAGATGTTGTTGGGTGTCATAACAGACACTTTGAAATCCTGTTTGAGTGTCCAGAGCGTCCGGACTGAGACACATCTGTACAAATCGCATTTCAAACCACCTCCAGATGTGGCTTGGATCTGATTTGATTTCAGACTCTCTAAACATCAATCTGGATATGACAAAAAAACAGATCTGGGCTGGCAGCGTGAACAAGGCCTTAGTGATTTGTAGACAACTGCCAAAAATGTCTTGACTGACACCGACGCTATTTACTGTCTCGATAAGGTAAAGACATCAGATGCATTAAAAAACATTCACACACAAGCTTTGTCTGTCATCTAGCCACTTTACCACATAATTAAACCGCCAACAGTTTCGACTGGTTGCATATTAATTACAGCGGGTTGACCTATTCTGTGTTTGAAAAGGCACTAAGTAGCCTAGGAGTTTTATTTACCTTTACCGGAGGCTGGTAAGAACCGTAATAACATCGAGCCGTGCCTGGTGCACCACTGCTGTCCGTCACTGTGCAGGTAAAAATGTGAGCGGCCTCGATGTGATCATTTTCTTTTGATTACAACACCACAGTCCAGGCTGGAAAGTGAGTTTTGAAAGCCAAGGATCTCAGCAAGTGACCGTTGAGTCATTGTTTTTGACCAGCAGCCCCATCAGCCCCCCACAGATGGTCATTTTGTGCTAAGGGGCGGTTAAAATTTTATTACTCACACATGGTGTGTTTTTTTCCCCACAGCATCCATACTTTTTTCTTCTCTTTTTTTTTGAGAGAGAAACAAAGAGTATTTTTTTGGGGCTCACTTAAACTGTAAGTAAGGCTGTACGGCTCACTGTACTTTATCAGAGTCCTATGCCTGACGTTCTTGTGACATTTTGGGCGTCGTGTGTGGAGTGGCCACTTTCTGAGCGCCTCTCCTTGGACTCCACATAACAACAACACTGCAAAAACTCAAAATCTTACCAAGATTATTTGTCTTTTTTCAAGTCAAAAATGTCTTATTTCTAGTCAAAATATCTCATTACACTTAAAATAAGACATGATCAGCTCTTGTTTTTAGACAATTTTCTCTCGTTTCAAGTGAAAATTTGCTTGAAACAAGTGAAAATTTGCTTGTTTCATTGGCAAAATTTGTTGTTCTTGTTTCTAGCTAATTTTCACTTATTTCAAGTGAATTTTCACTTTTTCCACTGGCAAATTTTGCCAATGAAACAAGCAAATTTTCACTTGAAACAAGTGAAAATTGTCTAAAAACAATTTACTTCTGAGGTGATCATGTCTTATTTTAAGTGTAATGAGATATTTTGACTAGAAATAAGACATTTTTGACTTGAAATAAGACAAATATTCTTGGTAAGATTTTGCGTTTTTGCAGTGAATGGTGGCAAAGTGTGAGCACAGCCTTCATTCCACTTAGACTTCTGGCTCTGCTGAGACTGAGTCAATTTTTACCTTTTTACGTGATCCAACAGAGCTTTTTTTTTATAAGTGTTACCCCTATTTAAGGTGTTGCAGGGTAGCTGGACCCAAACTTAAAAGCAACAGGAACAGGAACCGAAGGAAATAAGTATTCATTCCCACAATCAGGTCACCAGCAGGACTGAAACACGAGGAGCTAAACTCAAGGAACATAAATTGCCGCTACGCCGGTGAACATTGACAACGAACTGACAAGGAACAGTGGGAAACACACAGGTTTAAATACAGGGAACCCAAAAACACATAAAGTCGAAACACTAGAGTCCACGAATTTCAACCAAAGTCTTTAAGTTATCACCACAAAAGTCCAAAACCCACAGACCTATAGTGGTTTCTTTATGCTGAATAAGATAATGCTATTAAATGACAATATTAATGAATGCCAGACAGAGAAAAGAGAGAGATTAGTGGCATTTAGTGTAACTCCCACAGCTAATAACAGCAACTCTATCATGCTACATCACTGACTCGGGGAGGAAAGCAGCGGTGACACTTTCTGTCTAAATTACTCACCGTTTAGCGACAGTAATTGTTGGAAGTGAATCGGAAATAAAGCCCATTAAATTGCTCTCAGGGCACGATTGAAAGAGCTCTTGGTTTTCATTTTGACACACCAGCGCGCTGCACAAAGCACGGGCCATCTCCTGCGATTACTCCAGGCACTGTACGGCGCTTGTGTTCAACTGGTGCTTTTTTTTTTTTCTTTTTCTTTTTCTTTGTACAGGAATGAATCCAATCAATTTGAACCAACTGGCGCTGTTCAGTGCCAGCCTGATATTACTCACCCATCCCTCTCCAGCGATGATAGTATTTGAGCTTGGAATTGCATAAGCTTCCACATTTCATTTAACTAAACGAATCATGTTCATTTGCATTTTTACAGTCTGTCTTTTTTTTTTAAAATCTAGTTTCAATCAGAAGAGCTAAGCACCTGTTAGCAGAGCCACATGACATGCAGAACTCGTGTTTGCCCAAAGCTACAGATGGAGGCTTTATATTCCAACACCAGAAATGTTTGAAGCAGTTAAAATGTGAGGCAGTTAGGATGTTAACACTTATTTTCAGGAATTCAGCATCTTTTCATCCACTTTTCGCTCAGATCCGCCTCGCATGGTGGTTCTCTAACCGGCGCGGGGAGCGACTTGTGATCCAAACAAGTGCGTTTCTGTACAGGTGCAACATGTGCAGGTGCCATAGCTGCCAACACTCCCGTTTTTCCCAGGTTTCTCCCGTATTTTAGACTCATCTCCTGCCAACCTCCCGTTTTGTCTTTTCTCCCGGGAATCTCCCGTAATTTACAAGCCCCAATTTTGTTTGTTAATAATAATGAGAAGCGCACAATAACAAAGGTTTTGTTTTGAAAGCTGAGACCGGAAGCCGCCGCAGCTCCGTTAGTTTAACAGAAGCTGAAACACACGGCGAAATGTTTTTAACTGCAAATAAAAGTGCACGTTTTCCAGCTAGCGTCAGACAATGCCGAGTTTACTGACTAATTATTAAAAACCTGGATGAGTTGTAAATCTTAACCCGCTTGGCAGGCACTTATATCCCCACACATCCTCTGCTCCTGGGTTTACTACTCAAATGTTGGCAGGTATGGCAGGTGCTATTTTGTGAATAGAAAATAATAATAATAATAATAATAATAAAAAAAAAAAAACAATTTGTGCCACCAGCTGTGCCGAAACATTGTCAGTCAAAGTTACGATCAAATTCAAAATCCAACTTCTCCTGAACGTTTGAGTAGAGACGCTTCAGTACATTTTGAGAAAGTTGTTTGAACGGTGTGAGCCATCTTTCTTGCAGTGACTCTTTGGACTCGCTCATTCCTGCAATGACCTTCCCACATTTTAGTTTATTCTCTGTCCTCTGTGTTTTCTTGTTTTGGTACTGTACCTGGGCTGCTCGATGTTACGCCAAATACATAGGAGGACCGACACATTGTTGCAAAATCCTGGAAAATGAACACAAAGTCTGAAACACAGGTGAAAAACACATTCCTCTGTCCCAAAACGACAGCACCACAGATTGGACGGTTCACGTTTGCTGCATGAAAAGGCTAGTTAATAGTGAAGTTCAAGAGAATAAACAACGTTGGTTATTTTAATGTAACTAAAAAGGTTAGCATTCATGTTTTGGTCGCAGTTAAACAAGAGAATCTCAGGCGAACACTTTCCAACCTCTAGAGCCACATTTTAATTTTCCGCTGTGCTATTTCAACACCAGACTACGTCCTGTTTCGAGTCTTGTGTCCTCCATGTAATCCTTTCATGGCAGGGAAATGTGTGTTTTTTTTTTTTTTCTGACCTGTCAAAGCAGGAGTGTGTTGTTAGAAGTGTGTTTCAGAAATTAGTCCAGACCCATATAATAGATTTTCCCAGACGTAGCTGCTCTTAAAGTGTTTGAGCCAACATTTGCCAAACAATCACTGTAAATGAGATTTTCCCCCCTAAAGATTAATAAAACAAACCAAAAAAAAAAAAAAAAAAAAAAAAAAAGCACACCTTTTAACTCTACTTTAATATGTGTACATGTCTACCTGAGGTCAAACAATAAAATTATGAACATGGCCTGTAAAATTATTAGGAAAGAGCGGAGACGGTTGGGATGTATGTATAAAATGCAGGTGAGACCACAAAAAGCTGGAAATATTGTGTCTGATCCCGTTCATCTCCACTTTTAAGAATTCATAAAACTGACCTCAGCAAGACGCTGTGGAGCTGCTGCAGCAACTTTTACAAAAAAAAGTCTTTGATACCGAATTCAACAACTCTGCTAAACTCATAAACACCATTCACACTGGAACCATGTCGATTATTATCTGCATGTTGTGTGTTTTTATAATTTAGACATTTTTGAGACTCACTGTGATGTGTTTTAACCAACTTGCAAATTTCCACATTTTCCACAAACAAACTAGCCTGTACGATAAATGATAATCCTGTATAAAGGAAAAATGCCATGTCCATTTAGCATGACAGACCTTTGAAATTAATGAGCACCATGATCACCGTCCCTGGCAAATTCATATCAATCAAACTTCAATCAAACTTTATTTATAGAGCACTTTTCATACAGAAGGAGCAGCCCAAAGTACTTTACATAAAAACAATACAACAAACAATAGACACAAGAGATATCCCCCCTTCTCCCACACACACACACACACACACACACACACACACACACACACACATTTAAAAACACTGAGGAATTAAGAACACTGAGGAAACGCTATCCTACACTCGCCACTTTGAAGTGAGGAAACACCAGAGAGAAGATAATCGATACTATAGAGATATAAGATGACTGTATAGATTAAAATTCAGTAAATATATAAAAAATAAAAGTAATAAAATAAATAAAATTGAGTTAAAGGCCAGACTAAAAAGTAAAAAATAATCAAATAAATAAATTCAATTAAAAACCAGTCTAAAAAGGTTACATAAATAAATAAATAATAGAATAGAATAAATAAAATTCAGTTAAGAATCAGACTAAAAGGTTAAAAAATAATAAATAAATAAAATTTTGTTAAAAGCCAGACTAAAAAGGTAGGTCTTGAGTTTGCTTTTAAAAATGTCCACATTCTCTGTTTTCATAGTTCATGTATATCTTATATATTCATAATCTGCAGCGAATTTCAGCCGTTCCAGGAATATTTTATATTGTCATACCTGTCCGGGGACTACAGGTGGAAATTAGCAACTGTTGCTATAACCTGGCCCAAGACATCTTTTCTTGTCCTACAAGCTTAATGTTTATTTCTGCATTGTCCCTGTTTCAAATAAATAAATTCCTCCTACTCGCCTTGCGTCTGACCAAATTTGAAACTTGAACCTGCAGCACATCCTGACCTGTGATGGACACGCCAAGTCAGACACGGTTATAGAAATATTTTTTCACATAGACTAATAAATATTTAAATTGTTTCGTAACACTTTACAATAAGAGTACAACAATTAACGTTATTTAATGCCGTAATAAACATTAAGTAACAGGTAATAAATATTAAGTAACAGTTAACTAACTGTTAACTAATGTGTACTAATGCTGTTCATGCTAAGGTATTAATTTATATGTTATTTAAGGGTTATTGTAGATATTATTAACATTAGAAAATGCCATAATAATCATTAAGTAACAGTTAATTAACCATTACAGCATTAACTAACGTTAACTAACATTAATTGTTGTACTCTTATTGTAAAGTGTTACCTATTGTTTTTTTGGTTTGTTTGTTGTGGCCTAGTGCTCGAGGAACCCCAGTCTAGAAGGGGAGGTGGGTGGAGGGAGGGTTTGCAGCCTCATTATTTCCTCTCGATCCAAGATGGCTTCCTGTGTCGGCGTCTGCGGCATCACAAGCAGTGATGTGACCTCTGCTGTCCCGCTCGCCTCAACATGCACGGGCCCTCCTCCGCCCAAAATGTCAGCATTCATGCAATATTCATGTCCCGTCGTGCTCCTCTGCTCCGTCCCACCGGACCGATAAGACTGGACACAGATCAACATGCTTCCCCCTCTCTCTCTCTTTTCTGTCCCTGTCTCTCCCCATCTCTCTCCCTTCCTTCTCTTTCAATCTTTCTTTCTTTCTCTCTTTCCTCCTCTGACATTTTCGGTTACATGTCACCAACGTGTCTTCTTTATTTCTCTTCTGCACCTTTGTATTCTTGACTCCATTTCACTTATGTTTTCATCCTCTTTGTCTTTCTTTCTTTCTTTCTTTCTTTCTTTTTTGTCTTGAGCAGATCCAACAAATAAATCCCCAAAATGTAAGATACAAAAAATATCTCACCAAACAGCAAAAATACACCAAACGGTCGACATGTAGAAAACAAGTGTGAAGAAGAAGACAAGAAAGAAAGAAGAGAAGGAGCAGGAGGCAAAAAAAACAAAACAAACTTAATTGGTCTTCTCCCCTTCCTTACAATATCCAATCACTCTACAAAAACAAACAAACAAACAAATGAACAAAAAATAATAATAAAAAAAAAATAATAAAAAAAAATAAACATCCCAGCAAATATATAACATTATTATTGGAGACAACAAAAATAAAGCTGAAAAAATACTGACTATTATTATTATTTTTTTTGTTACCTTTTAAGCTCCTCTATTTTATATTTGCCCGTTAATAATTATTTGTAGCTGTTGTTTGTCAGCCTTTATCTATGGACTAACAGTCTTTCTCAGGACTTCCTTATTTCACATATTTAGCAACAAGTGCCTTGCTCAAGGATACCTTGTCAAATCAGATTTATTTGCCTTTTTTTTTTTTTTTTTAAGCAAACTGATTTGTTTACAAAACCAAACACAAAAAGGACAAAAAAGCAAGGAAGCAACGGAAACCATATTTTCTGTTCATGTGCCTCTCATTGCCATTTGATTCGTCCTGGGAATGCGCGTCCTGTCATCCTGAATGATCATCCGCCATTTGAAATAGATTTGACTGTCACTCTCGCAAAATGATAGCTGGCATCAAAGTGAAAGCACAAACAGAGAGCGGTCACCGCATTGGAGTTAGGGCAAGAACGACTGTAACGGCACCACCTGTCGCTGGTATTTTACCTCTTTTACTATATTACCGCAGCCACAAATTTGACATTTTCTTTATTTTCTTTTTTTTTTATCAGGCAAGAGGAGCTGATAACATTTCCCTCTCATATTATCACTTCTCCATGGCGGCGTGTCCTTGTGAGCGCTCTCCACGGCGGCGCTCTTTTAACGCGCTGCACCAAGGTCAGCTAAACACCTCAGCTCAGAAAACACATTTTGAAGAAATAAATGCTGTTTTTCCCGTGGGGCGTGCGGTGCGGTGCTGCCGCTGCAGGCTATGTGCAGGGCAAATTGTGGTCACTCACTCACTCGCTCGCCCACTTGCAGTCGACCTGCGTGGGAGGTTTAGTGGGAGGCGTGTGCAAGTACGCCTCCATCCTGCAGCCTGTTGAGATTAACGGCATCTGAAAGTGACACTTGTCAAAGTTGTATTATAGTTGATAATTTATTCATGTGGAATGTTTTTTTGTTTTTTTTTCAGTGAATCTCTTAGCTACACTAATACCGCAAATACCGGACACACGCAGGTGCACCATGGTTTCTGGACGGTTTCATGCGTGCTAAACATTTCCACAGACTTCCCAGAGAGCAAAATGTTGAATGAAACAATGTTGAAATGTGGTCAGGCAGAAATATTGAATCCATGCTGAAACCCAACATTGATATCATACAGAAAGTGTCCCCTAGGTTTGACGTTGAATCAATGTTGGATTTTCAACCACAACTGACACTGGATCAATGTTGCTTCAACCATCATTAAAGTTTTAGTTGATCTTACATTGAAGCAATGTTACTGAATCAATATGGATTCAACCATCATCTGATAGGTGATCTACACGTACATTTTAGCTGATCAAAATGTAAATGGACTGCATTTCTACAGCACTTTTCTACTCTACTGACCACTCAAAGCGCTTTACAACGTTTGCCTCACATTCACACACCATGCAAAGTGCCTAGCTGTCCATCAGGAGTGAGGGGTTCAGTATTTTGCTCAAGGACACTTTGACACACTCTGGAGGAGCCGGGGATCGAACCGTGAACCCTCTGGTTACCAGACGACCTCCTGAGCCACGCCTCACCCAGAGCCCGCCCGTTGGCCGATGCCCCCCCAAGACTATTTACAATAGAGACTCAACATTGATTCAGTGTTGACCATTCAAGCATTAAATTCAACCATAACACAATGTTGATTCAACCATATCTTTTCAACCTTTCATCTTTTCAATAGTTGATCCACCACTGATCTTTAACCCTAACCAAAAGCCAAGCAAAAATCAACATTTTTGACCATAAATCGATGTTGATTTAACAACTTTTGCCATCTGGGTTCTCAAATAGCCATTTTCCCCCTCATTCCCCCTTTATGATCGCAGTAATAGCACATCACCACCTTGTTTCCCTTCCGCGTTTCCAAGCGAGACGCTCCGTAACCAGGTAATCAATATCAATGTAAACAGCTAAAGACCGTTTAGTGGGCGGCACATGAAGCTAATAAATTAAAAGAGGTTGCTGAACTATGATGTCAAGTCAGTAACTATCACTGGGCACAACAACCACATCCATTACACTTTACACGCAAGCGATAATGTATGCTTTAGATCATTCCATCCCCCTATGATGTATAATAAATTAATGTCACGGTGATTTATGTTAGACTAGAAAGGTGACTAAACACCATTTTTCAAAAAGGGGGTTAACTGAATATGGGCTTGTTTTCCCTGCACTGAATCCCTACCTGATCTGTAGTCATATTCACATACACAAGGTATTTCCAGCAAGGCAATACCACCAAATTGAGTCACGAAGACAGATATCAGATGACACTCTTTGCCTTGGGCTGTTATAATGTAAGTCGCCTATGGGCAGCTTTAAAACAGGAATACAAATCAAACACTGGGGACGTGGCATTTACGCTACTGCCATGTCCCTGATCTTCCATTGTGATGAAACACTTCTTATATTTTATCCAACACCTCCCTCGAGGCAAAGAAGTATGTGATACGTGCAGTTATACACCTAACTGATGCCTGTGTTGTACCTAAATCAGAAATTGGCGCTGAAATAGAAAAAAGTGTGTCCCATCTCCTCCCATTGAGACACGGTGGGATTCACCCTGTGTGTCCGTGTGAGACGCTGGTGCCAGGCGGGGTCACGGGGCAGGAAGCCTTCTCTGCCAACAGGAAGAGACAAAGTGACACTCGAGAGAGAGAAGAATGTGAGCAGTTAGTGATGGCTGAACCTCTTCGCCACCCCCGTTCCCATCACACACACCAAAGAGACAACTCTATGAAAAAATCATAAGGCGTCAGAGGCAAAAAAATGAAAAAAAAAAAAAAAAAGGCTGAGCTCTTGTTCAGACGGCATGAAGAATGGATGCATAGCAGGATTTCCGCTCATGAGTCGCCGACGTGAAAACACACAAGGAGGTGGGGGGGAATGGTCAATGAAAACAGGCAGGAACATCCAATATTAATACTGCCATGCTATCCAAGCACACACCAGCACACACACACACACACACACACACACACACACTAAATATTCACTAAACATTTAATCTTATTTTTTTATGATGATTCAGTAGCAGAGAATGTTCATTTGACATGACAAATATCAAAAGCACATAAGATGGTCACCATTATACAAAGACTTGTGAAGATGTAGTAGTAAGGCACAGAAAAAAAAAGATATTTGGTGGGTTGATCATTGGGTTCTTTAAGTGCTTCTGTGATGATATGAAGTCAATTTGACCCTTTACAGAGAAAATAGACTAAATGCCTCATATTTTTTTTAAACCACATGGGGTTTACTATTTTAATTTTGTTTGTACCATTGGTATAAATGACAATAAAGGCATTCATTCATTCATTCATTCATAATAGACTATCGCTGCAGGTTTGTGAACCACTCAGCTGTAGTTCCTCTCTGTAGCTGTTGCTGATGTATGCTCTGTCCACATCCTTCATCATGGAGCCCGAAGACGAGTCCTTCAAACTTTATACCATTTGTCCAACGATCTCGACTGTTACAGAAATACCAAACAGGGTATAGGTTTAGATAAAAATGTGTGACTGAAACTGAAAGTCAAAGTTAGTGAGAGGTAATGTCTTCAACAGTAGAGCTCATGTACATTAGCTATTTATACTGTGGCCATTTATATAAATCCTGCAACCTCAAATATGGTGCATTGTTAATATGTTGAGAAAATTGGTCCCTTTCATGCATGACACAGAGGATAGTTTTGCACCAAAACATTTACTAACTCAGCTGGTTGAAACCTCAGGCCAACACATTATTTTCTGTTTTTCCAAAAGATCTGCAGAATGACAGTCTGACTTTAACACTCCACAACGTTGCTGACATCAGGCATTATACCAGATGTTTTGCTCACATTTCGGCACCAAAACGTCTTATGGTTTTTTCCAGAAATGCTGATGGAAGTAAGCCGTGAGTCGACCGGATAAAGCCCACGGAGAGCTGTAGCACCACTCTATCTGGTTTTTGGGATCCAACGTCCTGCTGATTTCCCCTCATCAGCCATCTAATCAGGCACCATTTTACACCTGGAATGCAAGATGAATGCAATTAACCACCTGGTAGGAACGAGAGCCACAAGTACTTTAGATCGCAGGCACCAGGACTCAACGCCAATGAAGTAAAAAGCTGATTGGAGCTTTAGTGAACTAATATTCCTCTAAGTGAGGCAGAGCTTTTTTTTTTTTGGAAACATAAATAATGCCATTGGTTTCGGTAAACTTCAGAGGGTGGAGCTGAGGAAACAGCTACTTGGACTACTGACTTCCCTTTTTCATTTAGTGATGATCACGGCATTTGTAACCCTGGAAGGTCAACAGTATCTAAGTAGCATACCTTGAAAACTATAGATAACTAAGTGTGCCTATTGCAATTTTTTTTTTTTTTTTTTTTTTTTTTTTGTAGAGCACTAAGCTTCATTAAATTGGCAGTCTCCTCTTTGACACTCTTTTCTGTCTTTTTCATTAGACTCAAATCCATTACTTGGACATTACATTGAGGTTTAACTCGACCAATGAGATTATACTAGTTGTTGACAGTAGCAGTTGCTGTGGTCGTTACCGTAGCGATAGCAGTAATAGTAGGAGTGGTGGTGGTGGTGGTGGTTATAATCTGGGAGCTTTGCATCACATAGCACCAGTTAGTAAGACAGACAAAGTCAAAGACGCCTTCATTGTTTCCATGTGTTTTTATTGCTTTTATTGTATGCACGTATGCATGTGTATGCATGTATGACTTTGCAATTCGTGTGCAGTAATTGCACTTTTTTTTTTTTTTTTTTTGCTGCTGGATGCGACTGTTTTTTTTTTCCCGTTCACATGGGGTCTCAGTTGATGTGTTTCAATTGATGTGCAACTGCAAAATCCAGTTTAATTCACCAACAAAACTTATTCAGCAAACCTCCTCATCTTCTTCTTTTTCCCCTCTGTTTACGACTCTGTCCTTATGTTATGTTACCACCAACTGCGTCATTTATTGTATTTTACTGTAATCAGCTTACCCTCTATTCTTTAAAATTTAATCTCTTATTTTTTACAAAAGGCCTTCTAGGGACACGGGTTGCAAATTAGCATCTGCACAAATACCATGATGCTTGCGTTGGATGGCTGCTTTCAGTTTGCCAGTGTGCATTGTATCGGTCCCTATCAAATAAACAAATAAATAAATAATATTAAATGAATACATTTCTGCATGGGTTTAGTTCTAATGCAGACATACCTTAACTTTGCCTTAAGACTCCAATCTGCCGGAGAGGGGGCCGAGAAGAAAGACAAACAAAGCAAGTGAAGTGAATATACAGACAGGAAACAAGGTATAACCAGGCACACGAACATGCTGATTACAGGCAGGCGGAAAAGAAGCAGGCAGACGAGACACTGTAGGCTGTTGATCAAAACAAAGGTGGGCGGAGGCACAGACAACAAGTTGGGGGAGAAAAAAAAAGGAGAGAGAGCATCACAGAACGTTGTATGACAGTGAAAAATGAAAGATGCATCATGGTTGCAGACAAGAGGTCAGCTGATCACTGCAAGAAAAATGAGATGAGAAGATACTGGGAGGCGAGGAGAACTTTTTCAGCACCTCCGTCCAGACAGGCGTCCCCCCAGGACAGAGATCCCTGCCAAGTTGTCCAGCTCCCACATTCACTTGTCTAGACGCTCTGATTAACTGCTGTCTGAAGTGCTTCTTCTCTTCTCTGTGAAACTTTATATTGAATTTTCACTGGAAAATGATTGACTGTTTTGACATTGTTTGGCACATTTATTTTTAGCCAAAATGACTCTCGAACTACAGAATTATACAGTGTTGCTGTGGAGGGGAAAAAAAGCATGTAACTGCAATTTTGGTGTTTCTGCAATGCTGATTTTTTTTTTTTTTTCAAGTAATGCTCTACCTTGCATTTGCATGTCAAGTTAGTTTCGTGACTCTTGACTCTTTAAATGACACCTCATCCCAGGCATCTTTGACCATAACAATTAAGTTGTTTATCCCAGAAAAAGTTAAGACTACTTTTTGCAGATGTGTTTTTTTGTCTGTTAACAGTGATAAGAAGTCAGGGATGGTGGTTTTCCATCTCTGTGAAATATTTCCTTTACAGTTAAGCCTGTGTGTAGCATTGGTCAATACAGCAAAATTTGCAGATTTGGGACGAATGGACGATAAAAAGGATAAGAGCTGGTGAAATGAACCACTCAGCAAAAAAAAAAAAAGACAGTTGGAGTCACATTTACACAGTCAAGGACAGAGGAGACTTTGTTCTCTTTACAGACGGGGATTTCACAGCTATTTTTTTCACTTGGCTCCACTACACTTTAAAGAGACTGACTGTGAAATCAAGGTTACCCTGCTCAGTATCCCTGCACCGTCTGCATCACATGAAGGGTTTCACCTCAGAAAAATGACATCTGCTTTGACAAAATCATTGAATGCAGTGCGAAATTAAAATATGTTTTTGTGCTTATTAATGGTCTGTAGATACAGGGCTTTGGTTTATTGGGTTCTTTCTACAGTGGATATTGAAAGACAAAATTCAGGCTTTTTTTTTTTCTGTGCAAAATGCCTACATCACATCTCAGAAATGAACACTAGATTTGGGCTTAGGACAATATATGCATTAACCAATGTTGGGCTATTTGGCAGCCAGTGTCATAAACCTACAGTATAGTGAAGGTTCTTCCCTAGCCATAATGCAATGTTTCCTGTAAATTAATTATTTTAATGTAATGTAATGTGTGCCTTAATACTGAATCCGTTGGATTGGTCAGCCTGCTCCCTAAGCTGTCTTTAATGTCCAGTGAAAAAAGCCCTGACCTCAGCCCCAAAGGAGATCTAGTCCGCCAAAGTTGATATGCCACATCAATAAATTCCTTTTCTAAATGTGAGTTTTTCTGGATTTCTCTTAAAATGGAGCTGATTGGAAACAAAAAGGATACAGGAATATCTGTTCCAAATTGAGGCGTATGATTAAAGAACATCCTTGTCGTACACTTCCTCAAGATGTGTAAATTATACGAAATGTACATTTTTTTGGGTGCAGTATTCCTTTAAAAAGCTGCTGTACCTAAAGCAACTCCAATAATTTGGGTTTGTCAGGTTTCGTGTTGCATATTACATTCAGTTCATCTCTGTTTCAAATCCTGGCAAGAATAAAATTTGTAACATTTGTAATTTCTGGGGATCGAAATGGTCAAACTCAAAGATTTTAAATACTGCACAAAATATCAGCTATCCGGGAGCTTTAGTGTAAAAATATCACACTTGGCCTTCAAAGCCCTGTATTGGCAGAGCACTAGACTCTTTATCGACTCCCTCTAACCTCCTAACCTGCCCGGTTCCATTTTAACTCTGCAGAGACATGATTTCCAGAAATCTTTTTTCCAAATGTTTGCGGCGATGCTCGGCCCGCGGGAGCCGTAAAGTTCATGACGACGGGTGCAAATCGAGTCTTTGTCAATACGGCGCCGGCGACGAGCACGATGTGTCGGCGAAACGAACGCCGTTGTGTATTGAAATGCTCCGAGAAGTCTGTTCAAATGTTTACACTGATGATCCACCTGATAGAGGTCAGATCTGTTGTTGCTCAGGGGCACAAGGAAAGTGTGTAAACCTCCCAAACAGAACAAGACACGCACACACACACACACACACACACACACAGACACATACACAGGTTCTGCATTCACATCTTAAAGTGTGACTAATTTCTTGTCTTTTTTTATCTGTAATTATGTCCTACCTCGCTCCGTAAAGCACTTTATGACACGTTTTTTTTTTTTTTTTTTTTTTTTTTTTTTTTATTCTTTAAAAGTACACTTGACTTGACGCGGCTTAGCAGGGCCTTCATAATTCATGCTGCTCGGAGCACTTGGCTTGACTGGTTGACAGCTAACACAGACGTTCACATCTACATGATGAATAGGAGAATGCATGATTCACGCTGTGTCTGCGCTTATGAATAATCCTGACTTGGGTTTTGTTCTTTGACATGCCCAGAAGTGCCATGTGGTCCGGTCTTTGTCTCCAGTCCAGATCCCTAATGTCTCACACTTGAGCTGGGGATGTGGCTTGAATCAAGTGATGATGATGAAAACAATAGTAATCATAGTAATAAAAAATAAATAAATAAATAAAATTTTAAAAAAAGAGGTGTAATATCCCAGATTTGTTATAGATGTTAATAGTCCAAGCGAGTATTTTTTCATTGTATTTAGGAAAGTAGTGAGACAAAAACGATTCTGGGAAGAGGTAAGAGATTTTATTAGTATAATTAACTATGGAGCCCAAGCCTTTCATATTTATCCTCATCATCCAAAAGAGAATAACATGAGGAAGAAAGTACACATCTTTTTAGGTAGATGTCACAAGAAAAAATGGTTATAGCACTATCATGGAAAAATGTACATTGACCAGATATTGGTAAATGGCTGTAACGACTGTCTGCATGTATATCCTTAGGAAAAAAAAAAAATGTATGCTATTAAGGGAAAGCAAGAGTTATCAAAAAAATATGTCTTTTTATTAATTACTATGACCATAAAAAGTTGTAAAGTATACTGAGTCAGCGGAGTGAATTTGGAGATAATTGAGTTCATCTAGCATGGTCCCCATTTTTTTTTTTTTTTTTTTTTTTTAAATTATTATTATTTCAGTATATTTTGATTTGGATCTGTATATTCTGAATGTTTTGGTTTTCTTTTCCAATCATTTGTTATATTTTTTATTTTTTATTATTATTAATATATATATATATATATATATATATATATATATATATATATATATATATATATATATATATTTTATTTATTTATTTATTTTTTTTTTTTAATTTTTGGCCTGTGTTGTATATGTTGTGTATAGTCATGCATGTTTTATGATTCATGAAAAACTAATAAAGAAAGTGCTAAAAAAAAAAAAAAAAAATAGTGGTTAAACATTTAAGAACATGCATTAAAGCATTGCAAACTGTAAAAACAAACAAAAAACAAACAAACAAACAAAAAAACAAAAAAACAAGTGTGTTAGATGTGTGTTTAATGTGAGTGAGGAGTTAATATTGAATTAGATTACAGTGTGGGTCTTTAAAGTCAAATCTAAATGAGGCCGATAACCAGGGCGGAGACGCTGGAAGTGTGGTTACTCCGTTTGGCTGCAGTTAATGTCCTGGCTGCTGCTTTCTAAATGAGCTGCTGACTTTTGAATTAGAGGGTTTGGGTGATTAAAATGAGATGAATTAATCAACAGTTGCAGTGGTTTACACAACATGAGGTAAGAGCATGGTAAATCAGCAGAGGACTTCATTGCATAAAATCAACATTTTAAATAAAATGGTAAGGCATATTCTTTCCCTGTGGGATGGAATATACCCACTATATCCTGCTAATTCAATGTTTTATAGACCTAACTCTCCCTGGTATCACGCTCAGGAGTTGGACTTAACTAACTTCGGTTTTTACGACCGCCGTGGTCTCCTCGCTGCAAAGCAAAGGCACATTTGGACTGGCTTGCAGATAATGTAAAAAGCAGTGATTGCTTTTATCATTGCTTGAATTATGTGAATATTCTCTTATTCATAGCATGTGGTAGACATAGAAAATTGTCCAATACAACTGAGTAACTAGGATTAAGTTGCTGCTTAATCCTGGTTAGGATTCATGTGCTGTATGTACATTTTGATGCAGATGATTGTATTCAGTATAATTAAAAAGTTGTGGTGCAAAACCCAGCATACACTTTATTGTATGGGGTATTAAAACAAGGGTAAAAATTTCTGCTTTATCTATTAGCTCAGGGGTGGGCAACCATGTGCCATGGAGAGCCGAGAGGCTGCAGGTTTTCTTTCCAACAAAAACTCCACCAGCTGATTTCACTGATTAGTCCATGCTCTCTGCTTGAAGGTGAGGTAATCAGTGAAATCACCTGGTGGAGTTTTCGGTTGGAAAGAGAACCTCCTTGGCACATGGTTGCCCACCCCTGTATTAGCTGCTATAGCACCTCATAACAAATTGATTTGATTCAGGTATACTATATGGATTTATATTAAGCAGGTTAATTACCCAACCCTGCATGTTACTTCCAAATCTAGTTTATTAAGTGTGTTTAGAGCAACTTTTTTTTTTTTTTTTTAATACAGTCAAGGCAGGTGGCACGTGCAGCAAAGCCATTATGTGTCTGAAATGTAGAAATAAACCAGTATAAGCCCCAAAATGTACTCTTAAATAAATTTCTTTGCCACTGGACATGGTATGATACCACTCTGACGAGCCAGTAAGCGCCCAGCTGATGGCCTTTCCAACCACTCATGTGAGCAGCGTGTGGATTCATACAATGCGGCGCCTTGCTCCGAAGACTACGTCTGCCCTGATCCCCTGAGATTCCCGTGGCTCACACACACACACACACGTTGGGGTCCGTGGAGCAAGGCAGACTTTTCTAATCGCCACGCAATGGACCGAGCAAACCGCAGAGGACTCTGGCCCCGGGCTAAACTGAACCAAGTGCTCCCAAGTCACCCAGGTCTCATTTGTCCAGCAGGTGTCAGTGTTGTGTAGGGATTTCTTCCTTGGCAGACGCGTGAGAATGCAGGCAGTCCCAGGCCATTTGTGTCTGAGGGTGTGTTTGAGTGTGAAGGCATCAGTCTGGCACCATTCCATGGAATAGTATTATCTCCAGTAAGCTGATACTGTAAAGGCAGCTATTGAATATAGAATGTTCTCTCTCTGTGTGTGTGTGTGTGTGTGTGTGTGTGTGTGTGTGTGTGTGCTTATTCGCAGCAGCTGCCGGTGAAAGAGAGAGAGAGTCATAGATAAAGGGGTGAACGAGGGAGTGGAAGTGGGAGAGAGAGAGAGAGAGAGGGAGAGAGAGAAAGGGAAGTTGTCTTTCGTATTTATGGGGCTTCATTAGACGAAGGCGGCTCCCACTTTTGGCCGAGCTTCTCCCTGATTCAGCTGTTACCGTCTCTGCTGGCTGTTGTCTATCCTGGGCTGCTGCTGCACACACACACACACACACACACACACACACACACAGAGAGAGAGAGAGAGAGAGAGATTCACGCAGACATACACTCATGCATACCAATGCACCCACAGATGCAAATGTGCTCATGCACGTCCACGCGCAAAGCCGCAGACATAACACACTCATGCACGTACACAGATACACCCACAGCGTCACACATACACACACACACACACTGCACTGGATCCCGGCTCTAGCCTGCTGTTTACCTCCTCCTGTCCAGCTTTATGGGAGCATCCAGAGACAAGAGTGGGCCAAGAGGAAGGAGATGCAGCAGCCAAGAAGTGCCTCTCCATCCAGCCCTCAGCCTCTGTGAGCCAAGGTCTGAATCTTTCATTTTATATTCCTGTCCCTCTGCCACCGACTGTCACTTTCTCTCTCTTTTTCCTCCTTCAGGATCTCAGGCTGCCCGTATTTATTTCTCTGAGATCTCACCTCTCATCTCGCCTCTCATCTTTTTGGTTCTCTGCCATCCTCTTTCCCCTCTCCCTCTTGCACAAGTGGCACTGCTTTACAAAAAAAAAAAAAAAGTCCAAGTCACTGAATTGATAGACTCTTAAAATAAAGGAGATATCCTGTTAATCCTGGGTGCAATGTTTTTTTTGTTTTTTTTTCTCACATCAAGTGCCATTTTCTTTAATCTGGTGGTGATCCGCTTTACTCTGCCTTGCTGCAAGATATCGACAAATTCCTGAAACGAGAGATAATGAATACAGAATAAATAAGATCGCTTCATCCCCCTTGGCAGGAGATTTT
Source organism: Myripristis murdjan (assembly GCF_902150065.1). Taxonomy (NCBI): domain Eukaryota; kingdom Metazoa; phylum Chordata; class Actinopteri; order Holocentriformes; family Holocentridae; genus Myripristis; species Myripristis murdjan. The sequence goes on along the minus strand of NC_043980.1, from coordinate 8,432,795 downwards.
GTGACACTTTACAGTATTGGTACTCAAATAAACTGCTTGACTGATACATGGATCATGATGAATCAATGAAGAGTTAATTAAGCTCCTATCTGAGCAAACAACGGTTCGCTCTATGGGCAGCAGACAGTAATGTTGTTCTAATTCTTCATGAACCTGTAGTATTAATACAAGAAATTGATGTACTACCATTTAAAGGTATGTGTGTGAGTCCTTGCTCTCTGCAGCTGCACACTGGAGCAGGTAGCTATGCAGCATGAACCTGTGTGCATCTGCGTGGTGATACAGCGGCAGTGCACGGGGCTGAAAAGAGCGTTGAAAACGAAACCAAAACAAGTGTGTGTTGTTGTGCATACTTCAAAATATTTTTTTCAGCTTTGTGTCGCTGCTCAAAATCATGTCAGTCCTAATGTACAGTTGTCCCTCGCTATAACGCGGTTCACCTTTCGCGGCCTCGCAGTTTTGCAGATTTTTTTTAGTGCAATTTTGCATGTTTTTTTTTTTTTACTAGACTTATTTTTCTACGAAGGTTTGAACTTTGAGAGTGTTTAAACAAGAGAGAAAAGTGAGAAAATGTTAATGCCTGTCTGAGAAAAGTGTATAAAGTGTGTAGTGAGGGGTTTTACAGCCTTAAAACATCTACAATAATTGTAAAAAATAAAGCTGACTACTTCGCGGATTTTGCCTATTGTGGGTTATTCTTAGAACGTAACTCTCGCGATTAACGAGGGACCACTGTAGTTTGTTTTTCATGTTGGAGCAGTGCACTCGTGGAGAAGCTCCCGTTCTTGTGAATTTAACAGACCACACCTGGTGGATGTATTACACTCATAATAAGTCCACACCAGCAAATAAGACTATATGAATAAGAATCTGTACTGTCACTTTAAATGTGTAGCAGTCAACACAGTGGTGGATGCCTGGCCCTGTAGCTGACATTAGATTGCAGTTATTGTACTTTATAGCGCTGAGTAAATAATCATGTGCCTAAACTCACCTCATGTTTAAGGAAAAAAACAGATTTTATGACTGAATTACAGGCTGAATGACCTGAGATTGACATATTTTTGTCCTGGTGGCAGCAGTTGTCAGTTTGTCTTTGTGCCACAGCTGAATTAGAGTTGTAAGATTATTGATGGAGTGTCTGTGTCTAATTGAGTCATATTCCGTTTCGCGGTCAGCATTTATTGAGTCCTCGTGTCATCGAGGCAGCGCTCCACAACTCATTATAAACCGCATCATCTTGGGTTTGAGACTCCGCCTTGCTAAAACAGTGGGCTATTTCAAGCCAGACTGAGCTGATCAATCAAGGTAAAAATCACGTAAGAGTTTTTTTTTTCTGCACCTGTATAAGCTTTAGAAGAAATTGCCACTGAGTCACTTAATGGGTCACCTGGGGTTATCTGATCCAAAGAAAGTGGCAGTGGTTGGCATCTGACCAGCTAGCAGGGAAAGTAAACAGGTTATGTTCTCCCCTTGCCCTCATTGGATTTACACTACTCACAAAAAGTTAGAGATATTCGGCCTTCGGGTGAAATTTCAGGATGAACCTAAAATGCATTATAACCTTTACAGGTGAACTTAATGTGACCTTCTGTAAACTTTTGAATGCACATGTCCAACTGTTCAATGTTTCAGTACTTTTTGCACAAGTTGCTGTTCTCTAACAAGGAGTTTAACGGCAAAATTCACATCAGGTGTTTGATGCTCCAGCTCATCGAGGTCGTATCATTAGGGAACGGCTGCTGGAGACTGGGGTACCTCAGATGGAGTGGCCTGCACTTTCTCAGACCTGAATCCCATAGAAAACCTATGGGATCAGCTGAGTCGCCGTGTAGAGGCTCGGAGCTCTGTACCCCAGAACCTCAATGTCCTGAGGGCCGCCCTTCAAGAAGAGTGGGATGCCATGCCTCAGCAGACAATAAGTCGACTTGTGAACAGCATGAGACGTCGTTGTCAAGCTGTAATTGATGCTCAAGGGCACATGACAAGTTATTGAGACATTGACATTTTTTGTTGTGGTATATCCACCACTGTTTTTGGCTTTTGTTTCAAGAAATTGTTTGAGATGAGGAAATCATCAGTGTATGCTTCTACTTAAATGCCCTACTTTCATGATATAATATCACTGTAGCATGAACATTTTCCATTTTCCATAAATTTCACCCAAAAGCCAAATATCCCTAACTTTTTGTGAGTAGTGTACTTACTGGTCAGTTTTCAGCTGTGAATATGTGGAACTATTAAAATTGTAAAGGAGGGAGACTCGAAGAGCAAGACTTATCAGAAAACTTTTTATGAAGCCCATAAAGGGATGCAGGAGGGGGAAATAGATGGAGGTGAAAAAAATAAATGCCTTTGCCCGTGCAAAACTTTGCATTCAACCATGAAACCGCTTTGTGTGGAAATTACAAAGTATGCAACCCAAAGGGGTAACACCAACAAAGGAAACATTGTTAGGTGTAACAGTATCAATGAACTAATGCACTGGATAACCAATTAGTTCTCAACAAATGAAGTTCATCTGGTTCCGTTGTGGTGTCGTCTGAATGCAAAATGACATGGAAGTACTCTGACTTTTGCCTCCCTGACTCCAAAAGTTTCTTAAGAGAACACAAAAAGTTTTGCGAGAGAATGCATTTTTTTCCCCTCCTCCATTTATTTTTTTCCCCACTGTGTCCCTTGGGGGCTCCGTAACTTTCCCTGGTAAATGGAGGGGAAAATAATAATAAATAAATAAATAAATAAATAAACAAATAATGACAGGAATCTAGCAGAAGTACCAGTGGGAACTCTGGTCGCTCTGACAAGATGCAAGACTGGGCAAGCCACTGCTATGAATCTAAAATAGTGCAATCAATCTTCTGCTTTGGCCACACCGCCATCAACGTTATTGTTGCTGTCGCCGTCGGCACCATCTCCTCTCCTCTTGTTCATCCTTCTCTATCTCCACCTTGTCTCCTTTTTCTTCATCTTATCTCATCCTGATGCCACCAGCCTTCATACTATTTGTGATACTCCTTACCTTCCTCTTGTCCTCATTCACTCACTCACTCACTCACTCCACGGCCTAAATTCCTCCCTTTCCTCCTCCTAGCCAGAGAAACTGAAAACTTTAATTAAAGTAGTATCATTTATCATTTCCAGGCTTAGTTTCTTTCCATATGACTTCATCTCAAGCCATTTCATTCACTTATTTCTCAGGCAACATGCAACATAGCACTCAACATCACTGCCAATGTGTTAGGCTAAGGCAACCAATAACAAGACCATTAATATTTCAGCTGCCTCGTGTCAGATGGAGACTGTGGGTCTAGAAGGGGCACGGATTTGGGGAAGACGCCTCAATTCAGTCAAAATTGAGCTGCGGTTAATCTGTATGGATTGCCGATTTGGACGTCACTGTCAGGTTACATCCTGGAATACATATAAACAGTAATCACAAAAAAAAGCTGTAAGCAGCAATTCAGATTTGAGCATGAGTGTCTCTAATGTGAATGTAACCTTAAGTGTCCTCTATGTCCCCCCGGAGGCGTCCTGGGGGCTCTACACTTTAGATGCATGGAGGACTCCTATCCCACAATGCCGCATTCCCATTTTAGAGAGTAAAAGTCTGTTACCTGGAGGAGGTCATCAGTCTGTATCTCTAAAATCTGGAGGATCCAGTCTGCAATGATGTGAGTTACCCACCATTCTTTATTAAAGGGCAGTAAGTCAGAGTTTTACTGCCCTAGCACTAAATGACCATAATATATCTGTGGGGGATTGGCTTGTTGATCAATACTAATAACTCAATGACAGCGTGACTGCCAGGTACTGAGATTTCTAGCTTTGTGTTTTGGAACAAAAAATGCCCACCTACTAGAATTTCAAGACTCGTCCAATCCCCCCTATCGACTCACTTTTTCACCTGCTCAGCCGTGGAGGATGGCGCTTCGAGGCAACTGGCATCGCAAGATGTTTCAGTTTACAAAGGCTGGAAAGCCATGCTTTCAATGAAACAAACAAACAAACAAACAAACAAAAAACAGTATAATTATTACATTATTTTGAATGATGATTTATCACCTCCTCCAGAAGATCCTAATTGATCTGCTCTCTAGTTTGTGCTATGGTGAATTTGGCTTTATTGCTTGTGTCAGCTACAGGCCACCATATAGCTCAGTGGAAGTGGCAGAGACTTTCACAGAAGGAGATAAGTCCTATTGTCATTTCTGCAATTCATATTGGGCACCAACAGAGGTTATAGATTACTTCATAAAACACTAAATATGCTTTAAGTTGTTTAAAGCTTGTGCTATCGATCATTTTGTTAGAGCAGGTGCCACGTTGTTCGAATGATGGATAGTTCATTTTGTCTTTTAATTCTTCAATTCATTTGATAATAACGGAACATAGTTAATTATCTGTAACTTCTAAGTCACTTGAGTCTTTACTGTTGATCCCAATTGACCTTAAAGTAATTTTTTTTCCAGTCCAGTGGGTGCTACACCTCCATGCTCTGTAACACTGACATCATCACAGGTAATGTGTGTGTGTCCATGTGCATGAGCGCCTGTGTTTATATCCATGCATGTGTGCATTTGCAGAGATATTACTGTGGCTTATGAAATTAAAAAAAAAAAAAAAAAAAAATACATGACATAAATGCAGTGGATAGCAGAATTTTCATTTGTTTAAGAAGCAAACTTTCTGCAAAACCTAAAATAACCCTAAATATTCAAATAAGTTTTGCCCCTTTTCTGAGGGTGGTCATACTCATCTGATTCAAAGCTATTTAAGATCAAACTCTACCACCATGACGTGCTGCTTACCTTTGTTCTGTGAAGTGACAGCGGTGAAAGTGAATCGAGGTCAAAGCTGGCGTGGTGCTTCAGCTTTCGGTGGGCGCCGTGTCACCTGACAGACACCTGCAGAGCCATCTTTTGCATTGTGGGTACAACATGCTGCGCGCAGGTAAGACGAGATAGGAATGTGTAAATGAGGGGTGCAATTATCCTCCTCAGTTTGATACTTTTAATAGGACACTTATGCCTATTTAATCATGCATTACCTTAATTATATTTGTTGTTATTAGTTACATTAATTGCATCTCTCATCATAGCTAAGGTTATTTTAATCATAGTTATTGGTGGTCATTTCATGTTCAATGAGTTAACCCAACAACCAGTGTTTCCTTTAATCAATTATGGTTAACTAAATGGCTATGTATCATATTCATGTAATAATATGAACAAGTTACTGTACAAGAGAGGCCAGGCTTATGAGTCTGGTGAATGAGTAATTATAAGCTCGTAATAGCTGTGATGCAGTGTTTTGCTGCCTGTTTTACATACAAGATGCTGTCTTGTTCTTCTTCTATACAAATGCAGCATGGCATGTCACTGGCCTGCGATGCATCTCTCACTGCTTTATGAGATGATAAGAGCTGTTTTAGCTGACAAATCGTCGCATTTGGGCTTGAATTTTAAGTATTTTGTGGACAAGTCAACACTTTGCAAAGTTCACAGTGTCAACAGTTTTGTCTTGTAGCAATCTATGTTACTGTCATTGTTTCTACTGAGCATTGATTCCTGGAGTTTGCTTGAACAGAAGAAGAAGAAGCTGGATAACAAAAGAGTTGAGGTTTTTTTTCTCCTCCTCCTGCAAGAAAATGCGATGGAAAGTTGCACTGCCTCCTCCTTCATCTTGGATCTTTCTTTCTTTTTTTTTTTTTTTTTTTTTACAGAGGTCAGCAGCATCCAGCAGAGATTCTACTGGCCAAACAGCTCCAGACTTCAAATTAAAATCTGTCAGCACAAAGACGGGACATAAAACTGTTATGCCGCCAGTTTCACCTTTTCCTCCCCCCCTTTTTTTTTGTTTTTAATTTGGACCGTTGTGTGGTTTTGAATGGGACTGAATTAAAGGTGAGGCACTACTGTGACCACCTGTAAAGTCCAGCTAAGAGGAGGATTCAAACCTCCAAAAGCTGCAGAGCACTATGGGTCAAAGAATTGGACGTGTCAAAGGCAGGTTGCCAGTTTGGATCTCTGGATCCCTGGAAACACTCTCTCCTCCTTCAACAACAGCAACTATTGTCCAGGTACCCATGAGCAAGGCATTTAAACCCCCTTATGTGGTGCTGCTCTGTGTCCAACAGTGGAGAACTTCTTGTGTGTGTGTGTGTGTGTGTGTGTGTGTGTGTGTGTGTGTGTATGAATCTATGTGAAAATGAAAGAGGGCTGTGCTGAACGAGCATTATCTGCCCATTATTTTTTTATACAGGTTAATAGCACTTAAGAGATGCAATCATTTATTGTGTTGCAAACCGTAATATATGATTGTTTAGCCCCACATAGTCCACAGTAATTCCTCCACCGTGTGCCTGAATTTGCAAGTTAATTTCTTACAGATGTAGCCATTGGGAACATCTGTCTTACTAATGCATGGTCTAGGGACTACTGCTGCTCTTTGGCCTCATCCCTCAGAAGGATATTGTTTAAATAGGATCATAAAGACGGATCGTGTCAGACAAATCCTGTCACAATCAGGCTTTAAAGCTGCACTATTCGAACCGCAGGAGGTCGGCTGAAGTGAGGACCCTTCAGACTCAGCTGACAACAATCGCAGACTAAGCGCATCATTTCACTGGTGAGTGTACACAGTTGCCATCTTTAAACCTCGATTACATGCTTATCCCATATTTTTGTCAGCTGAGTCTGAAGGGTCCTCACTCAATTTAAGCCACGCCAGTTTTGCATGGTGTATCTTTAATCCACCATGTTGCTGATGTATTGTTTTGTTTTTTATGACGCCGAAAACCCAACAACTCCGGTGAAGATGTTTCAGTGGTGAAAAGCAGAATACTATGGTTTCAGTGGACTGTGGTTGCAATGTATGAATGTAAAACAGTGTTTTGCAGGAGAAGGTGTCTGTGCTCTTTCCACATTCTCTGGACTAACTGAAGTCCCCCTCCAGTCATTTGCTAAGTACCTTTTTTCCTAAGAAAAAACATCCCTTAATGCCTTAAAATTGATTAAATCTAACTCTGAACCTTGCCCTCATTAAAATGTGCAGATCTATGAATATGCAAATAGTCCCTGCCCAACCCCCTGCCTGCTGGCACACAGGCACCTAACTACAGCTCTGTTCATAGAACGTAGATGCGCCAGATCCCGCCACGCTTGTGAAAAAATGTGCCGCATTTGATAATCTACCTATGAAAAAAATGAATAACTAAACAAATTTCTTAGTTACAGTAATTTTGTTCACCTGAAGCAGCCATTCCCAGTTGGTGTCGTTGATTTTTTGATAGTAAAACACTCAAGCGACCAGTGTGGCCGGTGCTAACGCCATGCAAAGCACCACCCTGTAGCACTTGAGGGGATTGGCTGCTGGATTTGTGATGTACCAAATCCATCTGGCTCTGAATCTCAGATTTTAGGGGCGTGCACACACACCTCCTCCTTCAGTAGAGGATTGTGAAAACACCTCTTTAGTGACAAACTTTGCAAAGATACAAGTCAGGATTGTCAAGGTCAGACATTATAGGCAACCTAAACCTAAGAAAAACACATTTTTGAGTGGAGGGCGGTCTTTATGAATTTCCACAGTCCACAGCTCTGCCTCTCACTGCACAGACAAAACAGCTCGGGGATGTAGAGGGTGCAGGAAGCTGACATGCAGATAGTAACCCACTCCACCTACCTCCTTCTAATCTGGCTCCTCCGTGGCGTAATGTTTGCCTTCTGCAATCGCTGCAGCCAGCAGCAGGTGTGTAAGGATGGAGCGGAAGCCCCCGACCGCTGCATCCTGTCTGGACTACAGCACTGCCCGGGGGTGCGGCCGCCCTCTCATGCCCTGTGGGTGCAGCTGAGGTGTGAAAGAGAAGTGGTAGCCAGCTGGCCAAGAGACCGTGCAGCACCCCTGCTAGCCAGATGTGCTTCACTTATGTATGGGAGGCCTGCTGCCATAACGCAGTGGAAGTATCTGCACTAACCAGCCTAAAACGTCTGCTGAATTAAGGCGTTTATTTACCTATGATTGACACTATATATGATAGTTGTGACTGCTGCCTTTTGTGCATGCCGGTGTAAATGTTGTGTTTATTGTGTTTCATTGGTGTAGAAAGACATCTCAACCTGTCTGCCGGTTCAGTAAAGTATATCCTTTTTCTTCACTTCAGTTCTCTTTTAGTGTCATTTCATACAGCCTCGTCTCGCTCCGCCTCGATGCAACTCTTGGTCTTTTCAAGGTTTAATGGCCAACTGCACAATCCCCAGGAGCACCCCGCCACATCTCTGTCATAGTCGCAGAGCCTTTATTTCATGTATTTGCTGTAGAGCTGAACGGTCAGGGAAACACTTTCAGCTTCAGCCGTTTCAACAGTTGAAATGGCTGAGAAGCTGCACGGCACTAAACACTGTGGAAACTTTCGTATTCAGTGTACGGGCATTGCTCTCCTTGGAGTTACTTGTGATTGTGTCCTGCATCTCTACCCAACTTGGACTGGATGTGCATACCATGCGTGCATACCAAATGTTGTTTTGTTTGATCAACAGCACTTCTCCTCCAGTAGGGGAAAAACTAAACTGTTCTGGAGAAAACCCTCAGTGATCCTTGATTGTTCAAACAGACATGATCAACACGGAGCTTGTTAGTGTGAGGTGCTTTAACTCTTCGAAACCTGGATCGACCTCAGATTTCCTGTGTGAAAAAAAAATCTGAACGCAGCCTCGGGTGCTGTACCTCTATTCTTTGCTTTTAATTAGGCTGATTAATATCTACAACTAATTTAGGTATCAAATTTATACCTTTATATGCAAGAAAAACACTTACATTTAGTCCACTCACTGCCTCAAAAAGAGGAGGCTTTGAGATTTCATTAATCATAAATAAAATGCTTTATAGCTGAACAACTGTATCTTACTTTGCATAGTGCAAAGTGCTGCTAGAAGTCTTACACAAGGAGTTAAAATGCATTTTACACTTTTTTAGCAGTGTTGTTTGGATCACTATGTTTAGAAAATGAACTAAAGTTTTGCAACCACACATCTCACATAAATAAGTAACTTGCATTTTCATTTTCAGTTTCCCTCCTCTTTAAATGCAATCATCAACAAAGAAATATATCCTATGGTGTGTCATTATCAGAACAAGTTGAAGTTTCCCAGCTCTCTGTGACTTCACCTCCGACCAACACACCTTGCGTTTTTGGACTTTGGCTCATTTTCAGGCACTTCCCTGGACAATTTCCTGCTGAGAAGATGTTAAGTTTAACATCCTGGCCACAGAAATGGCTCGCAATCCTCTTCTTTAAGCACACACAGAGCGATCACCAGCATTTCTCTTGTCTGCTTTTATTTTCAACATCATCTCTCTTAGCTATAATTAGATTGCAAGTATAACATAGCAACAAGAATGTCACACTCCTTGTGATGTTTCTCTGTGTATAAGTGATACTCCCCAGTGTGTCTTGTATTTTAGCAGAAAAAAAGCATAGCGTATGTGATCACAGCCCTACTGAGTTAGTCAGTCTGTCTAATAGTGTCTAATTTGAGCCTGCTAGGTAGGGTATATTAACTTGTCAAAAATGAAATGATATAAAAGGCAATACCAAAGCACTGGAAAAGGCATACTAATAACTGACTAGCCTGACTACCTACAGTAACCCTTGCTACACCTCTCCTCCCACTTATAGTCCAGTAATTTTAAGCCAAATAAGGGGTCAACGTCAAACAAATTGCAACAGAAACAAACTCAATTGATTTTGTATCCTCGACATGTCCTGAGTGAGGGAAAAAAAAGCCTCGAAGAATCCCACTGGGGGAAAGTTTCAAAAAAGACCAAAATATAGCCCATTCAAACGCCTTTTTTTCAAACTTTTTTCTCATGTGAATAGGGTAAAAATTTTAACCTTTAGGTATCACCATGAAAATTGCTGAGTTGATTACTTACCTTAAGACAAATAAAAAATGTATTGCAAGTTTTTTGAAATTGTTTAGTAACATGAGCTAATTTGCATAAACTCCACAGCTTTACTACAGAGGGCATATAAAGTGGTCTTCTTATGATACTAGCATGAAAATTGGGATGAGCTGTCTCCATGGGTCACTTGACAAGTAACCACTTAGAAATTTCAAAATGGCAGCCATTTTTCAAGATTGCTACCTCCTTAGTGGAGCAGTTATGACATGCTGCAATGATAATTGCTAAAGACTGGTTGTAGGTTCCTTCTTCCTTAATGTTCATTGGTAGCCTAAATGGGTTCCATTCAGACCTTAATGTTTAGTATTTGACTGTTATATGTCAACAGGATCAACAAACTTGCAATACATTTTTTATTTGTCTTAAGGTAAGTAATCAACTCAGCAATTTTCATGGTGATACCTAAAGGTTAAAATTTTTACCGTATTCACATGAGAAAAAAGTTAATAGGCGTTTGAATGGGCTATATTTTGGTCTTTTTTGAAACTTTCCCCCAGTGGGATTCTTCGGGGCTTTTTTTCCCTCACTCAGGACATACTGAGGATACAAAATCAATTGAGTTTGTTTCTGTTGCAATTTGTTTGACCTTGAGTCATAAAATTACTGGACTATTAGTTGCAGGTAAGTTCACAGCAAATCATCGCAACGCCAAATCTGAGCGGGCATAAAAGAGAAAAGAAACCTGTGTGGGCCCCACAAGAAATGCCGCTTTGCAGGCACAAAGCCGCGCCAAGTTCCGCCACAAAAAATTGAGTCATCAAACTACAATGCACATTAGTCCAATGAATTTATTTTGTCACTGATCAAAGTGAGTGACAAGTGTTGCACGGAGGGCGGAACTGAGAGTACACTCCTCTCGTCTGTAATCTTTTAAATTGTCTCTGCAGCGTGCACCCATGTGTCTGGATTAATTTTACATTTTAGGCGTTCAGCTGTCAGTCTGGCGATGATTGACATCTAATGAGCGAGCAGCGGGATATTCAGTGTCTTTTCTCAAGGGCAACTTCAACAGGGCACGGCTGTTAAAAAAAATAATAAAATAAAATAAATAAAATAGCGCTGTGAATTCACCATAGCAGGCAAATCTCTTTGGTCAGCTTGTGTGCTCAGCCAGTGTGCGACAGTTTCCCCATCATCCAACCCCCCCCCCCAAAATTATACCTTGACATGCTTTAAAAGTAAATCATACCTTTTCCCTGTGTCAACAATGTGTCATTCCTGTCTATTAAAGTCACAGCCAACAGCGAAATCATATCCAATTCAAACAGCAGCCTTTTTATCCGCTACTCGCTCAGCCCTCTCTCTATCGATTCCCTCTGTCTGGGTTTAATTAAAATAACAAACAACGGGCGCAGTCCAACGTTTAGGCCATCAATTCAACTGTTCCGCACATCTTTTTTCAATTTCACAGATTGTGGGTTTCAGGTTGTTCAATCGGCTGAAAATGTGTAGGAGAAAGATGAGGTGGATCTGGAGCCAAGGGGACTGATGCAAGTCCACTGGATACCCTTCACATTAACTCCGTTGTCCACCGGTGTTGCAACGATAACAAAGTTTGGACTTCGAGTTCAGTATCTCAGAGTTCAATAGCGCTGCTGTGCCGTGGCAAACGAGACAAGAAACAGCGGTGTTTTATTTCAAAAGGTCGTGTAAACACTTTGCCTCGAACAGCTCTGCGGGATAACAGTGCATCAGGTCTAATCTACGAGTTAAGGCGGACGACTAGGTGGTAGCTGAGGACATGGTGGACTATTTAAGGCTGTTTCTATGTTGACAGCGGTTTGACTGTGAAGAGCCCGACTGCAAATGCCTTCGTCTTTGTGCTCTTCTGAAGCACAAAGCACATTATCCCTGTTAAACGCTGTGATGACGAGGCTTGTTCCGCTTGCAGAACATTTATGGCAAAAAGGATCAAATTAAACTTAAGTATGCTGAATATCCGCTTTCAAATTCTGCTTTTGGGGCGGCGCGGTTGGCTCAGTGGTTAGTGCTGTCATCTCACAGCAACAGGGTCCTCGGTTTGATTTCCAGCCGGCCAGCCAGGGTCCCTTCTCTGTGGAGTTTGCATGCCCTCTTCGTGTCATGCAGGTCAAGAGAACAGGACACTAAATCGCCCACAGTTCTGAATGTGTGTGTGACAGTGAGTGTGTGTGTGTGTGTGTGTGTGTGTGTGTGTGTGTGTGCAGGGGCGCCGTATATGGGGGAAAAGTTAAGACAATTCTAAGGGCCCTTGCCTGACAGGGGCCCCAAAAAATAGGTAAAAACTAAAATTACTAAATTACTAAAATAAACTAAACTAAAATTATTAAATCATCATCGAATATATATATATATATATATATATATATATATATTTACATACATTTTTTTTTTTTTTTCCCATGGGGCCCAAAATTCCTGACGCCGCCCCTGTGTGTGTGTGTGTGTGTGTGTGTGTCCAGACTCCAATGGACCGCTGGCCTGTCCAGGGTGTTTCCCTGCCTTCTGCCAGATGTGCGCTGGGACAGACTCCAGCGCCCTGTAACCCTCATAAGAATAAATGCTTTGAGAGTAAATGAAAATCTGTTTTTCATGATAAAACAAACAAATTTTCCCCCCACAAAGCTGGACCAGCTGTTCTGGAGAAAACCCTCAGTGATCCTTGATTGTTCAAACAGACATGATCAACACGGAGCTTGTTAGTGTGAGGTGCATTAACCCTTCGAAACCTGGATCGACCTCAGATTTCCTGTGTGAAAAAAATCTGAACGTAGCCTCGGGTGCTGTACCTCTATTCTTTGCTTTTAATTAGGCTGATTAATATCTACAACTAATTTAGGTATCAAATTTATACCTTTATATGCAAAAAAAACACTTAGATTTAATCCACTCACCGCCTCGAAAAGAGGAGGCTTTGAGATTTCATTAATTATAAATGCTTTATAGCTGAACAACTGTATCTTACTTTGCATATTGCAAAGTGCTGCTAGAAGTTAGTCCTTTAAAAGTGTCTCTTACACAAGGAGTTAAAATGCATTTTACACTTTTTTAGCAGTGTTGTTTGGATCACTATGTTTAGAAAATGAAGTAAAGTTTTGCAACCACAAATCTCACATAAATAAATAATTTAACTTGTATTTTCATTTTCAGTTTGCCTCCTCTTTAAATGCAATCATCAACAAAGAAATATATCCTATATTGTGTCATTAACAGAACATATTTCTCTGTCTTTACAGTATGTTTTTAAATTTAGATTCAGACATCTGGTCAGATTAGTTTTCTAAGGTTGGGCTAAAAAAAAAAAAAAGTCTATACCTCTTTCAGCACACATGGAACACAAGCCAGACAGAGACGGCTTTTTGGTCAAACATCTTCACTCTGTACGTCTACATTATTCAGGATTGCAGTGCTGAAATGTGAAAGCATTTCATACACTTCAAAATGGCCTTGTGGTGTACAAAATGGATTCTTTAATGAGGCAGCGAGATAGACAGAGGAAGCAACGTGCACAGACACAGGATGCTGCGTCCTGGCTGGATTAAATCCTTTGCCTGCGGGGGTATTCTGCTGTTGTTGAGGGGAAAACCTTTTTTTTTTATATCCAATTTTGGTTTGTTTATATTTTTACTTGAATTGAAGGATGACACGATTCTCTATGGGTTGAGGAATTGTTATTACTCTTGGGCTTATGAAACTCTTTCAAAGCCTACTGCATTGCACAATAAAAAAAAAAAAAAAAAGGCTGTCCTTCCGTCTGAAAATAAGCCTTTTTCTTAGTCTCAAAAGACAGACGTTTTATTTTCAAGCTGTTTTCACATGACATTACTATCAAATGTAATCTGAGATCAACCAGTTCCAGGTGAGTCCAATCTTAGCAATCAAGTTTTCACAAGATTTTCTTTCTTTCTCTTATTTGCATGGGAAGTAGTGTCATGCATAAGGTGGCTGAGATTACCAAGAACGTTCAGAGGCAGTGCTGCACTATCTAGACCAAGACTAAGCTGCTCAGCTGCCTGCAATGATGAGGTGAAGAACAGTGAAACTGGGGGGGTGAGGGGTGGGCCTGCCTACGCCTGTCAGAATAGTTTACCACTCCAGCTGCAAAAGATCTGACGCTGCTGAGTCTAGCTTTCTTGGCTCATTTGGTGTTGTTTGGGAGACAGACTGCGTTCCTCTTAGATTTTGATTAATTGCTTTGTGTCTGCAAAGATGGTTTGCTGCCAGTGACCACACCTGAAACCAGGAAGTTATTTGGATGAATCTGCAGTGCCTCATCAGTGGCGACAGGATGCCCCTCTTTGTTTCTCCACTTTGTGTCTTAAGCTGCTAAAAAAATCCATCTCAGTACAGCTTTAAAGTAATGACCTTGACATGGACGTCTTAAGTGTGCACAACTTTCATCTTCGATTCACAAGAACCTGCTCCAAATGAAATCCTATCTCATCCCACCTATGAATGCAGTTTGAACATTTATGTAGTTATTTTACTTCTAAGAGTCTGAAACCAGAGCTACCACCCATCAAATGTCAGGGAGGATGAAAACACAGAAGGACACAGACGCTCAAGGTCCACAGTTTGGCTCGAAGAGGTTAAAAAATGTGCTCGCGACTCAAAGGCCATTATTTCAAACCCTGAAACGGCCGTGAAAACCTGAATGGTGAAAGTGAATACCAAACACTCCAAATGTCAAAGCGCCCTAAACTCGCTCGGTGAAAAACTGTGGTTGGACCGCACATGTGAATCCGTGGCACTGTGTGAATGTGAGGCTCGGCGTTGCTGAAAAGGAGCCGAGATCCTTGGTTGAATAAAGCTTAATTATACTTTGGGGTAGGGTGCATTTATTTGGTTAGAGACACGAATATACAATTGTTTGGCTTCCAGGCTAGATTCATGCAAACCCCTGAAAAATAACAGTTTAAAAAACCCCACAAACCTCATGTTTTTAAGCTCTGTAAAGCCTGGAGCCGAGATGGGAGAAGAATACCAGGGAGAGTCATGCATTTTGACTTTCAACACATTGTGGACCACACTCAGTCTAGATTCGGCTAATGATCAGTCACACCAAATCCAAAAAAAAAAAAAAGAGCAGAAGCAAATATGAGGCAACTATATATTATATACACCGATGGACTGTCCATCCGTTCTGTGTTTACGACCTCTCACCGCAGTAAGACTTTATTTCATGTGACTTCAAATCACAACTTTGAGGACAAAAAAACTTGAGGAAAGGTGTTTCTTTAGGGATGGCTAATGTCAACATCTATTAGCTTCAGATGACTCAACCCAGCTCCAGTATGGAAGATCAGCCCCACCAGGCGAGTTCATGATGAACAAACCCGACGACCAGGGGCTGCAGCCTTTCAGATACGGATCCAATCATGCCGATGACGTAGGTAGCTCAGGTCTATTCTTAGGCACTGAAACCAACTTGGACCTTCTGTTGGTGTCATCTACCCGATCAAGCCCACCCAAGCTGAGCCCCCTCCCCGCATCCTATCCCAAAGAGGTAAGCCTTGCACCGCTGCCACCTCTGCCACAACCATGGAGTCCTGAATCTGAGGTTCATCCTGCCCTAGTGGGAGAAAATCCCCATCCATCTCCCTTCACGGCTGCTATGAGCTTTTATCCGAGTTGTGTGCGAGCATCCCGCGGCCCAGAGGTGAGACCACAGCGGCGGATGGCAGAGGAGGTCAAGATGTGGGGATGGAGAGGAGTTCATCCCACCTCCATTTCAATCGACATCCGTGCTCTCAAGCCTTCTGGGAAGACAGGGCATGGAAAGCAGTGTTTAAACTTGGCGAGAGGGGCTGGGGGGAGCAAAAATCCAACACAGTGTAACCTGCAATAAAAGATTAGGGCTGCCATCTCAAAGCAGCAGGGGGCAATACAGAGTCAGGTACTTCTGCACTGTCTTTGAACATCGGCACAGTAGTGGATCACTTTTAAAGAGAATTTAATTGTGAGGTGAGTCATTTGAGTTGAGTCATAAAATACTGTGGAGATTGTTATTCTAAGCCACAGTTCTGTCATATCAGTCTGCGTGCCGCGGTGTGTCTCCGAGCTCTCCACTCCGGCATCTGTTTTGTTTGTGGGAGCATGTCAAACTAGTCCAAATTTCAGAGAGAAATGCCTATAGCTCTATTCATGGTTTGGTTCTCAAAACCTGTAGTGCAATTTATTTGACACGACCGCTCAGAGATAAGAAAAACCGTGTTTTGAGAATGCATCATAAAGTTTTGATTTTGCTGTCAGCTCCTGGTGATGCTGCGTTTACAGCATGAATTCCTAATGGAGAGATTCGCGATGTTCATGACGGGTAGGCTGACCTCTCCTCCAGGATGTGTGAGTCATGTGCAACATTACACTGAATCATAATTGCGGCTGTCCGTCAAACACTTGCATGTTAAAAAAAAGATTTGACTCTTATCAAAGTGACAGAATTGTGGAGATGTGGGCCTTGCAACTTGAAAACATTTCACAACTTTGAGCCTAAATCATGTTTTCCGATATAAATAAATTGTGATTGTTTTCTCTACTTTGCCCTCTGCCCCTCTTCGCACAATAATTCTGTCATTTTCCGCCTCTCAATTTCTCTAGATTTACACACAAAAAAATGATTTTTTTCACCATTCTGGTTCCGAGATATGCCGGATATTTACCATACTTACCACTGCGACAAAGATTTCATTTTCTCTGTCGTCCCACCCTGATTCTCAACAGGACCTTTTGGGCCTGGCAGCGTGGCACACAGTGATAACCTTATGAACTCATTATTGATGAGGAGATGAATCAGGCTGTAGCTGTCTGCAGGTGATTTTCAATAATGAATCAGAGCAAAGCACACTCATACACAAAATACCACATCTACACATACACACACACACTGTAGCAAGCCAGTGCTGGAGAGGTAATGCACAGAAACAACCTTGAATTCAAATAAAAAAGCACATTTGCTGGATCAGGTAGGGGACAAGCAGTGCAGGGTAAAGGTAACTTAATTTTTTCTTGTACTGTGGTTCACTGCTGCGTGTTCACTGACAATCTGTGATCTGGGAAACACACACAAGGCGAGGGCTGTGAGGCACAGTGAGGCAGGGGAGGGGGACCAGTCAAACCTGCCTGTCATCCATTTCTCAGTCTCTAGTCTTTTACAGTCTGGGATCTGTTCAGCCAGCGTTCACTCACTTGTCTGACACACAATAAGCAGACGGACAAAATTGGGTTTCCACTTCAAGAATATAGCTGGCTTGTTTGCAGCAATCACAAACTGGGGCGTGGGGGAGATTCAATATACACTTCAACCACCATCTTCCTCTCTGACCATAGAGGGTAGCTCTTGAACTCACCCCGCATTCACATGGCGTCCGATTCATCAGGTATGCGAGTTTCCCACACATCACAACTGTGAGCCATCCAGGTGATTCACATTCAAGTGCTTAGAGGAAAACGCCTCTTTTTTTTTTTTTTTTTATCTTTCACAGTCAGACAAATATAATGATACCAAACTCATCCCTGTGAGTCCAGTATGGAGAAAGCTACCAGCTGCATGCTAAACATGCTAACACAAAGGCCTGTGAAATCTGCAAAAAAACACTCGCTAGTGTGATCAATTAAAATATTAAAATGTTACTTCAAAAGTTTTTTTTTTTTTTTTTTACACTATACATTTTGTATTTTTCTACATTTGGCACTTGTAATTTGTAGGCTATGCTCATGTTATGGTATGTGTTGAATTTACCATGAGGTGCATTATGGGTGTCAATCATTTGTAATGGTGTGAGAAGTAGCATTAAAATCTTACTTATCATGCCGTCATATGGTGTGTGTGTGTGTGTGTGTGTGTGTGTGTGTGTGTGTGTGTAGGGGCTGGGAAGGTAATTTATGCATGAGAGAGTCTCTCCTTAATGGTGCCTACAGGAAGGTTGTGTAAAATTTGCCACCAGCGGTCAAGGGTTATTAGGGAGGTTAAGAGTTATGAATCAAAGAAATGGCTTACGGCTATGTATGCACAAAAACAGAAATATAAATATGCATTGCATCCATCAGATTTATAAAGCCACGTGTACCCATGCTTCTGTTTTATAAATCTCAGTCTTTGAGTAATTGTCGGCACATGTACAAGTCTCATGCACACAATCAGCCATAAATGGAGGTTGACACGCCCCTAAATTAGCTCACTTCCATAGAAATATTGTTACTCTTTATTTGTTTTTTTAGACATGGCAACTTAAAGCACAGTGAGGTCCTTCGACAGTGCCAGAGCTGCCATTTCTGTCATTACGCACGACCCGGCCTATTTATAGCGCTCATCATAATGACTATTAATTGATCACACATGTGCCTCTAAATCAATTCATCTCTGTTATGTGTGACACAGTGTAACAGGCATATTTTCACTCATACATATAATAATAATAATTTAAAAAAGACAAATAGTCTGCTAAAACATCATACGTTATACATGAAACTGGATATTAAGGACACGTTGTAGATTGAAATAGTAAAGTTACAATAGCAATGTTGCATAAATTCCCACTTTCATGTTGTTTTCTCCCGCTTCTCCACCAGCCTGCAGCCAAAACTCAGCAAAAAGGTGTGCAAATTATCAATTTTGTTTCTCATAAATACTGATTTCTGTGTGGGAAATAGTGTATGCATGTTTCTGTGTATACGAAGTGTTTATACCTCTGGCCTATTCATTCTCTGCAGTGGAGCTGTCCGTGGTGCTGAAAGTCTCCTGTACAGTCAGCAGTGCACCTTCTTAGACACACATAAACACATATATGCACACATAAGAGTATATGGATGTGCATGTGCATAAACACATAGACATACACAAACACATGCACATGCACTCTGTGGTTGCTTTTTATCACCGCTGTACCGCACACTCAGACACCTCTCTCTCTCACTGTGTTGACTGTCCATCATGTCAAAGATGTTTTCTCCTTCAAACACACACACACACACACACACACACACACACACACGCTGGATTTTTCAGCTGTTCCCTTTAGTTTACAGACAGTTTCTCATCTGAATGCGGTGGTACACAGGGAGATACATTCATGCCGGTACACACACACACATACACACACACACACTAAACTTGCCTGTAGCATCTGCTGCATGTCACTATATTCCCTAGTTTTCTGTCAGATGCAGTGTATTACAGTTCTCACAGGCCCATAAATAAATGGTTATATTCAGCCCCTTTGGGTGAATTCATTCCATTTCCTGCTAATATGACACTAATATATCTTCAGCCTAAGGCACTGGTAGGAGTCATTAAGAGGGGTGACGTTTCGCGTTCATGTAAAGGGGAACTAAACAGTGTAAGCCAGAATGTGCGACAATAGGTTCGTGTAAATTGCTTAGCAGTGTAGAGTGTGTGTGTGTATGTGTGTATGTTTTATCACCTGCTGTGTCTTGATTTCCCGACAGCAGTTAAGATACAGAGAGATCCATTTCAAGTCATTTAAAATAGTACAATATTGGTGTGTGCTTGTGTGTGTATGTGTGTGTGTGTGTGTGTGTGGTGTGTGCAGCACTGAATTATTAACAGTCACCATTTCAAATTGGAGAAGCGGAGGGGAAGACTTCATGAAAACATAGCTCTCTATCATCTGCGACAGATATTGTGTCACCAGAGATAAATATTAATTCCTCTGCCTCCCCTGCAAGCCTCTCAAGCAGGTGGTGTGTTTTAAAACCCTCATTAATGGCACTCTTCTATCATCCCAAATCAGAGCTACATTTAATGAGTGCTGCCAAACTCCAAGAAACTAACTTCCTCGGTCATTAAAAGTAATACGGTTTCCCCTGCTGCGCTCTGGGTTGTGCTTCGGCGGTGTATTGTAACAGTACAACACGTTACTGTACCATAAAATCAGCACTTTTGGGAACACCGAGAAACGGCAAACCTTTAAAGTGCACTATATGTTTTTTTATCTGCCCGCCGGATGGGACTGAAAGCAGCGTTAAGTTTGTACATAAAGTTTCGACAAAGTTCCTGTCTCTCAAAAGTGCCAATACCTGCCAGTAGTACGGAGGCCAGCCTGGGACAAACTTTGTGCCTGCAGGCTAATGGCTGGGTCATAGCAAGCATGGTGTGTGTTGTTACATTTCTTATCATGTTCTCTTTCGGACTCACAACGTGGCCACCCCTCGCCTCCGCTGTTGCACTCTCTGGCTTCGTCAATTCCTTCATTGTGAGTTTTCAGGAACGGGAGGAGGTGGGAGCGCTTCTTTTAAACATTATAGTAAGGGGGGAAACAGCAGGAGGAGCTTGAGTCCGGCATGGATGTTGACAACAGATTTTCAAGAGGAGGAGAAAAGAGACGAAAAAAGCAATATAGCTGGTCCACATGAGTTGGTACTGGTTTTGTGTCATTACTTTTCAAAAACACACACACAATGTCAGGAGTGTTAATAGGTTCTGAAATCACATTTGACATGAAAAATGAACACATTTTTGGCTGCATTAGCCTTTGTCGTGGTTATAGGGTTGTGTGTACAGCGTAGTTACCGATATATCCATACATACACATACAAAAACTAAACACGTGAGCAAACAAAAACCAAGAAAAACAAGATTTCCATCACCTGGTGGAGGCACATCAGAATATTTTTTTTCTTTCCTTTGGGCACAAATCCACAGTGCAGTCACTACAGGTACATCAAGCGATGGGAAAACTCTGCAAGGCCCAAGTTACAAGCTCCTTCAAGGGTGACTTGTTGGGGAATGAAAAGGAGGGGGCATGACAGATTTAAGGAGAGGAGACTTTAATGTAATACTTCCCTCGTCTAATGGTGGTACATTAGGGAGTTGTGTAAATCAGAGATGGTTGAGTTATGCTGCACACGCCCACTGGGTGACATAGATAATATTGGGTTTTTTGCGTGGCTGATTAAACACACAGACACACACACACATCCTTGGATTTCCATCCGTATGAGGACTTTTGCTTGACTATACTCATTTTCTAAACCCAAACGTAAGCCTAAAACTAAACCATAGTCCCTAATTAACCCCCAAAAAAGTGATGCATGGCCAAATGGTCTTACTTTGCAACAATGCCGTCATCCTGAAGGTCAAATGTTTGGTGTTGATAAGGATAGAGAATTGGGATGTTGTATATATTGCATGTCTCCAATTTGTATTTAGTGTGTTTGAAACATTGATTCGCCCTGATTACTCTCTGGCTCTCCTATGTCTCCCTTGCACATCCCCAATCTTTCTCTTTCTCTCTCTGTCTCATGTTTAATCAGTCCATCAGGCAGCTGTCTCTGCAGGGAACGGGGTGAATTATTGATGCCAGGGCCAGGAGGAAGAGGAGGTGAAAAAGCAGGAACAAGGATAGAGGTTGAAGGAAAGGATAGGAGGAGGAGGAGGAGGAGACAGAACAGTGTCCTTGCTGATTCAAAGCTGATGCAGATTGAGACAGACAAAGAGGGGTGATGTAAAAACAGTGAGACGAGGAGAGAGAGAGAGAGAGAGAGTTTTGGACGTGGAGAAAGGAGAGACGGGGAAAAGAAATGAAGAAGCCAGGAGTTATAACGTTATAATGAGCTTGACAGGGGATCTCGGCTCTTTTTACGCCAACGCCCAGCCATCATCAGGAGTCGTGCTGCACTGCCCACATTCGTGATGGAATTTCAGCAATGAAGCCTGAACCGACACGATTACAAAACCCCGGGGAGTGCAGGTCAAATCAAACACACAGAAGATTATTCTTAATCAAAAACACCTTGCACTAACTCGTGTCTCTCCTCCACAGCTCACTCTTGGGCAGGCGTGTCTTCAACAGATGCTCTCTTTGTATCGTGAGTTATTTTTTCTGGTATTCAGAGATCTAGTCTAGTATTCGGAGATGTAGGACTTTCAAGCTTGTCAAAGGGCTGGTGATGAGCACCTCTTTGGAAGGTAGTCCAATCGAGCCAATCAGCACCTTTGTTGGGGAAGACAAACCATAGGTAATGTGAAGCTGCGGCAGACCCAGAGCATCACAAAGAAAGCAGTGGCAGCCAAGCGAAATTATCGATGCGGCTGTCGAGGTTGTTAGAAAAAAGGATTAAAAAGGACAAGGTGTTCTCCGCATGGCATCTGGCGAAAGTTTAATTTACGCACCAGCCCATCAAGCTTAGTCTCACCGTACTTGTTTAGTAAATTCTGTAAATAAATATGTCCAATTTATGGATGAAATAGAACTGTGTCTCTATTTCCATTTGGACCACACAGCAGACATCAGCAGAGAAGTCGGAGTGAGTCACCTAATGTTCCCCTGCAGCTATAATGTTAGCAAGCGGCTGGAATAGGTGGCAAATGTTTTTAATTGACTAGTTTTTAATTGAAAGAAAGTGCTGTTGATTTTTTTTTTTTCAGGGGGTTTAACTAATGTTCTGCCTGTATGTTTACCAAAGAAGAAAGCCGATAGACAACGGCAGACAGAAAACAGCGAAGATGAGGGCAATTTCAGACTGAATAGTCACTTCATTTCCATTCCATTAGGCTGTTGAGTGTCAATACAAGGCTATCCAAAGAGTGAGGGGTGTTTTTTTTTTTTTATTTATTACTTTTTTTTCTGCTTTATTTATCATGGGATAGTTTACTGAAAATACTCCATTCTAGCATTAGCTGATTTCCATTCATACCATGGTCAAAGTATTGTACTTGTTGGACACTTAGCAGCTCCAACTAAAGCAGTTTCGGGAGAAGTGCCTTGCTAAAGGACACGTCAACAGCTGTTAGTGAAAGCCTTCCTCATTCACCCTCCCTACCCACATTTCCACAGCCGGTCCTGGGATGAAAAACGAACAACTTTCGCTCAAACTTCTTTTCTCTAAAGCTTCTTTAGAACTTTTTGTTGCTATATTTAGATCTATGATGAGTTTGACTAATTTATAAGTTTACCAAGACTGTAAGAAGAAATTCAGCCTAAAACAGAATTTAAATATCTATTCTTTGTGCTTGGCACTATCACTGTAAGGGTTAGAGTGTCATTCACCAACACTCATTGTATTGTTTTGCAAAGTGGATAAAACTATCCACCAAATGACAATTTAGTCAATTTTAGTCAAAACAAGAGAAGCGAGACTCATCATGATTTTTTTTTTTTTTTTTTTTTTGACTCCAGACTTCACAGCAGCTCCATCCAGTGTGTATGTGATGCCAGTTTTTTGGCTGACACGGGGAGATTTTATGTAGATCTTGCCACATTTCCCCCCAAAAAGCCAAAACTAAGAGAGCAAAAATAATGCTTATTTGAAACTAAAGCCAACATCAGTCACATCAGCTTCAAAATCAGAGTAAGTGAAGCACATTCATGTTTGGTATTGATGCCATTACAGATTAGAGCTTAGATACTTTACGAACAAGTACTAACTGAATGTTATAACATTCTGTGATCACACTTTAATAAGGGCAACTGCGAGATCCTATTTTTTATTTATATGTTTCATTGTGTGAATTTTGGAGACTGAAAGTGTGTACCTCGTTCTCATACCGTGTTCTTTCTAGCAGCAGATATGGCAACAAAAAAACAATAAATCCCCAAAACAAAAACACATTAAATAATTGCAACGTAACTGATACACTTATCTGAAGTGGCTTAATGGAGTGCTGCCATTAAATAGTATGAAATGCATGGACTGCCGCAGCCACAGAGCCAGTTTTGGAGGCCGTGCACGACGACCACCACTAAATAAAAGCCAGATAACATGAGTCAGTTTACAGCTGGGGACCCACAGTCATCATATGAGTCACGATCAGGCAGCGGCGAGAGTGAGCACAATCGATAGCTAAAGGCGAGCAAAACAAATCCAGGCACAGTGCAGCGAGAGCAAGAGTTGTTAGTGTAGTTATTGAGCTGGAAACTAACTGTGTGTGTTGGAAAGCATGTCTGAGACCGAGCCCTCGAGGGCAGATGGAGAGATAAAATTTGGACAATATCTGCCGGAACTGCCACAGCACCGACTCTGATGACTAATGCAATACTGGGGCCATCACCAATAACTGTCACATGCAGGAGAAATACTGAGGTAATTACTTTTATTTTTTATTTTTTTTCCCTGGATGGTGCAATCACTCACTATCCAAGAACATTTGATGTTAATGGGAAGATGAACCTCTACACTCTCATGTGAGCCTTTGTGCTTTTCAGTGAAATGAGAAGGCACAGAGGGCACTTCAGGATTTCAGGGCGCCTCCATCCCTCCCTCGCTCTCATCACATTCTCAGCTGTTCAGCGATGAATTGTGGCGCTTCCAACAAAATGATCTCGCCCACGCTTGGTTAATAATGCCCCGTCATTTTCTCACTGATGAATTTCAAATTAGACGTTTTACGCATTTTTTTTTGCGTGTTTAGTTAGATTTCCTTTTTTTTTTTTTTTGCTGCTTGTTTAGTGAATAATTAAATTTTCCTCTGATACTTTAAAGTTGTATTTGGCATGCCATTTATGTAAAAATACACCCGTCTTATCATCGTAATCTGATAGTGCGGCTGCAGCAGAGAGGAGAATAAAACTCTGTCGTTTCACCCTATTTGCCCAAATTAAATTGTGATAGTTTTCCACTACTAGCAGGAAATGTTCTGCGCGCACAGCAAGTGCCAAACTGAAACTTTTGAGCAAAATAAACCGTCTTCCAAACACGAAAGCCGGGCCCGTTCACCAAGATGACGTACCCTTTTCACCACCTTCGCCCCCGCTAGCTGTAGGAATAAAATATTTAGATCCGAGCAGAGTGCAGTTTATTCACCTCACATGAATAATCTGGGCAATGAACTCTGCAAAATTCAAACGCTTTTGGGGCAACATCCACAGTGACTTAGTGAAGTGTTAAGTTTCTGTGGGACGCTTACAATTTCGTCTCTTGCTCCTGCATGGACCGCATGCTTGTGTAAATTATTGCTGGAATCGCACGCATGTAAACTTGGCAGCAAGACAAAGATACAACTTAACTTTTATTTCTTTATTGCATTGATGAATAAATCATACCCTGCTGTTTTGGGAAGGTTTCGATCTTTTTTTGTTACTTTCTCGCCTGATTTCTGAGTTTTGTTTGAACTCGAGCTGTTTGAATCACACATTAACTTTGGATCAGAAGACATGGGTGTGCCTGTTGAGGAGCGGGACCTGTCATTAATCATAAATAAGTGTAAGACATCAAGCAACACAATGCAATACGATGTTACTGTATTGAAACATCTTGAGGCGGAATGGGTTTTTTCTGCAGTTATATCTTTATTTATTCTCTCTGATTCGATGCAAGTTCTTGCAAAAGTGTGATTTTGAGGGTTGAAATAATTGATGTGGCTGCGTGAAATATCGTCTAGTATGTGAACACTTTTTAATGATCGAATCCGCAAAGTCCTGTCTGTCCAGGACTCCCTCAAAAACCACCAGAGGACCCATGTTGACTGGTGAGATCAGGCCAACACGTGCCCTGAAAGGATGCTTGAGCTCTGTCTTTGAAAAAAAAGGTCCTTCCTGTGAAAGCGGAGCCTTGCTGAGGCTCCAAAGCCACTCTTGTTTCATCTGTGTGCAACACATCAGGCCATCCCGTCTATTTCAGAGCCTGCCTTAGTAACACTTCCTTGTTGTGGTCCTTCATCTTTTCCTTGCTGACTTGTGTCATTTTGGAGCTTCAAGAAAACTGCAGGCTAAGAATCTTTAGTATCTACCACTGCACTGTGTGTGTCTGTGTATGTGTGTGTGTGTGTGAGGCTGTCAGCCCAAAGGATTCATATGAGTAATGAATGACATTTTTTTAATCAGCATTACCCAGTTCATCATGTGTTCCTTGCGTCATACGCCTATTTTATCCATCCAGTTGTTTTTCTCAGATTTATTCTTGCATAGTAAGCTTGAACAAAAATGAATGTTGACTTCTTCCTTGTCACTGCTTGTTGGTGTCAAGAGTAATTTACCAAAGCATGAAGCATCCCACCATCTGTTATTATGATGTGACGTAATGCCCATGACAAAAGGGGAAGGGCATGTCGGGCAGATATTGGTGTATGTCTCTATCATGCCAGTTTTTATAGGAATTCAGTCTCTCACTGGTGTCAAACAGATCTTGAAGCCATTTGCTTGTGGCAACAGTAAACTACTCAAAAGCTCTTAGCACCTAACACCTAAATAAAGTTCAATGCTGACATAAATGAATGCTCTAGTGGAAAATGGACATAAAGAACAGATAGAGATGTGCTATCCTGTAAACACTGTTCTATATTCAAACAAATACACCACTTTCATGTCTGATAATATGATAACCCACTGCATGAGAAAAGTAATACATTCATAAATTCACATGACAGCTGCATTATGACTCCATCAGTGAGTAATAATCCTGCAAATGACAGAACAAGTCAAAATGTTCACTGTGTTTATTCAATTCAGTGATTTTTAAACAATGTTTGAATGAAAACAAATTGAATAAGTAACAAAAAAAAAAAAATCTCTTCCATGTACCTCCTTCCATTTCTTCTGTCGGGCACACGAATGCACACTCATGTAAGGCACCGCTCACACACAACGGTACAAATATTCCATTTAAGATGAAATTTTATTTACTTCACTTAACCATAATTAATCTCATTATTATCATTAGTAAAATAATAAAGTAGCAGCGGCCTAGTTCTACTCCTATAGCAGATCTATGTGCTTTTCAAACTGTGGGTCCTGACCCACTAGGGGGTCCCAGCATGCACACAGAAGAAGGCTGCATCGCTTCATTCTATTTTCAATAACAGAAGAAAGAAATTTTTAAATCATGGCATGTAGATGCAATATCTACATCCACTGACCGTGATGCCCTTTGAAAACAACGATGACCATAGAATGGAAGCAGCCTTCTTCGCTATTTGACAACATGGACACATTTTTAAAACCAAGAGCAGCACCTGATGCACTGCAAAAACACCATTTTAAGGATTAAACTCCAACAGCAAAAAAGGCGTCATATATCAAATATGATGTGTTCTTTGCCTGGGAAAGCCTGCATGAGGTGACATCAGATTCAACTACAAATTTAAGTGACATGAATTTTAATGATTTACTCAGTTTGAATGGACGAGTACAGAATTCACTCTAATGAGAGATTTACAAACTTAACTACTTTTTGACAACTTTATTTCACTTCATAAAAACCTATTCACCCACCGCTGATCTATAGCAATCAATTTCAAGATTAAATATAACTGGTTTGCATTCTAGTTTGCATTTTGTGTCGTACTATAATTTCCCCTCACCAAACCATGTTTAAACACCAGTGCCAGAAAGGCCTTTGGCAGTGTTGGCACCTTGCTTGCAGTCTTGCAGCAGACAGCAGGTTTTGTTCACGCTGCAGAACCACACTGATAAGCTTCTCAAAACTGATTCTTAGATTATCCAAACCCCAAGCTAAAATCTGATTTGTCTGCGCAGGTTATACTCACATTTGCTTGCATATCCACATTGGTTGTCATAGTAATACCTGTTGCACCACTTTGTGCACAACAGTTGTTTTGTTTTGTTTACAACCAGCCTAGGGTAGCAAAATGGATTATTATGTTGCTCTATACATGGGCAATGTCCAGTCACGGTGCTGAAATTATTCACCGCAGACATCAACATCGATGAATGAGCAGGCCGGCGTATCATAATGTGCCTCTGCGGTCACTGCAGGTGTGACAGTAAAGCAAATGATGTGGAGTGGGGATGTGTGGTCCTCGGGGCTTTTGTTGAAGACAGGTGGCTTGCTGACTTTAGGATGCGGAAGGAAGATGAAGAATTAAAGATGCTCTGTAGTTTTGTAAGACCTTGTACTGAACGTGAAGAACACATCGTCAATGTGCAGCGCAGGATATGATTAGAGCCAACGACCAGTTCAAACTGAGTTGCAAGTCGAGAGATGTAAACTGTACAGCATTTGAAACCACGATGTGATTGACAAAAAATGCTGATTACCCGAACACAGCTCTAGTTCAATGTTCTTCACCGTTTCACAATACGCTGCATGTCTTGTCTTTGGCCGCAGTATTTTCATTACCTGGTACTCAGCAAGGTTCATCAAGTCGTGGACTAGATCTGACAGCGTGGCGGTCTCTTTTAAACTCTAACTACTGGGACTGCTATTCAAGGAACTGCAGCTTAATGTGTCCCTGACATGCTTGTTGAGCAGCAGGACTCTGACACCATAGGGCAGCTAACCACCGATTGAAGCTCCGCACTAATCAGATGGAGCAACACCAAAAGCCTTGCATCTCTCCATTGAAAGACTTGCACTGGGGGGGTGTAACTTTGAAGTAGCAAAATCACAAACGCAAAGGCAGCTACACAGGCGAGTCACATTAAGATGAATGCCAATTAGCAGTGTGTGTCAGCTTGAAAAGAGGTCCGTTAATCACCATTTATACATGTACATTTTCAAAGCAACATGAAACAACTGAGACTTCCAAAGAAGCCAAGCAGATAGCCCAAACTGCATGTGCATTGCTTTGTGACTGATGCACCTGCAGCTGCAAAATGATTTAATTTAGTAGGAAGAACCGCCACAGAAATCATGGCAAGAAATGCCAAATATGGGCAACGAGCATCAGCAAAGAGGGGAAATGGTCACCAGTCAAAGCTTAGGGATAGACGGACACTTGACAGGATAGCTGCCAAACATTACAGCACTGAATTAACACCTCTGCGACTTTGCCTCAAGCAAAACGGTACATGGTGAGCTTCACAAAGCGGGTACTTACGACTGGTAAGCCATTCAGAAACCATTTGGATCCAAGGCCATTGCACAAAGACACAGGAGTGCTCAACATGTGTGAGCAACGGGGAAGTAATATGTCCTGATGGTTTGTCTTTCGCTGTTTTTCCTGCATTCAGCTTGGGCTTCTCCACTGTAGGAGAATGCCAAAGGACTCTTGAGCTCATAATGTCCGTTACTGAGCATGGTTTTTGGATCTATAATGGCATGAACAGCCACTGCATCAGAATAATAATGTGATCCAATAAAAGCTGCATGGATGTACATCCACCAAAGAATATGAGTCAATTTTACAGATCCTGATGCGCCTAATGGTGCAAACACTTTTCCCTCATTATGTCGCCATGTTCCAAGAGGACAATGCCATGGCTTGATGAACATATGAAATGAGCAAATTAAATTCCCAGTTACCATGTTGAATGTTTGTGGCAGGTCGTGGAGCACATGGACCAAGACTTTCGCTTTTCGTCCCTCCAAGAAATGAACCTTTCCCTTCTCGCAAAAACAAAACAAGAACAAAACAAACAAAACAAAAAAGGGTCCAGCATCCTGCTACACGCCATTTAAGACTTGTTTATGCCTTGAAATCAGTCTGGAAAACAGTAAACAACACGGCACAAACTGCCCCCTTTCATAATAAGAACAGTTTTAATGCTTACAGAACGTAGAGTCACAAGAAGATGACTGGAAAGAGAAATGTGTTGGTACCTTGGTTTTTGTCCCAAAAGAAAAGAAAAGAAGGAAGAAGAAAGAAAAAAGAAAAGAAAGAAAACGTCCATTTGTAGCTTTTTAATGTCACCGGTAAGCTTGTCCCTAAAGCTACAATATGTGTATCTTTTACTGCTTGTGTGTCTTCCTTTGCATTAAGATGTGTACTGTTTGTAATTTGCTTGTTGGGTCGGCACCTACTGCACAACTGTGTGGTCAGGAAGGGGTCCCCTCTCTCTGTGGTCCTTCTTAAGGTATCTTTCTCTCGCCCACTAAGAGGATTAAGTCGGGGGATCTCATCCTGCTTGTTGAAACTTGGGCATGATAAGCCCTTTGAGACTGTAAACAGCGATACCGGGCTTTAAATAAGCTTGAACTTGTGTAACAGTAATCAAACAAAGTGAAGCTGGCACTGCTCCACAGCGGATACTTGGTATTGTAACTGTGCACTTTTGAGGCACGAGCACTTCAAAATTTGCTCTTAGTGAGGTGACACCTTTACCACACTACATTTCAGGGCAAATAATTGTACTTTTTCTTGCACTACATTTATCTGACAGCTGTGGGTACTAGTTACTCTGCAGAATACGCTTTTACATGCAAAACATCAAATCTGATACACTGTTAGAGTAAAAAGTAGGCAACAGTCAGAGCTGCAACCTTAAAATACATCTTGCAGGTTAATGCATCAATAATTTAACACTCTGTAAGGCGCCATTCTTGTCAATGGCTAACATTTCCCTGATAATAATTCTGTGCTTTTACGCAACATTCTGAAGACAGGACTTTCACTTTTAATAGCATTTTACCATTATTGTATTGCTACTTTTATTTCATAAGAGGATTTGACTTTTTTTTTTTTTTAAATCACTGACTATTTCCCTGTCTGCACTCAGGAGCCACAGCAGCACCGAGGGTCCTGCAGTTTCTCTTCACTGATGTGCGCTGGTGTAGATCAGAGAGAACCAGTTATATGGTCAGATACCTCCTGTAAAATCAATAGCTTTATTATAAAACTGACTGTGTGTGTCTGTGTGCACGTGTGTGTACCTGCGTGGGTATTTTTGAGCGTGAGTGTGCCTGTTAGCTCTCGGTTCCCCGTGGCATGGACATTCGAGCAGACTAATCTGGACTGGGATCGATGGGGACCTAATGAGGCAGAGGGGTGGAGAAAGAGAGTGAGTGAGAAAGTGAGAGAGAGAGAGAGAGCACAACACTCCTCAGAAGGCATCAACTACAAAGCGCCGCTGCAGTGATAATTCACTCTTGCTTGTTAACGCACCGCCCGGGTGAAAACAAGTTGAAACCTTGATAAAGGAGGCAGACCGGGTCAGAGGACGGAGGGGTGGAAGGAACAGTTAAAAGGAAGATGGATGACGGGCGGACGATCAAACGGCGTGATTGAGCGCTTCAGAATCGATCTGTTCATTAACTTCCATTCAAGTGTATCACATGCTGAGCATAATGTTTTAACAGGCCCATTGACTGACATTTGCTCCGTGTGTAGATTCCTCAAAGGCACTGTGTTTGGTACTAGAACTAGGTAAATATACACAGAATATATTCACACATTCATTCAAACCTCAAAGTCTCAAAAGATCATTGAGGTTGGCTTCATTTTCGACTGTCAGGATTACATAATTACAAATTAAAAGCACAACATAAACCACAGACACCGAGTCAAATCAACAGAGCAAACAAAACATCATTAAAAATTGTAAAACCATTTCATTTCAGCATGGAAGATACAAATAATGGGGATTTCCCGGTGAGTGCCTTATAAATAAACCACCACCAATGTCTATCACAACTCAGGGCCAATAAGAGACCACCCAAGTTTCTCATATAAAGTACTGATAATTGGAATAAGGGTCAGTGGTAATGAATCTCAGCGCAGAATCACACACAGAATCCATTCGTTTAAGGGCAGAGATAGCAGCAAGTCTATAAATTATATCCCCATAATGGAATACAGATTAAAAAAAAAAAAAAACTGCTTCGACTAGTCTTCTTCTACAACTCGTAGGAAATCCAGTTTTATCTCTGCAAAAGAACACGTTTTTTTGACATAATTTCCGACCCACAAGTTTGTCTAAGTGAAGTTTAAAAGTGAATTTCTCATCTCACCCCCCAACTTTGTACAATGGGATTACAAGGGTCGATTTCCATACTAAGGGGAATACGTCTGCACTCACAGAAACATTAAAAAAAAAAAAAAAATGTGTCACAGACTCTGCAGTAACTGGCACAGCCGGCTCCAAGAGAAACGTCTCCAAACAATCGTCTCCAAGAGATTTCCTAGAATCAATGGCCAGCAACACATCAAGGACAGCATTACCAGAAAAGCGCGTCACCGAGGGACCCGGGACGACTTTCAAACGAGTGACCAGCAGAGGCAGAGCGTTTGCTGAAGGCTAACAAAACTTCCCTGGGATCACATTAAAGCGAGTCATTATATATGACATGAGTAAGCATGGAGGACAAACTTCTAGTTTCTATTTTTTTGAGTTTACTACCTTCCAGAAACTACCACGGTTAGAATATGTACTGGTTATCAAATATAGGTAGTAGATAGCTTTAGCACCTGTCATGGCTGACATGCATCTATTTCTTATGTGTCTGAAAACCAATGAGACATTTCTCTTGTCGCGCCGGTGATTTATTTTTGGCTTTCACCCAGAACACCCCATCTGCACTGGATGAGAAATGACAGTACAAACTGTCAACAATTGTCTAAACTTTGGTTATACTAATGTATGATTTATGAATATATTGATATGACAGATAAAATGCTCAACTCTGTGTAAAATACAGGCAAACAAGTATACAAATAAGTGAATTTTACTCCAGTTTTGGTGAAACTCAATGTTCTCACAGCCCCAGAATCTAGGCTATTATCAATTCATGATAAAGTGTCACATGCTGTCAGTTTGCGTATCAAAAGGTCATTAAATAAATGATGGGGGAAAAAAAATAGAGTAGAAGTTTGGAAAAAAATAAACTTAATAATTTAAAATAATTTAAAATTACTATGTAAACAAAGCCTGTAGTGGGATGACAGTTTTTCAACAAACGGAGCCTTATAGCAGACACAGGCTGCAGATTTATAGGCAAGGTAAATAAATAAATGCATGAATAAATACATCAAATAATAATAACATGACCTCTGTGCTATCTTAATGAATATTTAGGATTTCGAAACAAACATCAAAAAGATGCTAGATCTCCTTATGTCTAGTACTTTCAATTAAAATGTATTATTTCTTGTCACTGGCTTAGACCTTTGCATTCTGTTTATTTATAATATTACTGGAGTGTAACGCTCTTTTGTAGTCACTGTATGCTGGTCCAGAGAAGAGCTTTAGGTACATGCCTACAATGTAAAAGAAGAAGAAAACATATGTATAGCCGTGGCCGTTGATGTTGATGTTTCTGGAGCTCTGTCAGCGCAATTTCCTCCGTGGAGTTCGTTCAGACGTCTGCCTGCTGCTCACGATTTCACCGGCCTGTTAGTTTGATTATTCTAGGTAGCAAATCAGACGAGTTAATTCCCATGTATGCGGAATGAAACCAGTCACCTGAAAGAGTAACAGGCATGTATTGCTCACATTCACACACACACACACGGATGCATGTGCACTCATGCATACACATACACATACACACCCACACCGGCCCACCGACGACTCGCCATGCATTCTGACTTGCAGATAGTTGCAGGTGGTTGTACATACACACTCACACACAAGTGCTTCTGATACATGTAATTAGCACATAGTTCAACTGTATTCTTCAGTAGCTTGGTGGTTGTTGAACTAGATTTAATTTGGGTGTATTTTTCCATTACTAGACCTACCAGACCTACCCATCATTACCTGCAGGTGCACTGGGTGATTTTGAACCTAAACTTTGTGTAGATTTAAGACTAAAATTTGAGATTGCTTTGCTACTGTTACATCATGCTCAGCTCAGCCGATTCTAAAAATCTACTTCTTTCCTTATAAATTCCTGGTAGGCGTAGAAAATGGCATTTGCATACACATTTTGTGCACATGCATCATTTACACATCTGGATCCAGGTCATGGGTACATCTCTCCTGCTGCTCGGGAACCTCCCTGGTCCTGTTTGAGCAGATTTATGATGCAGACTAAAGTGGCTCCTCTGAGAAAACCTCCATTTTTAACTGTGACTTTTCAGAGTGGGATCATTTCCAGCATAGTGAATATTTCAGGCAATTTGTTTCGAATAAAAAGCTAAATTTTGTTAACATCAATTTTTTTTGCAGTCATGTCATTTTATGTTATAGCTATGCAGATATACTGTAGACACTGTATATA
Organism: Myripristis murdjan; assembly: GCF_902150065.1. Lineage (NCBI taxonomy): Eukaryota > Metazoa > Chordata > Actinopteri > Holocentriformes > Holocentridae > Myripristis > Myripristis murdjan. The sequence continues at coordinate 8,399,057 of NC_043980.1, read as the reverse complement.
CACTGTTTGACTAAAGCAAACATGGGTTAGTGTTTAGGTGAAGAAAGGTTTAGGTGACCTTTTAAAGACACCACTCTGGGTTTTCCCTGTTATTCCTATCATTTGGTTCAGTTCAATTCAGTTCATTTGACGAAAAACACAATTCCCGGTTACCCAACCAAAAACAAACAAAAAAAACAAAAACAAACAAAAAAAACACCTAAGTATTCCCAACCAGTTCAGCTTAAAAAGAAATCTATCAAAGTCACACCAGAGCCACACTTTTATACACACCCACATAGTTAAGGTTAAGCTTGTAGATGGTCTAGGTCTTTCCCTGTTGGCCAATCAGAGCACAGCATGGGTAAGTTTTGTTGGTCCAATACCCATTCCCATTGGTTTTGAAGCCCTGACCATGAGCGTAAACTTTACCATGTGGTTGCATCTTACCCAGAAATCCAGTGGGATTCATAACAGTGCTGGAAGGACTTCTGCTTTTCTGATTTTATGTGTTAACATGATGTTGGGGACAAAACATGGGGAAGGATCTTTAAAGGGTTAAATCCCACAGGAAACCAGATAGGGAAAAACTATCGGATGAGATGGGTGGAGAGGCACAAATGTTTAAAAGTTTGCCGAGGTTTTGTCGGTTGAAATTTGAATTTGTGCCCACCAAGGCAACATGAGGTCACCATTAAAAATATTCTTGTTTCCAGGAGGTAGAAGTCATCTCCATCATATTACACTGTGTCACATTTTACACAGCAGTTTGACCTACTTTTTCGGAGAAACTTGAGCTGACAAAACTATATATTTTTTTTGAGGGTAGCTTTGCTGGGAAGTTTAACTTGCAGCAGTAACTTTCCCCCTCAACACTGCGCACACCTACAGTATGCACTCGCCGGCGATGCCAAGAACACCGGGCTGCAATAATCCTTCCACAGCCTCAGCGTTTTTCGCTCCAATCATCCAGATTTATGCAGAGTGAGGCCGAGCGCTGCTTTTTTAATAAGCTCGCCACTTAATTAAAGCTATGGATGGGTGTCCAGCATTAACGAGCCATATGTGAAACAGAAAGCACCTCGGAGGGCTGGGCGTCCCACTCAGAAAATGTACACACTGCCTTACGTTACACTGGCACTGCACTCCAACATCAATAACTGCATGGCGCTGTAGATTTAACCTATCACTGCAATCTGAGGGGGGTTTTACCTTTTATGCGATGGCAATTAATTTTCTCATTCCCTCATTGTATGCACGCTGTAATTTTGTGTAATGACACATAGACATACAGTATATGAGCCTGACATGAATTTGATATGGAGTTATCTATCTTCTCATGACGAGCCTATGTAGACGATAATTACTTTGCATTATTGGGCCTATATAAGGGATTAAATGGTCTTTGCGATTTTGTGTGTGTGTTCTTTCCCTGCTTATAGGCTGGAAATGTAATTATATATAATCAAATTTTCCTCATTATGCTTTCTATCCTGCCTACAGGATGGCAAGGTTTGAATCTGACTGCAGAGTTGGCTTTTTGATGGCGGCGATGTCAACACATATGAACCGTATCGCGTGGGAGCGTTTCAACTCAAACTCGGCGCCTGTCGTTATCGCCGTGCATTAGCCTCATTTTGGTCACTCAGCAGAATAACGTTCCATTCCATTCGCCATGCTAGACTCATCCCTCTCATCCTCTCGGCTTTGTTTTATCTGCAAAATTAGTGCGAGCATCGCACTCGCAGTCTGCGCGCGCTTCTGAGCTTGAGAGTTTTTCAGAGATCGCTTTATTGTAGATTAAGCCATAACAGCTTCCTATCAAAGGCGAGACATATGAAAGTGAAAGGAGGAGGAAAAAAAAAAAGGGGGGGGGGGGGGGGGGGGGGTGGGGGGGGGCATGGAAATGATAGCACTTGCTGAATTCAAATCAACAACTTCACATACATACAGGGGCATATATCCTGGTCTGTGGAACCACCAGGTCGCTCCAGTGAGCTGGAGAATTAAACGTGTCTGCTTCTGCAAAAAAAAAAAAAAAAAAAAAAAAAAAAAATCTGAGACGCTTTTATCACCAAACACAACAAATGTGCAGGAATTTGTCATGCGGGGCGTCGATGCGGAGCCGTTTTGTCAGCGGAGATAGAAACACGGTGCGTGTCGACTCACGTGACACGGGGAGTGCATAATGAAGTCTGTATTACACATGATACACACACACTACACACACACTGCTCTGTGCTCAATTCCCCTGAGCAACTGAGTGCACAAATGATTGATGGAGGCTGTAGGTAACCGCAGACTCCGCCTCAAACCATCCTCCCCACACGCTGCACCTTCCTCCATGTTCCTCCAACGAGCACTGCGCACCGTGCCACGCCTTCCCTCCCCTCCCCTCCCCTCCCTTCCCCTCCCCTTCCTCTGCACGTCCTCTGCATCGGCGGCTCTCAGACGGAGAGTCTAGCTTCAGGGTCCACATCTGTTCTTAGTTATTGAGTCTCGGTGCAGCGTGATGGAAAATGAAAAGCGCGGTCATCGGCAATGTTCCCGTGTGCTGATTTAGCGCCGAAGAACCAAGAAAATGCAACAAAGGCTCAATTCAATTTCTTCTTGACAGCAATAATAAGCCAATAATCACGATAACAGTAAAATATTCAGTCGGTTTGCTGAAAAGGATAATGAGATATCTTTTATTTATTTATTTATTTATTTATTGGACAAAATCCACCATCCACCAGTTGAAAACCACTGCTCTACACACTCTTATCCCTCTTTTCCCTTATCTTCCTCCAATTCCCTATCTCCCTCTGACTAGAACTGCAAATTACACCATGATTCACTGTTTCTCTTCCTTCAGCTAACTCTTCCTCCCCCCTAAAAAAATCACAAAATAAGAAGTGTATTACAGCAGCTCACGTCCTTTCAAAAGAACATGAGCACGCTGTAACTCTGCTCGCTCTCCTTCCCCCTTCCTTCGCTCAGCAGTCAGTACATACATTACCTTGTCTCTGTCTCTCTCTCTTTATCTCTCCCACACTCGTTTCTATTTTAGGCCTCTGAATAAGTCAAGCTGGGATGATGATACGAGAGACCAGTCAGGGTCTAATGACATCCTATGTGATATTAAAGTTAATGACGGGTATATATATATATATATATATATTTTAAATTTGTGCCAATCATCTGGGTAAAGTTAAAGGTTATATTTTTCCAGGTGGCTTGGGATTATTTCCCGGCGCCAACTCCTGTTTTCTCCTGTGGGTGTCAGGTGATTTACAGTGGAGTGGAGCATACGCAATGCAGCCCCGAAATCAAACAAAAAATAAAACCTGTGGCTTTGAGCTCTCGATTATGTGCCTAATGCATTTTCATTTTCTTACTGTAACATGATGGATGGCAGCCAATGGCAGCTGAAGGCAGGAAAACATCATAAGCTATGCTGACTGTGTGCTCACGTAATGTGGGCACATTAAAAACACAAATACATTTTGGAAAGGAAAAAAAAAAACACACTGTTTTCTCAATTATACTGTAGCCTACATCATGCACTTCAACATTGTCACCTTGCAAACTTTTTGTCTCAAACATTTCTTCTGATGTTTAGTGCAACTTATTATGACAGTATGATGACATCCAACATACACTGAAAATGTAAAGTAGACATACACAGATGTGAAATGGCTGTAATTGTAAATGACACCCATATTTTCCTCAAAAACACAAAACTGGGGAAGTCTGGTGCTTTTTATCTGAGGATGTCAAAGTTTCTTAACAATTCACACAGCACAAGAAATCCTTGTATGAATAAATCCCAGATATGAGTGTGTGTGCTCCATTTGTACATCATCATCACACCAAAAAGGTTCTGTGTGTGATATACACTTCAGGGAAACACAAAGTTTCTGCTAAAATACAATAGCTGGGTCTTTAGGGCTTTAGTCATAAGCCATACTGTAGTCCTGCATACATACGTTTACTGTAACTGACTGCTTGACACAAAATAATAATAATAATAATTATTATTATTCATTTGTAGCACCTGTCTATGTTCTTATTATGTCCACTGGTAACAATATAGGCCTAAACTTTGGCTGAGGAAGGCAGATCCTCCATTTTTAAGAAAAATCACCAAGACCGCTTGACAGGCACGATTACCAACATTACCAAAAGGTTCAAGAACACACAGTGTGTAAACAGAAAGTGCCTGCCATGACCGCTTCAGACAGCACTGAAGTCACGGAGACGCTCTGGTAATAATTACATTACCCCACCTCGCCATGTACAACTAATCCCGTCCAAACAGGGCTTTAGTTGAAACTTTGGCATTATGGAGTTCCACTTCCTTCATCCCTCAGAGAACTGGAGGCTTTCCTTTGTGAAATGCTGCAGCGCAATCGCCACTACACACAGTGCGGGGCCCATACGCTGCAGTGAAATTGTCCTGAAGGCAAAGTGTGGCCCCAGTTCACCTTCATATATCGTTTGGTGTTCTCATTAACTTTGTCTGCTTTGTGTGGTGTCAGTGTTTTGAAGTAAAAAGGTGCATGTAATTAAATTACAAGATAAATGTAATTGTAATCCGCTAAAGTTAAGGAGGGGAAAAAAGTAATCTCATTATAGTTGTTAATCAAAATGTTGGTGATTACAAAACAGTTACATACAAATACATTATTTTAGGCTCCATTCATGTGGCAGTGTGTGCTCTAATTTTGACCGCTGTTTTTGATTGGCTGTCGTTTGACTTTGCCCCGCCTCTCGTCTGCCAATCAAATCAATGTCCATTGCATATCTCCAGACTACGAAAAACTCAAATCAGTCTGATCTTAAGTCAAATTATATTGCAGAACATTTAATTAAAGTTTGACAGTCAACAGTTCAGGACACACCTTCTCACTCACTGGATTTTCTATATTTGCATTATTTTCTACATTGTGCTGCAGATTAACACTAAAGCCATCAAAATTATGAAAGAACACATCTGGGATTATATAGGAAAAAAGTGTTAAACAAACCAGAATATATTTTTATTATAAAAATAAAGAAAAAACACTGAATGAGAATTTGTGTCCAAACTTTTGACTGGTACTGTATATAAAATGATTCTATAAAAAATAAAGTGATATAAAACACGCTTTTTCTCTTATATTGCTTACGGCAATCTGACAAAAGCTGTGACAGTATAGTGTCAATTAAAATTTTGTTTTTTAAGGTATTCTAACCAAACAAAGCTAAACTGAATAACACCTTAATAACAAGTGCTGCAAACAGCTCCATATCCTGCACACTGTGTCAACAACAGACACAAACAAAAACAAACCAATAAACTATACAATGACATTAACACACCTGTAACAAACACAAGATATGTGACTGGAGTCTGCTGTTCATCCACTGCATTCCTAAATGCGCAACAACAAAATAAATATGTTTCCCTGAAAACAGAGCACTCACCTAACCCCAAGATGGCGCAGCAACAGCACACATGAAACAGACGCCATTTTGGCTCAACTACGAGAACTAGCAAAGTCTAAAAACAAAGATTTATCCATTACTAATCATTAAAATAACAAAAATATGACACAGCCACGTAGCAAATTTATCAGTAATCACTCGTCATGACGATGTGGGCGTTAAACTACATTTTAATATGTAAATAATTATAAAACAACCGGAGAAGTCTCCAAAAAATAGCTTAATCATCGCCAGGTAAAAGACAACTTCTGAAGGGCTACGGCAAGTCAGCTAGGACAAACAGGGCTCAAACTCCTACTGGATCTCCAAAGTGACAAACTTAGAGGAATGCTCAATGAGGAAAAATGCACACATAAGTTAAAAAAAAAAAAAAGAAACACTTTTAATTCTGTTACATGAGGTTTAAGAAGTTTTAGCTTTAGTTTCAGCTTTATTTTCAACTTTATTGTCCAGTTCAATTATTTGTTAGTCATCAAATATAATACGTTACGTTATTTTGATGAAGTAGTTATATAACTCATTACATTTTTCACAGGGTAACAAATAATCTGTAACCTGTTACATTTCAAAAGTAACCCTCCCAACACTGTCAGCAGACAGAGTGGACAGGGTCTCAGTTTTTATTTATTTATTTATTTGTGTATTTTTTTCTGCTGAAATTTATGGTTGAAGATGTTATGTGTCTTTTCCTTCAGCAGTCATTACACCTCTCTCTCTCTCTCTCTCTCTCTCTCTCTCTCTCTCTCTCTCTCTCTCTCTCTCTCTCTCTCTCTCTCTCTCTCTCTCTCACTCCTGACCTCCTTACACACACCAGTTGCTATTTTAGTAATTAGAACAAGGAACAAGGTGTAAAGCCGGGATGATAACTGAGAGAGATGACATTCTGTGTGATGACAAAAAAAAAAAAAAAAAAAAAAAAGTTTTCAGTCAAAACACTGGCGCTGCTGCCGTCAGCCTGACACTAATGGACTGGAGTGTTTTTGCGCCCGTGGGGTCACTCAGGTCGCGAAGCTAAATTGTATCTCCGTGAATGGTTTTTCGTGCTTGTAAAATCCACTTTGTCTGAAATGTTTTGTGCGCATTGTGTACAACATCTTGCAATGAAACCACACGTTCAAAGTCGCCGGTATAAGTGGAGTGCTGCGGCGTCGTCTCCGTTCGAGGCTTTGATTGATCCTCGTTCTTTGCCCGACACAAACAAATCCCGTTTAAAGTTATCTTCTAAAAAGCACATTTTCTATCATTATGAGCAGAACTTAAGACTATTCCGCTGAATCTGCTGCCTTTGCTGCCGTTTGATGACTGACTTTGTTTTCAGCTCCCCTCTCCCTAACCGCCTGAGCGAGCCCGTTAGACGCTTCAGAGGCTTTGACAACTTTTTGTTTGGCTCCTCTAATCTTGATTTACGGAAGAGGAAGTTGATGAGCGTGCACGCTTTTTGTTGTTGTTGTTGTTGTTGTTGTTGTTGTTTGTTTGTTTCCAGCAATGCCATTTTTCACAGTAATGCATTCACAGGCATTTATACTGGAGAGATGCCCATAAAATCACAGTCATGCTGTTGTGAGTAGTTGTAGTTTATTGTAGTTTATATGTAGTTTGTATATGCATATGAAATATATTTTAATGGTAATTTAATGGTTAAGCACTGTACAATGTACTTCCTCCCATTTTTGTCTGTTATTTTTATTTTTATTTTTATTTTTTTTCTTAATTGTCATATGGACTATGTGTCTGAAATAAAGAATTAATAATAATAATAATAATAATAATAATAATGATGATGATGATGATGATGATGATAATGGCATTTAGAGTTGTAGCCCGTTTATTTCTGTGTCTACTTTAAATTTCCTTATTCATTTTAATTGTAACTTTCAAAATTTACTGTTGTTTTTCATCATTTTTAAAATGCAGCCAATCAGGTGCCAATGCCAGGTGTGGATGCAGAAGTTCAGGCATTTTTGCATGAGGCAAATGTAAATGACATTTGCTAAGAACATCATCATCATCCTCAACATTATGATCAGTCATGGTCTTCCTCCTCCTTAATGACATAAGTCTTGCTACTTGTTTTTCTTGGCAGAAGTGAACTGAATAGACGGTGATACCTTGAAATGAGAGATGATAGCATCACTGAACCAGAGAGGAAGCTGTTGTGTTTTTACCTCCACCAGGTGGCAGGCTAGAGGGGACCACGTGTTCAGTCGAGTGTGTCCGTGTGTGTGTGTGTATATCTGCTGTATCTGCTTTTCTTTTGGCAAAAAAAAAACTTTTTAGTAAAAATACGGAGGCACTGCCTGCATATCTCTTCTTTTCTTCAATGCTAAGACTTGGCCAAAAAAAAAATAATAAAAAAAATAAAGTAGTTTTTTTTTTTGAGGTTTTGAATCACCAAAATTTTACTGCCATTTTCATTTTGAAATTGATATTTTACAGCAACATCTATCACATTATTATGGCCATTGTATGAGAACTGTATTCCAAAACACTGCACATCCCTTTTGGAAATAAAGTTTAAATTGTTTTTATGTTGAAATGTTAGTTTTCTTTGGCTATTTCTCACTATTTTTTGCCTCTTTGTCATTCAGTATTTCAGTAAATGTACTTTTTTGGTTAGTTATTGTAACACAGGCTTCTGCTGGCGTTAACTATAAACTCAAGACTTAGTGGATTAAAAATATTGTGGGGTCGTGGGTAAAGCCAGAGCGGCTTCTTCGGTGTAACTTGGGCCACTTTAATGTCAACGTTATAGGCAAAGTGCACCATATTATATAGTTCCCTATCCAGGTATAAAGAAGAGAATACAATCCATATGAAGCTACAACTAATTAAACAATGCAAACTCTCTCAATAGACCTGAGAAAGTAATCTCCACAATAAATCTTTGCAAAAATAAATCTCATCTTACATTATTATTCAGTATTTCAGTGAATGCATCATCATTTTGTTAATGAAGGACTTGAGTCACCACCCACCCATCAAAAGCAGTGACTAATTTCATTTAATGGTGCAATATTCCAGCAGTAAGCGCCACTGTGAGTGAAAACCTTTACGTTCCTGCAGATTGGAGGCCTTTTAGCTGTTAAAATGTACAACTGTAACTAGTTTACCACTCATTTTACTGCTGCCCATTTGTCTCCATGTGCAGCGTGACCGTCCAGGGGTGAGAGAGCCATGCACAAAAACGACGTATGAGTCACATTTCATCTTTCTTTCTGTCTTCATCCCTCGCTGCTGTACGTATAGGCTCCGGTTCCTCAGTGAGGACGGTTCTAGCAGACGGAGGAGAGAAATAAAAAAAACGGGTATTCATTACAGAACTGGTTTATATTTCTGTTCAGTGGCTCATGGACAAATGTTCTCGGTGTCCTCAGCATGCGTTGAAATTGTCCAACCGAGCGTGAGCAGCAGCCGTGAATATCTCCGGCTAATATAAATACAAGCTAGACAGGAGTGTGTGCACCCAGCAGAACCACACTAATTAACAACTGCAGTGATTTCTGAAGGTGGCGCCTGCTGCCTCCCACGTGTCTGCACCGGTGTGTGTGTGTGGGTGTGTGTGTACATGTGTGTGCGCATTTGTTTCTGTATATGTGTGTGTGTGTATTTGTGTTTTTCAGCGTCTTTGTGCATGTTCTTAATCTGATCTATTATGAAAAATTATAAATAAAGATACTTCTGAGCCGTTTTGTGCGCGCTTATGAAATCAGACTCCTACGCAGGCATGCATACACACTCACACACACACACACACACACACACACACAAAACCCCATCCCGCTATAAGCCGGTCGTGACTGTTATTTTATTGCGCCATTTTTTTCCCCTTTCCCTTTCAATTATTTGGAGATAGGCTGGTTTTTATGGCTAAAAACAGAATACCTGTCTTGTTGCTCTGCATGGATCTAGTCAGACAGAACGTTAACCAGACTTCTTTGACAACTCACACACACACACACAAACACACACACACTCATACGTGCACACACACACACACACATTACAGTCATGCACCCAATCAGGGCCTGACAGATGATGAAAGTTACTTATATTAGCCTGAAAGTTGGTAAACTGGGATTGTGCTGGTTTTCCCTGAACCTGCTCTATCATTCACCAGCTCATCTAATCAGACAAATGAATCACATGATGCAGTGCAGAGGCCACATCTTTACTAACGTCAATGTGACCCGAGGCTGCTCGATTTGTAGCCGACCAATCGATGACAAATTGCACGTTGGCTCATGAAAATAGCACGTAATGCAGAATGAATTAAAGCGGAAGAAGAGATTGCAACAAATGTGCAGCATCCAGGTTTGCCTTTTACCTCCGAGAGGAAAACGGCGCTCTTTTAATCTTCTACGTTCTTCTACATTACATAACGTGTTTGCTGTAACGTAGCAACAGACAGTAGAGCAAAGAGCCCGGTGGTTTTAACTATACTTCCACTTAATTTATCATAGTTTGTCATTAATCATTACCTTATGAATTTAACATAGAAACCTCTATTGCATAATGCACATGGTTAATAATAATTGGATGCAAATATTTCAATTAAAAAAAAAAAGATTTAATAATATGTTCGGATGAGATGTGCACACAGGATGGATTTGGCCCATATTGCTGGCTTCTTATAAGGAAATTCTATGTTGTACGACATATTAGAGACATTGTACGAGAAAAAAATATATATATGGAGCCGGGGGAGGAGGGTTTATATTCCGAGAAAATATTTATGAGACAAAACAAACAAATTATTAAGAAAAAAAACTGCAAATTCTGCAAGTACGGCATTGATAATGTTGATGTCCTATTGTTTCCATTTTGTAATTCATGCCTGTAGCTCCGCAAGGGATGCTGATTGGTCAGCCCATTGTGTGGCTTCCATACTACCTGTGGTTAATACTTCAGCATAAAAACTGTACTAAGTGATAGCAGGTGACTAGCACTGCCCAAAGTAAAAAAAAAAGACTGGCATTTCAGTTTTTATTTGCAAGCAGTTTTATATCAGGTTACATGGAGTAGGCCTGGACGATACCCAAATTTTGCTCCTTCTTCAAATTTTACTACAACATAACTTACAGCATTACTGAACAATTTACAAAAAATGCTTAAGGGGTAGTAATTAGATGCTGAATTCATGTGTTCATTGCCATGTGCCATCTCCGTCCACAAGGTAGTGGCTGTGCTGCACGTTCTGACCCTACACAGGCTTACATATTCAAAAAACAAAAATACAAAAAAATAAATAAATAAATAAAAAGAGCAATGTTTTGTTCCCTCACCTTTGTCATGTTGGTTTATTAATGTAAGAAGTTGGCCTGCTGGTTCATGCAGGCGTTGAACTCGACGTCACATGATGCCCTCACAGTGCTTAGCCGGTGGTCGATCTGGAAATAGACACATCCATTTCAAGTATGTCCATCTTTGGCTGCAACCACGCAAAGCTTCATCCAGATTCTCTCATCAAGTACATTAATGAAAAGCAGTTTAATCACTAGGAGATTCTGTATCATATTTCTGGTCAACCCTAACATGGCCTGTATTTATATGATATTTAAAAACTGAATATCATCAATTCAGATTGTGAAGGAATTTTCTCTGTAGCTGTAGGTCACATTTAGGCCGTTTTGAGCTGCATCAATAAGACGTACTGTTTCCACCAAGGCCGGACACAGGGAGACAGGGCCAGGCAGATTGATGCCCTTCATGAACATGGAGCTGTTGACCTCCATCATACTTGGGTAAGGATTCTCCTTTTTTTGATATGAGTGAATTGTGTTTCTTGTGGTCTTGTTAATTTGTGAATGGAACAAGCTACAAATGAATTGCCCTTTGGGACCAATAAAGTTGTTTGAATTTTGAATTGAATCTTGAATCTTTAAAATAAGCCATGTCAGTGAGCAACCGACAGAATTGGTGTGGCACTACACAGCAGGGACCAAACGTCCATATACACTACTCACAAAGAGTTAGGGATATTTGGCTTTTGGGTAAAATTTATGGAAAATATAAAAAGTTCACGCTACAGTGATATTATATCATGAAAGTAGGGCATTTAAGTAGAAGCATACACTGGTGATTTCCTCATCTCAAACAATTTCTTGAAACAAAAGCCAACAACAGTGGTGGATATACCACAACAAAAAATGTCAGTGTCAATAACTTGTCATGTGCCCTTGAGCATCAATTACAGCTTGACAACGACGTCTCATGCTGTTCACAAGTCGACTTATTGTCTGCTGAGGCATGGCATCCCACTCTTCTTGAAGGGCGGCCCTCAGGACATTGAGGTTCTGGGGTACAGAGCTCCGAGCCTCTACACGGCAACTCAGCTGATCCCATAGGTTTTCTATGGGATGCAGGTCTGGAGAAAGTGCAGGCCACTCCATTTGAGGTACCCCAGTCTCCAGTAGCTGTTCCCTAATGATACGACCTCGATGAGCTGGAGCATCAAACACCTGATGTGAATTTTGCCGTTAAACTCCTTGTTAGAGAACAGCAACTTGTGCAAAAAGTACTGAAACACTGAACAGTTGGACATGTGCATTCAAAAGTTTACAGAAGGTCACATTAAGTTCACCTGTAAAGGTTATAATGCATTTTAGGTTCATCCTGAAATTTCACCCGAAAGCCGAATATCCCTAACTTTTTGTGAGTAGGGTACACTGGGGGGGACAAGTCCCCCCCAATGTTCAGGCACTCCAAAAATGCCCCCAATGGTGGTTTTGGCCCTGCTACACAGTGTTCACACTTGTAGCACTCACACTTATTTCTCCTCAGCTGAGCATCAATAAACATCCTAAGATCTCCTTCACTCTGAGAGTTGACCAGAACCTCCCTCATTCTCATCACACAGATAATCTGATGGGTTTTGGATCCATTTCATGCAAACATCCACATACTCATCCATAAAGTAATGATTTTACACCGTGCTCGGTCTCACCTGCTACTAATGGATTAGGAATTCAGTTGCTAGTATTTGAAAACATCATCAGACATCACGGGTAAATTATTCCAAACAAGAGACTCCCAAACACATTTAGCTCGCAACAAGTTCTCCGTTTCATAATGCTACACAATGCCAGCTGTCCGCCATCACTCCACAAAGTGTAACTTACAGTGTGAGCATGAAGCACTGGAGCGAACAATCCACCTGGATGATTACAGTGTCTATGTTATTACTTTTAGAGGCCGTTTGTAAGAGTTTTTACTGCCCCATAGCACAAAATGGCCATAATATATCTGTGGGGGGCTAATAGAGTCCTTGAATAATATCACGGTCTCAATAATAGCTTATCCAGGTACCGAGATTCATAGCTTTAAAAACTTTTCCATCCTTTATTCTGTTCTGGAACAAATCCTCCATGAGCAGAAGGCAAAGCAGGATTACTCTTACAGCGCTTTGACGGCCTCTTCACCACTAGAAAGTGATTGATTGATTGATTAATAGGTCTTTTAAGATAAGATAAGATAAGATAAGATAGTCCCACGGTGGGGAAATTTCAAGTATTGCAGCAGCAAAGTGGATAGCAAAATATGAAGCATAATTTACATTATAAACAGTATAAACAGATAATAATGGAGTGATTAATCAACACACCAATCTCCTGGCAAGTGCACGCCTATAAGTAACTGCCGATTCCTATAAGCAACATATTAAATGGCCCTTGAGCAAGGCACTAGCCCTCCAACTGGACAGAGGACTGCAGAAATACTGAGCAACTCCGGGGTTTGTTTATGGGTGTAATTTGAAACATAACTATCCCCCCAGGCTGTTGCTGTAAATATGAACATTTTCTTAGACAGCCTGCCAAGAGTTAATAATAATATCATTTAATATGGAAATGGCTTTCAGCTTCCCACACGAAACATCAGCATCTGCATATGGTTTACCATCAGCGCTCAAACAGGGAACTCAAATCAAAATGATCAATGCGATAACATAAGAGGTGCCTGCTGTTATCAGAGAGGAGCACTTTCAATTATAATCCTCCTCTGAAAAATATTGCAGACATAACCACAGCCAGAAATAAACAGAAAATGAATAAAAAAAAAAAAAAAAAAAAAAATTGAAAATAATTAAATAAACACATAACGGTTTGGGAGGAGATGATGATGTGACAGGGGGAAACGATTGCATTTCAAAGCTTTCCCCTTCTCTCACATGCACCAGCACACACACACACACACACACACGCACACACACACACGTCTTCCCTCAACTTAAATTCTCCTACAGCACAGATTTCAAAGAAGTAATGAGCCTGAAAATACCACACTTTACCTTTAATGAGAAAGCTCCTCTGTAAGACTGCCTGCCATGTTGCAAGGAAACCATTGCAACGATTAGAACTGAAAACACGCAATATATACTTCTGATCTCACCCTAATTCTGCTCTGAATTTGAAATCAAGACCTTTTTTCCCCACCTGCACTGGACCTACTGTGCATGTATCAGTACCGCAACTGATTCTAGCAGAGGAAGAGCGCTGGCAATGTGTTTCTGTTCAAGTTCATCCTCCTTCAGGGTGGATAGCTGCAGTAAGCCAGTCTTCTCTGTGGAATATGGTGGTTTTACTGTACATGTTTTTTTTTTTTTTTTTTTTGGAAAGAGCTCTGCTTGCTTTTTCACATTTAAATTTTTGAGCTTGGGCACCACAAAACGGTACCTCTCCAGACCCCTTGTACTGAGGTGAAAGGAGAGCGGAATGATCATGAAAAACTGGAAATGACGCCAAGCCACAGGGAAACTGTACAGAGAGAAAAAACAAACAAACAAACAAACAAACAAACAAACAAAAAAAAACCTTGATAACACTTGATGTTGTGCTGCACACCAGCATTCCTCATGGTGGTTGTGACCACAGCAGCAATGCATCATACTCCAGAAACCAAGGCGACTGCATGGGTGGTGGGGTGTGTGTGACTTGTGCATTTGTTTGGATTGTGGTTGAATTCAGCAGAAGACGCTGAGTGCTTTGATGGTGTATATGTGCATGTTTGGCTTGAACTGCAGTCGTGGATTGTGAAACGATTGTGCATTGTGGAGTTATTCCATTTAAAGATCTTCACATTCATAAAAAGACCTGAGCATGTCTGCAGATGACAGGACTGAGAGAAACATGGATACACATGGTTGTATAAACATAAACCTTCATCACCAATGAGATTTCTCCCCTCATTTCTGGTATTCTTTGATGGACTTCTCCCTTTACCAAATAAATGTATTCCCAGTCATATCTCCAGGTTTCCCCGAACCAGAGTCATGTTTTGCCAGAATTTTCCTCTGCCCCTTATGGAGCAACAACTAACCCTAACCCTAACCCTAAGATGCTTGGATCAGTTTTGGCAACAGCAGAAGCTTTTACACAAAACTGAAAGAGACCTGTTTTATTACACGTCGGTTTGGGCATTATAGAATCACTTTCTGTACTATGTTTTACCAAAACAGCTGAATATACAGTATGAATTCCTATCATTAGCATAGGCGGTTCTAGGGGGTGGCAGGGGGTGGCAGCTGCCACCCTAGAAAAATGCCTTGCCACCCTAGTTGCCACCCCAATTTCAGACAATTTATTTATTTATTTTTTAATTGTGGCTGTTCGGAAACTCGCTGTTACGAGACTCAAATGTCCGAGTGCAAGTAAATGCAGGAAAAGATGACACTCCCACTATTTAAGGGGTTGATAAATAAATAAATAAATAAATAAATATTTATGATGCCACCTTTTGGTTTTCTATTCAATGCTTTACTCATGTACCACAATAATAGAATGTTTTTGAGTTAAAATATCCTCATTTGGGGGTTTTCCAAGCAAATACTGATATATGTGATCGTTTGGTATTAAATCAGCATATATATTTCTGCCACCCCTTAAAGTCTCCATGCCACCCTCTTGCCACCCCATGAATATTTGTCTAGATCCGCCCCTGATCATTAGCAATAAATCATATAGCTATCTTGAGATATGTAGATATAAATATGGAGTCATATGTGGATTATAAATGATATATGAGAATATGGAAATAAGGCTTTATCATTAAATTTAAATTTGCACCATTGCAATCCTCCAAAACAAAAACAATTCTGTACTGAAGCTTTAAGAAACATGGACAACTTATTTTTTAATAACTATATTTGTTCTCATTCCAGAAAATGTTTGTGTTTCTTTGTTTTCTCTGTACATCTGGACAGATGTGCTGTACCGGAGCTGAGCGGGAAAAGTTCTAGTTTAACAATTTGGGTGAACTGTTCCTTTTTACACATTTTAAATGTAACTGAAGGTGGGTAATTTAAGTAAAATATGCACAGGACTTCCAGTTCCATTAGGGATTTTATAGACTTTTTTATGCAGCCGTGGTCAGTGAGGAAGCTCCTCCTATCGGTGGTGGATGGATTTTGGCAAGCGACTGTGACTATTAATATTAATGAATTAAAGGCCTATAACTTATCCGCAATGAGGGCTCGGGTCAGGGGTGTCATTTTTATTTTCTATACACAATGGGCCCGTAAAGCCCTTTGAAACTGGAACGGTGATTAAAGGCCCTATAAACTTGAACTTTCCCGATGTCATTCTAACTCTACAATGAGGGAGTGCGGGTGTGAATTTTGCATCTCTCTCTCTCTCTCTCTCTCTCTCTCACACACACACACACACACTCTAAAAAATAGTGACAACACAAATCACTCTGTCTCAGTCTTTCTTTCTCTCTCTCCCACACACACACACACACACACACACACACAAAGAGAAAACGCTTCTACATAAGACTGTCCAACTCTGCCTGCCATCTGGCATATCACCGTTTACTATCAGCGCTCAAGAAAACAAACTCAAATCAAACTGATGCATTTGACAACATAAAAGATACCTGCTGTTACGACAGACAAGTACTTTCAATTATAACCCGCCTCAGAAAATGCTGCGGATATCACTGCGATGGGAAAACAAAAATAGTTTGGAGACGGGACAGAAGATGTTGTGACAGGAGAAGAGGAGATTTGCCATTTCAAAGAGAATTTTCTCTCTCTTTCTTTCTCTCTCTTTCTCTCTCTTTCTTCGCTCCATCTCTCTCTGATGACAAACTTTCTTGGACTAATGAGCCTGAAAACACCAAGCGTCACCTTTAATGGGAATGCTATAGCTGCTTTAGACCATCTTAAAGAGAAAACTAATGATCATCCATCAAGTCCCAACATTTCCTATACACACGCTGAGAGAGAAAAAAAAAATATTTCATTTAGAATTGAGATGTCCACATTAAAACTGAATAGACAAACAAATTAGACTGCTTCCGAATGATTTGCTGGCATAAAAGTGAAGCTCTTTATGAGATATTCAGGAAAAAGAAAAAAAAAAAAAAAAAGAGCCATCATGCCAGAGAAAAAAAAAAAACTGGATCCAGCCCTCTGTGATTTTAAAAATACATGATTGAATTTTCATGGCGAAACTGTGTCACTAACGGCATTAATGCTTCAAGTTTTGAAATGAAATCTTTAATTTCCAGTCTTTCATTTTCCCCATTGATTTCTTTGCCATATTATTATTATCCTGCGCTGTCACTGACCTTTGTTATACTGTTTTTTTTTTCTTTCGTAATGCTGGCAGTCTAATTTAAACTTGATCTACTCTTGCACTCGTAAGTTTCTCAGCACAAGGGCATCAACAAAATGCATAAAAAATAGATGTAATGAGAAAAGCGACAGGGATGACGACGGGAGGAGAGGTATATTTGACAGAAATACTAAAATAAAAACCCCAACATGAATTCAGGCGCTTATGATTTGCTGCTGTAGTGGAAAAACAGTGTGCGAAAAGTGATTTATTTTTCAAGACTAATGACAAGGACTCAGATTTTCGAACTGTCACTTAAGTATTTTTTTTTTTTTTAAATAGACATCACGCACCCCGGGGTTATGAAACTCATGCAACATAAATGACCATGGAAACTTACACATCAAGCAAGAAAAAGGGAAAAAAAAAAAAAAAAAAAAAAGACGTGGGAGTTTTTTTCCGTGGCACCAGCAAAATCATGATCCTCACAACAAAATCAGAGGTAGTGCATGTGTGTATGTGTGTGTGTGTGTGGTGTATGTACCATTGCAACTTCTAGCCGACAACTCCCCCAGCTGCACGGCAGGATGGTTCGCTCCACCAGTCGCTGTCACTTTACTCTGAGGCTAACCTAATTTCAGCTCGAGGCCCAGGGCAAGCCAGCGGGGGCTACCGCGCGACTCTGCCTGCTTCCTGCGTGATTGAAACTCTACCGAGGATCTTTGAGCGCCGAATCCTCTCGGTGCCTTGTCATCATTCATAAATGGGGCCGGGGAATGCAATTTGGGAGAGTGATTGATTAGCCAAGCAGGAGAGAGAGAGAGAGAGAAAGAGAGAGAGGGGGAAAGAGGGAGGCCGAGCAAGGAGAAGACAGAGCTTCATGTAATGTCATGTTAAAGAGGTTGGCCCCAGCGCTCAGCCTGATCCATAATCTGATCTAGGCGTGTAACATGGTCATTCCCGGTGGGATGAGAGAGAGAGGAGGCCGTGATTTGTCTATATATCTGACACGGGACACATGGCGCACTGCGAAGGGGCGGCGAGCGCGAGAGAACAGCTGGCGGGAAGGTCACTGGTGCGGATCATCTGCCAGGCTGGGCGGAAGGAATGTAAATGGGAAGTGAATGAGACCGGTTTTCACCTAACTGAGCAACTGCTCTTAGGCTGCCCTTGAGCAAGGCACTTACCGGGCTACAGGTCCAGAACAGCTGCTCAGGGGCCAGCGGTGGGAAACATGTTCACACCGGCCGACGCTCTCGATTCGCCCCCGGAGACTCCCAGGTTTCACGCTTCTGGTGTTCCTCCCAGGTTTAATTCCCCCCTGATTTTCTCCCATTTTTTCACAAATTTTTCAACATATGTCCAATTCGCCGAATTTGCTAGAAACAGTTACACAAGAAGTCTCAGGCCTTCACTATCCCTGCTGTTTCTGTACAGTTGACAAAATGCTTTAACCCTATAAAGCCATTCATATCATATACGATACACATTTTCAATTCCGTTTTTCATTTTCAGTTTAATCAATACTTGACCAAAATACTGTTGTATACCTTTGAACACTTCCCCTGTTCACCCTGGACCATACCATTGGCACTTCAAGTACATATCATATATCATACATCAGAAAGGTCGTGTAATAACATATTTTTTCATTTTTCTTTTTTTATATATATTTTATTATAGGACTAAATAAAGGGTTCAATTTCAAAAAATTGGAATTTTCTGCCAATTCTTTCATAGTTCAGGCTTTAGAGGGTTAAACCAAAAATGCAGTCATCTCCACTGTTGCTGCCTTCATTGTGCTGCACTGAGCGAGCGCAAGTTAATGCACTTTTTTTTTTATTTTATTTTATTATCTGTTTATGGGACAATCTCAATTTAGAGAGCAAATAAAACAAATAAACTAAACTAAACTTCCTTTAAGTAATCTATTTTTAAAGACAGCAACTGTAATTCGTAATACTACCAATTTAAAGTATAACAGGCATAAAACTGTAACATACATTAAAAAAAAAAAAAAGACACGTGTAATTTGGTGATATTATGCATGTGTGAGATGGGTCTCCGCCCCCTCTCAGTCACACACCTGTTGTGATCCCCATGGGGTGTATCTGTGTTCCCACAGCCCTTTGTTCCCAGGCTCCTGTGTTCCCCAGTTCAATATTTTGTTAACTCACATTAACCCCTAACCCTTAAACCCCCACAAATACAGAGCTGAGGAAAATCTTTTTCAGGCTTCGATTACGTGCTAAATAGAGTTAGGGAGCACAGGTCCCAAGGAACCTTGTGAAAAAAGGTTTTAAAAATCTGCTAATGTGTGATAATTTATATTTTCCCCAGGATTTTGACAGTTTCCAGTGCTAATCCATGTGTTTCCAGATTTTATTTTCTTGAGTGAGGCGTAATTTTGTTGATATTAGTATGCCAATGTGCCCTTTTTCAACATGTTTGTACTTGTTCACAGAAAAAAGAAGGTAAAGCTGCAGTGGAAACCAGTGAGATTATTTTATCCTTCTGGCAGATTTTAATAAGAAAAACAAGACACTTTTGACACTGAATATGAAACTAAACCACGTAAACCCGTATTTTTTTTTTTTTTTTTTTCACTTGTTTTAAGAAGAAGCTAGATTTTAAGATTTGAAACCACATGAGCTGTTGGAAAGATGGGAGTGGTATGTATTTCTGGACCGTCACGACACAACTCTGAGATGTGAATGTGTGGTCTATATGAAAATGCTGTGCAAAATGCAATGCAGTGAAAAAGAGCTTCCCTGTATAAAGGTTAATGCATTATTAATACATATTACACATGGCATATTGCATGCATATCCTACACTGTGGGTTTTTAACCTAAAGGTCAGGGCTCAAAATGGGCCATGTGTCTTGTACTTGTAGGTTCTGACTTCTTGAGACAAGAAAAGCGCTTCATGAGGCCGGCGTGCACGACTTGAGATCACATTTGTCATTCACTGAAGGTCATAGGCTGAAAATGTTAAAGACCCACTTCCCTGGGACATTCCATTTGATGAATGCTTTTATTCAAGGTGCCTAAGCATATTATTATATACATACAGTCTCAGTTTGGGTGGCTCCAGCAGAAAGTGATCAAATTGAGCAACAATGTGAGGGTAACATCCAACCCTGGGAGAAGTGGGGCCTTGCTCTGTCCATCAAGCAACACAAATGGGCTCTTTAAACTCCAATCGATTATGCACTTTGGTTTGAAAATGATACCGTGTCTGCATTTTCATCAAAATCAGTATTGTTACAGGTAAACAATGTTATTACTAACCAGTTAGAACACACAAACTTGTTATTAGTGAGACGAGGAGCATCCCATTGACATGGCTGTGAGTTTTGACTCAGCCATAATTACTAACATCCATTTCATAACCTGCATCGGTGGATATTTGTCTTCACTGGAATGAAGACAGAATAGAACAGATTAGAACAGAATAGCATCCTTATGTGGAGATTTGTCTTTGGCTTCACCGTATGAATAACACATTAAACAGGAATGAAGCGATTTCATAACAATCCTGAAACCAGCCTGTGACTTTATGGAGACTTTTGCAGCCCTAATAATATAAACATGTGCTTCTCAATCTTTTTGGCTTTTGACGCCGTTAAAACAAACCTTGTGCCCGCTCTGTCTCAGGCTGCATATGCAGAGTGGTGAACATCTCACCTAAAGAAGAATCTGTGCAGGATGTTTCATTTGCTTCATTATCATTGGAGGCATCACATTTTGAAAGTACTCTTACCAAGATTATTTGTCTTATTTGAAGCCAAAATGTCTTATTCCTTGTCAAAATATCTCATTACACTTAAAATAAGACATGATCACCTCAGAAGTAACTTGTTTTTAGACAATTGTCTCTTGTTTCAAGTGAAAATTTGCTTGTTTCATTGGCAAAATTTGTTTCTTGTTTCTAGCTAATTTTCACTTATTTCAAGTGAATTTTCACTTTTTCCACTGGCAAATTTTGCCAATGAAACAAGCAAATTTTCATTTGCTTCAAGTGAATTTTCACTTGAAACAAGTGAAAATTGTCTAAAAACAAGTTACTTCTGAGGTGATCATGTCTTATTTTTGACTTGAAATAAGACAAATAATCTTGGTAAGATTTTGCGTTTTTGCAGTGAGAAAACATAAAAGAATAATGTATGAAAATATAATAATGATAATTTTGTTTTAGTCATCATGCAACCCTTGCAAATTATCTCACGACTCCCTGGGTGAGTTGTCAAACAGCAAAAAAACAGCAAGGCACAAATACAAAATTATAGACATGACAGCAAATTAAAAGATTAGTTGGCCAAGAATGGCAGTGAATAAAAGGCTCTGTGACCTTTTAGTTTTTAGTCGCGACCGCGGGACACACAAGAGAGATGTGTTGTCAGATCTAAGAGACCTAGGAGCCGAGTGCCAGTGCCAGTAACAGAGCATACAGTAGTGCTTTCCCTAGAAAATTAAATAAAAACACTCTCCTGCACTGTAAGTGTCAGTGCAGCAACACTGCCTATACATCAAATGCAGATGGTGCAGCAGTGACACCATGCATGAGAGGATTCGTCTTCCCAGCACTGAACTCCTTCCTGTATCGGGAAGGCCCCTCGATCTGCCGCGGGATTTGTCTCAATTACTGGTCGCCATTGTTAAACATTCGGTCCGGCATGGATGCCAAAACTGATGCTAATGCAATTACCGGTTTCAATCAGCGGCTACATTTGATCTCGCGCAGAAGCTCCCGACACTTATAATGGGTGATTTTAATCGGCGCGGGTCGAGGAAGTCCCCGAGCAGTTTTTATCAGTATGTCGCCACCCTGCATGTTGTGTTAAGACACTGGACCCCTGTTAAGGCTCTAATAAGAGGGCTTACAGATCGGCGGCTCCAAGCCCCGTCAGGAGCACTGAACCACAAAACAACACACCTGCTCCCCTCTGCAAAAGGGTGCTTGAGATCGAGAACCATCGGGTGAAGATCTGCACTGATAACAGCTCCCTGGTATGTTTTTTTTTTTCTTTTTTTCCTGAAAGAGAGAGGTCAGTCCAGTCACCTTCAGTGTTGCTTATATGTTGAGACAGCTAGAAAGCAGACAGAGAGGTAAGTTGCAGGAAACACGAGAGAAAGTCCTGGTTTGGTCTGAATATCAGAAATCACTGATGTATTGGCAAATTCAGATGCCATGTTGTCACGTATCTCTCTGCAAGAACTTTGTAACCCCCGCTATATTTTGCCACTCCTTCACCTTCATTTGAAAGTTTAAAAAGAGGAAAAAGGAAAGACCAGGAGAGAGAAAGAGAGAAAGACAAAACGAATCCCAAGTCCGGTTCAAACCCAGGAGACTGCATGGTGTG
Source organism: Myripristis murdjan (assembly GCF_902150065.1). Taxonomy (NCBI): domain Eukaryota; kingdom Metazoa; phylum Chordata; class Actinopteri; order Holocentriformes; family Holocentridae; genus Myripristis; species Myripristis murdjan. Next base: position 8,376,687 of record NC_043980.1, on the reverse strand, counting down.
TAATTTAGCCAAACGAACCACCCAGCGCCACATGATTCACACTAAAACGGTACCTATCTGCCCTAACAGCAAAACACAAGCTTTCAAATTATTCAAGATGTTTTTGAGTAGAAAAAAAGAAGAGGAGAGTTTTTCATGAGGAGTTTTTCACCCCGGCTGATATCAGGCTGTTATGGCTACGTTTTGGCATCGAGGGGTTTCTAATGTTAAAACACAATCATATAAAGTGTGGGACAGGCTGGCATGAATCGTGAGAAAGTGCAACGGACAGTGTTTTATTTACTAGTGGATCTATGTACAACACATGACACAAAAAGCCTCAGTTTGCAACCAAAAAAAAAAAAAAAACTTTGAAAGACTACACATGGGCAAAAAAAGACTCAAAATGAAGAATAATTAGCCTTACCTATTCTGACTATCCGCTCACAAATTTACAGCAGGTGACACTCACGTCTAGAGACCAGAAAGGAGGTAAGGTCATGAATTTAAAAAGTTAATTCAATTAAAATGATGAAGATGATGTAGAGGTGCAGCGTAGCGTGAAGTAGAGGAGCAATAAGGGGAGATGAGAGCCACATGGCAAGACAAACAGTTGGGTGATAAAACTGGATGATTTAATCGCTTGATTCGCCCATAAATTTCCTCCAAGCAGCTTCAGATTTAGGGAAATACTGGCCATATTGCACGATAATGTCACATATATATTCTGTTCGTGCTGGTCGAAACACTTCATTGAAGCCTCATCGCACTTACATTAAGTGAAATATTCAAACTATAGATGCCATTGTTTTATGGCCGCACTATTAAATGAAATAGAGCATAACGAGATGTGTTGCGCATCATTTTATACACATTTCCATGTGATGCAGCAGGACATGGTATCTGGTATTTCTGGAAACCGACTAGAATTTAAAGTTCTGTGGGTTTGAACAAAACTCGGCTGTGCAGCATGCGTTTGTGATTACGAACCCACCCATGGGAGTGGCAGGCACATCACTGCTTAATGACCTAAATAATATTCATTTCCATTTTTACTGCCCACGAGTTTAATTCTGAAGTGAGAAAAGAGGATGATCGCCCGCTCTGAAATAGTCCTCAGCAGGTTGCTCCGAAAGACAAAAGTCGTCCAGCACATCCAGAAGAAAGACCGAAGACAGTGACATCATCCATCCTCACGTGCATGAATAGATCCTTTCACATTTCACATCAGAGCTGAACGTGGAGCACGGTGCGCTGGACAGACGGCTTCCCTCCACACAGATTTCCATCGTGTTCCGGCTCATCCTTCCCTCTCGTCTCGTTTCATCCGCCAGCTGCCTCGAGGTTGTTTCCTGTCAACGCCGCTGTGAATTTTTTAGACTTAAGCCCGCCACAAAAAATGTACATAGACTAAGTTTGCAGGTGACTGTTATTCTCAGTGTCTCACAGGAGGGGAGAAGAATAGTTTAGCAGTGTCAAAACGAGGCATATGTCAGTTGAGGTTACAAAACTACTGTAATGAAAAAAAGGAGGTTGATTTAATGGCCCACTAAAATATTGGGGAGCTGCTGTGGATAGCAAACTTCATTTTGAGACACATACAAATGCAATGCATAAAAAAAGTGCTTTCTTTCTGTTTTTCATTTTGCTGAAAAATAAGTTCTTAACGTGTGGTAAAATGATGAATACAGCCACATTTTTCCCAGCTTGAACTAAAGCAACAGTGTATCGTTCCACATTTATGGCAATAAAATATATACTGCATGCTTCCCTATTGTGTGACATTATTTGAATTATTTTGTGTTTGGGAAGAGGTGTATAGGAGAGCAAAATTGCTGCTAAAATGTGGAGATTTATTGCTTACAATAGCTTAGAGTGGAACAAAACACAGCCGCATGGGAAACCATTTGGTGTCTTTTGTTTACCAGAAGGTCGGCTACCTATTGTGCCTGTGCAGCTCGTCTGCGATTATGCATATCTTCGCTCCAAAATATGAAAATTCCTCCAGTTCCAGATTGTAAATGGGTGTCTGTAAAACACAGGGTTCTCTTCCATTGGCCACAACACCAAAACTTTTACTCTGGAGCCCTGCGTGGGCGCAAGGGCATTTGTGCATCTGTTCATTTGCATTTGTGCATTGACAGTACCTCAAAACATAATCTTATTAATGCATTTTATTCATACAGTGTGACACTTTTCATGAGAGTAAAGTGATTTACAGACAATAAAAGGATACTAAACTGGAGTAGCACTTAAAGTGATTTTACACTTGTGTTGCTTGCATGTAATATAAGTTAAGGGTCATGAGGCAAGGTGTCAGACATGGCAACCCTGTTTTACAAAATGGGAAATGGGCTGATTGAGTCCGACCTGAATACTGTGATTACAGTGTCAATCTAAGAAAGTCTGGTTTTGGTCAATCGGTTGACTTCATAGCTTCAAACAATCTTCACTGGGAGTATGACTATATGCCAAAAAAAAAAAAAAAAAAAAAAAAAAAAAAAAAAAAAAAAACATTAAATAACCACTATGTTGATTTTCTACTGCATTGAATCATTATACACTAAAAACAGAAAGGCTGACACATTGGTAAAACACCATATGGAGGCCATGATGGGACCCTGCCTTGAAACAACAAATCTTTGCCCAATATGAGGAAAAATAAATAAATAAATAAAAATTGAGAAAAAAAAAATCTAAACACTACAGGCCCTTCTTGAAATAGATAAAAATATCTAGTCATATATATTTATTACTTTTTTCTATTTTACTTGCACAGTTGCTGGAGTAGTTGCAATCCCATCTCACTGATGCTGTACATGTACAATCATGCATGTGACAAATAAACCTCTTGAAATCTTGAACAATGAAAATATGTGCAAAGTTTGCTTCTGAGTGAGCAAACTTTAAAGGAAAAAAAAGAGAGTTATGCAAACCCAACTAGCTCTTGGCACTGTATGGATGTAACAATAAAATAAATTTAAAAAACAGCATTAGGAAGACAGAAAGAGTGCACCTGGAAAAAGAAGATGAAGACATTTTACACCAAAACTCCACGATTAAAATGATAACAAATCACTGCATGTCTCCAGGTAATATTAGTCCTGCACAAAGAAGGATAAAGACACTAATTATTACTTTGTGTGTGTTGGCTCAAAAGCATTTTCAAAACAAACGAAGGGAAATCTAAGTCTCACACCAGCCAGTTACAGAGCACCACATGCGCCAAGCCATAAAGAGAAATATTAATGAACATTTGTCGTGACACCAAAGGCCTCAACGAATGAAAAATGGAGACAAATAAAGGCTGAGCAAATGTGTTAGTCCACCCAGCCTCCTCAGACACAGCAGAGCAGACAGGCGATAATTACCTGGAGCTAAACTGATTGCAGCGCTGAAAGTAAACAACTTGCACGGCCCGGTGACCTCGATCAGTGTGCCAAGCCCAATCAGTTCCAGATCAATACAGATACATATGAAGAAACAATCATACACTGCAAAAATGAACACCCCCGCTTGAGTTATTTCCACTTGAATATCAAACTCAGCTGTTTACGTTTTCCCATTTGAACTTAAAATAATTCATTTCTTGACTTTGTGGGAATTTTCTTTGTTCATTTAACAGGATGGCGACTCATTGTCTATTCTTTGGTTTACCTTTATGCATTTAGGTGTAAAATATTTGGCTTAATGCTGCTTGAAAGTGAAAGCCTGGATACTGAAGACAGTCAAAGCAGTGTTATTCTTCACGATCAAACCCAGATTGTGAAAATACAATATGAATCATTGGCAATCAATCTTTTTGAAAAAAAAAAAAAAAATAGTAGAAGGATAATTTCTTCATCAGAAAGCCATTATTCATGACTTGCCACATTTCACATTCAGTTGCATCCCCACAAAGCATGAACTTTTACTTATAAGTGATGTGAAATCTTCCTCTTACATCAGAGAGTTAAGTTGAGTTTACAAAATTATTAGTTACTTCACTTTTACAACTTGGAATATTGCATTGAAAGTTTTTAAATTGATCTTCCTTGAATTTTTTTGCAGGGTAGTATAATGTTAAAACACTCAAAATGCACTGAATAGGTTGTTGTAAGTTTGTTTTTTTCCGTAACATTCAGCAAGTCCAGCATGATGCTGATTGTACAGCAGGTCCAGAAAGTGTCTTGACAAGTGCAAGTGGTAATCTGAAGCAGTGGATCATATCACAAAAATATTTCCAGAGCGTGTGGAAGCCATTTTTGCTTCCTGTTTGTTGTGTACAATGGCATATTAGGGCCATTGTAGGGAGAAAAAAAATCCACGTGGTTGATCCAACTTTGCAAAGTGAAGCCAAGTGGTTCCTTGGCCAAAAAAAAAAAAAAAAAAAAAAAAAAAATCCAAGTTTTTTTTTTTTTTTTTTTAGATTTTTTTTTTTAATTAGATTTTTTTTTCTCCCACATTTTGTTTTTCTTGTAAATGTACAACTTTAATCTTGGAAATTCTTCATTTTTTTTCTTGTCATATTTGTAGTTGTAAATAAAAATAAAATACATTCAAAAATAAAATAATCCTAAAAGGGCTCAGTGCCTGAGTGCTGGCACCGACCACAGAGGCCAGGTATATTCCACCAAACTTTGTCCATAAGAAAAGTGAGACCTGTGGAGCTGCAAGGAACGGAGAACCACCATGGATTTAGACAGAGTTGAAAATCTGAAAACCTAACCTTAACCTGAGCAAGCACACACCTAAACCTGACCACCTCCAAGCTCCTCCATGTTTTAAAGAACAGGTGCAAACTTGAGCCTCTCTCCTCCTGCTTTTTGCCTCCACCTTCCTCATCCTCCTTGTTGTCCTCCTTTGACTCCGGCTGAGTGATACTGCTGCTGCTCTCATTCTCATTTGAGGCAGATAAGCTCTCATGTAGACGAACATGTGTGCGTGAATGTGTGTGTGAGTGTGTGTCAGCCTCCTCTGCACCCTGACGTCCTCGAGTCCAGTCTCCAGATGCTTTCGTTCATCTTCTACGGCAGTAAAATGGCGCTGCGTCAACTTCATTTATACTGCAAAGTCAATTACTGACAAGGATTACGGCTCACGCTGGCTATACCCTAATGGAAAAAAAATGAATATGTGAGTCGAGAGGCTTGGCATGCATGTAAAATCGACTGCTCGGGAGTATTTAATCATCAGAGACACCATATGTTTGACTGAAGCTACGACCCATTCCTCTTTGACACGTTGGATCTGTGACATATTCCTCAGATATAGATTCCTCAGATTTTGGCACCAATTACAAAAAAAAAAAAAAAGCCTGATAGCTAGCTTGGTCAGAGACAAGAGAGTTCAGAAAACTTTACTGATACCCATGGGGAAATCGGGAAATTTTGTTTTAGTTTATTCATTTAAAAAGACTCTACTGTGATTCTGCTGTGTAATGTTTAAGGACTGTATGGAGTTTTACTGCAAGACACGCAATACATGAAAAGAGCACATCTTTAACTCAGTGCAGTGCTGTGTTGCCAAACCAGGAGGGAGGGGAGCAAAAACGTCAGTATGTTTCAACGTGCTGCATCGCTTTTTCCATTACCGAGCTGCTGCACACAAAATGTGCAGCAAGGCTCTCAAAGAGGAAATAAACGCACTAAAAGTAATTACCCACATCAGAAAAAAAAGGAGATGAATGAGACTTCTGAGTGCTTCTCCCTCTGACCTTTTTAACCCTCCTATTATGTTTGGGGTCAATTTGACCCCATTCAGTTTTTAACGTCTCTAAATAAATGCTTAACATCATTTTTTTTGCTTCATATTTTATGACTTTTCCTAATTTAATGGATACTACCAGGTAAACATGAAATTCACACAATGATATGTTTTCAGTGTCCTGTACGCATTTTGTACGCATCGGTGGTGTTTGGGGTCAATTTGACCCCAGGCTGTTTTAGCTGTAAAAACACCGTTTTACACACATTTTTTGGGGGGGGGTTTTGGATGATATTGAGTTCACTATAACATGCAATTTGATAATCTTCAAAAAACTTCCCTCTGCTTTAGGGCCCTAAGCTAACATAACCATACCTGAAGTAGTATGGGAACCACTCATATGGGGGATATGGGGGGAGATATTGGGGAGGGAAAAACATAATACCTACAAGAACTTCGATATTTCCCGCGCTGTGAGGGAGGGGAAATATGGTTCCCACAAGGACATTGATAGTTCCCACCACATGGGGCAGGAGCAAACATATAGAAGCTTGCACAGCAGCCTTCTAAATCATTTCTCTTGTTGCTCTGTGTACTCTCACTTTATGCTCTCTCTCAGTTGAATATGAACGCGAAGCAAAGGTTTTCTGCCAGTGAGGTTTTGTCACAGCTCTTTGACCGTGAAAGTGACACAGAGGACAATGTGTCTGAGACAGAGGATCATGTTGAGGAGGATCCTGGTTATGAGGCATCCTCCTCTGATGAGAATGAAACCCTCAGTGTTGACCCTCCTGTTGTCTCTCAACCACCAACAGACACGTTACCTTCCAAAAATGGAGAGGTATCATGGTCCCTCTCCCCACATGAACAACAGGGTAGACTTAGTGCTGCTAATGTCATCAAAATGGTTCCAGGCCCCAGCAGATACGCTGTCAGCCATGTTCAAGACATAAAATCAGCATTTGAGCCCTTTGTAACACCATCAGTCAGAAAGGATATACTTGTAATGACAAACTTAGAGGGGAGGTGTGTATGGGGACAGCTGGAAAGACTTGGATGTGACCCATTTGCAGGTCTACATTGGGTTGCTCACTCAGAAGTTGTGTTTCTTTTTCCTGTGGTCAAATTGACCCCGAACATAAGGCATGTTACTATCCTTGATAATAGAAATTGTTTTTCTTTCCAAATATTATAGATAACAAAAATCTGTTCTTAGAAATAATATAAAACCATTAAAACACCAAAAATATATTTATTTCCAATTTTAGGTCAATCAGTGAGATTTTATGGTGATTTGCATATTTTTTCCATAGTCGCGTAATAGGAAAACTGGATGTATAGGTGGGGGTGGGGGGGAGTTATGTTTTATTTAAAAGACTATTTAGGTAGTCAACAAAGAAACCTAAAGTACCTGACACAAAAATTTTGGTAACAATTTTAATTATTATAATTTTGTTGAGGTTTAAACTGCTGGGGTCAAATTGACCCCAAACATAAGGGATGTTAGTCAAATTTGAACATAACAGGAGGGTTAATCAGCAGGATACGGTAATTCCTTTTGTGCATTCATGGTGACCTTGAGTGGTTTTTGGTACCAAATTGGGTGTTTTTTTTTTTTTTCCTGCACCAATGATAAAAGCATCTAAAAGCGTACAGCTGCTGTCAAAGAAAAAAAAAATTAAAAAGAAGAAAAAAAAAATAATTGCAATTTTGCTGTGTTTCTTTATTATACTTGGAATTTAATTTCATGTGTTCATTTATGCTGACTGAGTTTTGTGATCAGTTGGCCCTTGACGCCTGTAATAACGCCTTTTTCAAAAAATATTCAACCCTTTTGCCTTTTGTGGTGTCGCTACCTGAATTCAAAACTAACTGAGGTTTTGTATTACAACAGTAGACACAACATACACAAAAATAACAAAATGAAATCATGATATTTCTGCAAATTGTGTTGGCAACAAAACACAGAAATGAGCATTTAATATTTTGCAGAAGCACCAATTATCAGTCATAACAGCTTTGAGTCTGCATTTTGTATTTTCTAATGTTTGTGTTTTGCATTTTCTATTTTGTAATCCCAACAGATTATTGTGTAAGACTGATAAAGACGGCTGGAGAGCATCGGCAAACAGCTGTCTTCTAACAATTTCACAGATTTACAGTGTGACTCCGGGCTTTGGCTCAGCTACTGAAGGACTTTCACATCCCTGTGCTGAGGCCATTCCTGCGTGTGTCAGTCTGTGCTTTTGTGATGGTGCATGATGTGGTTTTAGAAAGCCCACACAGATTTTTTTCCCCTCTCTCTCTCTTTTCTCTGCTTTCTTGCGCTGCACCTCGCTGGGAGGACAGGTGCAGTCGGGGTTTTTTTTTGTCAAAAGTAAAGATCAACAGCACAGTGCAATTCCAATGTGAGAGATTATATGGGGATTGGTGCTTGTTAAGACCACATCAAACACCAGAGATGTGTTCTGTGCTCTTTTTGTAGGTTTGCCAAATGGAGCAGGCATGAACAGATTTTATTGAAGGGCTTACAGGGAAATTTTGGCCGGTATGTTGGCCAAATTCATACTGATATTGTGGGGAGACGTGGGGTTTGTTTGCGCGGGGTGTGTGTCTCGCTCATTGGGGAGGGGGCGGTCGGTTGTAACGGACTGATTGAGCTCACCTGGAGTTAATTATGGGCGCTGTCTGGGGGGCGTCTCTCAATTCGCATTCTTGTCTGTGCTTGTGTTCTTGCGGACTTCTTGAAACGTCATCACTTGCGACCCGCGTCCTGTTCCAATTCAAAGTTCGCATCTGACCAAGTTCGGCCCAAATTCCCGGATGTGCTCTTGCTCCACCCCTTTTATAGCATTTTTCCACTATAGTATCGTGCCGCGCCGTGCCGTGAAATTCACGGTTCCGCATTCATTCCCACTACACCAGCCCACTTGGTTCTGGGAACCAATCGTGAAAGATTTCAGCCCGGTTTGACATCTGGTGCTGGCCTGATTAGAATGGGGCCGCGGAGGCGGGCCTAAATATGATCTCCTTCATGATTGGTCCATTAGAATGTCAGTTAACCAGGCTGCTACAAACTGACAAGTGACAAGTGTCAACCATTAAACCTTCAGCCAGTAGGCTATTATTTACAAACATTAGTTTCTGGAGAGATTATGGAAGAAACTGATTTGCTTGCTGAGTTTTTTGTTGGGTTTTTCTGTTGTGTCGCCTGGTTTACATTTTTCTTACAAATGGAAATGGAAATGTGACCACTAAGCGCAGATGGCAGAGCATCTGTGAAGATGATGATGATGGCATCAGGCGGGTCGGCCGCGGCACAGGTCCGCGTCAGGCGGCCGGCCCGCTTGACGCTGACCGGTTCCGCGGCCAGCTCACCTGCTGCCGGCCGGTGGCTTTTTTATTCAAACAAGATTTTGTCCATTAAAAAAAAGTAGCAAAAAGCTAATGTAGGCTAACAACTGACAGCTCCTCTTGTTACTATGACAACTCCATGGCAACGAGTGTGCCTCTCTAATTCTATGACGCCGACCCGCTGGTACCATAAGCAATGGAAAGCAATGGAAACACTCCAAGGCCAAACTTCACGGCGCGGCTCTTTATAGTGGAAATGAGCTATTACAGAGGACGCATCGGTTGGTGACTTGTGTGGACTTGGAACAGCCAGGTATCCCGACATGCATTTCGCACCAACCAGCGGCAAACACCGGAGGAGAGAATAACTGTAAAACTGATAAATTAGCCCATGAAAACGAGAACGAGGCAGAGTTGTAGTCATTATTATAATATCAATAGTACCTCTCTGAGCTGTACGCTGTGATTTATTTAAATTCAATTAGCTAAAATTTTTCTTTTTTTATTATATAGACTACAGGATATCTGGTTATATTAAATATTGCCAAGACAGTCGAGATGGAGAAATCATCAAGTACGCTGCTGTTTCAATTGCAGAATGACCGTACGTCCTCCAAGTCTGTACTCCCGAGTCGACCTCGCCAAGTCTGAACTTGGCGAACTTGGTTTTGAGAAACACCCTGGGACTCTGTGCAACTGAAGAAAGGCAGACCGGAGAGTCTGCCATAGGGGAGAGTGGGGTAAGTAGTGCCAATTTTTACTTAAAGTGCCTTTAAAGTGAGGGGATTACAGTAATGCCTCCAACTAAAATATGCACATATAGTTTAGGATGTTGTGCATCCCTGGGAACAATCACTCTGGATGTTATATAAACTGTTTGAGAAATATAGCTTTTGAAAAAAAAGTGGTTTTGTGGCACAACTTGCCCCCACTGTGGGGTAAATTGTGCCATTAGAGAGAATAGACTGGGGTAAATTGTGCCATTGATAATTGAAGTAAAACAGATCGTTTTAATCTCACAAATGATAATGCTATATAAAAGCAAAACAAATTCAACACAAAATTATTTATTTAACATTTATTTATTATTTTAACAAGATCACAGGCCACTTTTCTATAACAAGGCCTAGCACCACATGAACACATACCCAGAACAAAATAAAAATTCCAAAATGAGCACCTGCAAATCATCTTCATCTGAATCTGAATAGTTGTAGTGATCAAAGGTAAGAAGACAATGTACAATAACAATAAAATACAATTAAGTAGTATATAGTATATAATCACAAGTTGTGCCACTGGCACAATTTACCCCAGGCCCTTTGGCACAAATTACCCCAGGACCACCATTTTGAAAAAAATGCATCCCCCAGCTGTTTTGAGCTAACATCATGCTAACTGTATAGACTCATGGTGTAGCTTACTAAAGTACTAAAACCTGTGTGAACTGTTTTCAAAGTTTTCTATAATTGTTCAAACACAGCAATCAAAAAACCTTTTCAAAAATATGTGGTCACATGACCAACTTCTTCTATGGTTTTCTAGATAACAGGGGTGGCACTACTTGCCCCTTGGCACAAATTACCCCACTCTCCCCTAATCCTTTTCTGTTTTGCTAAGTGTCAGTCTTTGTAAATTGTTCGTTGTGTGTCGAGTTTTTCAGGGGTGATAGAGCTGTCGGGGGTGGATAGGGTGTTGGGGAAAAGAGCTGTGGTGGAATACCTCTTACCTGCCTGAGGGTGAAATGGGGGTGAGATGCATCGAGTGGCTTTTGCCATCATAACCTGCCGTGTGCATTAGGTGGTTGATTCTACCTTCTGTGTGCTGTGTGTTTTTTGAAAAGTTTGCACTGTAGTGTATGCGATGAAGTGATAAGGTAAAGGCAGCAGTCATTCTGGGCGTCCGATGCTGCATTGCCAAGTCAGCTTCGGTAAATGTGTATACATCTCTGTATACTGCTCTGACACTCTGCTAATATTATTATTTTATTTTATTTTATTTGATTTGATCTGATCTTATCTTATTTTAATGTGTTATCCTATTGTGTATTTTACCTTTTTATTCTGCTTCTATTGTGTTATCTTGTGGTGTTTTATCTTGTTGTGCAGCACTTTGGAAAACTTTGTGTTTGTTAAAATTGTGCTATATAAATAAAGTGGATTGGATTGGATTGGATAATACGGAGATATTTGGACAGTTTCTGGTCGATTTGATTTTTTATTTCGTAAGGGTTCTTTCGCCAAAACGTCACTGCATCTTCCATAACATCAGATGAAAGGTTTCCAGTCGTGGTTAACGTCTTTCACGTGCCTTTTCACAAAACACCACATGCACTTTGTCTTAGTCTGGTCACTCTGCCCTTACAATTAAAAACTAAAGTCTGTCATCCTCCCAGGGAGATTTCCCATCACATGCATTAAGCTCTGAAGTTACAGTAGGGCATTACTTGAACTGAACTCTGGTGTCCTCCCTGACTGATCGTTCAATTTGGTTGGACAACCAGCTGAAAAGTCTGGTTAGTGCTATGTATTTTTTTTTTTCCCATTTCCTAGTGATGACCCATCAAAGCACAATTTAAGAAAAAAAAAAAAAAAAAAAAAAAAAAAAAAAATCTGGACTCTATTTTCCCATTTTCTTCCATCATACTGATTGATTCTGACCAAAACTAAATTGCATCAGCTTTTTACATCTCGCTTGCCAGGGTGCATGGCTCTCTGATGCGCATCTAAAGGGCCAATGGACAACAGCGCCCGAAGTTCAGTCCTGAGCCAGGTTGGTAAAAAGATGAAACAGTAAATTATCTAAATTCATACCTTTCTCACACAGCTTTGATGCAATTTTACGGAAGTGCCAAGGGAATTGTAAAGTACTTGTTTCTGGTCAGCGGCCGCCTCTCCGCATGCATTCCTGAAAAGCCTTCGGTACACTCGATATTGATTTTTAAGGGCAACACACTATAATCCGCATCATATCATGCAATCGCTGAGCCTCTCACAGGAAACACTCCCCTGCCAGTGGATTGCGCTATCGCATACAATGCATGGGAGCACAAACACACCATGTGGTTCAACATTTACAGTCGATTTCTCCTTGAGTGGAGCGGGCTGAGCTCTACATCAGAGAAAATATGAGTTGAGTCAGAGATTAAAGCAGTCATTTTGATCTATAATACACATATCACAGAAAGGACTGGAGACAGAGCAAAGGGGGACTCAGTAATCAATTATAGCTGCACGACTCTGTGTGTGTGTGTGTGTGTGTGTGTGTGTGTGTGTGTGTGTGCGCGCGCGCGCGCTTGCATGCACCAGGCAAAGTAAACTGCCTCTTAGCCTTGAAATGAGACGATGTTCTCACTGACAGAATTCACTGTCTGCAAAGGAGTACTTTACTACACTGTACATGTGTGTGCGTGTGTGTGTGTGTGTGTGTGTGTGCCTATGCTTTGAAATGTGATGAGGTCCTCAGTGACAAAACACACTGTGGAGAACTTCACTGCTCTCTCTCTCTCTCTCTCTCTCTCTCTCTCTCTCTCTCTCTCTCTCTCTCCCTCTCTCCCTCTGTGTGTGTGTGTGTGTTGTCTGTATGTATTTTCCTTCTTTTGGCCTCTGTGCTCTTTTCTCTTCATGCATGCAGACCTATATAAATACATGTATACCTCTCACTTTCTGTCTTTTTAGATAAATACAGTCAGTGGCCACTTTATCAGCTCCACCTGTACAATCTAATCCAATCCAATCCAAATATTCTGCCATAAAGTTTCCTTTTCTGTTGCCTATAATGCTCAGGTTTCCTTTTTATCACAGTAACAGAGGTGTTCATTCACTTCTATGTTTGACATTGAGCTCATAGTTAGTGCTGCTGTTGGACTGGACTGCATTTTACTGAGAGGTGTTTCCAATATTCTGTCCCCCTCATATATAACAAAAAGGGAGGACAAAAAATTAGAAACACCTCTCACTTTAATGTAGTCCAGTACAAGACCTCTGCAAACTATGACCTCAATAATAAACAGAGAATTGCATTCACACATTCTCCACAATGTCAGCAAAAACTGAACATCAGAAACTTTCTTAAAAGTAGAATTTATGGCAGAGCTGTTGACCCGAACTGCATTAGACTGTACAGGCGGAGCTGATAAAGTGGGCACTGAGTGCATATTATATAAATATAACACACAGTTGTTAAAGCAAGCTCTGCCACTTCATCACCAATTTTACTGCACAACTCTCTAAATAAAAGAATGTATTCACGATCATTTCCAGTCAATTATGATTTTTTTTTTTTTTTTTTTTTTTTTTTTTTGTGAAATTTCCAATGCAAATACTGTTAATTTCTAACATGACTAATTTTACGTTTTGACTCGGTGATGTTTGTTCAGCCACAGAAATAATATGGCTCATCAGCGGCTGTTCACCATGACCCAAAGGTGTTAAATTAGCTGTAATGGGTGTGGACTTTGTATAAAAACAAGCATATTTTTATGCTGAGTGAAATTAAGTCTGACCAGAAGCTATCTTTTTTTTTTTCCTTGTCTGCTTAATTTGTGGTTATGCATACATCTTACATGTAGGGCAGACTCATTAAACAATACACAGGTCCAGATCATTTGATGTTTTGGGGCATTCGATCAGTATCTGGACCTTTATGTAGCTGTCCTGTCACTATATGTTGGACACCAAATAGGAAAAAACAAAGGCAAATATAAAACAATCATCTAAACATGCTAAGGTAATTCTATTTTTTTTTTTTTTTTTTTTTTTTTTTAAGTAATGAAATTAAACCACCGCCAACCTGTTGCTCCTATTTGTGCTGCTGAAGTTACTGTATTTGTAAGTGACAATACTGTACAGTCTAATTGTAATCTAAACTACCGTAAACCTTCAATAAAAAGCGGATACACCTGCTGTGGAAAAGGCTCCCGTCTCTGGGGAGCAGCTGTCGGTTTTCCCGTCACATCCTCATGCTCACTGCCCCGGGACAGAATCAGCAAATCGGCTAAGGTGCATGTGTGCTTCAGAGTTTATAATTCTCAGCCTGAATCCCATCAGGCTCTGGTCAAGTAATTAGTCCAACAGGTATGAAGGGTCCGGCTCTGACAGCAGGCAGGTGAGGACATGAGCGAAATAGTAGAGACAAACCTCCACAGTTCGGGTCTGAAGTGTGTAATAAAGAAATATATATATACAGAGAAAAGTGTTGAAAAGTCTTTGTAACAGCTGTATTTTGAAACAGTCGAGAAGCTGTCACTTTAATTAGATTATATTCACATAATAAATATACAAATGTCAATTAGATGGTCATCTGCAAGGGGAGAAAAAAAAAAACATTGGTTACAATAATCATCTTATATTAATCAATTTGTCATGGACAGACATGATCACTATAAGTGGTTTCCACTCTATTGACAAATGTACAGAGCCTTGCCCGGTTCTGTTTGTGTACATATTCATCTTTTCATTCAGCCTGAGCTCGGTGGAGAGGGGCCCGCATCAAGTTTATACCCCACGGCTCCATCGACCTGTGATCCGGCCATGCTGTGTGTGTGTGTGTTTGTTTGTGTGTGTGTGTGTGTGTGCTAGCGCGCATACACATGTTGTCTCCATTGCGTATGTTGCTCCTCATTTGTGGCAATCAACCAGCATGGACTTGGAAGGATGAAAATACCAACCGTGTTTTCCTCTCCCTCCTCTTTCAACAACTCTCCCCCTCTCTCATGTGATCACAAGAAACACACTTACCACCTCTCTCTCTCTCTCTCTCTGTAGCCCCCTCTTTCCCTCCCTCTCTCTCTCTCTCTCTCTAGCCCCCTGTCTCTCTGTTTTTCTAATTGGTGTGCAGCATCCACCCACCAGCTGTCAGGAGAGGGCCCCATTGCGGAGCTCCAAGCCAGCCAATTAATGTCTAGGCAGGCTTGCGCCACGAGGACCCAGTCAGACATCCAGAGCTTCCCCCGAAGGTGCCTGCCCAGTGACGGGGAGGGCAAAGCGGGTCAAACACCGGGGCACGCACCCTCCCACACACCCACCCGTCCTCCACTGCGCCGCTCCCTTTTAATGGATCTGACAAACGCGAACGGCTCAGCCACGAGGCCGCGGGGGAAGGGGCGGCATCGAGGGCAGAGGAGAAGGGCGATGCAAGGGAGGCAGGGAGGGCGGCGAGATGTGAGATGAGGAGGGCAGGAGAGGAGACGAGGGGCGGCGAAGGAGGGGGGTGGGGGGCAAACAACACACAACAAAGCAGGAGTACCGAGTGTGAGAGGGAAGTAATGTCGCTGATTAAGCGCCAAGCATGTCCCTGTCCACTGCTGAAACTCAGGAATGTAGCAGCTTGAGGAGAGGAGATCAGAGGGCAGAGGAGGCAGAGGAGGCAGCGGACTGAGGGAAGTTTTACACATGTCCAGCCGGGTATAGAAGGGCAGGCGGGCATTTTGGTGGGTTGACGAAACAAGAAGGCACCATTGATAACACACCATCGCTAGCTTTACTGACGAGGAAATACTCCAGCTTCCAATATACACTACTCACAAAAAGTTAGGGATATTTGGCTTTTGGGTGAAATTTATGGAAAATGTAAAATGCTCACGCTACAGTGATATTATATCATGAAAGTAGGGCATTTAAGTAGAAGCATACACTGGTGATTTCCTCATCTCAAACAATTTCTTGAAACAAAAGCCAACAACAGTGGTGGATATACCACAACAAAAAATGTCAATGTCTCAATATCTTGTCATGTGCCCTTGAGCATCAATTACAGCTTGACAGCGACGTCTCATGCTGTTCACAAGTCGACTTATTGTCTGCTGAGGCATGGCATCCCACTCTTCTTGAAGGGCGGCCCTCAGGACATTGAGGTTCTGGGGTACAGAGCTCCGAGCCTCTACACGGCGACTCAGCTGATCCCATAGGTTTTTTATGGGATTCAGGTCTGGAGAAAGTGCAGGCCACTCCATTTGAGGTACCCCAGTCTCCAGCAGCCGTTCCCTAATGATACGACCTCAATGAGCTGGAGCATCAAACACCTGATGTGAATTTTGCCGTTAAACTCCTTGTTAGAGAACAGCAACTTGTGCAAAAAGTACTGAAACACTGAACAGTTGGACATGTGCATTCAAAAGTTTACAGAAGGTCACATTAAGTTCACCTGTAAAGGTTATAATGCATTTTAGGTTCATCCTGAAATTTCACCCGAAAGCCGAATATCCCTAACTTTTTGTGAGTAGTGTACATCCAACTGCAGTCGCTGCATGCCAAACACCCTTTGCAGCTACAGCAGCTTCCACTCTTCTGGGAAGGCTTTCGACAGGATTTTGGAGTGTGTCTGTAGGAATTTTTGCCTGCAATCTCCGTTCTAGTTGATCTCAAAGGTGTCGGATGGGGTTGAGGTCAGGAGTCTGTGCGGGCCGGTCAAGTTCTTCCACACCAAACTCAGCCAGCCATGCCTTTATGGAGCTGCTTTGTGCACTGGGGCTCAGTCATGCTGGGGCAGAAAAGGGCCTTCCTTCCCCAAACTGGTCCCACAAAGCTGGAAGCAGAGAATCGTCCAAAATGTCTTGGCTATGCACTTGATTTTATACACCTGTGGCACTGAGACTGAATGAATCACCTGAATTCAATGACTAAGAAGTGTGGCCCAGTACTTTTTGTCCATATAATGCAAATTCTGAATAAAATCACCCTCAGTTCATGTTGTATTGCTAAGCTTTCCAAACATAAACCCATAAACCCATAAATCCTTGCATTAATGGGGCTGTTTCTCGTAGTTGTCGCACTCTCAGGCATCTTGGTGTAGTCCCTGAGTATGCACCTGATTTAAAAGGTCATCATCTGCCCACGTGATTCCTGCAGATTTCACAGGTTTTCCAAGCTGATCAAGAGATTCCACCCAATCACAGGCCTGCCTCCCAAACCTCTGTGGCAGCCACAGAAGCCACTTGTGCATGCCACATAAACTCACTAACAAAACTCATTTGCTTATCAGAACTTTCCTTATGTCCCGATTCCCTTTTCCTCTCTTCTGCTCAATATTTCAAACTGTATTATATTTTATTCTTTGTTATAAGTGTTACATTATTATGTGCTGTCATATCAATCTGTAACTTTCAGCGCTGCTGCTGTCTTGGCCAAGAAAAAGAGATTTTTATTTTAAGTGGGACTCATACCTGGTTAAATAAGGGTTTAATTATATAAAGTTATATAATTATATAAGGGTTAAATAATTCAAAAGGAAAGACAGAAAGAAAGAAAAAATAAAGGCAAATCTTCATGCCTGCCCTATAAAATTGCAAACCTTTACACCTTCCATCATAGGAAGACTTCTTTCCAGCCAGTAGAAACTCATTATTAACATCATGAAGGTGCTCTGTCTTTAATACTTTCTCTAGTTTATTGTATTTTTAATTAGATCCTATTCTTTGCTGACCCAATTTCCTCTCGCAAATCAATAAAGTTCATTATCTTAGGTGTCCTGCATGCTGAGGATGATAATAACCATTGCCAAGTCTGACCTCACATTATAGTGTTGCTCACTAAAAATTCATCTAGCTCGCAGGGATTTGAACCTACAGCCTAGGCTCCAGTCACAAGGCTGTTTTTCTAGCCTGTATAGGATAGTGTTGGCTGCAATCAGACAATAAAAAAAGAAAGAAAGAAATGAGGAAATACAGGGATAGAGGAAAGCCTAAAGGCGCATATACACCTTGCAAAGGGTAGGAGAGAGGAGAATAGAGTTTAAGAACGAAACGGTGGGAAAATCAAATGCAAAAAAGGGCCAAGTGTTCTGGGAATGTCTTGACAGGTTTTTCGGCTGAGCGGCGAGAAGCATATTGAAGAACAAAAAAGAACACCAGCGCAGAAACCGCCAAAGTAAGAGCCGAGTAGCCCGAGGCTGAGAGTTAAAAGGCTGTGTGGACGCTCTGAGGCGGCAGACAGCGTTGAAAATGGAGCCAGCCCCATCATTTAAAACAAAGAATTCAGCTTCTGCACAATGAGTGCACGCCGTATGTGTTCAGCGAGAAAAAGATGCAACTTAAAGGTGCTTAGGACAGGCGATGAGTGGCAGTGGTGGGATGCAGCTCATTATAACTGCTCTACTTCCTGTGATTTCTTTCTCTTTTTTTTTGGGTCGCATTAAACTTCCATTGTTTTTTTTTTTCCTCCCTAAAAGAGAAATCTCAGCACCTCATAAGGTAACTGCTGAGTCGATGGTATTGTTCAACAACCTTCATAATACCACATAGCTACATCATGGTTATTATCTGCTACGGGGCGGGCAATAACACAGATTTCCCCAATTTTTCACTGTTTTTTAAGACGGGGATCATTTTTAAGATAATATATATGACAGCAACAGTATTGACAAAAACAAGCAGCAAGCAACAAGCATACAGAAGAATGCAGAAAGGAGAAATTTGCAAATTCACTGTGGGATCAGTGTCAAAATCAGTGTCATTTATTAAAACACATTGAGAATCAGATTCCTGATTTTCATTTTTTTTTATTATTATAATTTTTGCCTGTTTTGTGTTGAGCTGTTTTTATTTTTAAGACCCTGCTTTCAGTTCGTGTTTGGCCTTTTTTATTTGTGCAAATTAATATTGGATGATTAAAGCGATCACCGATTTTTCATTTGCCACGGGTTAATTTGTTTGCGAGGGACTTTGTGACTCTGTTTTGAAACCGCCACAGAGGCAAATTTAATATTACTCATTTGAAAGGAGCATGAATTTGATACCTGTATGAGAAATGGCAGCGCAGGAAAGCGAGGAAATGACTCGGATGCAGCCCCGCTGCTTCTAAAATAATTAGTGGCTAAGCAGCACAAAGAAATCAGCGGCACACAGCAGACTTGAGGGGAAGTAGCCTCAATTTGATTTAATAGAACATAATACCTTCACAATCATAAACTTTGCTATCTGCGTAACGCTCCCCTAAAGCAGAGTTTGAAAGGCCTTCACAGGCAGGAAAATGAAAAGGGTACACATTAAAAACGATGAGAAAAATAAGCAGAACTGAACGTCTGCAAAAAAAAAAAAAATAATTTAAAAAAAAGTAATAGAAAGTGGTATTGCTTAGCTGGACCCATCTCCAAACTTTGTTCTACCACATTGAAACTTGGAGAAAAGCTTGGCAGAAGTAATTTTCACACACACACACACACACACACACACACACACACACACACACACACACACACACACACACACATACATACACAAAAAATATCCAGCAGGGGTTTGTATTCCATCATCCGATCATGCAGAATATTTGTATCGCTCAAAATGAGGATGTTCAGGAGCATCGTCAAAAAAAGAACAAACCGAGATCCAAGGGCAGAAGCATCTTGAAATGAACAAATGTGGAAAATGTTATTCGCTCATTAATTTATCCTGACTCGTGTCATTAGTAGTGTCGGCAGACCAGTTTAGAAGTCGATAATGCGGAGCCATAAATTAGTCATAACTTGCAGATTAGCTTAAAGGAGACAGTGCACTTACAGCAATGTTGTACTTGACCGAAATAGAAACACACTCACACACTCCCACATGCAGTTTTGTGCACACTCACTGTTGTTTGTTCAATCATTTGCATCATGCCAGTGAGAATGCATGAAGATTAAAGAGGTACCTTGTAACCTAGGGAAGCCAGAAATAGCAGCGACCGCAACTCGGAGAACAACAGCGGTGTGTTTGTTGAGAGAGCGGCTGAGGGAATATGAGGACGTCGAGGCTGTTTTTTTTCCTGCATCTTGTCCTGAAAAAAAAAAAAAAAAAAGCAAAACAAAAACGAGACGGCGTGTTTGTCCACTAAGTCGAACCACAAGACAATACGCAGAATTTAACAAGAAATGTTTGAATGGAGATGTTATGGAGATGTGAGGCAATGGAATGGAAAAGGAGAGCAGAAGCTGATCTGCAAACATGCAAAACCATCATAATCATATTGTACACCAACAAATACAAATACTGGGGAAAATGAATGAATCAATGTATAATAAATTCAATTCAATTCAATTCAATTCAATTCAATTCAATTTAGTAAGTTTGTAGGAGTACCACTGCTCCACCTGGCTCAAATAATTGTGTAAGGTGCTGGAAGATCTGAAAATTCAAGTAGAAATGAGGATATCCACACTCTCAGTCAGTGTTAATGTCATGATGATGATGCTGTATACTCTGATGAAGGTCTCATACATGGAAAGCTTAATAAAGTGAAATTTGCACTGACTAAGTGTGCAGATATCCTCATTTCTACTCTAATTCAATAAGTCTGAAAATTCCAGTCCCTGTACAATATGCTGTAATTACTTACATTAAGTCAGAATATAAATTTTAATGAACTGGAGACGGCTAAATGTTGTATATATTTTGATAGATCAATAAATCAGATGCCAACAACAGCAATAATACATCTGCCGTAAGAACATGGAATAGAAAATGCCTGTAAATCTTAACACGTAACACTATATGAATAAATTAAACAGCTCCATAGCCACTTTGGAAACTGCGATGTAGAAATGTATATCTTTAACCTTATTAATATTTCACCCAAGCAGAACTATTGTCCTAGTTAACAAAGATCAAGCGTGACAAATTGCATCATATTCCAACTGCTTAACCCTGCAGTCCAATGTATTTTGATGCAACTCCAAAAAAAAAAAAAAAAAAAAAAAAAAATGAAGCAGCTTGTGCCGCATCATGCAGGAAGTATAGAGGGAACTGGGCACAAAACATGGAAATAACATATTTTTTCCTACTTTTGACTTATTACTCATGGGGGCGGGGAGGTGAAAAGCATTCTGCTGGGAGCGACAGTGAGGTTTCAGGGCATAACATTATTTATAAAATATTTTGAGGTATTTCTGCTTTATTAGACGTTCACAGTGGAGGGGGACAGGAAAGATGGGGCAGAGAGAGGGGTTGATGTGCAGGAAAGAGCCAGATTTGGGCCCCAGCCACTGCCGCCTCAGCCTCAATATTACACGGTACGCGCTCTACACGGTGAGCCAACCAGGACGTCCCGTATCTGCACAAAATTTTAAATAACTTCCTGCATGATGCCAGTTTTCTATTCGTCTCCTATGCAGCCACCATTGAGTAAGTCGCAAGTTTTTCCATGAAATATTCCACAATGATGGAGGAGGAGCAAGGCAAGGCAAGGCAAGTTTATTTGTAAAGCACATTTCAGCGACAAGGTAATTCAAAGTGCTTTACATAGAGCATAAAGGCATTAAAACAATGTAAAAGCAACACAAGAAAACATACATAAAAACAATTAATAAAAAGAAGCTAAAAGGAGAATAAGATGATAAAGCAGGACATTAAAAGTTACAGTGCAGTGTAAAATATTAACCTTTAATGTGGTCTAATGGAAGGCAGCGGCAAACAGAAAAGTCTTCAGCTGTGATTTAAAAGAACTGAGAGTCGCAGCAGATCTACAGTTTTCTGGGAGTTTGTTCCAGATATTTGGAGCATAAAAACTAAACGCTGCTTCTCCATGTTTAGTTTTTACTCTGGGGACAGAAAGCAGACCTTTCCCAGACGACCTAAGAGGTCTGGATGGTTCATAATTTAGCAGCAGATCAGAGATGAGCAAACATGCCGATCCCCTAACACAGCACCACCGGAAACCGCAGGCTTCGGCGTCTTGCTCATAGACACTTCAGCAGATTCTTACCACCACGGGTCTTGAACCTTGGAGTTTTTTTTTATAGAGGGCGGCGTGACTTCTCGCTCCATCACGCTGCTGCCCCCTGTGGTTAACACGACATCACCGTGCAGCCCTCCAGTTGGCACGGCGCGAGCGTCGAGAGCCCATTAAAGCGGCGTTGACCTCGCAGATGCACCAAAGTGTCGCTGCGGAGAGCCACCGGGGACAGCAGCTGTAAAAGGAGACGCCGTGAGAGGGCCGCAGGGAAATCTAAATGGAAATCACCATGCTGTGTCATATTTCAGCATCAACATAAACATGCACCACAGCTGGCCGTGCCATCATATATATATAAAACATAAATATATTTTTAACCACATTTGTGTGAGTCAATACAAATTCAAGAAAAAAAAGCACTAATACTTTTATGTTGCTGCCAACTATGTGGAGAGCACTTAAAATGATTGATTATTTATTGTAATAATATTTAAAAAAAATAATTCTAACTTTGATTCAAGAGGAAAAGATGTTTGACCACTCAGGCTAAAGCATCATTTAGTTTAGTTAAAGCGTGCATAATCATCACATAAGTAAAATAAATCCACTACATGCGATGCTTTTATTGCAGAACAACACATCTGCAGTGAAATTAGTCAGTGGTGAGTTAAAGTGAATTAAATTAAACTTCCACTGGAAAGCAAGGCATATTTATGCATTACGTGTGCTAGAGTAGGTAAGAGTGTCCAGCTGCTCGGGCTCTGCTACTCTTGGCTTTTTTATTTTTTTTTTCCCCTTAAGTCTAAATAGAGCCGTTGCATGATGCAATTGTGTCAGAGTTACCATAACCTATCTGGAGGACTTGGACATTTTTACACCCTCATGAAGGTAGATTGTCAAAACCTTACGAATATCAAAGTGTGTGTGAATACAGAATAGGCTTGTGTGTGCCTTGGTGGGAGCCACATCAGGGAGGACAGAAACACACCAAGTGTTACCACATGTTGACAGCAAAAGTAACTAAACACCAGTCACTGCAAAGGACAATTTATGCTTCAATTTCAAAATGCCACCACTGCAGTGCCCTAAGTTTTACTATAACCAGCACCTCTCAAAATTGAAAATGCACTTCGAGCAATTCAAACCTGCAAAGACAGGTGAGAAACACTTATGCTTGTCCATTCATGATGCCAAAATTAATCTTTTATTTTCCTTCTTTCTTTTTTTTACGGTTTGTCAGATTAAAGAAGCAATTTGAAGACATCACTTTGGGCTCTGTAAACTTCTAATGACCGTTAATTGTTATTTTTGACACATTAAAAGCTAAATGATTAATCACGTAATGAAAAAAAAAGAGAATTGGAGCTTAAAATTAAAAAGTTGCAGCCCTACAACATGACAGACCTGATTAACTCCAGCTCGCTCAGGGGGGTAACATTTTCATCTGTGCGACACCTC
Organism: Myripristis murdjan; assembly: GCF_902150065.1. Lineage (NCBI taxonomy): Eukaryota > Metazoa > Chordata > Actinopteri > Holocentriformes > Holocentridae > Myripristis > Myripristis murdjan. Next base: position 8,353,567 of record NC_043980.1, on the reverse strand, counting down.
ATCCTGAAATAATCAAGATTGCCAGATGTCACTCAATACATGCTGAGACATATCCTCAAATATCGGTTTGGACATCATTAAATGTGTCCAACACTGGACACTCTCAGTTTAAATTATTTCTTCTCCTCTATATTTGTCTGTGCTTTGTTAGCTGAGTAAAATTTTACACCGCCATCTGGTATTTTCACACTGCAAGGGAGCTTTGACATCGTGTGAACTGGAAGTCAGCCTTCAGTCCATTTATTTTCTATGACCAAAGAATTGTTGGCCAACAGAAGTTCAGCGCGGATGCCTCAGCTCAACAGAAAGCTCAATCAGGGCAGACTAATTTGACGACTAAATGAGAGACCTGCTGGGCAAAATTACATATTTATTGGAGAAAAAATTTGGAGGTAGGCTCCCCGCGGATGGCAGAGCCCGCTGAAAGGGGAGATGATGATCCTGGGAGACCGGCTGTATTCTTCCCTTGAAGCCTTTACATCGGTGGAGGTGGGGGAGGTGAAGGGGCGCACAATGAGTCAGCCTTACAGTTCAGACATAAATGAACGAGGTATGTGTAACCAGATAGAAAACTAAGAGATTCTGACTGAATGTCTGAACGATGAAGTGACAGGGAGCTGAGGGAGGGAGCTGCCCTGAAATGAATAAAAAGAAGCTGCTAACACTTTACAATAAGAGTACAACAATTAACGTTAGTTAATGCTGTAATAAACATTAAGTAACAGGTAATAAACATTAAGTAACAGTTAACTAACCGTTAACTAATGTGTCTAAGAATCATGTACTAATGCTGTTCATGCTAAGGTATTAATTTATATGTTATTTAAGGGTTATTGTAGATATTATTAACATTAGTAAATGCCATAATAATCATTAACTAACAGTTAATTAACCATTACGGCATTAACTAACGTTAACTAACGTTAATTGTTGTACTCTTATTGTGAAGTGTTACCAATAAATTTATGAATGAGGCTGTGGGAAAACGGGGCTGATAGGCTGAGAGAGCTTGGTCCAACAAAATCCTGCTGTGACAAGACACCGCCAGCAGTTTTTGTCCAGTTTGAGTAAAAAAAACAAAACAAAATAAACTGCATGTCCTTACTTACCTGTGAAAATACCTGTGAAGTTTGATTCTGAGTAGAGCAACATGTTGTTGATGTTTACTTTGTGGCCCTTACGTCAGAATGTCTTCGCTCACTCTGTCAAGTCGGTCAAGCCGTGGAAAAAAACTTGAAAATTAAATATCTTCATGTCTACGGTTTTTCATTGCATGCTCTCTCTCTCTCTCTCTCTCTCTCTCTCTCTCTCTCTCTCTCTCTCTCTCTCTCTCTCTCTCTGTGCAATTGGCAGCTCGGCACATTTGGTAATTGACACCAATGGCGGCCACATCAGTGTGCTTCTATCTGATGGCCAATTTGAGCCCAGTGATTGCTAGCTGCAGTGCCAATGATGTTGCGGTGATAGACACACACTGTACAGCAGCATCGCTATGTGATTGGCTGCTGATGGAAAATGTTGCCTGATGTTGCATAACTCTGTCTATTTTTGACCTGGGCCTTGTTTTTTTTTTTGTTTTTTTTTTTTAAGTCCTTGCATCCTGCCTGCCTTGGCTTTTCACTTCAGTCCTGTAGAGCCAATGGACACCAAACCCCTAAAGCATCTCAGTGCGATGAGACAAGCGCACCGTTTAGGACGTCCTCAGAGCTCAGACATCGACAAAACAACATGCAGTCCTACGACGAAAAGGCTTCAGGTCGTGGGAAAAACTTTGTTAAGTCTTGGACATGAGACATTTCCATCGGCCCTACGGGACTGAAGAGCCAAGGCAAGCGCGATGTAGTGATAAATCATTTGGCATGATGGAAAATTAGGAAAACAACAGGGTCCAGGTCGAAAATAGCCCGAGGTACGCAACACTGGGCAACATTTTCCATCAGCAGCCAATCACGCGCGAGTGTTGCCATGTGTGTCTGTCACGGGCAACATCATGGGCACAACAGCTAGCAATCACCGGGCCCAAATTGCCCATCAGATCGCAGCACACCAGTGGCTGCGACTGGTGTCAATTACCAAATGGGCAGAGTTAAAGATTGCACAGAGAGAGAGAGAGAGAGTAATGAGAAACAACAGTAGCTCCCATTACCCCGAGCATTAGCATTTATTTCTGTGTCTTCAGCTTACAGCTCCAGGGTAGAAAAAGAAAAAAATCCAAACAGTGTTTTGGCCCACAGAGCAGACGTTCTCCTTTTTTTGACAAGCTTTGTCAAGTTGGCTTTGGTGAAAATAGCAAAGGAACAACACTAGCATTTCTTTTTTCTCTCCTACATTTGTTCTGGTAAAACGTTTATTGAGCATGAGGAAAATTATGAGCAAAACTCTTGTGTGCCGTGGTGTGTGCATGGTGTGCGTGTGTGTGTGTATTTGTCCCTGTGCATCTGCGTGCTCATGCAGAAATGTGTGTGTAAGTGTGCCTTGGTGTGCCTGTATACACAACGGCGTAGGTTTCATCTCAACCTTGGCGTGCACTCCTTGATGCGCTATAGCAGCCTTTCCTCATTTCATCTGCAATACTGAAATAAATCTATGAATTTACACGGGAAAAGTCCACAGGTGAGAAACAGGGTGAGAAGAATTACAGCAGGACGTTTCCAAACTGAAGGGCAAACATTAATGAAAATATGAAATAAGGCACACGCATTTTTTTGTCCTAATGCCTTTAAAAGGTTTAAAAAGTAATCTCACACAATTATTATTACTCACAATCAATATGCAGGTTTATGTAGGTTAGACTTAGTTGTATTGTGAATGCAGACCAAAATTGGTTACAGTTAGTTAATTTCTGCTGTAACATCAATTTCTTGCCTCCTTGCCTTATTACATCATGGATACAACACTTGGATGATGCATTGGATTTATTATTGCCATTAATGTCAAAAGTTTTGTGAATAATACATGCTTATTGGTGGGATTTCCTCATCTAGCATGACATATGCATTCAATTTGAATAGTTTAGAGCGGGTTATTGGATTTGTCTTTTAATTTTACTTGCACTTTACCATGTCATTCTACCTGTATTATGAGCAGGTGTGAGGAATTAGCAGATGAGATCCTGCCAGTGTTTATTTCAGCTCTGAATGAAACGTCATTAGATCCTGTAGGGGAGACTGGGGTAAGTTGAGCCAAAGGGTAAGTTGAGCCACCCCCTGTTGCTAGGAAACGGTAAAAAACATTGATCATTTGACCAAATATTTATATATTATATATATATTTATATATATAATATATATTTATTTAATATTTAACTTACCCCGCTCCTATGCTCAACTTACCCCATACACGGGGTAAGTTGTGCCACGAGACCACTTTTTTTGAACATGCTATATTATTGAAACAGTTATGTTTACACTCATTCTGTTTGTTTGAAGAGATGCACAACATCCTGAAATATATGCAGATATATTAGTTAGCGACAAAACTATGATTGCATTGATGTAGTGATCCTAAATATGAAAAATGGCTCATCTTACCCCAGTCTCCCCTAATGTCTCGAGCCAGGTTTGCAGACCAAAATGTCGACTAGTATAATAAAGATAAGCAATTCTTTTTTTTCCCCCCTTGCTTTTGTTGTGAGCAAGGCCAGCCTCAAAATATTCTTCGGTAAAAACCCAGCTGCTTCTCAAAACACAGAGTGAGTGAAAGCTGTTTGAAGGGGGACAATTCATCATTAAACTGACGCCGCAGGGAACGCGTACTCCTGTTTCCTCTCAAATCTGTGCCTACATGTATACATGCTTGCTGCTGTCCAACATCGAAGCTGCTTTTAAGTGCCAACGATGACTTCCTCTGCAAGTCACGCCTCCCTGTTTCCTTTCCCCAGCTTCTCCCATCTTTTTAATCAGGAAGCATTCCACCTCCATTCAGCAGCTACCTCCGCCACGTTGGCCTGCACAGCGCTCTGTAATCACTTATCAGTCCATTTAGCCACACTGACATTAGCATATCACAATGCGGGCCGTGATTAGCGCATTGTAAACTGATTACCTTGATAAATACCTTGTGCTCTTTGCTGCTGAGGCGGGCAGAGCAACTTAAAAAGGCACCGGAGTGAATGAATGCCTCTCTGTCAGCCTCTCTCTCTCCTTCTGCCTCTCACATGTGTGCACAAAAGCACGGCTCTGAAAACAGGCAGAGGCCGTCAAAAGAAAGCCTGTGGTTGGTATTCTGCGTCTGGCGGCATGGCAGCGGAGCTGTGATGAAGGATGCTGCGCCTTTTGTCTGCTTAAACAATAAACCATCTGTTTTCAGAGCACTCCATGTCATTGTTGGATACTTGTGGGTAATTGCTCATGCGATTTGTTGTTTTTTCAGTGTGACTGTTGCTAAGTGGTAGGCAATATCGCTCGCAATCAAGGCCTGATTATCTACGTGGTGTGAGAACATTTTAGAGAAATTGCTCTCGGGGTGTGATGCATAACGGCAAAGTCCCACTCAGAGCGAGCGCTTGGCTGTGGGCGGTAATCTGCAGCTCGGCTTCTGTGGAGCACACTGAAGCCGGTGGAATGAATGGCGACAGGACAAATGCGAGCAAAAATAGGTAAAAAAGGCCCCTGCATTTTCACATGGAGGGGTCTGCATGCAGCGCTCTGCAGCAAACAGAAAAACACCCGTCAGCATGACCAACAGCTGGTTGATGCCGAACACATGCTAAACCAAGTGGCGAGGGGTCAGACACACCTGAGCATGACTGATCACGGCTTCAACAAATGCTGTTAAAAGTTGCAAAAAAGAAAATGAGAGAGGGCAGCGGACTGTATCTTTATCAGTCGGTGCTTCAGCCTGCAAGACCTGCAGCCTGTTGCTAAGTTACTCTGTGAGTTCGGCTGTAGCATCAACACTACAGCCAAAGTTGTAACTCATTAGTTTCACATTTAAGTTTATCTTTAACAAGTTGCAGTGCTGCATTATCACACCATCGACTGTCAACTCAAAACATCATCATCCTCCAGCTAAATATAGTCTATAGTTTTCAACAATAAAAAAAATAACAAAACAAAAGAGGATAATCTTTGCCCTAAAAATACAAGCTAATACTGACTGCTATTATTTACTATTATTATACTTCAAGACTATTTGGTTAAATCTGGTATGTAGCCTATGAATAGAAATTAGTCTAAAATAAGCAAAAAAATAAAAAAATAAAATAAAATAAAATAAATAAATAAATAAATAAATAAATAAATAAATAATAATAATGTTGACCAGTTTTTTTGTATGTTAATCACTGAAATAATAGGAGTTAAATAAAGACTAGGAATAACACCATAACACCATGGCATAAGCTCATGCAACGATGCTCATCTTTCAGTTCAGTCTTCATAATTAACTACCTTCAAAATTAACTTCACTCGCACTGTAGCTTATTTACCATATTCGCATGCTGCACCCTTAGCCCATGCTGTCTTCGCCATTTATGTGGAGCTATAAATTAGGAGCTGGTTGTGTTTTGCATATTTGCATGTCAAAGTCATTATAGTTAACAAATCGATGCAGTATCAGTGAAAGAGATACTGTTCCTCCTGTTCGGGTTTCGTGGTTTGTTTAGGAATGGCTTTACACCGAGCGGGGTCATGTGTACGCTCCCTGTGGTGGGACATTTTTCCTCAACGAAAGGCAAATGGTTTGGAAACGCTGTCTAAATGTGCGCGCGGTATATGGCCACATGGAAAAGCGATCTGCTCATGTGCTTTCATCCATCTCCCCGCCTCCCCTCCTCTTTCCCTTGCCTCCCTCTCATCATTTCTCATTAGCAGTGTTGTTGTCTGTCAGCGTGTTTCTCCTGGCTAGTTTGTCTCCTGTCATCCCGCCCCCCCCCTCGGTCCCACTCTCTCCACCGTGTCCACACATGTGTACATCAATCGCCTGCTACCACCTGGATCGCGAGTCCTTCTGTTGCAGTCAGCATCGCTCAAACTCATTTGGACTCGCTCCTGTCCTCGGTCGTCTGTATTCTGGAAACACAACCATAGCAGCTTCACGGCTGCTGTGTGTGGGGACACTGAACACGGGAGCTGAGTCACAGCGGTACACTCTGAAAAAAACCTTGATGTCAACACCGCAGTTTTTTTTCTTTTCACATGCTCACAGTGAAGACGCTGACCTCGCACAGCCGCAACTTGTGACATTCTTGCATATAACACGGTTGCTGTCCTTAACCTAAAAGTGTCCTCCAAATGCAGCCTACACATGCAGCCTTCTGGAGGATCCAACCTATGTATGCTTTCTAGTGACTCTTTTTCATATTTCATATTTATTATTACCATCGGTATATCTCACATTTCAACATCTCATATTCTTAGGTTAGTTTATTGTATATACTTAGCCCTTATTGTCTTTATTGTATATATTTAGTATATTTAGTCTCTATTGTACATACTTCTTAATTTTATTTTATGTTTTTTATTGATGCTGCTGTAACGTGGGAATTTCCCAGTTTGGGATCAATAAAGTAAATCTATCTATCTTTCTATCTATCTATCTATCTATCTACTCTTGTTTAGAATAAATGCAAAATGAAAATATGGAATTGTAGCCTCGTCTCATATTTTCATCAGCCAAAGTGCTAAATGTTATGTAAAATAGTGATTAAAGTGAGGATTAAAAGCTTGAACGTTTTTTTTTTTTTTTTTTTTGATGTCATCTTTTACACTGCAAAAAGTCCAAATCTTACCAAGATTATTTGTCTCATTTCAAGTAAAAATGTCTTATTTCTTGTCAAAATATCTTATTACACTTAAAATAAGACATGATCAGCTCAGAAATAACTTACGAAAATCTGCTTTAAACAAGTGAAAATTAGCTTGAAACAAGAAACAAATTTTGCCAATGGAACAAGCAAATTTTTACTTGTGACACAAGTGAACAAGTAAAAATTTGATAGATATTTTGACTAGAAATAAGACATTTTTACTTGAAATAAGACAAATAATCTTGGTAAGATTTTGACTTTTTGCAGTGTAATGTTGACATTTTGTGGAGTGACATTAAACAGCTGTTTCGTCTTGTGGTACCACACTAGGGGCGGGAACTCCGGTGACGTGGGAGATTCCTCAGTAGATCCCAGTTAGTGGGATCTACTGCCATCATAGACTGTATCCTTCGAAGGAGGCAGCCACTGAATTAGGACTTGGGGTCTGTACGTATGAATGACTCAGCCTTGTTTTCTTCATCTGACTTAACTCTGCACAGTTTTAGACATTTCTAGGATGATTTTAACAGGATTTATGCTTGAACTTCTTGGCACAGGCCCATATAGCAGACACGTGACTTTTTGCCTTCTCATATGTGCAGACATTTTCAAAAATACTCCACTGAGAATGGATTTTATTTTCTAAAAACAGTGAAATTAAGTTGCAAATAATCCATATCCCTGTGGCTTTTTCACTTTTGTTTTTATACCATCAGGCGCCCTTACAACCAAAGCGTGGAGATACATGTCTCTGTGTGATCTGCAGCGGTGGAAGGAGTACGACAAATCCATACTCAAGTTGAAGTGCTGTTACTTTGCTGATAGTTTACTTGAGTAGAAGCAGAAGTTCTCTTGTAAAAATCTACTGCTGTGAAAGTAAAAAGTGTCTCATTTAAAATGTACTGGCAGAAGAGTTCCTTTTTCCAAACAGTGACTGTGTTAGCTGCGATCTTTTCCATGCAGTTAGAAAAGGAGGAAAGAAAACGCTGCAAACTGCATGTTTTTAAAGGGACATTACACAAAACTGCCCAGGCTGAACTGAAGTGAGGACCCTGTAGATTAAACTAACGTATTTGGAATAAGAACATAACATGATGGTTGAGTCTAGATGGTCAGCTCACTGATATAATTCCCTTTTTTCCAAACTTATTCCACATTTTTTTGCCAGCTGAGTCCAAATGGTCCTTACTTCCATCGATCATCTTCAATTTTTCATAGTGCATTTTTGTTTGTTTGCTTGTTTGTTTTTTATTTTTGTTTTTGGAAATTTGGAAATGACAAAAACTGCACCTCCAAAGCAGAACCAGATTCCTCTTCTCATCTTTGCTGACTTAGCCTTCATCGTGAAAGGTCACTGATCATTTGTACTCTGTTATGGATGTGATTTAAGATGTAGTTAAGTACAATACTCAAGTAAAAATGTACTTAAGTAAAACTAAAAATTCCTGACTGTAAAAAATACCCAAAAAGCAGACAAAAAAAAACAACAACTACTTAGTAATGTGAGTAAAAATAATTAGTTACTGCCACTTCTGGTGATGTGAGACTACAAAGTTTGCACAAAAAAACAAGGCGATCCAAATGAGCAGAATATTCCATATTAATGCAGAAAACTGATGTGATGAAATCCAGAACCAACTCTTCTGGGGTCAACTCCCCATCCCTACTGTGTGCTTTCCCACCATCACAGATACACTAATAATGCGGCACCATGCTACACTATCAGTGTGGTTTCCTGCACTCGAGCCCAAACGGCAGAAACCTGCAGGAAGCCGCCGTGGCGTTCACTGACTGCTTGTTTAATTGGGCCGCTCTGTGTGTCTGTCCTCCTGACCAGCGCTCAGCACCCCCCATCTCCTTCCCTGAGCTTTTTTTTTTTTTTTTCTTTTTTAATGACGCTTTGCTTTCCAGCCCTTGAGCCCGGCACACAGCAGGTCACATTAGGCAGCAGCCAGGCCGACTTGGTGTAATGAAATCGGTACGTATGTAAATGCTCCCCTCCGAACAAACTACACAGCGCGGCAAGTGGTACCTCTTTGGAGGAATTTTTCAATTATGTGACATTCTCAAAAAGCTGCTCGCTTCACTCGGGCTTAGTTATTTCGCAAGGGGAAACCAAAGCATCATTCCCTCTGTCTCTCTCTCTCTCTCCCTCGATTTTTTACTTTGGTGAGAAAATATGTTGTGCTGTGAGAGCTGTGGTTTTCGTTATAGGGGAGTCTGTCCTCATTTGAGTAATTCTGAGAATTACCACAACTCCAGAGTTGGGTTTCTTTTTGTCACAAAGTAAAAGTCTTTGCTCTCATCAGTGTGGATGATGATGTCTGTCTCTCTCCCTTCCTGTTTCCCTTGGTCTTCTGTCCTATTTCTGTCACACAGAAGGTAATAGCACACACACACCTAAGCTATGCATAAACACATGCAAGGAAAACGCACTGATGAGCTCATTAGTCATTTTTAAGCATACTTGTCAATGATTGCCGTAATTATTTTAACCTTTATTCATTTAAGTGAGCTTTAAATGGCAAGTGGGTTTAAGAAATGGATTGTAGCTCCACCCTGTTTTACTTTGACCTGGACTTTCTGAACTTTTTCCAATTGGATTACTTTTCAAAACCTCATCTCTGGCAGTATTTGATGTTTATGTCCCTTAAAGTGAGTGTGTGAACGCTGCCTCCGGTTAAAGTGTAAATTTCTATGAATTTCTTGCCAGTTCCGTAAGGTCATCTGGAGGAAAATCAGCAACCGTAAAATATCCAACCCACGGAAATTTCAAACTTTTCTGTTACCATTCAGAAGATAAATATTAAAACCTTGAATGATAACCTTGAATGATAAAAAGCATCAGCTAAAGTCAAGTACAGACCTTTTCCAGGTTATATACGCAAAAACGCCCTTGAACGGCCGCACACAACCAGTGTAGTGGCAATCAAACAGGTAATCTTCAGCTCACATGGCAGCTAAGTTATTCTTGAAATGTTTGAACCTTTGAAGAATCAGCGAATATTATTGACTTAATGAGGACATACATCTTAAAGCAGTAATCCACAAAATCCATGGTGATCAGGCTGCATCCTGATGAAGGCTCTTGGAGCTGAAACGTGTTGGTCAGCAGCCAGGTGTTTAAATCATACTTAGCCATACACTCAGTGGCCACTTTATTAGGTCCACCTGCACAATATAATGCAATCCAATACATCTGTTGTGCCATAATGCCTATAATGTTCAGGTTTTCTTTTTGTCACAGTAATAGAGGTGCTCATTCACTTCTATGTTTGGTATTGAGCTCATAGTTCTGCTGCTGCTGTACTGGACTGCATTTTATTGAGAGGTGTTTCCACTATTCTGTCCCTCCTCATGTATATACATGGGGAGGACCAAAAAATTGGAAACACATCTCAAACACTTTCATGATATAGTATGTAGGATTACAAATCAGAATTACTTCATATCAATCAGCAATAGAGATTATAAAAATGGTTATTTATTTACATGAAAATGTCAGCATAAAGTAATCAAGGAGAAGAGCCAGTCAAATGAAAAAAAAAAACAAAAAAAACCTCAAAAGGATGTCAGTGTCAGTCTGGGTTCAGTTGCTGAATACATCAGCCACACTTTATTTACATGCATTATACATTTTGTACAATCAAATGCAATGTAATGTGCTTCACAGTTCATTAAAAGAGAACATTAAAGAGGTGGGGGAAAAAAGGACAATAAAACACAGATAAACTCCAAAGTAGACCCACGGATGTGTCGGAGATGACACATCCTTTTTAAAGGTGAAGCTACAAGCGTCTGATGACACTCTGAAAGACTATATGTCAAGACATCACAGGGTTAGTCAGGCGAGACAGGTGGTTTTCTCTGAAGTTATTTCTACGAGTTTTGCCTCCGCCCCAGGGCCCTTTTCAAGGCGGCTGTTGTCAAGGAAATAGCGAAAGGTTGTCCTTGGTTAGGTCTCAGTGGGATTTTCTGCCATTTCTGTCTCTCCACCCCGAGCCTCATGGCAGTCTCTCTCTCTCCCTTTCCTTCTCTTTCTCCCCTCTCACACACACACACACACAGACAAACACTCACCTATATATATGTAAATACCAGCGCGCATACAGGAGATCAACACGCACGCTTTCTCGTACAAGAAAGAGAAATGGTTTTGCATACAAATGCTCTCGCACACCACATTCATTCATCACAGAGCCCGAGTGAAAGGACCGCGCGCAGACGAGCCTCCCTTGATCTGCTAATCAACAGTCAATCACAAAACAAAATGATGCAACAAATTACGCAATGCGATAACACACAAAGTAACAAAAGCACAAGCGCGGGACACAAAATAGCATTTTGGAAACACATAATGGACCAATAACCGGCTTAGCTGAGCTGCACCGACCCAGTAACACCAATTTTAATTTTACACCCTGTAAGGCAAATGTGGGCACGTGCCATTTTCTGTGATTATGATGTAATTTCAAACGCCTGACAAGATATAAAACACTTGTTGTGCACCTCTCGAGAGCTGAAACAGCTCAGACACACCGGCGTGGGCCATAGATACAGCGTGCTTGGTGTGTATTGTGTACACGGTGGGATCACACTGCACATATGGTAGTTTAGGCAGCAAAGCGTCCCGTTGCGCTTGGACGCCGTCTGTCTATGTACTGCATTTTGCTTTCTACACACTAAACACTGCTGGGTTAAAAAATAACCCAACTTTAACCCAACCCCTGGGTCAAAAAGGGTCCAACTACTTGCTGTTTATTTTGACTCAAGAAACTGGGTTATGCATTTTGACCCATAATCTGGGTTAAATAAATAACCCAATTTGTTTTTTAACATGACCCAGGATTGTAGTCAATATAACCCAATTTATAGGTCATATTCATTTAGCTCACTCAACCCAAAAGTTGAGTGGGCTAAAACTTTCACACAGTATTCTTACTAATTAAGCACTTCCACCTTTATATGATTTTACTGCACGTTTCCACACAGTCTTACAGACGCTAACACACATAACACTATTCAATTCTGAAAAGGCAATCACACGCAAGTGCGGTATCAGCGGCTAACTCAATTTTATGTTCACAGGTGGAGCCAAGCCCTGACTACAACCCAAGCCTGAAGACACGCATCACTCACAGTTTTACACTGTTAAATTATCAAGTTGTAAATTATTCAATAAATAGACAATAAATAGTCTGTATAAAATGTGCAAATATGCAATGTGCAAATATTCTGTGCAAACCAATAATAAAGTGCAAATATTGCGACTAAAGTGCCAAGTGCCATTATTAAAGTGCATAGTTAAGTTGTCTGTTTAAAGTGCATTTTCTACCAACCATGTTGTGCAATATTTACAAGCAAAGCTATCAGTCACTAGTAATGAAGTGCTCTTCGTTACACAAACTGTTTGTAAAGTATTCAATCAATCAATAAGCAATCAATCAATCAAACCCAAGTCTCTGACCCAACAATGGGTTACTCTCAGAAAAAATAACCCAGAAATATTACCCAACTCGAAAAACCCACAAATTGGGTCAAAATAAAATCCTTATAACCCAAGAAATGGTTATGGCTCTGGAAAAATAACCCAGAAATGTAACCCAACACAAGTAATGCAGGAATTGGGTTAAAGAAATAACCCAAGTGTTTTTAGAGTGTAGGTAATAAGTAGATTTTGAAACTTTACCTTGAGCTGCCGCTTTAGATGTGGCTGATATCAAAACCTTCCTGGTCGGATTCTGACAGTTTTGATTGGTTGGGTTACGCTGGAGTGACGTGGGTGAGCTTAGCATTTCAGTCTCACGTTGAACCAGGAGGAGTCATGAGACCAACATGCCCCTCTCAGCTCTCAACACTTGTGCCGCTTCCAAGCTGTGGCACATACTGGAAATTTCCCAGGGCTGTCAGGTGTCATACAATAATATGGAAGTGTCTCGACTTTTAGACCCGCAGCAAAAACAAGAAAATTATAAAGAAAACTGGTAGAAAACAACTTCAAGAGGTCAGTTCAAAGTGCAATAACATGGACAACAACAGTCACTACATTTTCACAACAACAACAACAAAAAAAAAAATTATGTGCATTTGGCCATATTGAAGAAAAAGAAAAATACAGGATGGAAACATAAAATGTTGAATAAAATCCCCAAAATGTGAGGGAAAAAAAGAGAAAGAGAAAGTTTATGTGCTCTCTTGAGGTGGCTAAACTTTTTTATTCCATTTAAAAGAAATCACATAATGATATGACCTGCTGCTCTTTGACCTCAGACAGACAGAGCTTTACATCAACAGGTAAAGGTGGGCAGATGAAGAAATCAAGTTATTCATCCATATCATGCATGCAAAGAATGTACTGGAAATATTAGACAGGAAACAGCAACAGAAACTTGATCGATATGAAGCGGCTATTAGATTTTGTCCATCTTTTCAAAATAAGGCACAGCCATGTAGGCAGCAAACAAACACACTGGTTGCCTGTAGCAACTGTCACATGATGATGATGATGCTGTACTAGGATACATCATTTTTTATTTACTTCAACAGATGTTATGGAATCACCTTAATTTGCCTTTTTTTTTTTTTTTTTGCAACACTTAATCACTTGCAATTAATTTAAATGCTTTATGGAGATGCAACTAATGAAATAAGATTAAAAAAAAAAGACAAAGAGAAGCATGATGAGGCAAAAACACAGGGCTTCAGTCAGTGGGAACATGCATGAACAGATTCATGCACACACACACACACACACACACACACACGTGGTGACACCATGGCACTGAACACAGAGGAAGAAAACTAAAAGGCCGCATGCTGGGGGACGACAGAGCGCCGCTAAACCAGGAGGAGGTTTTAGAGCAGAAAGGAAGAAAAGAAAAGAAAAAGAAAAAGGAAAATGCTCTTTTACATAGCCGTCATTGTCAGCGAGTTTCAGGAGTTTCATTTGTTTTGAATGGAGGAGAAACACAAAGCGCCTCCTACTGTGCCGGCAGATTGAACTTGGTGACTGAATTCTCCCGGATTTTACTTTTCTCCTGCGGTCGTCTAAAACTAAGTGGATGTTAGAAATTTGGCAAAATGGATGCACTCACATTCTCTCCAGCTGCTCTTCCTGTCTCCAGTGAAAGAATGAATAAAGAATAACTTTTTTTTTTTTTTTTTTTTTTTTTACTAACCAATTGTGGTGAAGAAGAAAAAAAAAAACTTTTCTTGAAGGAAATTAATTTAGATGTAATTTAGATTTAAGACGTAATGAGTTTTGGCAGTGCTGTTGCAGTGTTCGCTTATCCTTCATTTTCTGAGGGTCTCGCTTATAACCTATTAGACATTTCAAAAATGAACTGAATCATTGCAAATGAACAGTCACAAAACACCATTTAACGGGTCATTTTTTTTGTAATATTCGGGCGCAGAATGATGAAACCTCCTGTTTCTGAGAATCGCTTTGGAGTCGAGCGGGCGTCTGCAGTCACGTTTTGCAGTTTGCTGTTGCGGTTTTCTGCCGACAATTTGATGGTGAAGAGAGTTGGGAAGGGACGGACTGGAGACGGGAAAAGGCAATTAGAGAGATCGTATTTGAAGACTCACGTCAAACCCAATCAAAGATGGAGACAATTTGAAAATGTATTTTTTTCAGTGTCAAAATCTTGTTTTTCTTATTAAAATCTGCCAGAGGGATGAGATAATCCCACTTGTTTCCAGTGAAGTTTTACTTGCCTCAGTATTTTTTTTTTTCTCGGAAAAAGCATAAATACGTCAAAATAAGGCAGGATAAGGCAAATCAGCCCAGTAGGATGAAAAAAATAAATAAAAATAAAATAAAATTCTGGAAACAAGCACTGGAAACAAATGGGGCAGATTTTTTTTTTTTTTTTTTTTTTTCACTTGTTTAAGGAAAAAAAAAGACTGAATATGAGATTGGGCGACTTGCTAAGTTGGAGATTTTTTTTATGGTGTAAAATTTATGAGGGCTAAAAATACTATGTGCACATTAAGTTGTGTGTGTGTGTGTGTGTGTGTGTGCTGACCAGATGTTACCAGACGTTTTCTGTCAAGAGCCTCCCAGTGACTAATGTCTGTGATTACTATGTCTGTGTTGGGATGCTTAATTTGTTCGGTGCCACACATGCATGCACACACACACACACACACACACACACACACACACATAGACACACACAGGCCTCCGAGCAACTAATTTAAACACCCTGCATCTAATTAAAATGTGAGAAGAGCCTTTCCATGCTGCGCTGAAGTAAAGAAGGCCCCGTCTGACCCAATTCAATGCACAGGTAGGGCAGAGTAGCTTTCACTGTTGCTTTAATGAGGGTGCTCTCTCTAATTGTGCTGCAGACACCCAAGGCTGCTCTCCCTTGAGACGTTATCGTGTTTTTTTTTTTTTTTTTTTTTTTATAGCTGCTGATAAAGAAATGTGCCGGCTGCAACAGCAAAAATGGACTTCTGTGGGAGTGTGTGCATGTTTGTGTGTGTGTATTTATGCACTTTTGATTGCGCCTCTAAACCTGCATGAAAGTTTGTCGGCGTCTCTGCTGTGACTCCCAAAAGCTCCCAAGGATGATGAGATTAACCCGAAAATAATTAATCAACCCCCATCTCAACCCCTCTTTTTTCCTTTTTCTTCTTTTTTTTCTCCCTCTGTGATTATCAGTTTCCGTTCCCCTCTCCCCTTTTTCCACTTTCCGCTGCATCTCCAGAGCCACACTCCTCCCCGTTTCCTCCCTCTTCCTTCTGTCCTCGGCCTCTCGGCTAATTAGCTCTGCTGCCATCTTCCATTTAGAGATTGAGCGAGGCAGCATTTAGCCTTTCCTCCCCGGTGGGAATACAGCCATACCCATCCAAAACAACAATCTTCAACCAGCCAACTGTGCGCGACCTCTGCTTTTCATCAGGCTTAAGTGGCCTTGTACAGAGTAGAGGGCGGTGGAAACTTAAGGCAGGTGCACATGTACCTGTATATGCACACTTACACACACATGCACACACACACACACAGGCTCAGAGGAATGTAAATGCACTTCATGTGTCGGCTAAATGTGCACGCTTTTGCACCTATGCTCGCATAAATTCACACATTTGAACATTCACACGTACACAGAGACATGTAAATGGAAGGTACAGGAGTTTGCACACATCTGTACACTACATTCACACACACACACACACACACACACACACACACACACACACACACATATCTGCCTCTTCTCACCACTTCACTGTAATGCAGACAGACCTTTGGCCCTGAGGGCAGATGATTGTGTTTAACAGCATCACTGTCAGAGTGCAGTGATTGTGTTGCTGTTACAACACATTCACACAGTGCTGGAAGTAGTAAAATAACCCCCCTACACACACACACACACTCACACACCCAAGGCTGCATTCTACATGCTATCCTTGCTACGACCTCCTGTTATTCTGATTATGTCATTTGAAAAGCTTGGCTGTGCTGTCACGGTTTTCAAGTGCGAGCTCGAAACAGGGAAAGGTTTGAAATTCAGCTGAGCGCCGGAGGTGAATGAGAGTCTTTCCTCTCGTCAGCAGCTACCACCACTACCACTGCTGCTGAGCGTTAGCCAGGGCACCTTGTCATGTCCCACGCTGCTTCAGAGGAGCAGCAGCGGGTCGATTCACGCTCTAGTCGTCCTTTGGAAAGGGAACAATTCAAACTGGAGACAGGGACAGGGCAACGGGCTGGGCTTTGTCTCCAGCTCCGTTGCTGATTTTCGTGGACAGGATTTCAAGGCGCAGTCGGGATGTGGAGGCCGTATCTCTGCTCTTTGCAGATGATGAGGTTCTGCTGGCCTCGTCAAGCTGCGGCCTCCAGCGCAAATCCATGCCCACAGATTTGTAAAATGCACCCTCCGATTTCAAAAGCAAACCCATGGACACAGTTTGTAAAGAAACATGCAGAGTGGATAAAGCTAGGATGAAGCCAGCAGTGAGCAGTTATAAATAAAGTCATGAACATTTTAATGTGGCCTGGGTCACAAAATACTGAACCTATCTTTTAAATAATCAAATTTATGTATTGGTTACTTAGGGAAAGCACTTTTGACTAAAAAACACTGTCATATTTTTACAAGAATGACCCTGTATTGATTCACCGCAGGCAGACGGCCCAGAAGAATAGCACCGTACCGGGCGGCTGCAAGGTGCAGGAGTGTTTGTATAACGCTCCAGATCTCTGCGACTATTCCGCTGAGCCGCGGCTGATAAGAGCGTGTCCATGGTCAAACTGTCCACTTAAATCAGGGTAAAAGTAGAAAGAGAGATGGGGGGAGGATACATAAATGTCTAAGAGGAAAAACAAATGGAAATTGGGAAAGGTGCAGAGAGGACGTAAAGCAGCGAGAAAGAGAGAGAGAGCATGACAGAGGCAGGGACAGAGAGGTATAGCAACAACAGAAGAATGAGATAGACTGTGACACTGGAACTGTGTGTGTGTGAGTGAGAGAGAGAGAGTGACTGAGTGTGAGAGAAAGAATGAGATTTTAATAGCAAAGTCATTTGATACACTTATAATATGACAGCAACAACAACAACAACAACAACAACAATAATAATAACTTCATTTCTACAGCACAGATTTTGAGATACTTGGCTCAAGGCTTCCTCCCATATTAAACAGGATAATGTGGCATGAAAACATGTCATTGCTTTCACTCTGGCTCTTCACTATCAGTATACATTATAAGTGTTAGTTAGTGTTAGTACAGTATTAGAACAGCTGGAGAGACGTAGAGAGAAAAAAACAAAGACGCTCCAATTAACATGTCAGAAAACAGACAATAAGAACATGTATATGTGTTATGAATATGTGTATGTATATGTGTATCTCTTCTTTTTACCAATTCTTACCATCATCTAAGCAACTTTCTCACACACATATTCACTGAAACAGATCGTCAATGACTCAGAAAAAAAATGTATCCACTTTTAGCTTTACAATTCTGCAGGGTATTTTACAGGACAGTTGGTGAAACTAAATGAAACGATTCAATTATTTAACACTTGTGTTCTTGACAGTTATACATACATATATACAACGGCATACCAGAGTCACTGTAGGGAGAAAAAAAAAAAAGAAAAAAAAAAAAAAAACAGTCCAGTAAGGGTGTAATAGAATAATAGAATTAGAAATAGAAAAAAAAAAATACAAGAAAAAATTAATGAGAAAAAGAATATCTGATATTCTCTGATGTTAATGTGGTAAAGAGAAAAAGTCATGATTTTATAGGGAAAAAATTGAAAATTCTGAGATTACAGCGAAGAATTAGTACAGAAAAAAACGGGGGGAAAAAAACTCCGAAAAACAGTTTTTCTCATAATTCTGGATTTAGCAACAAAGAAATACTCATGATTTTGAATCGCAATGTTATCATAAGCATCCAGACTTTAAACTCTCTCAGAGTTCTTTTCTTGTAAATTTACGACTTTAATCTAAAATATTTTGACTTTTTTCTCGGAATATTATCCCAATCCCCTGGCTGTGCAAATTTTTTTTTCTCCTTACATTGCCAGTAGTACGCCGCAATACATATGCACAGCACAATATATAAAAATAAAACTCTAAACAAGAAGATTCAACAAAATAAATTTGAGCGGTTCCAGACAGCAGGAGGTCAAAATAAAGCCAACAAGAAAAACAACAAGCTTGTATCCGATGTTGTGCCTTGTGAAATGTCTTCTTACTCCAAAATTTCAATTTCTTACCAAAAACGTGTACAGTATTTTTCTTATGGCCGATGTGACTTCATGCCAGTTACAGAGAATAAATCACCAGGAACAGATCTAAATGTTTTTCTCTTGATACAACTCAATACTCAATATAGGTTTCATGTTTTGATACAAACACAATACAAATTATAAGTAATGAGCAAAAGTTTGCTGACAACAAAATATGACTAAGCAGAATTATATTCTGAGCCAGAAATCCCCCTGGCGATGTTGTGTTGCTTGAAGAGTAACCAATCAAAAACATATCGCCATTACAATATTCAAATAATGTCATTTCATTTGAGAGCATAATAATGCTTTTGCTTTGTCATTTATTGAATTTTGCTATTTCATCCCATCCCATTAAATTACATTGTTCCTTCTTTTTGTATTGACATGTTACTCTGGGAATGGCCAGGTTACTCCATGGAAACGAAGCAAATGCGTTTGTGAGACAATTTCTGATACCAGCAGAGATACAAATGTGCGTGTGGGAGAGAAACCGATTGTGACACAAACAGGAAAGAAAAGAGGCAGAGCCCTGGAAACACAATTAGGAAAACAACAGCCGTTAAAAGAGAGAGGGAAGCGCCATTAGAGATCGCACACGATGAGAGGCCCATGAAATATTTACACGACAGAACTGGGAGGGTTTATCTAACTTTGAAAAATGGATGAGTTCTCCAAGGGGCTTCCAGGGTCCGTCCGTTCAGACAAGAACAGACCAGACCGAGAAGAGCGATAACTCCGCAATCCATTATTCATGTCTGATATTGTCCTGGGTGGGCAGGCGGCCTAGGCTGCTGCTGATATCGCTCAGGTTCTTTTATTCGCTGGCGATGAGACTAATCGTGATTCATCCGGTTAAAAGCCTCTGGAGATCAAGGAGCCTCTTACAAAGGAGACCTTTGCATGACCTTTTCGAGGTGTTCAACCTGCATGTGAATTGTATTTAAATGTTCAAATGTGATTTTTGTCAGCGTCGCCATGATAAGAAATGAATCTTGTGCCATTTATTCAAGACAGCTGTCGCAATTTTTACAGCCCGGCTGAATGAGTGTTTGGCGTGGAGGACGATGCAGCACTGGAAAGAAAGTCCGATAAGTGGCTTGGTTGGTATTTAGGGAGGCGTCTCACAGTCAAAATGAGTTTGAAACAAGTGGGTGAAACATGCAAAAAATTCAATCTTGAACTTTGAACTTGAGGACCTCCTTCAGTAATCTGGTTTATTTTCCCTCGGCCTCGCTCCAGCTCAAGTGTCAGATCGGAAGCCACAAAACAGGCGCTCTTTTGAGGAAACACATGCGAGACTCGGGCGATGACAGCAGCAAGAAGCTGCAGAGAACCAAACTGGAAAACAGAAACAGCAGGAGGTCTGTGTACATTTTCCAAACCATAACTGATTCAGGCATCCCGGACAGACTGTCAAGACTGGAGTCCAAACAGACATCTCGGCTCTGATGGTGTGAGAAGGTCAGGACGTCACATCCCAGTTTCTCACTGCAGTCTAGGACCATCCAGGACGTCCAATTCATTTTATGTGTTTTTGAATTTTTTGCCATTTGTGCTTGTAAAGACAGAGTGTACAACAAGCCGGTTTGTCACACTGGCCAATGAGATTGCAGAAGGACATGTCATCACTCACAAATCAAGCAGACAAATAGGCTACAGAGGGCATAATTGCGTCTTTTATTTTGGAAACTATATCCCATCCAACCATCTTGGACGTAACCTTGTGCACGCCCCAAACCCTAGCTGTCGTTATCTTTGTCTTTCCATCTGCTCATATGGATATGCAAACAAAAACTGTGGCCACTGGATGCTGTTTTTACTGGTCACTCAAATGTATCCTAAACTATGTGCACTATTTTGATACAAGATGGGATTTTGGGAGTTTGGCAAAGGTCCAACAACCACGGACAGATTACAGTAACCCAGGGGCCTGGACACAAACCCGAGATCACACCACTGACACTTTTAAATCAAATTTAAAGACCCACAAATAAAGAGCATAAGACTTTGTTCTGTCTTTTTTCTGTCTTCTTTGCTCTTGTAGTTCAGTCTGATTGCCCAAAGTCAAGTCTATTCTTAATTTATCTCTAATACCCTCTTATTGAGTTTTAATCTGTTGATGGTTTTATTGAGTTTTTACTGGTTTTATTCATCTCCTCTTAAGTTCTTAATTTCTTATTTTAATAAGAAATACCTTTTTTTTTTTTTTTTTTTTTTTTTTACCTTTTATGTGTGTGTCTTCCATGTTAGTCTTGGCTTTTATCGCGTACTCTTTTAATCTTGTACAATTTTAAAGCGTGCATAATAATAAAAGTGGCATGACTTGACACATATGCACACACACAGCGAGCGCAGCCAGGCCACTGCACTATATCAGAATTACATGGGTAATTGACAGAATCCACAGTAGTTTCCAGAAGTCATAGGGTCATGATTTTCTTATGGTAAAATATGTTTTTTTTCCCAAACTTTTTAGCTAAGAACTGGTGCCATCCAGTCTGGAAAGACATGTTTTAATGATCTCTCTGCGTTAAGCCAATTAATGTCTTCCAGTTGTGCTTTGGATGATGAGAGAAACCAAATTTGTTGCTCACCTAATGATATAAAAATGAGTCCTCACCTCCTAGTATTGTCGTTGCCAAGCTATCTGCACCAGCGTACCGAGCTGGCTAATAAATGCCTGAAATGATCTATGTCTGAGCGTGTAATTTCTACACTATGACAGCATCATTGCTCTTCTAACTCCACCTCTACAGTCATTTTTGTGTATTATATTGGTAACCTTTTGCTTGTTTTGTTGTGTGCGTAGCCTACCGTATATCTACCAACATACATCTTCAAGGAAAAAAACAAGACTTTCATAATGTAAATAAAACATTTTGCAGACCGCACATAAATAAGAATCCAGTGTAGTACAGAGATAAAATCTCACGGCACATTAAAATGTCCTACCACGACCAGAGACTTTCTTCTGGTCTTCGTTCAGGAGATGATAAGATCATCAAAATCCAACTCGAAGATGAGCTCAGATTTGATTGCTCCTAAGTATAGTGGCGTTTTCTTGTTGTACAGGTTTCATGCATATAAAAGGCCACTTAATCTGCAACTGGTGTTATGTAAAGCTTGACATGTGTTCCACAGTATCTATTTTCTTGTGACACCCAAAGTACTCACAAGTCCATATGAAGTCCGCAGAAGGCAGGGAAAACGTTCCAACGAATTTATTTTAATCCACACAAGCCTGATCCAATACTGACATGGTGAATTTTATCCAAGGTGACAAAAACATTTTCCATTGACCAAAGGAAATTAAACATGACCATCCTGCGCAGGACTATGAAAACTAGGAAGACGATGGCGACGACGGAAAAAAAGTGCGTTGTTTTAAGGGGCCAACTGCACACGCTCTACAAAGTAATCATCTACTGTCGCAAATATATGTGCACCATAACACACAAACATCCCCAAAAAGTATACGCAAATTGTCTGTAGAATAAAATAACATACTGATAGAACCTATAGTGCAAATATTAATAACATAAACAATTCACCCATTATCAAATGTGCCCAAAAATGGCTCTCACACTGAGTGACAGCGGTTTCTGGCATCACTGAGTCATCTTCATTTTTAGTTTATTTATTCCTTGACATTTGGGAAAAGGAGCATTCTCCCTCACACTTAGTGACAGGAAGAGTCAGAAACAGTCTTACGGCAGCTCTAATCCACAGTTGATTGTTTTTTAGTAAGTTTGTAGTAAGTAATGGTGCAAGGTACAAAGTACATAAAAGATAAATAGCTTTTAAGTCTGCAGTTACAATTATAGAGAGGTACTTGGCATCTCAAATCTCACCTGCAATTACTCACCTTGTTTTTACACTCATTAACTTAATGAACTCTTTGCATGACATCAAGTATGAGACATCGCCTCTACTTTTGTGACTGTAAAATTTGCATGTGCTCTGCAACAAAAGGGATCAAACTGGGACATTAACTCTCGAATCCTGAGATAATTGCTATTGCACGGCAATCCTGGGAGCTCATCGTCTCCCCTAAACGCCAGTCCTCTCTCTCCCAAAACTTAATTATTGCAGCAACACGTCTCAGAACATCCCTCCGATATTGCTTCACAACTGCTGTTTGTTTTAGTAGGGCTGAATCAGTTGCCCCAGTGCCCTTGAGCCTCTGCATCAAAATGAACAAAAGCGCTCAAAAAATGCGTTGTTTTGCCAGAGAAAAGTTTACAAGCAAATTAAAAAGCAGTTCTGGTTGATCCAGTCACCTGCTACATCATTTTTCTAAACACCCACCGCTGCTGCCCCTTTTCCAAATGATATTTTTGTCGATACTTTCCAACTCTTCTGGCCGATGCTGATACCGATATATGCATATATTTTTTCCACCTAATTGCAGAGAACATCAAGTCCCTCCTGCAGTGCCATTAACATTTTATTATTATGCCTGCTCTTATTGTGAAGGCCCACTGGCAGATGCAGACATGAAATACAATGGTTTTCAAAATGTGCGCATTCCAACCGGGCAAAACAAGACAAGTACAAGTAAGTTAGGTTATGTAAAACATGCCATATTTATTTTTATATAATATTTTCTTTCAACCAAAACTGTAAGATTGATCCTGCTGAATCTAGGCTTGAATGAGAAAATCCTGACAACAGCCACAGCCAGGGCAGATTTGACCTATTTCACATATCGGCATGTCATATCGGCAGAAACCTTCATTTCATTTCTAAAGTCGATATGGGCCGATAACGATGTCATACTGATATTATTGTGCATCCTAAGTTTGAACCCAAGAGCCCAGCCTCTGTTTCATAAAATGAACAGCAGAATGAAATCAGCCAATTTGCCAGGCTATTACTGTGTAAATAAACACTCTGTTTGACACCCATTTCATTGTCATTTCCCTCATCAGAGCTAATAAAAGTGCACTGGACTCTCGCCAGATGGCTATAATATAACACAATTTCACATGAAGTTGCCTGCATCAATTTATTCTGGGTGATATGTTACTTTTTTATTATTAATTTCAGCAAATAAAATCTATTTTTTGAATTACTAACAACTTAGTTTGCACTGTGCAACTTTAATCTTAATGTGGTAAACCTCATCAACTTGCTGTTACGCACAGGTTAGGTACAAAAACATTCATAAATAGTAAATTCCCCTTGTGTGAATATAATATGCAGTAACGACTCCCTGGAAGAGGAGATACTATATTATAACAAACTAAATAAAATCAAATTAATATGACATAATGCAGCTTTACTGATTCCCATAGGGCAGTTTAGTAAAGTACTGACAGGATGCTGCCACTGCAAATGCAATCACGACACAAACAACTCACGCAGCTTCACAACTTAATAAAAATTCATAACATAAACTAATCAGAATCAGATGAAGTTAATTTTCTATGCAATGGGAAATTGTTTGGCATGGCTCCTCGGTGAAAGCCAAAACATAAAAGCCCAACAATTATGCATGAAACAGTAATAACTAAAACCAGAATGCAAATGTTGCATTACAAATGAAATATTATGCAAATGTTAAATTACAAATAAACACAGTATGCAAATTCGGTTTTATATTTACCAATAGCATCCCCTGTGCTTTTCAGAGTCTGGCCTGGATGTTACAGGGAAGGGAGGCAGGGAGCTGAAACTTACTTTAAAAAGTTAAGCTGCTCTATTACTCTTTACAGTAAAGTATGAATATGGTTTGCACTGCCAGGTATGTCCCATCTCCTTTTTATTAAGCAGATATCTTTTCACTATATACCAGTCTACAAGATGCTGGTGGATTTTTTTCTCTCCTGTTTCTTTCTTTTTTTTTTTTTTTTTAATGAAATGCATCATCATCATGCCTCATCTACAGATTTACACTATTATACACAACACTGGAAAGTAATTCCCTTTAGGGAGAGTTTATAATTTTGCTGCATGACATTTCAGAGGGAAATCTTTGCAGAACAAGCTTATTCATGCACAACATCAAATGGGATGAGCTGTCAGAGTGTAAACTAGTCAACAGCACATGGAGCAGTTTGGAGCAACATTAAAATACTCCTTACATGTTAAAGTGTCAACAATTTAACAGTGATAACTTTTATTAGATAGATTTTTTTTGGAATGCATACATTAGATTTTTAATGGAGAATTTGCTGTTAAACGCAATAACTTCCAAGGTCATCATCAATCTCAGCAGCAATTGATCAAACTTTTTTTTTTTTTTTTTTTTTTTTCACTTTTTCTGCAAATTTTGTAGAAAGTGCAGGAAGCCCACACTTTGTGTTTTCTGTTCACAACAGTGACTTCATCTCACATGTCTCTCTGACACACCAGCACCCTGCCTCGCTGGGAAAGTGTCAGGTTTAGATGGTGCTGTATGGTGCAACACATGGCAATAATCTGAACATTTCAGACCTTCAACAAACGCGGTCTGGGCCAGATCTGGTGGAAAGAGAAGCAGCCAGTGAACAATACTCTTTCTAGTTGTGGTGGTGTGTGCACTAAACATTGAGCCAGAAAAGGGGTCACATAATAAAAAAAAAAACAAAAAAAAAACAAGTTCTTCACTTGGTTTTGCTCATGAGGGACCTTGACAGTCTGCTGCTTGCAAAAACAAATGGCGGACTTGACTTGGTGTTTTACTTGATTGTGCAAAAATGGAGTTGGAGAAAGCAGAGCAGCTTGCAGCAGTTATTGTTTGAGAGCTCATTTGTGCCAAAAAAGAAAATGGAAGAGGGCTAGACGCCAAATTTAGAGGAGGAAATGCATCAGGAGTCACAGGCAGTAAGGGTTGTCAGTAAATTATAAAGCCATGATGAGCGCGAGGCCTCATTGTCTGTTGCTGCTCGCCATCCTCAGTATTTGTCATTACATATCCCTCACTGCACGGGCACTGCCAACTCTGTGCTGGCAAAATTAAACATTTTTTGAAGGCTTGCAAATATTTGAGACGGCTCAAAGCCCAGGTTAGACTGCTTTGTTGACTCGATCAAGCTTAACACGGTTTGGTGACAGGAGCATTCATCAAGCCAGATCTGACATGAGGATTTTACCGCAGATCTGAAAACTTGTGTGTGACAGTCAGAGGCCTTTAGGGGAGATGTTGGGCGTTTGTACTGATCATTTAGTAAACACGTAAAGAGATGTGGAGAGCTACAGAAATGGGGTAGTATAAGTAGGTTGAAACACGACCAAATGAGGCAGATCAGCCAACTAGTCTTGAGAAAATTACATAAGAATTGATTCATGAAAATTCTGGAAACAAGTTGATTAGCATCGGAAACCCACTGGCAAACTTTTCACTTTTTCATTTTTTTTTTCAACATTTCAGCACTGAGTATGGCAATAAATGTCTTGATAAGATGGAGAGTTGTGTGTCAGTCAAACTGTGTCTGTAATGCAGATGCCAGTATAGACTTGGCCTATTGAGAGGTGACAGGGGAATTTGATATCAAAGTAAATCAGCAAAATTGTGCAGCATTTTAGTTTCAGTTTTCAGATGTACAGGGTGTCCACAAAGTCTCTTTACAATTTAAAAAAAAAAATCTATTACAAAAGCAGTTGATGAGATATGCTAATCAGATTTGTTCTATGTACTCAGTGGTTATCAAAGTTTTTAATCACATTGCATTTGTGTATTTCAGCAAAAGATCACTGATGCCACTGCCACCATCAATGAGGCTATGCTACAGCGAACACGGCAAGAAATTGAGTACCGTCTTGATGTGCTTCGTGCAACTAATGGTGCCCATATAGAGGTGTATTAAATGAGGCAAAAAAAAAAAAAAAAAAAAAAAAAAAACTTCAATATCTACTCCTCAATTTGTAATAATTTCCACAGATTTGTCTATTCATTTGCTTTTGTAATAACTTTGTTAAATTGTAAAGAGACTTCATGGACATCCTGTATAGTTAGACAGAAACACATGCATCCAAACACACACACACACACACACACACACACACACACACACAGCCCAAGTGCCTGAGATATTATGATGATTCTTACATTCCTCCACACTATTACATTTCATTTAATCGTCATATTAAAGGTAGTTGAATAATAGTAGTAGCACAATAACCCTTTCATTCCACATTCTCTGTTTGCCCTCAGTTGTGGCTCTCTAACAGCTCTTATCTTAACATTTCAAAGAAATAGAAGTACTCATTATCTGACCTGCGTTAGTTAAAACTCCATTAGAGAGAATTGGTCTAAGACATGATGATTGTGATTATGTTACTTCATTTTCCTCGTCAACACTGGCAGTTTGGTTCCTGCCTTGAACCCAGAGGAGGCCACCACCTTGGACCCTGGCGAGGCTGGAATAGTGACTGAATTCGGCATCAAATTGGGAAGCGTGCGTTTAGCAAAACCATCCCGAAGCTTGATGTGCGATTACCTGCCTCTTGCATCACAAAACAAGTCTCAAGATGCCGTGTATAAAATATTCTCATTGATATAGGCCTAGCCCTGTGAAGTTGTGTGTGTTGACTCAGTGTGATGGCGGGCCACACGTTGGACTGGCAATGAAAGCTAACGAATCCGCTGCAGGTTTCCAAACTCATCGTGGGGACGCTTGCGACAAAGGCTTACATGTCAAATCATTCAAAATCATATTTCCTTCTTTGTGAGGGGAAAAAAGGTAAAAGACGCTGGTTTTTCAACAAGTGATGGCTAGAAAGTTGCCAGCCGAGTCCCACAGCTCTCCCCAGCTATGGCATCTACCTCTGATTTGTTGCTTTCAAGTGACACATCCAAAAAAAATATATATATATATAAAAAAGGAATAAATGAAAAAAAAAAAGAAGCTCTAATTACCAATTTTGTGCTTTCACTCGATCTCACGTTGCAATTCTCGGGCTGGATTTGGTTGAAAACATCCCGTTTAACTGACTGGCTCACTCATCAAAAGCAGAAAATATATTGACCGACTCCGGCTTAATTAGCTGTAGGTTGAACTTTGCCGCTGATTGTAAGTGCCGTTCGTTTGCAGTGGTACGCACACCAAAAAAAAAAAAAAAAAAAAAAAATCTCCATATTAATAAGTCATTCGGCAAAATGTTCTCGAGTCAAACGTCTTTTTTTTTTTGATTCTGAACTCTGGTAGATTTTTCTCACTTGTTGGGAAGAAAAACAAGATTTAAAGACAGAGCGCGAGAGTAAATAACTTGTTCGGGTGGACAATCTGTTACTTTGCAATTAGATATGATCCCACACAGTTTACCCCGACAGCGTCAACCGTGACCAATTAGACGGCGGCGTGCAACTTGAGTCGCCTTTTGACTGCGACGCCTGTCTCTCCTCCGTGTGTCCTCTGCCTGAATATCTGCTCTCTTTTAATATCTCTCCCTGTCCGTCTGCATGCAAAGGAAGCCGTTCGCTTGGAGATAGAGCGTAATTACCAGCACAGAAAGTGGCTAAATTGACATTCTCACAGCCTCTCGGCGTGGTAAGGTCCTTTTAAGAGGCTTACAGCATGACAAACCTGCTGCGTTAATAGGTTAATCCTTAAGCCTCCCCGCTGCCTTCACTTCCTCCACGCCGGCGTGTGTTTGTTGTGAACGCACTCAGTCATTTTCCTCCTCTCTGAATGCCTCCCGCTTTGATCGGGTCGTCTTCCTCCCCGCTTTCATAACTGCCGCTGCCCCGTGCGCCGCTTTTTTTTTTTGTTTCCTGTTAATTAACATTTAACCAACACATTGTTTTCTTTGTGAGGTGCTCTCTTGCCTTTTTCCGCCTCTCTTTTTGCTCGCTCACTTGCTACTTTGTCTCCCTCCTCTTCCTCTCTCTCTCTCTCTTTCTCTCTCTCGCTCGGGTGTCGTCTTTGATTTCGGGCCTACGGCAAACTGGTGAGCCGCCGCTGTCCTTGAATAGGTAATTAGAATTACTCCAAGGTACGGTATAATTGTAGAAGTGTTTCATATATGATGAATGTGCCGCTGTGCCGCTCCTGCAAAACACACACACACACACACACACTTTTTTTCATCTTTGCGTTTCTCTTTACCTTTTCCTTCCTTTTGCCAAAATCATCTACTTCTCCTCCCTCTGTTTCCATTTTCTCACACTTCTTTTCCCCCATGAGGATACATACACACACACACACACACACACACACACACACACACACACACACACAGACGCCTATATATGCTTATTTTCTTCTTTCATCACTTACTCCCTTCTGTCTCCCCATCTGCCTTCAGAGTTCTCCTGTGAGGATAACCTGCTCCCATAACACACCTACACACAGACACACACACACACACACACACACACACACACACACATTTGTTACCTCTTTACTTCTTTTCCTTTTTTCCATGATCTTCCTCATCTCCCCTCATTTAACCCTAACATCACTCACTGTAACACCAGCAGCTAAAGGCAGACAGAGCAAACATGCACCGTTTCAGGCGCTTTCTATATACAGGATGCTGATTTTGTTAAAAAAAAAAAAAAAAGAAAGAAAAAGAAAATGTAATTCCATAGTGAGCTATTGTTTTTTCAGTGTCAGCACAATGAAACCATGAATAGATTTACAGACACAGACTTGCGGGACTTTTATTATGATAGGCACATTCAAGCCACTGGGCGGTCCTCACCAGCGACACAGTGGTGAGTTGTTCCTGTGTCCGGGTTATTACTGGGTAAAGGAATTTAAAAAGAACATATTGCGGGTATTTCTAGGCGACAAAGTACTGTGTGCTTTACTTGACACAATTTATTATTTATTATCAGAGTTTCAGAGGCTGAGCAGACACCAGAAACTCTGAGACTGCAGTGTTAGACAGCACTGGATTACAACGGCGGTCTATGGAGAAATGCCAGTGTTGGCTCTGTGTTTGTTTTGTCGTTTGTGTTCAAAAGGGTCATTCCATATAAAATCAACCAATTCCCACCAGAGTTAGCTGATTTATTTTTCTAAAATATCTTTTGCATATTCAGTGAAGCCATGCAAAACTTTACATTCATACTATGAATATTTTCAGTTACAGCTCTTCAAAGTATATATGCTTATGTCAAAAATTCATGCTTTTTTATTTGCACAGATATTTCTTGTATTTTTGAGTCCTGATAACTTAATTCCTAATAGAGATAGCCACATGAAATTTTCAGGGCTGAAAACCACACTTCAGCTCTGTTAAAAACTGACACAAAGTCAATTTTACATCCATACTCGGTGTCACAATCCTAAGACAAAATCTGTTTTTTCTTCCACACGATTTTTTCTGTAACCAACTTTGAGCATCAATATCTTGGGAAAAATTGAAGTTTCAAAAGCAAAATTGAGCCAGTTTAATGTCTATGACACAGTGCAATAGAAACAAGTGTTAGTTTCCTGGATGTGTCATATGTTCTCTGATAATTCATCAGAGAAAACTTGAAAAAAATGCATTTTGGGAAAACTTTCAAGGTTCATATCACCATGTGGGATAGATGGCTGGTTAAATTATGGCTTATTATGGCTTATTTAGTGGCATATTATGGTATATTATGGCATACATGGGTAGTGTTACCTGTGTGTACTTTAAGGTGCAATAACTAAGAAAATATTAATTGGATAAATGTAAAATTTTGCATAGCTTCACTGAATATGCAAAAGATAGTGATGGAAAAAATCCGCTGATTCTGAGGGGGTCAGGTCAGGGGCACTTGTTGAATTTCCATGGAATGACCCAAAACCAAGATATTGCCATCTCTAGTTCTTATGAATTCTGTGACACACACACATACACACACATTTATGCATGTACATACACAAACTTGATTACGTCTTTCCCCGCTACCCATTTTCCTTCTTCATTTCCCCTGCCACAGTGCAACAAATCCCCATGTTTAACAAGTCTCATATTACATGTCTCATAAGAATTTAACACGTCTTGTATTGCATCTTAAAATCTTTATTTTTCCTCAAACAACTGGAAAAAAAAAAAAAAAAAAATCTGCCTGTCGGATGAGATGATTCCATTTGCTTCCAATGCTAATCTGCTTGTTTGCAGAATTTTCTTGAACCAAGGGTCATTTTTTTGATACTAGTTGGCTGATTTGCCTGGAATAAAAAAAAAAAAAAAAAAAAAAAAAAAAAATCCTGCTCCTCAACTCAATTGCATTTTATTTTATTTTATTTCATTTTGAAGAAATTTAAGACTTGATGTGAGACAAAATTAGTTGGTAAAATGGAGATTTTTTTTTGGAGTGTTCTTGTCTCTCCGTCTACTTCAGCTTTCCCCAGACTCCTCCTCCCTGGTGAGGGCAGACATCGCTCATCAACCAATCAGCCTCCTCTGCCTCAAAAAAAAAAAAAAACATATCCATGTTTCATGTAATTGTAGCCTTCCTGAACCCCAGAGGGAGCAATCTCTCAGCCATCAGCACACCAGCGCCTCGCATGCTTCCTCTCTCCCGTCGCCTTGCTGCAAAGGACAAATGAGTGTTTTATGAGAGCGCCTGTACTTCCTAGAGACCGACAGGCTTCCAGAAGAGTCCGGGGGAACACTTGAACAGCTCCCACCACGGGACCTGGCTTTCTAGTGCCAATCCACGAGGCAGTGCACTCCCGTGTGAGTCGCCGGTCCTTGTAGGATTTGAAAAGTTTCATTTTAAGATGACATATCCAAAGAAAGTGACACCTACTTTTGTGAAATGGCTGGAAACAAATGTACTTTCTTCAGAGGAAGGTGGGCAAAATTGTCCTTGTTGTAACAAAAACTACAATTCTTTTACAAAGTCGATCATCGGTATTTCAGAGACATTGAATTATGATTGTTAGGTAATAGAAAGTGATATATAATATTTTGGAAATAAAATCATGTTTACTTAAAGTACCTAAACTGCTGTACACTTTGACACAGACTTTTATTCTCTCAGTGAGCAAGACACTTTAACCCCTCTTTGGCATCATTTTGACCCCATTCAATCTTTAACATCCAAATACATGACCACAGTTTTTCGGCTGCATATTTAATGACTTTTCCTAATTTAATGGGGACGACTTTAACATAACATGATGATGTTTCAATGTCCTGTACCCATAGGTGCCTCATCATAGCCTATTTGACCCTAATGAAACACCTGTAGCTGTATACAACATAAGAAACATCAACATTTTACACACATTTGCTTTAGTTGTTTTGGATGACATTGAGGAACTATAACATGCCACTTATAATCTTCAAAAAGCTTCCCTCTGCTTTTGGGGGGTGGGAGATATATTTTATTTAAAGGGTTATTTAAACGGTCAATGAGAAACTAATACCTGTCACATAAACTTGTGCAACATTTTTTTATCATACTCATTCACCAGAGGTTTAAATTGCTAGGGGTCAAAATGATCCCAACTGATAAAAACAAAATGTTAGAGAATTTGAGGAGTGGTCCCACAAGCGGCCCACCTTGCCACTGGTGTGGAAATGAACTGGTTACGTGTCGCTGCTTAATCGATGTGAGCAGTGTGAGCCCATTCCATTAGTTCCTCGTATGACCTTTGTAAGAAACCCTCCCAGTTGTCCCAAATGATGCATCGTCCCGCTGCTGTCTTCGGGTGTGAACGGCCTGAGTGAGCCGCTGCTGAATAATGCAGCTGAACACGGGACACTGCAGCTCATCAGCTCGTGCTGTAAAAGAGCATTACATTACATTACAGTACATGGAGACAATAAAAGTTCATTTTCAGGTCATATGCTGGTCGACACCATACTGTGAATGTTTCTTGCATTTACTTTGCATAACTTTTTTAAAATGATTGCTATTGGATTGCATGATTGCTATGCTCCTGTCACCTGTGCCTGTGTGCCATTATTCTACTGCAAAAAAATCTCCATTTTAAGTCATATAGTGTCATATTCAGTCTAAAAATCTTGTTTTTCTTAATCAAGTGGGGAAAAAAAAAACATGTCCATGAGATGAAATTGTTCCAGTGCAGTTTGAATATTTGAGGAATTAATTTATGATTATTTATCAGAAATCTGTTTTTTGTTTTGTTTTTTTTTAAAGACATATCAGCCCACTAATATCAAGAAAAATACTTTTATTAATCTTTTTTTTTTCATTTGTTAAGAAGATAAGATAGACCTTATCTCCCTGTTATGGCACACAGACATAAATACAGCATACAATTTTGATATGCCCTTCTGTGCTTGCAGGCGAACACCTTCACATCTTCCAGTGCAATGAAAGGCACAAAGGAACAAAAATGCTGAGTCATGAAATCATCAAAAGAAGTAATATAGCCACTGAAATGTGTTACCTTTGATTGAAAATTGGACTCTCAGCAAAACACAGTGTTGAATGGCTGTTACTAACTGGTTGCTGGTTACTTAGCTAGTTAACTAGTAGATTGCTTTGCCCCTTTGCCTTCACTATAGTACAAAATGCAGAGGGCTTCACTGGGCGGTGATAGGCTTAATCATTAATGTGTGAACTGGTTGGCAAGAGCTTTAATGTAATAGAGATTCATTTATCTGTAAAAGTTCCACACTTCAGCTTTACGACTGAATGTGAGACATAATGACTTCTTACAATGACGATTTTTTTTTTTTTTTTTTTTTTTTTTCCCAGCGTGTTGCTTGTGTGGCTCCCCAACCTCTTTGGTGTAGGTTGACAGGGTTGAGTTTCCCTCCAGGATTAATAAATGTTTCTCATCTCGTTTCATCTCGTCTCATCTATATTACAGCAGGCCCTGCAGCCTTTTCATTCTCAGACGGTGCACTGTAGAACCGAATAGGATTAATGTGATGCAAAACTCATGCCTCTCAATCACTTGATCACCAGCCCATTCGTGAACTGGAACGACCGCTCTTGCCGGAGTGCACCAGTGGCGGAGCCATAAGTCTCTGGTAGCATGGGGTAGAAAGTGGGACATGCATTATGGCTCGATCAGAAAAGGCCACTTCTGGATTTATTGATAGCTGCCTGGAGTGCACGGCTTCCCTGAGGTCGAACTTGCATAAAGCCTTTAATGTTCCATATAACATCAGATAATGCATACCACCGGGTGTATGTTTGTGATATATAAAACATATATATTTGCTACACTCATGTACATGTAATTTAATCACATGCAAGCTGGCTTGATTCACGTATTTAGCATCATAAATCTTCCCAGTAAATGTTAAACCATTTAAAGTGAATAATGTTTCAGCTGCTTTTCACTTTCACTTGCTTGGCTTAGTAATGCAGAACAGACTGTATGATGAAGGTAACTCTATAAGTGTGTAACAAAGCAGCAGTTTTACTGACATTGTTCTCATGCACTTTGCACTTAGCACCTTGTTCAGACTGCAAGGCCAAATCCATTTTTTGTCATATCCAGATTGTATCCAGATTGATTTAAGAAAGTGTGGTTGGCAAAAAACCACATGGAATGCAGATTTTGCAAATCAGATCCAAACCACATTTGGAAGTGGTTTGAAATGCGACATATGGATGTGTCTCAGTCCGGATGCTGTGGACACTAACAGATCTGATTTGAGAAACAAATCTGACTTGCCTGAAGTCTGAACAAGAGCCTCAGAGCTGCAGCTGTGCACAGGACACTACACTCTGATGCCATTACATTGCTTTTTATAGGAAAACAGCAAGAGGAAAGGAAGTTAGGAAACATTTGATTTCATTAGCTTAGGCCACTGCCGTCCCCAAGCTGAAGGCAGTGAACTGGCACCGTCTAAGGCCAATCAGATTACTTTCAGTTAAAACTTAGCCACGCAGAGTTGAGTCGAGGTGAACTGGACTGTGTTTAGATTCTTGAAGACGCTTCACCTCTCATCCAAGAGGCTTCTTCAGTTCTGACAGAGTGGGATACCTGGGACTCCCTGCCAGTCTGTCAGAACTGAAGAAGCTTTTCGGATGAGGAGTGAAACGTCTCCAAGAATCTAAACACAGTCCAGTTCACCTCGACTCAACTCTACGTGGATAACCATGACCTGGATGGCTGAAAACCTAAACCAGTTAAAATTTGTCCACAAACACACCAAACAGACAACAGCTGATAGCCAACATGCAGCACATTATACACCTATATGAAAAAAAAGTCTTAAGCAGTAGTCTTAAAAATAAACCAGGAACCTGGGGATCGAGAACACAAACTAGCATTGGACCCACATTTTCACGATACTCTGAATCTGAGTGGCATATAATGATTTGCGTAATGGTTTCTTTAGAAAATCGAGAATATGTCTGATGAGAAATCACAGCTGCTTTGGCGCTGTCAGCTTGAAAGTCTTTATAAACCATAAGCCATAGGCACTTGTGTTGCTCAGCACAATAATTCAAGTAGTGTACTTCTGTACAATTTGGAGATACTGACTCTTTACTTGAGTATTTCTGTTTTGCGAGGCTTTCTCACTTTTACTGCACATTTCAGAGCAAAATCTTCAGTATATGGAGCAGTTAGACCTACAAGATTAAAATACTTCTTACAGGTTAATCCATCAATAATTTAACACTCTGAAAGGAACCAGTCTTCGCAATCAGTCCGTTTACATGCACACACATTTTCCACTGTTATTCTGAATATGACAGTATTCTGAATTTAATACAAGTCATGCAAAACAGCATATCCCATTTGAATATTCTGGATTAGGCCTATTCCCAATGTAGCATTGTCTGATTAAGACATCTCCATATTATTTGGGTTTTAGGAGCCTTCTCTGGTCATGTATGCATGGCTCTTGCCATTTTCCAGTCAGCTCTGGACGTTGTAAACACACCAGCTCGCCAATATTTTGCAAGCCTGGGGTAGAGATGCATTCACAAAAGAAAATCACACATTTCTGGTCGGAAGAAGAAACACACCTTATTTTAAACATTATGAATGGCTTGGATATCAGCTGGTTGTTGGATATGCACAAACATGGCAGCACTGACCTTTCCAATAAAGTGGTTGAATGAATGACTTCGCTCTCGACTAATGAATCCAGCAGGTTTTCCAGCAGCGTTCGCAGGCACCGCTCCAGGTATGTTCCACCGAGATCTCCATCCGCCAGCCTGATTCCAACAGGTAACAGCAGTTGTTTTGAGCTCTCGTGTGCTGAAATATGGGACGACTAAATGCCAAGATGAATCCTGGTCCTCATATGTCTTGTCCCATAGGACAGCGGCATATGCTGATGGCTCAATCTCTTTGCTCATTAAGGCACTCTTGCCAACTGTACTGGTAATAAACACACGCACCAGGTGCTTTTTTCCCTCTGACACCGCCATGTGTGACACTCTTGAATCCTGATCAACGGATTGGACTTGGACTGAAAAACAAAGACGAAAGAAATTTATTCTAAAATTTAACATCCACCCTTCAGCTAATGTGATACTTGATGGCATGAGGATTGCTGGCATATAAGTAAAACTTGCTTAAATACCATGAAAGTAGTTAACTAGAGCTCAGTAGCCAGAACATCACTTATAACACTCTGGAGTGGCTTGAATCTGCCCGCCAGCTTTTATTAACCCACCGCAAAGCCCGCTCTGCTGTCGACTGACGGATGGACAGCTTGCTATTTCAAACCCACTGTTGTTTAAAATGCACATTTTTTTAATAATGATTTTTTGCCCTGCTCATGAATGCATTTTCTTTTATTTTGATAACAATATAAAATCAACAAATATTCTGTCAAAGGCTGGTGTTTTTTTTTTTTTTTTTTTTTTTTTTGGAATAGAGACTTGAGAAAAACAGTGAAGTTAACTCTTGGCTGATTCTTCACTGATGTCAAACTCTTGGAATTGCAACCGAACAGCCCTCGTCATCAACAGGAAGCAGCTTCCCATCCAGGCAGTCAGCTTGCGTCCCAGCTGTGAATCAGTCCATGACTGATAGCTGGAATAAAAAACCAGCATGGCCCCGGGTCTTCAGGACCGTGATTGTAAACCTCTCAAGATTTAATAATACAGCCGTGTTTTATCCAGTGGGTTTTGAAAGTGTGAAACATATCAGCCTCACATGTTATGTGTGGCTGATATGTTTCATGTTTGCTTGACGAGTCCTGTCACCAATATTCTGCACCATTCCATTGTGTGTGTGTGTGTGTGTGTGTGTCTGTGTGTGTGTGTGTGTGTGTGTGTGTTTTCATGTTGTCCTCTGGCTGGGTTTTTAATATGAGCCATTAATCACATCCAGCCGGGAGCTACAGATAAAAGTGAGCTTTTGTGGCAAACTTGCACATTTACATTTACTGAAATGTGTATTTATGGGCATGAAATTAACTCATGAACTAAAGAACTGACTAAATAATTAAAAGTGCTGTTACTGTATATGATGATGTGGTTGTATGGCAAAAAAGTGAAACCTGGTAGAAAAAATGAACTCATCAGCTACATTTGATTACCAAAAAATAATGTTCCAGAGCAGATTATTTCACATATAAAAACTGTCAGATGAACTCTTTGAAAGTACTATTCTGGTACATGTCATGGTATGTGTTGGGAACAATTCGACAACACTTGGGTTTTATTTATGAAACACTTTCAAAACCCACTGGATAAAACACGGCTGTATCATTAAATCTTGAGAGGTTTACATTTTGGAGATTCCTGGACGTTTGTAAGATCTTCACCTTCTTCCGAGACACAATATGAAAAAGCCTGATCTTCCCCGAGTCCCAAGCATGTGAAAATCATGATAAA
Organism: Myripristis murdjan; assembly: GCF_902150065.1. Classification (NCBI taxonomy): domain Eukaryota; kingdom Metazoa; phylum Chordata; class Actinopteri; order Holocentriformes; family Holocentridae; genus Myripristis; species Myripristis murdjan. The sequence continues at coordinate 8,316,422 of NC_043980.1, read as the reverse complement.
GATGTAGCTAAGTGCTGTGGCTTCAGGGTGGACCAAGGCCAACATGACAAAGAGAACCCCTCTTTCTGAAAAGTAATCAGTATAAACTAGTAAAACCAAAGAAACTAACAAATTGAACATGATAAAATAAGGTCAACAAAACTGGCAGTCCATCCTAGCCATCTCCAAATCAAATTCACAAAACTATAGAAATGTTAGAAGATGGGAAATGCTGGCCCAATCATCTCACACACACCTGTTTTACCTGAGTGGCAGACACATCTATACCTGAAAGAAAACACAAGTTGTCAAAAATGGTCAAAAAATGTAAAAAAAACAGCTCATACTGAGAGAGCCAAAGCCATCTGCAACATTTTACGCCTGCATACAATGACTAGACGTTTTCACACCCTTTACTTTGACCTCCATGTCTCCGAAAGTCACCTCCAAGCCCACCACCGCTGCCCGTGTGTTTGCACTCAGTCCTCTATCAGTGAATAATTACACACACTGACTACCAGCTGTTTAATTCACACACCCAACACAGCTAATACAGTTACTCAACCATTTAATGCTGTTTCCCCATGCACTCCTATGACATGTAATCAATTAGGGAGCAGTTTTAAAGCAGAAATGTATGTGTGTGTGTGTGTCTTTGTGTTGGGGGGTGGGTGAACATATGGCGGACTGAAGGAATATTTCATGTGGGCACGGTATAGGAAAGTTTTGTCGTACAAACTCGGTGGATTATGAATAGTCAGCTGCATGCATAAGCCTTTGACAACTTATAGCCGTATTCACACACAGCATTTCTTTCCTCTCAGCTGCCAGCTGAGAGGAAAGCTTTTTTTTTTTTGTTTACTCTGAATCTTATGGGACAGTGACTGTTAAATGCTGAGAAAGTGGCCACTCTAAAACAGATGACAAAAAAAAAAAAAAAAAAAAAAAAAAAAAAAACGCTGCCACCAGCATCTGTAGTGTACTTGGAGCGCCAGATGGATTTGGTGGTAACATAAGGACAATTTCGGCGGTGTGAGATAATTTTCCAATTACATACATTTTTGCATAGTTCATACGATTGCTATTAACTTATTTTCAAATGTGACTTCTCAACATTTCCACCGATGTGGCACTTGAATATACTCAGGAATTTTTTCTTCACCTGTGCTATTTAAATATCTTTATGAAGATCTCTCCAAAGTTGCTGACATAAAATCTAATAATGAGTGAGTTTCACCAAAGTGGTTATCAACTCACTCGTCAACCCTGGATTGGATTTATCTGTCCAGCTATTAGTGGGAGGAACAAGGTTTGTAACACAGACGATCACATGCACACACAGATCCAGAGAGGTGCGTTTGGGATAAAATAAAACTATTGTTCCCTGTGGGGAAATTAGGTTATTGCAGCAGCAGAACACATGACAACATAATGCAGATAAAGGGAATATAAGCACATAAATAGATTCTAAAAATAAATGATAAATATTTCAAAAAGGCTGTAGACTATGTAATATGATGCTCTGAACATACGTCGCTGCAAATTTGAGCATGCCAAGTGGTACAGAAATTAAATCGATAAGTAACATTTGTGTTATCTATCAAGCACAACAAACAAAATAAATAAATAATACATGAATAAATAAAAAAAATGAGAGCAATAACACTGTAACGTCGAAGTTGCTCCTGTCAGGGCTACAGAGATGAAAACTGGCGTGTCACCGCGCTGTCATCAATGCACAGCGGACATACTGTTGGTATTTTATCATCACAGAGTCTGTTAAAAGGAATTTCTATTCTCAAAAGCCCACCTCATGTTTAAGAATATGGATGCAATCTATTGCATCAATCACTTGGGAATCCTATGGAGAAAATTTCCACCTACTTAATATGCAAGAGAAAATTCCATTCATTATTGATAAGCCTGGTTAACCAATATTGTTTCCCCTGTTATACCTCTGATGTTGTAACTCATAATGGTAAAGCAGAATGATATGGTGATGGCCCAGACAGGCATCTCGTTAATATCCATACGCCCAGGACCATGGACTCTGCTGGGAACGGTGATGAAATTTTTCAAAGCGTTGACTGGCTTTCTGATTGTCTGAAAACATAACCATTTCATACAGCGCGGCTCCACCAATCACAACGCAGCGGACCTTTTTCCCACCTAAGCCATTTTGACATGAAAATGCAGAGTAAACACATCTGCTACTAATGACATTAATTAAGGCTCCATTCCATTTAAGTTGAGCGGAGTCTTCCCATTGAACCAGAAATCCTAGGACTAGGACCCTGGCTCTGTTACAGATAAATGGACTGGGACCTTCATTAATGTAATTAGTCACACGTGTGTTTCCCCTTCTGTTCATGTCAACATGGCTGCCGTGAGGAGGATAGTTGGTTGCTTGAGGGGGCGGCGGTGGAAGAGTGGTTTAATTTCACTTTTAATTTACGTCAAAATTTATACTGAATATATTAAATGAAAATGTGTGGGTAGTTGTTTTTCATGTTTTAGATAGATAGATAGATAGATAGATAGATAGATAGATAGATAGATATACTTTATTGATCCTAACCAGGGAAATTCTGGTGTTCCAGCAGCAACAGTAGAAACATATAATAAAGTTAAATAAAATAGAATAAAGGCTAAATATTTACAATAAAGACTATAAAGACAAAAAATAAAAAATGTACTATAAGGACTAACCTAAGAAAAAGAGATATGAGATGTGAAAAAAGAGATATGAGATGTCACCACTTTAAATTTATTTGTAGTACTGCATCTAAACAATGAATAGAAACCAAATTATGTTTTCATATCCAGGTCCACAGCTTGAAGACCCCATGAAATCCAATCCAATCCAACTTTATTTATAAAGCGCTTTAAAGAACCACAGGGGCCAAAGTGCTGTACCGTAAAATAAATAAACGAGTAAAAACAGCATAATAGGAAATATAAAATACATCAAACCTAAAATAAATCTAAAATAAATTAAAATACACAGCTAAGACAATGCAAAAAATATGTGTACATATAAATGGACTCTTATTTTCTTGATTTTTTTTTTTTTTTTTTTTTTTGTAGTTCTTGTTGAAACAGATTATTGGTGATTGGTGGTGCAGGGAAGGGTTATTCACAAGTGCAAACCAGCAGGATTTCAGTTTGGAGAAGTACAGTTTTATTTGATGGGGTGTGGGGATGAGGGAGGATGTTTAAAGATTTGTGAAGGTTTTCTTGGTTGAAATGTTAATGAACACCCACTAGTACAGGGTGATGTCAATATTTAAGATGTTGTCTTTTACAGGAAGTGGAAGTCATGTGAGGTCACTTCATAGGGGCTTTAATGACGTCAACTTGATGTCCAGAAACCCCTGGCTAACATCACCATGACGGTGTAAAACTGGGCCAGAATCATGAGCCATACAAGACAGTGAAGCCCAACGTTGGCTTACAAATGCTCTAGTTTTCTTTTTGTGAGACAGGTAGCCGCCGAAGTTCAGCAACTCATTCAAATGTGTGCAAGGATCAACTTGGAAAAACTGACATGAAACTGTTATGAACGGCAAATCAGGAAAACCCAGACACTAGAGACCAGGCAGGCAGGCAGAGGTGAATATATTTACAATAACTAAAGCAGTTTACACACACAAACCTTGGAAACATGCAGATATAAATGACATAAGGGCTCAAAAACCAACTTTTAAAGGTGCATACTGCCACCCTACGTTATTGGAGTGTGTACCTTCATGGCATTATTTATATATACATTGACCTATTTCCTAATCCTGCCTGTATTAAATAACCTATCAACCCCCTTCTAATTTCCCTGAAGTCCTATCCTGTGCTCAGTATTGATTTTTCATCATTCCTACCCTATCTTATGTGCAATATTCTTCAATGCCTGCCTCTATGGATTATATTTACAGCAATGCATGATAATATGTTTGACATCTTCTACAGTGGTACACCACTGACATATATTTGATTGACTTTTCCCCATTATATGCAATGTGGCACAAAGAACTAGACGCAGAACAGAAGTTAAACAAACTGAAGTGACTGGCAAACTGGACGCACCTGGAGAAGGGGCGGGATCCAAAACTGGGAGGGAACACATGATTGGCTGACACAACACAACGAGGACAGGTAACACAAGAGCAGGGCTGATGAAACAATGCAGGGCAGGTGTGGGGACGCACAAGATGACAAGATTATGGAAGAAAAATGGGGATAAGCTGAGCACAGAAAACTAAGATGGAAGAAACACTTGGGAAACAGAAACTCCAAAACTTGAGTAAAAACACAAAACCATAACATGAAACAACAATAAAATATTGCGTTAGCATTTTATTTTTCATCCAAAAGGAAAATAGGACTAGCAGATTGTAAAATATGCACAGCTTAATTCTTTTTATCAAAATATGTGTGCCACAGAGAGTGGAGGAGTCATATGCAATATTGTGCAATGGAGATTTTGCATTTTTGCACATGGAAGTATAGTCTACATCAGACATTTTATGTATTAAGTATTAATATAGCCCACTGACAAGGTCAGGTTTTGCATTTCATATTTCCATAAACTCCATCCACCCACATGGGTCCTGATAGTCAAATAAATAATCTGTTTCTGTGTTGTGCTTTTGATTTCCAGATCGTGATTTGAATATATGAGTGGGAGATTTGAGTGGCATAGAGATTTCCACAGAGATTCATCAGTATGCATGTTTTCTGCCTTTTTATGCTAATTTGTGACACTGGAAACAGATCCTAATAACCCTGATATCTCAGAGACTTCATTCACATTTGCTTTGGCCATGTGGTCAGCGGCGCAGCCACAGATGTCACTGGGTGGATATTTGTTTGACACGTAACATATCAATATGTGGATTAGTATATATTTTTTTCAAACTTATCTTTTTTCATTGCCTTTTACTCTTTTTTGTTTATTTTTTTCATGCTTTCCCCAGGGCATTAACCATCCGCATACTCATGTGTGCCTGTCATTCTCTTAATACCCAGCTATCATCGCTGTCAAAAAACCAAGGTCAGCACTAATCCTTGCTCTTTTAATAAATAAACAATTTCTGGCAATCTTGCTCACTGCAAACACTGTGGCAAACATGGTTAAGATGAAAAAAAAAACAAAAAAAACATGGTAAGCCAACAAGTCCGATGTTAACTGTACATGGTTAAGGTAGGGAAGGCTTATGGTTAAGGTTACGAAAAGTGAGCTAACGTTCCCTAATATTAATACTAAAACCATCGCTCAACATGGGAATTGATCTCTGATCTCTCAAATCCTGCTGATTGATCCACGCCACTTCCATCTTCCTCTACATGGACTCTGTCCCTCCCTTAATACCACCACTCCGTCATTATTTTCTTTGCTTCTCTGTAATCTGTTTTCTCCCCAGCCTCTCGGTTAGAGACAGTCTGAACAGTATTTTTTTAAAGAGAGAGAGCAATCTGAATTCCTTCTGTCATCTGTAAGGCTCAAAGCATTTTATCTTCTTCTGCTAATGCTCTTTTAAGTGAATCTTCTCTGTTGCCATCAAGTCGTCGGTGTGTTTTACCTGCCTGGAAAACTAACCATTACTCCAAATCGTTCATTCCCTCTGCTATCAAATTGCTAAATGCCACTTAGCTGTTTTTAGTTTCTTTTTATATCTCTCTTATGCACTTTTATCTTTTTACCAGATTGATCCTTTTATCCTTTTATTAGACTGGTATTTTATTTGTTTTTCTTAGGTCTGTTTATTTGTCAGTCTGCTCAACCCTAGTATTTACTTTCGACTTTATTTCAAGCTTTAGCTCCTATGCATATCTTATTGATGCCTGTATGTCACTGTGTTTTATTTATGTAATTTATGTACATGCTGTTCCATGCTAATTGCCCATAGAGGGATTAATAAAGCTGTTTGAATTGAATGGAACTGAATTCACAGGCCTGCTACAGGTCAAGGAAGAACGTCCAGAAAATGTACACACACACACCCCTACATACACACAGCCCCTTATACATGTGCATGTTAGATGATGGGAATGCAGGGAGCTCTTTGGGATTTAATGTCTTAGTTATGAGCTCATCAGTAGAGTTATTTCTGTAGGTGTCTTTTACCTTTTTACCACAGCAATGGTCTCCTGAACACAGGAACCCTTTGGAGGAACTAAGAAGACTTACCTCTGTTTCCACCAGAGGAACCAGCTCCCATTTTTGCCCCAGGGGTTTGGTTCCTGGACCTGAAAAAGGTTTTACTGAGAGATTGTTCGGCTAGAAATTTAGAGAAAAGCATACCATTTGTCTCCATTTGTGATTGCACGCCGTGTGACAGTTGACGTCCATTAATCTGTAAAAGCAGTTTCCTCTTTCCATCTGATGTATTTTTAGCATTCTCAATGTCATTTTCAACCTCCAGATATCTCTTCTCCAAAAGCAAATCCAATACGTCAGTGTATAGCAGTAAATAATAATGAACATAAGGATGGTTTGACATCTTCCAGTTTTTTTGTTTTTTTTTACTGTTTTGCTATTGTTTGCTATTGCTTTATTTGCATTGAGCTCACTGTTCTTGGATTTAGGGTGCTCACTTTGCCCCAAGAGGCACCTTCCAAGAGCAAAACCTATATTTTAGAGCAGAAAACTTTTTGGTGGTGAAGAAAAAAAAAAAAAAAATAAATATAGTTTCCAGGAAGGCAGTTCCTCTCCTGTCAGTGCCAGCAAAGGAACCATCAACCCACCAGTGACTGATTTGTCATCCGTTTTTCTTCACAAGAAGGCAAAGTGAGGCAGAGCCTTCCTCACTGCAGGTAACCTTTTAACCCTTTTCAGCCTATTTTATTGCAAGATGCCTGAAACCTATTAATTATTACACTAAACTGAATACTGACTGACCAATAAAGGCATTAAATAACACACAGCTGTTTTACATCAAATCATGTCACTCCACAGTAACTACTGATTTTGCTGATTTTGTAATTTTGTAATCAAACGAACATCGTAACATCTTGTGCCTGAGTCAGCCTGTAACACAGCAATTTTTCATCCGCATTTTATGCCAAATTATTTATGTAATGAGCATGATCATGCACAGTGAAGAAAGACCAAAACTATTCATTATCCCTTTAATAATTTTGTTGAAAAAACTCCAGTGATCACAAAGCGTAAATCTGTGTAGGAGAAATAGTTTTTTAAGGATTCAAAAGTCAGAAATCTCTTCGGAAAACCTTTTGACTGGTGTTACTTCCTTGTTGGTTGTCATGTCATAGTTCTCTTTGTGTGTTTTTGGACTTTCTCCCTGTGTTTCCTTGTGTTTTTGGTGTTGTGGTTCCCTCTCGTTTGCCCAGCCCAGCTTCCCACATCCTGATTGGTCTGTTCCCTCCCTCGGCCAATCCTCTGTTTTCCTCTGTCTTTTCCGTTGCAGCCCCTTCCCCAGGTGTGTCTTGTTTCCTTGTTAGTCTCTGGTGTATTTAAGTCCTATTTTCAGTTTTGTCTTTGTCTGCTTGTTTTGCTGGTCATGCCTGTGTTTCCTTTCCTGCATCCTTCCTCTACTCCTGCATGTGGATTCCACTTATCTGCCTACATATGACACATCAAGCTTTTTCGGCTGTGTTATCCTGAATAAAACAGTTTTTACCTGTGTAAAAAAAAAAAAAAAAATATGCATTGATACATGCACATACAAAACCTCAGCAAGCACAGGACCATGGATACAATGACAAATTCACAGGCTGCTGTTATTCCTCCAGGAACTTCAGCAATTAGCGTCAGCAGGAATGGCCTAATAAAAAAAAAAAAAAAAAAAAAAAAAAAAAGTTAGCTGAAGCGCGGCTATAGCACAGATATCGGCACAGTTTTTTGTGTCGCTAACTCTATATTGTCATATATTACTGCATCAACAAGACCCAAGAGAGCTTTTTTTTTTTTTTTTTTTTCCAATTATAGGAAGAACGGTTATGCAGCTGGGTAGGAGTCATAGTCAAGTATCATCACCATCACTTAAGTACCAATAACAGCAGTGAGGAAGCGCTGTGAGTGCACTGTGTCTTTTTTTAAATGGCTGCCAGTGCATGTGCCATTCCTGAACCGTTTTCTTCAAAATACCGTGCATAACAGGGAGCCAGGGGAGGATGAGCCAACACCACATCAGTGTAGCATCTTAGCCTAAATTCATAACAGTAGCCTATAGGTATGAGTTTATAGGGTTTTAAAGGGGAAAGCAAAAACTAAACTTCATAAACTTCAGATCGCCTTGCCTACGTTATCCACCTTGTTTTTGTTTATCTTTTTTTTTTCTTATTTTTGAATTATTATTCACTGTAGAAGCCCCTTGCAATCAATGTCAGCCACCTGTTGAAATCTATGAAAGTTATGAGAGGCATTCAGTGTCATAAATGGTTGGTTAATAGAAAAAGTGAAACCTGTTGTTGATGTTGGATTTTCTCAATTTTCTCACACGGTGCACCATTCCTATTCTCACAATAATTTGCATATTATCTCATGGAAGCTATGGTAGAGTTATTTTCTTTCTCATTATTATTTTTTGTCAGCCTATGTCTTTGTCAAATAAAACCATGACTCTAATTAAGTTGCTTTAAAATTATGGATATTCTATTTCAAATAATCTACAAGCAAACTACAAACACATCGGCTACATACAGCTGCTATAAACAAACAAATAAACAAACCAAAAACATGAGGCAAATTTAGATTTTGGTGAAAGCTGGCAGGAAATTATTTTCAGTACTTTCAAAGCTTATCATTATCTCTTTCTTCAAACCTTGTGTTAGATGAGCAGAATTCATTGACTTTTTTAAATAAGCCATTTGAAGACTTTTATTATACGGTCTTTCAGTGTGACAGATGCATTTTATCTTTTTTTTTTTTTTTTTTTAATTGGGTTTGGCCCTTTTGGACTGTTCAGATAGTTTACAGCTCTTAAAAGCACTGCTCTGCGACAAAAAATGCGGAGCATAAACAGCACTATATAAACAAAATTGCCATGATTTATCTATTTACCACGATGACTGATACATAAAACTTGGCAGGAGAACGCAAGCTCACCGACCGGCTCTCTGGTTATCACAAAAGGTTTGCATAGAATCGTTTTTTATTTCATTTAATACAATGGGATTTCTCAGCACAGCTCGAGCCTATCATCAGCCAATCAGTTCTCTGATTCAAACGCCCTTTGTGTAAAGTTGGGACAAAGTGACATTGACATAAAGGAAAAGGGGAACAGAGACGAGAAACAGAAAGAGAGACACATTAAGCCTCACTTGTTTGCTTTTATGGAGTTATTAAATTGAAGTATTTGTCCTTTTTGTTTGCCCTGAGAAGCACTTTTACAAAAGCCCTTCTGTGAAAACCACTTTATAAAAAAACTAATAATGATTTAAAGGGAGTACACGAGCGTCTTCCCTCCGACCACAGACACTCTCACTTCAGTAATTCTCATCAGCAGCATCTCAGACAGCAATAACAGTAATACCCAGGAAAGGAGTGCCAGCCAAGCCATTTTACTGTAGTACCTCTCTCCCAGCAGCTCAGTCTGTGCATTCCTGATGACTGGCAGGCACAATAAAACAATGCACACAGCCTCAGGAGCTAATTATGCCGGTGCTGTTAATCTGTCTGGCTGTTTTTGGATTGTCTTGTTTGTTTGGGCTTGCACTGTCTGCCCTTTGGCTTTCGCCTTGACATTGATTGGGTGATTGTAAATGAAAAAAAAAAAATGAAGAAAGAAAATGCACTTCCACTTGGGAAGGAGGACAAAATAAAGAAGACAGGCGTCAAGAAAAGAAAATGGTAGAGTTGTGATGCCGCTGTTATGGGGGGAAAAAGGGGTGGGGGATGTGGATTCTGCTGTTTACTGCCTGAATCTGAAGCTCGTCTGATGTGCACCTTATTGGACTTGTCAGACAAAAAAACAAAACAAACATAACGTACAATGCAAAGCAGTTCTGTCATTCCCATGGAAATTATTTCACATCCAGACTAGAGGCGTGCACACAGCGGAGTGCAGATCTCTGGCCCTTTTCTGAACTGGAGGCTACCCAGCTCCACCATGCTACCCTATGTGCTGACCACAACTCCACAACCACCAGAGGAGACTCAGCACCTAATTGTATTATCAAATACTTCTCAAATTGCATATTAAATGACCGTATGACTCATTATGCAGTGCAGTAGCTTACCAGCCATTTGTGGTTGTTTGCCAGAAGTCACACAGCTTTTGACAGAAACTAGTTTCAGAAAGAGCGAAATTTCTTCTAAGTGCTCTCTCTCTCTCTCTCTCTCTCTCTCTCTCTCTCTCTCTCTCTCTCTCTCTCTCTCTCTCAGACAGTCCCTAAAATATGAAACAGCAGTGTTAAACCAATCCAAACCTTAATCTCAACCATTTCAGAATAAGATGACAATAATATATTAGACCGTAACTGCAAGCTGACACTGAACTTCAACAAATTCCTAAATTGTTCTTGAATTAGGCCAAAACCAGCCTTAATCCTAAACTTTACCCTTTTAGAGTAGAATTTTAGACTCTAACCATGACCTGATGCAAACTTTAACCCTAAGCCAAACCCAGACGTTTGACAATTTTTAAACAAGAGCGAGAACAGTTTTAACCCTAAACTTAACCTTTTGGAATTACATCAAAATAAGATATTGTCAGCATAACCTGATTCTAACCTTAACCTGGTGTGGTGAGCATGAGGGAGAGCAGTGCCTTATTTGTTTCCACAATAATAAATGACGAATGACCAACCATCACCGACTAAAGACTAAAGGGACGAGGTGATTCCATAAGGCTGGACCAAGTCTGAAAGCATCTCTCACCGAGTCCCGGGCATCGGGGGCAAGACTATCCTTAACTATCTCTATCTCTAACCGTCTCAACTTAGGACATGTATTTCCTCAGTCTGATGCCCAGTTGGGGATAGAGAAGCTGAGGGAATAATGGGCTGAGGGAACATAGAGCTAAGGGAACATGGGGTTGGAATAAGATAGGGCTAAAGGAACAGAGAGCCGTGGGATCATGGAGCTGAAAGAACATCGAGCTGAGGGAACATGGAACTGAGGGAACGTGGAGCTGAAGGAACGTGGAGCTGAAGGAACGTGGAGCTGAGGGAACGTGGAGCTGAAGGAACGTGGAGCTGAAGGAACGTGGAGCTGAGGGAACATGGAACTGAGGGAACATGGAACTGAGGTAACATGGAGCTGAGGGAACGTGGAGCTGAAGGAACGTGGAGCTGAGGGAACATGGAACTGAGGGAACATGGAACTGAGGTAACATGGAGCTGAGGGAACGTGGAGCTGAAGGAACGTGGAGCTGAGGGAACGTGGAGCTGAGGGAACGTGGAGCTGAAGGAACGTGGAGCTGAAGGAACGTGGAGCTGAAGGAACGTGGAGCTGAGGGAACGTGGAGCCGAAGGAACGTGGAACTGAGGGAACGTGGAGCTGAGGGAAAACATACTCAGAAAAGAAATAATTTAAAATGTTCTATTCCTAAATTCCCACCTTTACCCATGTAAATGGTGAAATTATACAAAATGGTTTTCAGGCAGAAGTCTTGCCATGTTTGACCTGGACACTATTTTCCATATTCTTCCATCAAACCAATTGACACTTACCAAAGCATCATCAATTGCTCCACTAACTGAGCTACTTAAGGTCTTGATTGCCAGGGTGTGCAGCTCTCTCACACTGTCCCAGCGGGTCAATGGACACTCCAGAAATCAAGCCAAAAAGCTCTCAAATCATGTCTTTTCCCACACATTGATTGCTCGATCTGCAATGAGCTATTTCGACGAAGAGGAGCGAGTGCATATGATCTAATATCGTGTCTTCCTTGTACAGTTTTGATGCTACAAACCCTGAACCTGACAGATCATGAACTGCAAATTAATATTTGTCACATTGCAGAGGGTTGCAGATGGCTGAGTGGGAAATGGCTTGTTTTGTCATCCTTTAATAGGTTTCAAGTTTCAGGGGTCAAGGAAACCTTTCAACACACGGCTGACCAAATAAACTTCTTATGTAAATGAAGAGATTTAGGAATTTTCCATGACAGGGCCGTTGTTGTGTCCTTGCTTGTCAAATCCTGTGTTCACTCATCTCCGTCCCTCCTCCTCTGTGGCATCTATTACTCGCTCCCCGTCTTGTAATCCTTCACTCTCTCTGTCACTCGCTCGCTCTCATCTCGCCACCCTGATCCTGATCCCCCTCTCTCTTTCTCCCTCTCTACCCACTCTCTGATAATTTCGCCTTATCACGCCTCTGCGTCCACTACACCTTACCGACAATGCTGTTCTTCGCACACATTGTGTCGGTATTTTCCCTGTTTGTAATCTCCCATTTATATTCAAATGGGACCCGAATGAAAAGACAGGCAAAAAAGTTCACCTCAAGAAGACGAAATTAAGTGGGATTCGCCTGCTCTATCGTGGCAATTTTTCGTTTCAATCTCTCCAGCTCTCTCCTCAACACCTTACAACCCCCCCTCCTCTCAATTTCCTTGTCTTCTGCCAAGGAAATCCAATTAGGAACATTTCAACATGGCTGACAAGTGACTCCGCTCACCCGCCTCCCTTCCTCCTTTGTTGGATAGGACTCGGATGGACGGATGCAGGGAGAAATTAAAAAAGGGGACAATTACCTGTCGTCCACATGCATACGATCACACTTACACAGATTTTCACACGGGCGCAAGAACTCGCAGACTTGCACAAAAACACAACAAAACAATAATCACAGGCAGACTGACAAGTCAGCACACACACACACACACTCACAAATGCACTGTAACCTTAGATGTATGCAATTACAAACAGCAGACCCAGCAACATAAAGGTATACCTTGCAGTAACCATTTCAGCCTAACAGCATGGTAGAAAATCCATTTTCTACACACGACCGCTCCTTTTTTCATTATAGATTATCCTCAAGCTACTGCAGCGTGCAAGAGCTGTCATCCCATTTGTAGCTTAGACACACCCAGACATAGTCATGCACACACACACACACACATACTCACACACAAATCCATGCACACGCAGATACACAGACACAATACGCATCTCCCATCCATCCCTTATTTGTACCCTAATTAGCCTCCACACAATCTTCATCTCCCTCTCTGCTCCCTCTCTCTCCCATTGATCAACAGAGCAAATCGAGAGAAACTTTAATGGCCTTCTACCACACAACTCTCTTTCATTCCAGAAAAATCGATGGGCTCATACTGCAGCCATGTCCCCAAATACAGACAGAGAGACTATGCTGAGCAACTCATTAGAGTCGAGCTTCAAAGGCACATCAGAATTAGCGCGCGTTTTGTGGGCTGATCATGACTACAACAACAACAACAATAATAATAATACGACTTTAATTATTAAGCACTTTTCCAAGCCGTTTTACATGCGCCTCCATGTCAGCAAAACCATAAGCCATTAAAAGAGGGACATGGGGAGATGATGTCAAAGCCTGCCTGTAGAAATGAGTTTTGAGAGGTGCAGAAAATAAGGGTTGTAGGCATGCTGATCAGTATCTGTGACTCAACAATTCCTAAATTTCTGGCTTTCGAAACGCAGCTTCTGGCTTTTATTCCGATTCCCGACCCACTGAAATTTCTTTTTGTGTGGAGTCGCAGCTCTCCTTAAGACTGGGTTCACACTGGAAGTGAAAGCACCATGAAGCATAACCCACTTGCTTTCGGTGCCCGGACGGTTCAGAGCTCAGAGCCGCTCAGATGGGACAGGGTCAGGAAAAGCTTCGAAATCAAGAGAGTTGGCAAGTGTGGGCTTTGGGTCCAGTTTTGTTGTCCTTCTCTCAACAGAATCAAGGCTAACAGGTTGTGACACATTAAAATGTATTCAACATGCATCTAAACATCTAAGTGCTATATGGCTGTAAAGGACAGTCACATTTTTTGCCGGGATAATCCCACTTATTCCCATCCCACCAATGCTGATCAACCTCCAGAATTTTCTTGCATCGAATGTCATTTTTTTATATACTAAAGGACTAGTTTCCTAGAGGAAACTATGAACAGCATTGGAAACAAGAGGCATTATCCAATCCTCCTTTTACTTATTTTAAGAAAAACAAGCTTTTAAGAATGAATATGAAACTAAATTACTTGGTAAGAATGATTTTTTTGCAGTGCCTATTTGTAAAATATTGACATTGAAATTATTGAATATATATATATATATATATATATATATATATATATATATATACACACACACACACATTTTTTAAATAGTGCTGTGACTACATTCCAAAACAAACACTGTTTAATGGTGAGACTTAATCTTGCTTCTATTACATTTTGACTGATAGCCACATTAAGCTCAGGCATTTTGAAATAAGCCTTCATCAGAGCATCACGAGTTTATAGTTCTGGGCAGAGCTCAGAGCCAGAAGGTTATTCGAAAAGGTGCAGCTGCTGCACATTCCTCATTATAGCAATAATACCCAGGAGGGCTTATTCTTCACTGTGACTGCGGGTATGACAGTGAAACAGCTCAGTATGAGCTACAGCTGAGTACCGTTGGTGTCGCCAAGTAATATAATCACCATAAAGAAAGTCCTCAGGGGTATCATGGCTTTTATGCAATGGTTACCTGGCTGGAAATTATTCTAAATCAGCATACAGGAGAGGAAGGTAAGAGTGGCCGTGACAGTTTGCATGGTAACCACTGAAGTGCATCCATATATGAGTTTTAAAATGTTACGTTCATAGGCAGAAATCCTCGGGGGGGGGGGGGTCAGGGGGGACACGATCCCTCCATCAAGGTATTTCCTCTAGTTTTAGAGCTTATTTTGAGTTTCTAGTACTTTGATGGACTGTAGTGGAAACAGAACAGTGAGCAAAGAAATTTGGTTAGAAGATTATTGCTTTTAATAGCATTATTTAAAACATATGAACATGCTGAGGGCTCAACACTGTACGGCAAATTTCAAAGGAGCATAAGGGAGAAAAAGGGAGGTACAGTCGTGCCAGACAGCAATTTTTTCATGTCCCCCCCAGGAATTCCTCTCTGAAATGTTGCTGTTTATTGTCCCCCCCCCAATAATGAAATGGGATTTTCTCCCCTGGTTACATTACGTCATGTTTTGGATGCCCAAGTTCCCATTCGTTAAACTGGGGAGCCAAAGAGAACCTGATACACATGAAATTGTTGAGATGTCAAAGCTGAACACTGACAAATAGATGAATAGATGATGATGCAGTGAGATTAAAGCATCATGTTAAAATAAACAACTTTTTTTTTTTTTTTTTTTGTTAAATCATCACAGTTTTCTAGTTAAATTACAGTGAAATTAAACTCCCCCCTGGACCAGCCTTGGGATCCCTGGACCAGAGAGAATTAAAGAGAGCTGGATCAATCAACTTTTTTTGGCAACAGCATTTTTTTTTTCATTTATTTTTCTAAACTACAGAAAAAAAGGGGGCAACCACACAAAGGCTCTTTGTGAGGAAACACTGAATTTCAATTGTGGGTTTTAAAACGAGCCCCTGCAACACTGATGCAATCTTACAGTATATCATCTGAAAATATAAACAAACATTTCCTTTTTTCCACTCATGGTGGTGGCGTCTTGGGATGCCTTTGTACTTTCAGGAGATGTATCTAGGCATACATCGGCTGGTATATATTGTATGCTTAAATTCATTAATAAATGAGCACTGTTGAATATTTCACAAAGCAGTAAATTGTGTGTGTGTGTGTGTGTTTGTGCACTGAATGCGTGTATTCAGGGATCTATGGAGAGCATTTGTCATATCTATAGCTGTATTGGTGCGGCGCAAAAGCAGTTTTGTCTGAGAAAACATCAAATTATCCTCGGCCCAATCAGGATTCGCTCCTCATTCCAAGTGTTATTATCGCCTCTTAGCTGCCATTAGCTTAAACGCTTCGGGCTGCATTGCTTCACCCATCTCTTTCAGCATGGGGTTAATGGCTAATGCGCTGGCTAATGGCGAATGCTAGGAGGTTAGGCGATGTTAGCGTCCCCCAGTGACTACATGATGCAGACGACGAGGCGCTGGTGCCCCGTGATGCCACTATAAGAGCTGCTCAGTTAGGCTGCTTTAATTAGGAGGCAGCATCCTTTAGGTGCCATAAGGGCTGATTTCTAACATGGCCTCTTCCCAGTATTTACAAATGCTGTGTGTGTGTGTGTGTGTGTGTGTGTGTGTGTGAGGAAGAGAAAGAGAGATAAAGAGAATGCATGTGCTGTTTGTATGTAAGTGTGTGTGTGTGCATGTGTGTGAGACAGTGTAAGAGAGACAGTATGGGGGTGCACAAGTGGCTCCCTTGGTAGAGCACGTGCCACAGATGCCCCTTTTCCACCAAAAAGAACCTGGTGCTAGTTCGGTGCTGGTGCTAGAGCCAGTGTTTAACTGGTTCCAACAAAGAACTGGTTTCCTTTTCCATCGGCCAAGAGCCAAGCGGAGCCAAGTCAAAGCCACGTCATGACGTCAGCGTAAAACATGATCACGTGGGTGTGCGAGACGCTCACTCGGAATCACAATAACAAACATGGATGACAAATGGACGAGCCATCGTAGCGATGCAAGTGCTGCTCGTGTCTTTACAAGCCTACATTGCCATCCAGAGGCGAAAAACGCAATTATTGCTGGCTACCCGTCACATTCGTGGTCGGAACAAACGACGACTACGTTTAGCTATACGTTTATAGCGTTCGCTGTTCCTGATTGGGTCTGTAACCCCACCCACGAATGACGTGGCGGGTCGCGTCATCGGTTCTTTCTCTGGCCCCTGTTTAGCCTCTGCTCGCCGTTGGTGCTTGCCTGGAACCGTTTTGGAACCAGTCTGGCTGGTGCTTGGGCGGTGGAAAAACAAAGAACCGTTGCTCAGTCAGGCACTGGCTCCGAACCAGCCCTGGAACCGCTTTGTGGAAAAGGGGTAATAAAGGCCCAGACACACCAAAACAGCATCAAAAAACTAGAAATGACACAGACTGACTGTCCTGTCCCGTCCCGTCCCATCACACCACGTCGCCCGATTGGCTCCACCACCGATTCACCATGTTCAATCGGACGAAAAGTCGCTGACAGGGGTCTGAGTCGTGCCAACGGTGCAGGACATGTTGCAAAAACTAGAGCCACAGGCACTCACCGATGGCCAAACATTGACCGATGGCCAGTCATTGGCTTGGTGTGTCACAACCTTAAGGCTTTAATCCCGTGGCCCAGGTTTGATTCTGGACAGTGTCCTTTGTCATCCCCTCTTTCTCAGCCTGCCTCTCTCATCTGTCACTATAAATTAGAAATGCCGAAAAAATAGACTCTTCAAATAATGGAAAGACAGACACAGTAATTCAGAGAGTCCTGTTTGTGTGGGACGGACTGTGCATTACCTGGGGATATCCAGTGATTTGTAATAATTGCAGAGATTGTCAGTGATTTTAGTCCCTTGTTAAAATGCCATGTCTGATGTGTAAAGTGAGAACTCCAGCTGAAGTTACTAGGAGTGTTTTGGTTAAGGCAGAGGTCCCCTGATAATACTAATCCTGTGTGAATTTAACTCTTTCTAATTTCAGCCATTATTTGTTTTGGGGTGTGTGATTTATTCTTCTATCTTCCTCCTGTCGTGAGAAATGGAGGCTGCGGTAAAATCTATAAAGGAAAGCTTTGAGGGCATTTTTAGCACAAATCAGTAAGTGACTAAAGCCATCTCCAAACAAAACAGCCAAAACTCTTTGTAAGAGCCTCCACATCATTGTGGGGAAAAAAAAAAAAACAGATGCAGAAGCACTTGCACTCTTGTCTACTTTTTCGTTTCCAATTTTGTTTTTGCAACGAAACAGTGCTGCGATGTGCCATCTCTTTCATTTATTGCTTATACTCTACTACATTTGTGTGTATTCTATTTGTCTTGTCCTGCTGAATCTTATTACTTTTGCTGCTCCAGCAACAAGTATCATTAATCATCCAATCCAAAAAAACAGATTATACGGTCCTTATGAGTGCCAAATGCAAAAAAAAAAAAAAAAAGAAAGAAAGAAAAACACTGATTTCGTGACACATCAAATATTGATCTCAACAGGATCAAATTTACCCCAGAATACTGGAGTTAACTCAGAGTACAGTCAATAAAAAAAGAGTCAGAAAGTGCATTCATCACTGCTATTTCTAGGGATCTGTGGTTTTCCATCGACTCCTGAATCATGCTTTTTAATTCTTCTTCCAGTCTGTTTTAACTGATTTTTATCTTAATGTAGCCCAAATGCAACAAGACTTACGCTTTTTAAATGGTGATTAATAGAATAATTAATGGAAACGGGAGTTTGGTAGATGTCATTTGATGACATGATTGGACACTGCACATGTCAAACAAACCATGCATGTGAATGGGTGAGTGTGTGGTAAACATTATAAAGCACTTTGAGTGGTCAATAGACTACAAAGGCACCATAGAAATGTAAAGTAAGTAAGTAAAATACGCGGGATAACATGTAAAAGTGAAAACAATAATTTTCGACACGGTTCCAAGATGTTGAAATAAAAGCAAAACAAAAAGAAAAGAAAAAAACAAAGAAACACAAAACAAGCAAAGAAATGAAATGGAATAAAAAGAGACACCTTGTATAAAAATGTCATTGCAGATTTCAATATAAATCAGTGCCCTTGTTCAAGACTGGATATGCAGCGGAAGGCTGTTCCACAACATGGCAGCTGTGCAAAAAAGGAACAACATCTGGCTACACTTGAGATATTAGAAGTTATTTGCGGGAATTTAGCTGTTTTGATGGTCAGATCAGCGGTTTGGTCAGATTGCCCTGCTAAGTAGCTACACCACTGGATTCATTCAAGCAACCCTGACGGTGCATACAGGGAAGTGTTTTTTTTTTCATGAAAATGGACTCACCTGGTGGAGTGGGCACTGCGGTCTCTCTCTGCTGTCACTATAGAGTGGAGCAGAAATGGCAAAAAAGAAAGAAAAATGAAAATGGACTGTGCATAGGCCTACAAACATTTTCAAAAGCATCGCAATATTTAACGAGTCCTGATTTATCCTCACATTACAGATTAGTTAATCCAGAAACGATTCAACTCTTTAAATGGAATTGGTCTCCATATGGAGTCATGCATATTTTCTCATTGGAATTTACTTCCAAAAACAATGGCCAAGCAGTAATGATGCACCCACTTTCCTGCACTATTTCAGGTTTAAATGTCTTCCAGGGTTGCTCGGGAAAAAAAAAAAAAAAAAAAAAAAAGGCTTGCAGCAGGTGTTAATCAGTTTATTCATGGCAACAAAGATACACTCTCACAGGATATGAAAGAAAGGGCATGTAAACAGCTTAACCGGAATAAGACCTGAACCAGAGCACATACAAAAGCTGCATTAGTTTGTGCGTGTAAACACAGCCACAGACAGAGATGGAGAGATATACAAAACAGGGAGAGAGAAAGAGAGAGAGAGAGTGAGAGAGAGAAAGGAAGAAAGAGACAACTTGTACAAGCAAATGACAGAACTGAGGATGTTTGTCGCCCCCCTGCCAGGCTCCAAACAGCGGTTTCTGTTTCTAAATGGGGCTTGTAGCGTTGAGCCCCCAGCGCGGCGGGCAGCGGTGTACGTTTCTTTACGCAGGCAGATGAAGTGAGCTGAAATGAGGAGAAAGACTCGCGTTCATCTGGGAATCCATCATCCTGACGCGAATCCAAACACGATAGTGAGAGCCCGCTGTAGGTAACAGCTCTACCCTCCTCTTCCATCTGAATAATGGAGCGCTTGGAAGAGATGCATGGTTAGAGGCATGCACACACGCACACACACATAGATGCACACAAAATGGATAATCACAGCAGAATACTATCTCTTTTAAGCATTCTTTTCTGATTTTGTCTTTCCTGTCCTGTCATTATTTTTCTGTCTCTCTCTCTTTCACACACAGATGCACACACATACACACTCTCGTCTACTGGAGTTGGGAGGTGTGAAATCTCTGGTCAAGGTGAGAATTGAATGTTCATTATTCATGAAGAAGGCCTTCTCTTATCCCTCCACCCACCCACCCACACACATACACACTCACAGTCTGACTCACTAACACTGGCGCACACTGTGGACCAACCTAAAGGTGATTTATAACAAGGCAGCCCATTAATAATTGATGCAAAATTTTATTACCTATTCATCAATCACCATTTAGCCACAGTGCACACTCACTCTGATAACCACTCCCATTATTAGCCCACCAGCAGTCACAGATGAACTAGATTTACTATCAACCTCATGCACAATACCCTCTGCCCTCCGAGTAATGACCCAATACCAGAGACTGAGCCTTGTACAATAGGCGGATTCAGCCAAGCAATCAGTGGTTTAGACGCGTTCCCACTGTGCTGATCATTCCCACAGCTTCTATGCCAGCCATTGTGGTGAACATGGAGCTAGTTTGTGGACTTCTCCATTCACCAATTTCCCTGATAAAACAGTTGCCGCAACACACCGGCCTCAAGAGTCGAACTCAGCCTCGGTAACCACACATAAGGCGCTCTGCTCCTCTTAGCTCTGGTCCAGGGCGTTCGCTGATGTGGCCAGCCTCGCTAACCATGCACTAATGCGGTGTCAGATTTACCTCGGTAACAGATTTCTCATCAGGAAGGAAGCACCACTTGAGGGGGACGCACCGGTGGCTCACCTGGTAGAGCGTGTACCACTTATCAAGGCTAAGTCGAGGTTAAAATCCAGTTCTCTCTCCTCTCTGTCTTTTCTGTTTCTCACTACTGCCACTATCAAATAAAGAAAAATCCCCTCCCCAAAAAAAATCTTAAAAAAAATAACTGGGTGTCCATGTCCAAAACAGGATTGTAGATGCAGCATAAGCTACCCAACTTTTGAAGTAAGTCCATCCAAACATGTCCATTCCAAAAAGAGCACCGAAATGTAAATTGCATCCAATCAAGCTGAAAATGATCTGGGATATGTTTAAGAGTGATAGCTAATCTTTGATAACTTTAGTTGCTATGTCAAGAAAAATCGCGGGACGAGGAGTAACAATTAAAAATTTAAGCCGGGGGAAAAAGAAAGCAAGGGGAACTGATATATAAAGAAAACCTGAGATATTTATTAACAATGAAGCTTAAAGTCTAGAAACCAGTACAAAGGTCACAAAATGTAATGTAAGAACAATAATAGAGAAAGGCGACAAGGCAAACAAAAACCTCAAAAAACAATGGCAAACTCAACAGACTAAGCAGGCCTAATTCAATCATCTAAATAAGCCAAAACTACACCATCCCTTTTAACAGGTAGTCTGATTTATCAGTCCCGGTATCCATCCATCCATCCATCCATCCATCCATCCATTGTCCAAACCGCTTATCCTCACAAGGCCCAATCCGCCCAATCCTCATTGGGCGAAAGGCAGCGAAACACCCTGGACAGATCGCCAGTCCACCACAGGGCAGACAAACAATGACTTTCACACACACATTCACAATTTAGTATCTCCAATTCACCTAACCTGCATGTCTTTGGACTGTGGGAGGAAACCGGAGTGCCCGGCAGAAACGGGGAGAACATGCAAACTCCACACACAAAGGACCCTGGGTGGGAATCAAACCCAGGACCTTCATACTGTGAGGCGCCAGTGCTAACCACTACACCACCGTGCCGCCCCAGTCCTGGTATTAAACAACCAATAAGCAACACACAGTCCACAACAAACTGCAGAGTGGCCAGCTGGGCACTGTCTACACTCTGCTCCAGGTTTTTATGAGTGGCTGGGAGGCGGGGCGGCACCTGGAGAAACATCAACAAACAACACTACAGCCATGGGCCCCATGAAAACAAAAATATATATTTACTCGATGATGGTTTCATAATTTTATATTAGTTTTTTCCTATTTTTTGGGGCCCCTGTCAGGCAAGGGCCCTTGGAATTTTCTTGGTGTTTCCGACTAACAACAGATTCTGCAGGCTAGCACTGTCTGATGTAGCTGACATCAGTCTGGCTATGTGTGTATGTTGGGAAGGTGTGTGCGGTTCCCCAAAACAAAACAAAATAAAACAAAACAAAACAAAAGGGACAGACCGGATTGGCTGTTCTCAGGGCTCAAAATCTCGACAGCTATCATGGTAACAGTACAATGAATGGTATTGCTCAGCAACCCCCGATGCTCTGTAATGGTCATTTAGACCTTTGAGCATGCAGATTATTACATACTATACCTTTTAATGTCAACAGACAATTAGAAATTAGACTCATAAGCTCTTACAGGGAGTTATTGTGGATCGGCTGGTAGGTTCATTTGTTATTGTTCATGAACGGCTGTAGCTTCTGTTTTGTCAAGCGTCTGTCACTGCCACAGATTGCGCCGTGGGACTCGCCGATTCTCGGAAACGACTCGGTGGAAAGCGTCCGTGAACCGTGGAAACTGATGTTCACATATAGCAATAACTAAGGCAGTGAGATTACTCAATTGACTGAAAATCAACCTCTTTATCAGCTCGCAGATGTTTGCAGCAGATGTGTTTGCCCCCCCTCTCGCTTTAAATGATGTGTTTTGTCATGTTTGATCTCAAAATTCCTTCTGGCTGGTAATTTGCCTGGATAAACATATTGAGAGATTCGCTCCAATTTGAGACGTGAGCCAAGCAGAGGAACTTTGCTGAGGTTCAAAGAATCTAAATAGCAAACTCTAAACTATGAAAGAATGCTTTTTTGTGTGTGTGTGTGATTGGTTTTTATTATCATGGAGCACAGCAGTTTTTTTTTTTTTTTCAAAAGACTTGGCCTCTTCACTCCACCTCGCTTGATCTACCCGTTGTTTGAAAATGACAGAGACGTAACAGCTTGAAGAAAATCCATCGTGGCCCTTTCTGACACGAGATGATGACAGCTATCCAAAAACATTTATATGCCCTTAATTTTTTGGCAGCATACTTTGTGTTTTGGATTCAGCTTTCTAAGTTTTGATTCATCGCTCCCTGTGATTTCCTGCACTGTAATTTCCTCCCCAGCGACTGCACCTAATACCAGCATTTCATTTTAAAGCAAATGCAGCAAATCTACAGACTTTCAATTAGCAGGGATGGGATACTCCTCCCTGTTGCAGCCTCACTTTGTGATTTAGCCCAGTAAGATACATTTATTTTGCCATGAAAATGTTCTCGTGGCCTAGTGCGGCTTTAAACATAACTGCTTGGATAAAAGTAACAGTCCCTATTAAATAATGCTAAGATATTTGTCATCTGAGGCTTTAACCTACAAAATAAAAACATTTTGGATGATGTAATTATCTCTGTTTCCTTTTTTTTTTTTTTTTTTTTTTTAGATGAATGGATAATGTTTTGCAATGAGACTTTTTGTAGTATCTGAAATTCCATATTGATACTGAGAAAGTTTAGGTTCTACATTTGCCATTCTCTACATTTAACACTCTGTTTCATGTAATTATCTTAATAAAATCCTTATCTTTGTATCTCTCCATCATGATACAGCATACCATTACATACATAATATCTCTGCCATTTAAAAGACTTCTCAGCTGTATAATTAAGGTATTTATCTGTCCTTTGTTCCCATACTGATACTGCGTGCTATTGTGCAAAATTCACATTATACCTCTGCCCTTTTAAAGCATGTACCAATGTGTTATCATTTTAATAAGATTATTATCTGTTTTTTTTCCACTGTCTGCAGAACCGCAGGATTTCACATTATGCTTTCCACTCCCTTTTTCAATTTCCAGAGGACAGCCTGCCTTGAATTTCAAATATCTCAATCCTTGCCTTGTGGACTTGCAAACTTGAGGTCTCAGCGGTCAACAGTGATATCATATGTCTTTATTAATCGCAGTTAGAACTAAAGGGGCCTTTAGCCTTTGACTCATGCAGCGGGCTCATTTTGCTCACAGTTGTAATATGATTTTTTTCCTGTTATTATGAGGTTATCACTAGTGAGCATCACCATCCAATCCTCTAATATTCAAATTCGGCTGCCACGCTGTGCGGCGTGACTCGACCTGTGAGAGGAGCAGGGGGAGGAGAGCGAGCGAGAGAGAAGTGGCGCGACTCAATTGACTCAGTTATTGAAACAAATGTATTTGCATTAGAGGGATTGAAGGAGGGGGAGGGGAATACCCATAAAAACAAATGCTTTCCAGCAATCAAAGTCTGTTTCCGGAGTAAGACTGATGCTAATCAAGGAGTTGCTATGATGTTTGGAGCTCCTGCAGAGGGCAGGGAAATTATTTTATGATATTACAAATCACATTCTTTGGACTTGGAGACTGTACAGACCACTCAATCACAGAGCTTCATTTTAGGCACTCAGCTGGTGCTCTTAAGCGGGGGAACTTACAGGACTTTAGTAGGCGGAAATTCAATATAATTACAGAGAGGGTTCTCTTACACATAGGTCACCCTACCATTTCCATATAGATGGGAATTTGTCCTCTAATGGTTTAGATATATAATCTGTGGGTAATTCATAGTCATAAAGTTCTTTTAGACTAGTCAAACTGAATAAAACTACTTCCAGAGCAGCCGAACTTCTGTATGTGAATAGTCTCATAAAAATGGCCTAATCTACTGACTAAATGGCAAAATCTACAAACTTAAAATGTACCTATTTTTAGACATTGATTTACTCATATGCACCCATGATTGTGTCTTATTAACTTTAATGCAAAATACAGATGTTACTAATACTTACATGCAGATAGCATTTTAAGATTAAGTCATTTTCAGATATGGTATGAGCAGTCTTCAAGAGCAACATGGTTTTTATTGTTTTATTGTAATGTATTCCCTTCAAACACGGCAACTATATATACTTCCCTTATGAGGTCAAGCAACCTGACTTACTGTAAACTGCCACAAAGTCTACCAATCCTGAATGTAAGAGTATCTATCAAGCTGTTGTATAGCCTATTTCCAGTCTTTTTGCAATGAGGTGGTGGGCTATATCACCATCCATCCATGGCTGCTTCTCAAAATGATTATGAGCACATTCTGTTTTGTAAGACTACCATATATTCCTTTTTTGTCAGTCTGATCATTTTACTCACCAATATATCTACCTGAAACCTTACCTTCAGCTGGTTGCCTTGGCTTTCTTTAGAAAGGCATCAATAAAGACTTCCTAATGAGTATCTGCTTTATAGACTCTTAATGACACCAAAGTACTCAACCTTGTCAGTGCATAGTGTCCCTGTATTGTGCCTCATTGTTTGTAGATGGCTGGAAATATTTTAAGTCTTCTTTGCTATAGAAAATACCTATTTCTCCCATCATGACACTGACTGGACCAGTGCCTTCCTTCTCCTCCTGCCTGCCCTGTGCTTTTCGAGGCCTCCGTAGCCAGGTAACTCTCAATGTGATTATAACTAGTGACCTGATACAAAAATTAATTATCCTATTCTTCATCGGCAGAGCCTCCTTGGAGCTTGGCAGAGAAACATGAGATGAGATACAGAAGGGTGGTGAATTTCACAGCCTCCCTGGTGGCTGGGTCTGCCACAGCGGCAAAGGATGAGAAGCTCATCTCCAAAGGGAAAGTTGGAGGTCATACAGTGTGCTGCAGAAGAGCGGAACATCCTCAGATCTTGTTAAAATTGCTCGAGGTCTAGTTCACTCTGGCTTTGAATGAGGATTTGCATGCCTTGGCCGATGGAGAGCCTCACGTCAGGCGGCTGACTCACTTGAGGTGCAGGGTCTGTTGCGTCTACAGATCTCATCATGGCAACCGCAACCTCATGTATACGGAGAGAAATTATTTTTGAAGCTCTAACTCTTGCAAAGTAAATGTATATGCATGGCTGTTCCTTGTAGAGAATCTGTCTCGGGCTGTAGACAGCACTGTAGATGAGGCTGAAGCTTTGATTTGGTGGCGGTCTTGGGTTGCATTGTAGCCTTTGTAGGCGCTTTGTGAATTTGAGGAGGTCATTATGTGAGGAGACAGAAACTTTAAGGTCCCAATTATCACCATGTCTTCAGACTGCATTTCTAAAGCATGTTTCTGGTCTACTGACCACTCAAAGAACTTCACAATGTTTGCCTCACATTCAAGGAGTGGTTAGAGGTTCAGTGTCTTGGTCAAAGAAACATCAGTACGCTATCTGGAGGAGCTGGGGATCGAACCGGAAACCCTCTGATTACCAGACGACCACTCCCGAGCCACGCTGTCATCACCTGTGAGAGGTTTCCATCACTGAAGGGGTGGAGAGCCATGAACCATGGGGAGCTGTAGGGGTTTGAGGGGGAAATGTCCCTTACTTAACTGAGAAGTGCGACCAGCAGGAAGGAACACAGCAACCAAATTTCGGTGGAGCTCTGTCTTTTACTGACTTCTTATCGTGTCAAACAGATAAGATAAGATAAGATAAGATAAGATATTCCTTTCTTAGTCCCACAGTGGGGAAATTTCCAGCATTACAGCAGCAAAGTGGATAGCAAAATACGAAGCATCAGTAAAAAAAAAAAGATACATGCAAAACGGCGAAGAGAGACAGAGATTCCCCTCTACCCTCAACTAGCCACCCCAAAAACCCACTGACTTCCACCCACTATATACATCACCCAACATCTACCATTGGTAAGACGGGATGGTGTCCCCACCCAATATGTACATTATTTACAAGAGGTTCTCTTTATCATTACACCCTTCATCCAAAGGCCTTATAAACATATTTACGTTTCACTCAGACTAATTTACCATATTGTTAACAGCAGCAACACTCTCATCAATCCATCTTTAGCAGATGAACACATTTCAAAAGAACTACATATATAACACATCTTAACTGATATCTGAGTGCATGCATGTATTTGGGAGTGTGTGTGTGTGTAGGAGCTGTGCACCTGCTTAGTGAGGGGATGCCTGCAGCTCCCTCACAGGGGCCAAGAGTATTCAGATTTCTTTCTTCCAACCAGAATCTACACCAGGTGATTTCACTGGTTCGTGATACACCCTCCTTCGTGGTTGAAGTTGAGCTCATCAGTGAAATCAATCACCTGCTATCAGCTGGCATATGGTTCCCTATCAATGCAATTAACAGCCTGCTGCAAAACTAACCAAATCTCCTGGAAACTGTCTTTTGAACCTTTACACTACACATGATCTGTATGTCCTGTCCTTTGTGTTTTCATCTCTTATTTCAGGTGTGAGGAGGACATCTTCAACACTGACATCAAGAGCTCATTCATACTCAGTTTTAGGATCCTTCAGAGAGCCAACCACAAGTGGACAGTGCTGAGTACCAGTATGAAGAGGGTACCTTCGGAGGTGGTCAGGGACTTATTGGGCCACATAAGCATTTCTACTGTGAAGGCTAACGTACCCCGTTGCATCCCTGACAACACTGGAAGACCACCTGGTTGATTTGCAGAAGGAAGAGGTGTCTGAATAGGATGAGTGGGAACACTGGGAAGATAGTGGCAGCCTGGAATATGTGTTTGTAGCCACAAAATCCAATCATGAATGGTCTCTGGGGACATATCTGAGACAGACAATAACAGCAGTGGTATCAAGCATTAACAGGGATCTGTCTCGGCTGTACTCTTGTGATGGGATCACCCAAGATAGATGTTAATACACTGATTCTTGAGAATTTGGATAAATCATGTCCCACTAAGAAAAATGCTATTTCTGCTGGAAATTTACAACATTTTAATGAATAAAAAGAATCAAGGGCATAATCAGGGGGTCCTTTGCACATTTGTAAGGTTCTTTTATAGGTTTATTTTTAATTTGTATTAATTTAATGATTATATGTTGGCCCATGGCCTACAAAACCAGTTGTCCTCGGATAGGAGATGACCATTTCAACTTGATTAAAACAACAAAAAGTAATAATTTCATTGAATAATATATTTACCATATGAAAGAGTACATCATAATATGTATTAAAAACTACAAACGATGGGTTTTGAACCCATCCCAGATATTCGTCACCACCGTCAGATATATATTTAAAAAATAATAATAAAAAAACTACAAGGTCAATTAAATTCCTGAGGAGCCCTTTTCAAACCTTCAGCTCTACTGCATGCTTCAAGACCACTCAGGCTCCTGGAAGTTTTCTATTTTCTCTTAAATCTCTTCATATTTTTGGACACTGCTACTGTCACAACCATAACATGTCAACACCGTCACTTCTGTATAAAAAATATTAGATTAGATTATGGAATAAATTTATACTTTTTAAGAAGAGGTCTGATGCAGGTAGCAACAGGGGGGAAACAAGCTGGCTAATGTGAACAACTCATGCTTATCATGTGAAAGAGCAGGTTTTTGTCACCACCGTCAGACGTCACCACCGTCAGGTTTTCTGTCTGATGGTGATGACTGAAGTCTGAAAAATGCTTATAACAGTGCTCAGGATTGTTATTTTTTGTACCAAATAGTTAAATAAAGTTGTTAAGCAAGAAGCCATTGACTTGAGTGGTATAAATTTTGGAAATGTATGTTTTAATGAGGCGACTGTCACCACCGTCAGAGGCAGTTATATTTGCTTTAAATGAATATGCTTACAATATGTTTCTTTGGTGCTGTTGAGTTATTAAAGTAATAGTCTCTTTAATACAAAAATATGTTTTTCAAATAAAAAAAAAAACATTACGGTGACGGTGTTGACAAAAACAAAGTAGCCTAATAACTGGAAAAACCTATTTTATGAAAAAAATGCAAAATGAGGAGGTTGCACCGGTACATTGCTGAACAGCCAAGACCTTGGCCTATAATGATATACCTTCACATTTTGTAATTTAACGCACTTTTTTTTTTTCAAAATTAAAACCTGTTTTATCCAAATTCCCAAGAATCAGTGAATACCAAATGTGAAGACGGGCTGAACTGCCTAGATGCCTGCTCTGCAAACAGCACCAGATAAGATGGAAAGTACATCAAACCGAGTCGAGTAGTACTATAAAAAAACTTGCAAACCTCTCCCCAAAGCCTTGCATTACAGCTGCATTGTCAGTACCAAGGCTGACACGGCTAGGTCATGGATTTTCTTCTTCTTTCACTCATTACATGAATTTCACTTCATGAATTGTTCAGCGAGTGGAATCTCTTGACTTACAAATACTGAACAAAAGCACATAATTTTCTTCCCATATTTGCATTCTTATCACACCTGCCAGTTCAAGTCATAGTCTGCCAGCGAGTCTGAAGGACTGTGATGATATACTCAAGTATCTACAATGCAACTGCTGCGCACTCAACGCATAAAGGAGACAGAGTCCCCATTCATTCTCCCGGTGAAGACTCATAAATAACTGACTGTATGTTATAAGCCACATCCCTCACAAGAAGTGGGAAGGATAGCAACTGGTGAGTGACAGAGTGAGAGAACAGGTCATTTTTTGATGGATTATCTCGTGAGAAATTAGAAAACAATAATAGCAGAGGCTGGCTGGTGATGTGCCGTGTCAACAGGATGTGATGACAAAGGGAAGCGCGTCCCAGGGTTGTTGCAATTTATTGATACACCCCCCATCACCCCAGCTCCTTGCCTGTGAGTGGCAAGTGCTGATACACTGCTAACACTGCTAATCGAGTGTCAGTCAAAATGAAAGAGGAGTGATTAGGGACAGGAATGGCATTGGGAGTGAAAGAGAGAAAGGAAATATGAGACAAAGAACGACAATGAGAGTTTGACAGACGCCGTTAGAGAGAGAGAGAGAGAGAGAGAGGAATAAGGCTCGGAGGAACTAAACTGTCAGGTCAGCCCTGAAAGGAACAGAACAAAAAATATGATAAAGAGAGAGAGAGAGAGAGAGAGAGAGAGAGCAGGGGGAGATAAAGGAAGGGCACTTATGATGTAGATGGACATGCAGAGGTCAGTTGGGGTTAAAGAGAGAGAAAGCGAAACAATGACGGGAAGAAAATGAGGGGAGGAAAGAAGAGGAAAAGAGAGTTAGTGGTTTGTGAGGCAGAGAGAGAGAGAGAGAGAGAGAGAGAGAGAGAGAGAGAGAGAGGAAAGGAAAATGACAGAATGAGTGGCAACGAAAGTGTGACGGAGAGAATTAGGGAGAGATCAGTAAAGCAGAGAGAAGATTGTCTATTTGAGTGAGTGGGCTGTGTTTAGTGCAGCTGTGTGTGTGTGTGTGTGTGTGTGTGTGTGTGTGTGTGCGACTTCATATGTATTAGAAACTACGGTGCTTTACTTGGCACTCCACTGACGCTTCTCATGCCGTGTTCGGCACATACGGGAAGGAAGTTAGAGGTTGGAAAATTCCCATCAACGTGACTTGCAAGTGTTCGTGTCAGCTGGAAAATAAAGTGAGCAGGAGAGTAAAGAAAGCTGACGTTACAATTCTTAAAGTCTATATCAAAAAGTCACACTATTAAACAGCAGAGGTGACTTGTGGTTTAAAAAAAATCATGCATAATAAAAGCAGTGTTAAATTTGGACATATTACTCTTTTCGTCAACACTAAAAAGGCAACCACAGAAGTAACTGATGCAGGCTTTACATTGACAAAAAGACTGTACAGACCAATGCTTTAACAAACTTATACGCCCATAACCCAGATGGTACACAACATTGCAAGTGTAATCTTGAAATTTTGCTTTTGTTCATGTTGACTGGCTGCTCCCACACTTACTGTACATGAACCTGAAGCTTAGGAACAAGAGAAAGAGAGAGAGTGAAGCGGAAGACAAGGGAGAAAATGGGAAAACTGGAGGAAAAGGGAGATGGGAGTTATGCTGAGAGAAAGAATGGGAGACAGTCAGAGGTTATGGGAGAGAGAGAGACAGAGCAAAAAGTAAAAAGAAAGCTACAGAGACAGGAGAAAAATCAAAAATGAGAGTGAGAAAGTGTCAGAAAGAAGTAGAGGAAGAGTGAAGTAGAAAGGAAAGTGAAAAGACTGAGGACCAAACAAGAGAGAATGAAGCAGAGGGAAGAATAAAATATATATGAAAGGAAAAGGAGACTCATAGGTTTGGAGAAGAAAACAGTGAAGTAGAGGAAGAAGGGAAGAAAAACGAAAGAAAGAAAAGGGAATAAGCGTAGAGACAAATGCAGCAAAGAAGCTCAGAAATGAGCACGAGCATGAGAACAGATGGACAGTGGAAGAGAAGGAGAAAAGAGAATAAAACCCCATTCAGATGGGATTAGAATTAGCGGGGGTAATAAAATATTAGAGTATTCGCCACACTACATTATTTTCCCTCATCATTATCCTCAAGATTTTGGGTTAACACCAGAATACTGCCAGGGGAGCTCGGTCGAATGTTCCCGGGAGCAACTATCACGGCAAAAGCACGGTCATCATTTAATAAAGCCACGTAAAGACTGTGAGGTGTTTTTAACAGAGAAACCAAATGGTATGAAAAAGTGTGGTTACTGCTTATCAGACAGTTTCTTCGACAGCGTTTCCAGTTTTCATTCAGAAAATAAAGACGAAAAAGACATAAGTGAAAATGAAATAACTCTATAAAAGATAACAGGCAAAATACAAACCATAGGAGAGAGAAAAAGAGACAGTAGTGAAGTAAAGAGAGACAAAAAAAAAAAGTGCAGTTCCTCTGTAGCTGTCATGCAAAACAGGATTACACACTGATTCTCACAAGGTGCACATGAATCTCCTCGGTGAATTTTTTTTTTTTTTTCTTTCGAAGCGTTGACGTGCTGTGGCTGCTGCTGCCCAAACTTCAGCAAATCACTTGAATCCAGAGTCTCTGTGAATAGGACTAAAAAAAAAAAAAAAAAAAATTCAGACCATTTAGGGCTGAACAAAACCACTAAGGGTAACGTCTGGCATTAGAGAGGGGACACACATCTCCCATCAGCAGCACAATGCTCCCTGCAGCTCACAGTTTTGGCCGTCACCAATCCGGCATGAGGTGAGCTGCATCTAAATTTGGCATCAAAATTCTGCTTTTCTTTGCATAAAACTGCTCCGAGGCGTATTTTTAGCTCACACCAAAATCAAGCACAGAAATAGCAGGTATTTTATAAAGTGTAGACAGTGATTTTTGATCATTTTGTTTTAAGATAACTAAGATAACTGCGCTTTAGTTGTAGGTTGGGGTCACTTATTCAACCAAATCATGAAACTCCGCACGCACTGGCATGAAAAAAAAAACATCTAAACCTGTCAGTAAAACAATCACAGTAATTGTTTAGCCGTATTACGCAACACGGCATCTGCAAACCACTTAACGACCAGTGGCTGTGTGTGACGCTATTAAAGCAGACATCAAGCCAAACTGCTCGTTGAGGCAGATTAGACTGTCATATGAAAGACTCATGTTCTGAAACAATAAATGCTAATCCCGGCGCTGAGAAAACCATAAAACAAGCTGAAATAAATGTACTTAAGGAACTAAGAGCAGGGATGGGAAGTACTCTGATTTAAAGCTGGAGTACAGAGTTTTTATGTAAAGATACTACAAATGGGAACAAGAACTTGGATTCTTGTTATTTCACAGCCTAATCAACAAGTGAATTACTAGTCAAAATTTACAAAGGGATTGAATGGAGTAAACAATATCCTGTCTTCCCACTAAACGCCTTATGTGAATCTTGCAGTTCCAGCAGAATCCACCAGGTGGCATCTTAGCCTGTCTAGGTAAGCTCTCCCTCTCCTCATTGGTGGGCTGCAACGTGGTGACGTGGTCTCTGCGCCGGCGGAGCTCGTTTTCTGCCTGACGATGATCCTGTCTTTATTTTTCTTCATGTAAACTATGTAAACTGTTACTCAGCCAACTATTATTTTTACATGCCATAAAAAAGATAGAGCAACAACAGCTTTTTTTTTTTTTTTTTGGTCATATAGGCTAAATGAAGTCTAAAAGTCACATAATTTTTCAAATGAATGCATAAGTGCTTGTTTTCCATCTGATAGAGTACTCAACTATTAAATCACTGTCTAACCAACCTAAAATTGGTCTTTAAAGGGGAAGACTGTCCCCAACCCATGAGCTGAACATTCAACGCATTAGCTCATATTGGTGGCAACCTGTTATGTCGCACAGAAAATGATAATACACCATAATAATACTACTAATAAACTTTATTTTAATAGCACTTTTCTAAACACGGTTACAAAGCACTTTACAAAGAAGGAAAGGAAATCCCAATTTAAAATAAAGCAGCACAAAACTGATAGAGAATAGAACTAAATTGTGCAGAATACGAAGGATCAGTAAGATCAATTACAGATGAAACATGTAGAGCACCTACAACATATGGTGGACTCAGGGTTTAACTGAGGGTTTAACTGCATATACAGCTGCTACAAACAGCTGCTGCATAAAAAAGTGCAGAGGTATATAAACAAATACAGGACATCATATAAAGTAAGAAAAAAAAAAGTCAATGTTTAATTTCAAAACTGAGTGCAAAAAATATATCTATATATCTATATATATCTATATCTATATCTATATATAGATATATATATCTATATATATAGATATATATAGATATATATATATATATAATTGTAAGGCATGGTTCCCAATTAACATAACTGAGGTGAAATGAAGGGTTAGTGTAGTGTTTATTTTAAAAGACCACAATTCTTTGTAAAACAATGAAAATCATTATTTAAAATGTACTAAATGAGATATAAAATGATTGGTGTGTCTCAGGAGGCAGAGCAGTCGTCTGGTAATCGGACGGTTCCTGGCTCCAGTGTCCTTGAGCAAGACACCGACACCGACGCTGACTCCGCTCCTGCTGGGCAGCTTGGCACCTCGCATGGCAGCCTCTGCCATCCGTGTGTGAGCGTGTGTGTGTGAGTGTGTGTGTGAATGGCTGAAAATGTCTTAAGTGGTGGGAAGACTGGAAAAGAGCTGTAGAGATGGAGTCCATTAATCATTTAGTATTGAAGAAAACACAATAACCAGTAATTTTGCACAAACATGTCAGCACTCAAATTCGCCAAAGGCCCGGTTCCCACCTGGTATTAAAATGCATTTTTGGTGATCCAAACACACGACAGCTGTCAGACCGTCCATTCAGACCTGATGTTAACATGCGTCACCAAATGCATCTCGCCTGCTCTCGCCACTTTCCCGTCTATATGCAAATAAACACAGAGAGAGAGAGAGAGCATAAAATGAAATTCTTACTTTGCTAGCCTTTCTGCTATGTATGAAATAGAAATAAAATGGCATTTAACAGGCAGCAGGTAGCCTATTTAACAAAACGGGCCATCCTCGCTCACTCCAGCCTCATCTTAATGCAGCTGTCAATCACCGAAGATACATTTCATATCTGTTACAGCTCAACCCGATCACATTCAGGCTCAGAATATTTCATTAGTCCAGCAGGTCTGAGAGGGTCGGGTTCTCCGCTTAGGTGGATAAATCAACCTGTAATATTTCTGTGGTATTCCTGTGGTAACTGCAACATGCATGTCCACATTGTGGCCTGTAATATTTCTGTAGTAGTATATAGCATAGTATAGTAACTCTATCTCGTCTGGAGTTAGAAAGAGTGTGTTGAATTGTGTCGCAGCAGGAAATTTGAGAACAGCTGCTGCTTCCAAATTTTACATGGAAGAAAAAAAACCCAAATTTCTTGCATCACGTCTTCAGGGGGGCTCATGTCTTATTAAGGGGAACTGCGCTCCTCCTGGCCCTCCTGTAGTTTCCACCCTGCACGTAGACAGTTTGTGTTTTTATTCATTAACCAGCTGCTTTATCGCTGACCTGCACTTCAGTTTGCATTTAACCAATCGGCTGACAGTGCAGCTGTGCTGGGCAGAGTCTGGGAAGATACTTTCTCTACTGGAAAAGTGTCAGTCTGGCCGGTGTCGGGGTGTTGGGACAGAAGACAGAAGACGTCAGGTGAGCAGGCGGTCCTTCAGTGCGTCCTGGGACACGTGTCTTTTATGCCTCTAATGCGATGCGGACAAAAGTGTCCCAGACTATGAAGGACGAAAAATGACAAAACAATAAATAAATGAATAAATAAATAAATACACATATAAATGAACAGGCTGCAGTGAAGCGCCGACCGAATGTGTGTGTGTGTGTGTGTGTGTGTTTCTTCGACTTTCGACGGGTCGACCTTTACGTTAATGCCCTACTAGCTACTGTGTAATACGCAAGGGAAAGCGTTTTGAGAGCCATCGTCAGTGATATATGGTCACTGGCGAATGATGTGGTAAATCATGCACGCACCAACTACCTCCAGTTTCACGTTCATCCATGCATGAATCGTTTGCTTCTGTCTGATTCGCTCAGTTGACCAATCGTGCTTAAGACTAATGTAAGAACCTCCCACCTCATTAACATACGACACAGAAATACAGAAATAAATAAATGTGGAAATGTAGAAATACAGAAATAAATGTAGGAATAAATAAATAAATGTAAAAATAAATATATAAATACATAAATAAATAAATAAATGTAGAAATAAATACATAAATAAATAAATAAATGTAGAAATAAATAAATATATAAATAAAGAAATGTAGAAATACACAAATAAATAAATAAATGCATGAATAAAAACAAAAATAAATAAATAAATACATGTAGAAATATTTATTAATTTAATTATTTATGCATTTATATATTTATATGCATATTTATTTATTTATTTGTTTATTTATTTATTGTTTCGTCATTTTTCGTCCTCCATACCAGACCACCTCCGAATGCATCCTGAGATCCAGTCAGCTGCTGTTTACACCTGTACTTAGAGGTGTCAGCTTGTGATCGGTTTTCTCAGGACGGATGCGAACGCCAGGTGGGAACAGGGCCATCGTAAAGCGCTTTGAGTGGTCGGAAGACTTTAGAAGCGATGCAATAATGCAGTCCTTTTATCATTTACCCTTTAGAATTGAAGAAAACACAATAATGAAATATGGGCTAAGTGTGCATAGATTCTGCTCAAATCCCAGATCAGAAAACATCATGTATGTCAGAATCGGTGAAAACTGCGGGAGTGGGTTTTAAGAGGAAATGTCTTCTAACGATGGTTGGTGACTGAGGCCCGGTGTTCCCACGGAGGAAAGTTTAAAAAGAAGCCCAAATGTTCCTCACTGTGTTCACTTTGAGGGAATCCTGAAGTTGGTTATTGAAAAGAAAATATATATTAGGGATATACAGCCCTATGTGCAAAGTTTGTGTCGAGTCCAGAGTTGAACTGAGGTTTCTGTCACTCCAGTGCATCTCAATACAAACTTAATGTCCAGCGCTGAGCCTTGAGGGGGGGAATCACCGACACGGTCGCTCCAGATGGGATTAAAATTAAGGAGCAGCTTAAGTAATGATTACAGTTACTCTACCTACCCTGGAGAAGCTAATCCCGTCCGCGCGGGCCGCGGTCCGCCTAGTCAGCGCTGCAGCGTTCGGGCTCGGGCTCGGCAGCTTCGACAGGAAACGCTGAGGGAACGAGGGAGGGCCAGCAGGAATGGAAGAGGAGAAAATAGAGATGAAAGGGCCTGACCTCTGAGAGAAGAGCTGATTGCCTCTGTGCACAAGCTTATTCACACTCACACACTCACACTCACACACACATGCCCACTCACATACAGTACTCTATCTCACACACACACACACACACACACACACTCCCAGGCACCCACCTTGGTTTTGTTGTGTTGCTCTTTGTGTTGGTTTATGTTTCTGTTCTCTCATATTTTGACTCATGTTATCTTTAATAAATTGCTGTGTGGACCCCCCTTCTTTGTTATGCTATTCAACGTGCTGGGCATAACAACATGTATTTTTGACTCTTTTTTATTTTTAAGACACCTGTCTCTTTTTAACCATATTGCCATCAAAGTAATTTTATTCATATTTTTGCAATTTAAAAAAAAAAAAAAAAAAAAAAAAAAAACTTTGATGGAAATAGCAAAATTTGGAAAAAAGTTTATATGATCGCTAGAGATGGTTTTTGCCTTTTTTTTTTTTTTTTTTTGATAAAAATCATCAGTGGAGTTGAATATCAACCACCAGAGCCAGTGCTCCTTGCCATTTGCTCATGAGCTGTGTGTCGGGCTGCTGATACTGTTATTGAAACTTGATGCAGCTCTGTTTAGCTGTTTAGCTCATCCGTACTAGTTTTTGCTGACGAGCTGGTAGTTGGTAGCAGTGTGTTGTTCAGCTCGCCTTGGTAACTTTAAGAAAGCCTTTATTTTGCTCCCCTCTTTCTCCAGTTATGTTGTTAGTTAGGGATCTAGGACTTTGTTGTGTTTGATTCTGTAAACCAATTGAACTTTTCATTTTCTTGTTGATATGTGACTTTTTTCACTTCATTTCGGCAGTTTCAGTTGGTTTACCTCTGTCAGTCATTCTATAAATAAATGTTATTAATTGTTAGACTTGAAAGATTCGGGGTAAACTCATGTCACTCCCTGTGTTCCCCTAGACATTAATTAAAGACCGTACAAGATACTACTCTCCACACAAATGGAACAATCTGTAGACAAGCTAATCCTTTCACAAGGCTAAGGAAGATGAATATTCCCATTATATTTCATGCAGATGTGAATACTACGAGGGAACACAGCCTCCTTCTGTCATTCCTTCAACCACCTTATTGAAAAGGTCAACGTTGAGATATTTACACATATCCAAAAACCTGTTGATATCCAAGTCTTTCATAATGTTCAAAATGAGGTGTGTTTCTGTTTCCGACCGGGAATGTGGGCTTTTATTGTGTGGCTCCATCTCTGCCCCAGCCTTGCAAACTGTTGGCTGGTTGGTTTTGTTTCCAACACACAGAGCTGACCCTAAAACACCAAGAGACAGTGTGACGC
Source organism: Myripristis murdjan (assembly GCF_902150065.1). NCBI lineage: Eukaryota > Metazoa > Chordata > Actinopteri > Holocentriformes > Holocentridae > Myripristis > Myripristis murdjan. Next base: position 8,278,718 of record NC_043980.1, on the reverse strand, counting down.
AAACTGCAGGAAAAAACCCAACTGAAGACACACAGTCCGAATACACTGCATACATGACCAGAGAATGCTCCTAAAACCTGAATAATATCGGCACGTCTCGATTGTAAAACGCTACATTCCCTTACCAAAAAGTAGTATACTCAAGTATAATTATAAGTATTCTTTTTATGAACTAAGTATACTTTCTGTGAACTTATACTTAGGTAAGTATACTTTTCAGATAAGTCTCCACTGAGCTATTTGATTCAAGTAAGGCTATGAGGTTGACTGGGAGGTTGGGGGTTCAATCCCCAGCCGGGTCATACCAAAGACTCTAAAAATGCTGCCCATTGCCTCCCTGCTTGGCACTCGGTATTTGGGGTTGGAATTGGGGGGTTAGATCACTAAATAATTTCCGAGCATGGCACCGCTGCTGCCCACCGCTCCCTCAGGGGATGGGTCAAACGCGAAAAACAAATTTTGCATCCTTATGCAATATGAAAACAGTTTAATTCAATTATAAGTAAAGTATATTTCAAGTACATTGAGTATACGGTTTTATATATGGTTTACTTTAAGTAAAAGAGTAGTACAACTCAAGTACAGGAAATAGTGTAATTTAAGTATACTTATATATATAAGTAAAGTAACCTTGAAGTTTACTCGAGTATACTCAAAAATGGGCCAAATCAGGGTACTTTTAGTATAAGTATACTTTGTAAGTATACTAACTAGTTTATATGTAAGTACACTACTAGTACATAAATACAAGTATACTTGGTAAGAAAAGTATACTTGATAAAGTATACTCAAACTCCACTTAAGTATACTTGGAAAGGTAAACTAGAAGTTTACTTCTTTTTGGTAAGGGTTCAGAGGAAAAGGCCTAATTGAGAATATCCAATTGGAATATGATGTTTACATGACCTGCACAAAACAGGGAATATTGTCATATCTGGAATAATAGTCTCATTCGGAATAATAGTGGAAAATGTTTCTTACACATGCACATAAAGACACACACTTTCTCATTCTCACTCTCACTCTCTCTCTCTCTCACACACACACACACACACACACACACACACACACACACACACACACACACAAAACAAAGCCATCCCTTTGTCAGGATAATAGGAAGTTAATTGGTGGGTTGGTTCCAGTGGGGCTCAGGGTGGGCTGAACTGACTGCTGCCGAGTGGCTGATAGGACCAAACACCAATTAGGCTTTTTCTGACTCAGAGGAAGCAGACGAAAGAGAGAGAGAGAGAGAGAGAGAGGAGATGAAGAGTCTGGTGGGGCGGGTTGGGTTGGGGGTGCAGGAGGAGGAGGAGGGGGAGAAAGTGGGGTGTCTACAACCAACAAACACCGGCGACTCTTTGTTCTGTCACTGTCTCAGCGCTACGGGAAATCATGTTATCACCTCCCTCCTGCCACCCACTCTGTTTGCGAGTGTGTGTTCGCGCACACGTCTGTTGGCGCGCGCGTGTGTTTGCACGCGACTGTCACAGAGCGTGTGAGCGCTTGTAACAGAGATATAATGTGATGTATGTTTGTGTGTTGTGTTTGGGCCCACATTCACAACGTGTCTGTGTGAGCACACAGCGCCCGTTGGCATGTATTTCTGTCTGTGTGTGTGTGTGTGTGTGTGTGTGTGGTGTGTTTGTCTGTGTATTTTGAGAATCTGAAACTCCAGCCCAGTCCAATAATTATGCTTGCATAATGAATTCCAGATCAGTGTAAAATAGCGTGAGCGGCATTTGCATAATGGAGAAAGTTTGCAACGCGGGTAGGAGGCAGTGATTTTGTTTTGTGGTTTCATTGATGCAAATGCGGGATTTGATTTCCGCTACCTCAACTTGACACCAAACAAAATAATTCAATCGTGGCTGACTCAATTCCGGCTCTTCTCATTTTGCAGGCTGAAAACGGAGCATAATCTCTGTGATTTGCCTCAATATCAGGCTGTTTTATATGAGCTCTGTATCACTGCCTGTCATTAGCCTAATATACACTCTCAGAAGCATGCTGTATCAAAGGGAAAATGATGTAACTGGAGTACAAGTACTATTCAGGGACCAGTCAGCATCATCATCATCATCATCATCATCATCATAATGCATGCTCTTATTATTGTCATCTTTTTAGTTCTGTCTTCTACACTACTATTAGCAGCAGTTTCGCTGTAGAGGCTGCTCTGTTGTGCTCCCTTTTCAAATAACCCTAACCCTTTTCAGGATGGCAAGGGATTCCTCTTCCTCACTCATCCTCATCATCACGGTCATCTTCATAATCCTCCTCATCATCACACTTTACTCTGCTTCCTTGTCCTTCTGAAAGTAATGATACTACTACTACTACTACTACTACTAATAATAATAATAATAATAATAATAAAACTTTATTTGTATAGCACCTTTCATACAAGAATTGCAACTCAAAGTGCTTCACAATAAAAAGAAGAAAACATTAAAAACTGCACAGGGTGGAATTAAAAAGATATGGCTAAAAACGAGAACTTTAAAATAAAATAAAAGATGCAAATAAAAACAATAAAAGACAACAGTGTGGAATAAAATAGGAGCTAGTTAACAGCTAGAGTGAAAAGGTAGGTCTTTAATCTTCTTTTAAAGATATCTAGTAGCTCACTAGATATCTTTAAAAGAAGATTAAAGACCTACCTAAAGGCTTCCCTGATGTCTAAAGGTAGTGAGTTCCAAGGTTTGGGGGCGTAAGTAACGAAGGTGGCATCCCCAATTTTCTTTCGACTGTTGTAGGGAACCAATAAGCCAGCAGCTGATGATCGCAGTGCTCTTTGGGGTGCATAGCCAATAAGGGAGTTGGCAATGTAGCTTGGTCCCAGCCCATGAAGTGCTTTATATACAAGTAGGAGAACCTTAAAGTCAACTCTAAATGTTACAGGGAGCCAGTGTAGGGCTGGTAAAACCGGACTAATATGCTCTCTCTTCCTGGTTCTGGTTAATAAGCGAGCAGCAGAGTTTTGGATGAGCTGAAGTCTGTCAGTGGTTTTCTTTGGAAGGACAGTAAAAAGTACATTACAATAGTCAAGTCTGCTTGAGATAAAAGCATGTATTCGTTTTTCAGCATCTTTTTGATTTATAAATGGTCGCACTTTAGCGATGTTTCTAAGGTGAAAGAATGATGTCTTTGTCACCTTGTTAATGTGGGACTTAAAGCTAAGATCTGGATCCAATACAGTGCCAAGACTTGTAACCTCAGATTTAATCCTTGGAGCCAGTTTCCCCAAGTTAATGGACAGTCACTGAATCATTAGTCTTCACATCGAATGAACCTGATGTGAAGACAAATTGGTGCATCAAAGAAAGGGAAAAATAAGTTTGAACCTTAATACTTGATTGAAGCAAAGTTTTAAGTTATGATTTACCACAACTAGTGCCCACCTCACCCATGGGCTGGTGGTAATCGGTGCCCTGGCTGGGACGGCGTCTTTCATTTTTCTGCATGGAAGGTGGCGACCCAAACTGACCCACTTCCCTCTGGTGGACTGGCGGATCTAAGACACGTCGTGCCTTGATACTGGGCTGTTTGCTGAGCAGCTTTTAGGCAGGGTGCGAACTACAGGGGAGCCATGGGAATCTCATCTCCTCTTAATAAGACATGAGCTCCCCGAAAGACATGATTGAAATTCTGGGAGGGGGTCTCTAAAATATGAATTGACAATATGAAGGGTTTTTCTTCCATGTGAAATTCGGAGGTGGCTGTCTTAAATTTTGAGCCCCGGCATGTTAAAGCGCTTTCTTTTTGTGCCCATAGCAATAACCACCGATCTGAAGGCTACAGTAGAGTTTTCTAACTTGCACTTGAACTACATGCAACTTTCGTGTTTTAAACTTTGCGAGTTGGAGAGAGTGACGGCAACAGATGAAACATGATGACACCACCTGTCGTAATAAGCAAAGCATCAGCTCCGACGCCTGAATCACATTTCGTGCTACAGTGTCAGGGGGAAAAGTGCACAAGCATGCACAGGATAGACTGGAGGGAGATGCAGCTGTACTGTATGGAGTATTATCAACATTATTATTTTAGTTTATAGGCCTTCTGCAATAAAAAAAAAAAAAAAAAAATGCATTGTCACAAAAAATGCATTGCCTAAATTCACAGGCCTTTTTCCCCAGACGCTATAGCAATACGACAAAAACATTACAGGCGACAATGTGAGGACAAAGAAAAAAAAAAAAAAGAGCTCCCTGAAAGCCACCATATAATTTGCACTCTGCTTGTAGGGAGTGTATGCATGCATGTGGAGGGTTACATTATTTGGAAAAAATAAATCATCAGAGCACTTTCTGGAGCAGCAGGATCCCCCAGATCTATGCAGTGATCATTCATTCTCCCCATAATATTAAAAAGCATGGCACAACGACACTCTTCAGGCAAATAATGGCTATCCATTATACCACCCGCAGAGGGTTGTCCATTTACTTGTGATTTACAGCCGCGGAGCCAACCCTGTCTATGCTATTATGGGAAAATTATCTGTTGTTTTCTTCTTTTCAGTCAACAAATTACATCCAGTGCAATTAGGAATCTGCTTTGCATATCCCTCTTATTCCTAAACCGCGCATATTGATTCAAATGTGGCTTTTTTTTCCCCAAGGAAGTTCATAATGGAGTCAATTGTTTTGTGTCGGTATTTCATTACAGATGAATGTGTTCAAAAGAGCACACTTGATTTTGTTCTGGCTATGCATACGTTAAGTGGATGCTTTATCCTCTTTGTTAACCCTATGGTATTTCACTGATGAGGATATTTTAGCAGGGAATCAAAGCTGCAAATAAAAAAAGCACACCCATCAAGTTTCATCTCAGCAGGGTTGATGTCTTGCTCAAGGACACTTCAGCAAGGACTGACACATTTTGATGGAGCAGGACAGTCTCTCTAACGTCCCACTAAGAGTGTTATTAGGGATTTACTGCCACATAGCCCACTCTTTCTGTGATATTGTAGGGAGACTGTATTGTAATCTGTTGCATGTGTCGTGTTACTGCAGAGTTACATGGAATAAACAGCACAATAAATTGATTAAACATCCATACACTCAAACCCTATGATCAGTTCAGTAACCTGCACCGATCTGCTGGTGATCTGCTCTGATTTCACTTTGTTTTGTAAATTAATTTTACTCATTTTTATCAGTTTGTTTCAGCAAACACTGACGTGTCTCTGCACTCTGTGCATTTTAATCATTTTTTTGATCGTTTTGTATCAACTCAAATCTTCCGCCATGTTCTTAGAAGAGGCAAAAGAAAGTAGGATGCTTAAAACAAGAAATCTTATCCTTGACCAAGCAACTTGATACTTCTCAGTATTGATCAAACACCTACATAACTGTGGTGATTCTTGTTTCAGGCATTAAATTACATAAAACAAGTTAAAATATCCTGGTAGCTAGCTGAAATATCCTGGTAAGGTTATGAAGGACAAATTTGCTTGAAATAAGCCACAGATTCTTATGCACTTAGTACCTAATAAGAAATATTATCTTGTCAAACAAAAAACAAGTATTTATTGCAGTGATTTAAGAAATATTATCTTACTAAGATTTCACTTTTTGCAGTGGCACAACTCCCGATGGTCTGTGAGTGTACTGCAAGTGGGTCCCCAAATTATTGGCAAAATACACACAAATTTTATGAAAACATTTTTTAAACATAAAAAGAAAGAAAACTAATGCCATGGTATTTCTAAATGTTTAAAAACATCTTAATTTCCCTATCCACACTTACTATGTGCTACTGATGGATAATTCATATTCATATACAATACAAGAGTTTATGCTGCTTTGAAAGGCCTAGATGTTGGGCTGTGATTGTGTATTGGGTTATGATTGTGCTGCCAGTCTACGGTGTTGTTATTGCAGGCTGGCGGCACTGCGCCCGCTCACCGTGTGGGGCTTTCAAACGCAGCTTGAGGTTGAATAGGTTGGGAACCCCCCTGGCCCAGACACTGAATTTCCCCCCAGGCTTTAAATAAAGGTAATGAACGAATGAATCCATCAATAATGTCGTCATTTTGAATATGACTCATGATCTTTTGCTTTATCTCTCCTTGTTCCTTTCTCTCTTCACCGTGACTGCTGTCACAAAAATCCTATTTTAACAGACCTTTACTTGAATAGAACATTTACATTCAGATTCAGTGACCTTAGGGCTGATGAAACCCACACAATATTTCAAATTCAATATTTAAAAAAAAAAAAAAAAAAGTCTAAAAATGCAGTACTTTCATGGCAATAATTTTTGAAGGTGTGGGAATTTCATTAAATGTCAATGACAGCTCTGTATGACTTTTTCAAGTTAAAAAAAAAAAAAAGTCAAAGCAGGTACAGGACATTGGCATAATTTTTTTTTTTTTTTTTTTTTTTTTCTTGTCAAACTTCAAGCTTTGTGTTTATATGCCCGGGAACGTTGAAACCAAAATATCCCAAAGCTGAATAATCCTCTGACATGCTGAGCTATGGCTTTCTGTTTTTTTTTTTTTTTTTTTTTTTTTTTTTTTTTTTCAGCAAGACTTGCAGAAACTTCCAGCTGGTCCAAGTTTTAAAACATGCAAAGAGTTGTCTTTGTCAGCACAAACCACTGAAAGACATCTGTATTTATGCTATTTTCTGCCTCCTCTGGCTTCTGTCCCAAAAGCTATTTTGATTGAATTCTGAACTGGGGCATCTAAAATGTCAGTGGAAAAGAAAATAAAATTCACCATCTCCTCTCACATATCAACTAATCTGCCCGAGGAGATCAGGCTGCAGGAAACACTCGCATGAAATACTTACAACTATGCTCTAGGCTCTTGTATATTTTTTTCCCCCTACTGTTTTCCCTCATTTTCATGCAGCCTGATGTTTCACACATTTTTTTTTTCATTTTTTTCCTCTATTAACTTTAATTTCATACAACATTTTGTAACACCGTTTGAAATGAATTGTAGTGATAAAATTGTCTTATTCCTCTTCCTCTTCCTCTTCCCGTTCTTCGTCTCAGTAGGCCTTGTACAAGCAGAAGTAGTTGTAGCTTGTTTGATCAGTAGTCGTAGTAGAAATCGTAGTAATAGTAGTCAGTGGTGGAAAAAATACTCAAATCCTGCACTTGAATAAATGTTGGTATATCATAAAGGGAAAACAGCTCCAGTAAAGGTCTTGCATTCATCATGTCACTTGAGTAAAATATTTTTTAAAAATAATAAATATTATCAGTAAAAAGTGAAAGTAGCCACTGAGTGATTCCTTTAACAGTGTTAAATTATTGATGCATTAATCTGTAAGAGGTGTTTTTATGTTGTAACTCTCACTGCTCCATATGCTGCTGGTTAGTTTACACCCTAGCAATGCATGATGTAAAGGCTTATTTTGCAAAATTAAATACTGCGGTAACTACAGCCGTCGGGTAAATTTCATGCAATGGAGAGCATGTCTCCCTCTGAAGTGTAGTGCAGTAAAAGTACAAGCAAAGTCTCACAAAAAGGAAACCCTTAAGTGTCAGCGCCTGGGAAGTGGACTGACGTACAGTGCTTGAGTAAATGTATTTTGGTGTACTTTACACAAGTGGAAAATTACTTCCACCTCTGGTAGTAGTTGTAGTAATAGCAGTGGCAGCAGTTCTCATGGTGGTAATAATAGCAGCACTGGTAGCAGCAGAAATGGTGATACAGTGGTGGAAAAAAGTTTTCGGACACCCTTAAAATTTAAACAATCTCAAATATTATCATGAAATATTTGTGGAAAAATCTTTTTTGTGTTTCAAAAGGTGTGGCTGCATTAGACAGATACAAACAAATACAAATTATATTTTTTTGTTTATTGTTTACAACCCTCACATTAGTAGGAGGAAGATAAAGCTGGAAACTGGACTCATCTGACCACAGAATCTTCTTCCAGTTCCTGGCTGTCCAGTTCATGTGTGCCTGGGCCCAACGACGCCGGGCTAACCTCTGTCTCTCATTGATCAGGGGCTTCTTGATAACCTTGTAGGACCTTAAGCCATGATCTAAAAGTCGGCCACGTGCAGTGCGGGTGGAACACTGGACATCAGTTTGGTTTGACCACTGCTGCTGAAGCTCCTGTGATGTCATCCGGCGGTTTTGCCTGCACATGCGGATCAGGATGTGGTCATTTCTTGCTGAAGAAACCCTTGGACGCCCAGATCTTGGTTTGTCTTCCAAGCTGTTGGTTCGTCTGTATTTCTGCAGAGTGGATCCAACTGCTGAAGGACTGCATCTGCACTTCCTGGCTATCTGGTGGCAGCTGGACCCTTCCAGGCTGAGAATCTTTATCTTCAGGCGTGTTTCCTGCGTTAGGTTCCTTGTTTTTGCCATTTTTGTGTCTGAAGAACTTTCAGATGTGCTGGCTTTATATAGACACAAAGCTTGGCAACAAAAATGGTGTCTTTTAATAAAAAGAACGACCTTCATCACTGGTACCAAAATGACCCAGTACTCAAAATTTCTTATGTATTTTTATGGAACCAGTCAATTTTAAGTTTTTAATGGCGTTTTTAGGATTTGTTTTGTATTTTGGCTGTGACTGTACTAAAAGAAGTTGCACTTGAAGACTTAAGAGTGATTCTTAATGCAATATTTCACAAATGCATGGGGTGTCCGAAAACTTTTTTTCCACCACTGTAGTATCGCTGATTGCAGTGGTACAACTTGCCCTTGACATACACACAGGGATACACACTACCTGTGCAAGAGCGGACTGTTTGCCATTCTGAGTTGTGAGGACGCTGTCAGCAACATGTGAACCAACAGGATACAGGAGGATGCTTGTCTAACCAGCCGACCGTGCAGCTCTAAGAGGCTGCATGAGCACACTTGACTCTGTAAAACACGCTGTCAACCTGCGAAGAGCAGCGAGGACGAGGAGAAGAAGGGGGAGAAGAGGGGGATGAGGGGGGGCGAAGCGAGACGGGAGAGGTGGGAAGAAGAAGAAATTGGGAGGAGAGGGACTCGGGACGGTGGAGAGCAGGCGAGTCGGAGAGGGGTAAAAGACAGGAGGTGGGGGAAGAAACGCTCCCAACAGGCTTTTTCCCTGATTTGTATTACTCTCACTGTCTCTTTGTTTCTGTCTCTCTCTGTCTCCTCCTGCGCCGAGAGTCTCGTCCAGGAGGAAAAGAGGAAAAGAACAGACTTTGCACAATAAAGAGGTAACAAATCAGCAGGAAATACTGCTGGGTCTGCAATTAGTGTTTGGGTCAAAGTTCTGATTAATCCCTACTCTCTGGGTTTGTGTGTGTGGCATTTGTGTGTATGGTATTGATTGCCCAAATAGGTCAATCACTACACCAATAAGTAATGAACTGTGTGAGTGTCTGTGTGTGTGTGTGTGTGTGTGTGTGTGTGTGTGTGTGTATGTGTGTCTGTGACAGCTTTATTGCTTCATTACACACTCTCGCTTTCCAACATGCTGCATTCCATAGATCATTGTTTGTGTGTATGGATTGAGGGAGGGATAAGTGTTTGTGTGTGACTGTGTGTGTGTGTGTGTGTGCACGTGTGTATGCATGAATGCACATTTGCGCGTGTTTGAGCAAACCTGCGACTTCCACTGACTTCCACTGAGGTTTGCGCACATGCATCGCATTGCATCACTACTGCAACATGCACACACACACACACACACACACACACACACACACACACACACACACACACACACACACACACACACACACACAGGGACATTGATCTAAATGGACCATTAGCATTCAAGGTGACAATGGCCATAAAGGCTGGTGATATAGACCAGTCACTAACACTAAATGCTGAAACAGGAACAGACAGACAATAGAAACAGTTGGAAGCTCCTAAGACCTTTACTTAAAAAGACACTTAAAGGGATACTTCGCCTAAAATCTATATCTTTTGAATCGTTTAAGCTGTCTGAAACCTCACTTCCCGTTAATACTGTTGCCGTAACCAATGAGTGAGTACGACTCCTGGCCAATGAACAGGCTGGAGGCGGGACTTGCATGAATGCCAGGTGCTTGTGCATGATGTTTTTTGCAAAATTTGATTTGTTGCCTCAATTGGAACAAAGAAGAGGAAATCACATTGATTTTGGGACGTCCTGAAAACACAAATGAAGAGTCAGGACATGGATCATCCTGGACAAACACTGAGAATTATTAGACAAAGATGGTCAGTCAGAATGTTTTTCACTCATTCAGCTCTTCTTTCCACATTAGACATGTAATCAAAACTCTTCTTGCCAGGCATTCAAGTCAACTTGGGGTAAATAAACGACACAATATGTATAGTTTCTGGGTGAGGTATGCTTTTAAAGAGGCAGCTGGTGTGAAAATGACTCTCGCACACTGTCTGCCTGTCCTCTGCTGCCTCCCACTCCAAGGACGAGCTCCACCCAGCAGTGTGTTGGCCACATTGCTGGGCGGGGTGAAGCTGGTGAGGAAATGGGTACGGCGAGATTGTTGCTGACCCTGCACACCCAGACAACCATCTGCTCCAAAAATGCTCTTCTGGAAAACGGTAAGACTGTCAGAGCAAGACTGCCCACCACCCCGGTAAGGGCACATTGAAACTCTCCCACTGTTTTTCAAACTGCCACACCATCTTTTGACATGACGGTATGCGGATGTTTTGTGAGCTCGTTATGTAATAGTTCAAATTAAACCTGTATCTGGAAGCTCATCCCTTGTAGTCACATCTGGAGTCGTGGACAGATGTTGGAGGGGTGGCTTGCTGCTCCTTTTCCGATCATGAATACTAGTCAGCCAGAAAGTTGTAGTCAGAAAAAAACACTTTTTTCATAACAGATAGTCAGATTTTCCAACAAGCTGGCTCACCTATATAATTTGTTTTCAGGTATACTGAAGTTTCTCAGAGGAAGAGCTATTCTGAAGACAGAAATTAAACCACTGGTTTAAGTAAACCTCAGTGGATTGGTTGAAGTGAAGCCCAATGAATAACACGAGGTAGAAGAGGAGGCAGGTAATATTAGGAAGTCTACACTCATGTTTACCCAGCATGCTGAAATTCTAAGATCATGAATGCATGCTTATGAATTAATGAGAAAATATCTTCACTGTTTATACGTTTTGTTATATTTTGACCAAAGTCCTTGCATTAGGTCAGTTAGTTTTTTTCTTCTTTTTTTAAATTTCTTCTTCTTCTTCTTCTTCTTCTTCTTCTTCTTCTTCTTCTTCTTCTTGTTATTAACTCATTATGCAAGAGATAAACTATGTGCTCAGAGGTTTATTGTGTATTATTGTGTGTAGGATGTTTTGTTCCATGAAGTAAAATATCGTCCTAAAGCATATATTTACCTTGACCAACATGGTACCAAATGCACCTATATGCCCCTGATATGTTTACATTTACATTTTAAGCATTTAACTGGTCATTTTATCCAAATCAATTTAAAATAAGAGAACAAATAAAACATATACATTGCAACAACAGATGCTTGAAATTCATGGCTTAGCATTTCAAAAATGTTTCAAACTTTTCTAAAAAAAAAAAAAAAAAAAAAAAGATAAAAAAAAGGGTTGTTTAATATTGCTTCATAGTTAATCTTACTTTGGTGGATGGTTTTGAGAATTAGCTATAGTTTTGGGGGGATATAAATATTTTTTTTTACTCCAAAATTCTTATAGGTTCGTGTGCTGAAACACTCTGAAAAGGACAATTCCACAGAATTTCTTTGATATTTAACTAAAAAATTTTACTAATACACTCAAGCCTTTGGAATGCAGTACTTTTATATCTAATGTTTTTCTTTTATATTATAGCATTGCATCTCTTACGATTGTGGATTCCTCATTTTGAAATAAAACTCTTGTCATAGCCAATGCTTACTGTTGAAGCAATCAGCAGAAAGCGCTATTGTGCGGTTATTGTGGTCATCAAACAAGCTTGTGTCTGGTGTTACGGCTCCTGACGTGCTGTTGTGATGAAAAATATGCGCGTTACCATTTAGTACAACTGATTTCATTCACCGTCAAAAACAGATAAACAGTCGAGTTGAATGTGAAAAAAAGCAGGTGGTGTATGTGTTGCTGTGGGTGCGCCATTCCTCCTTTATCACACAAATAAACCTGCAAATGTTGTCAAAAGGAAGAATAATCAACAGGTAATAGGACGACACATTTGCTTTTATGGTCCCACAGTCGGCTCTAAACACGTTTACAGCCTCTCGTAAAATTGTCCGTAATTGCGCATAAAGAAAAGGCAGAGACTCGAGAGAAAATTGATTTTCTCAATAAAAATTTATTGCAAATACAGAAATAGATCTTTTTGTACAGAAATTGTAAGGAGAAGATCACATGGTGTGGTATTAACAGAAGAAGGGGGCAGGATGAGAACAAATGAATGCTGGCTTCAAATGAATAATTGAAGGTAAAACAGGACAAAATGAGTGGTAGACGATCAAATAATTTTCAGCGCCGCGTGAATCTGCAGTCATTTCTTTATATCTTAATATAAACATGTTCCTTATCATGTTTTTTTTTTTTTTTTTTTTTAATTCTGGATGTCGTTTATTAGACCTAAAAGACCCACTGGAAGGACAGGGTGCTAATTTCAAAACACAGCAGCTGCCTGCAAATCAATAAGTACACCAATTCCTTGAGGAGTCCCTTCCGGGTCAAACAGGTCAACCCGCTGAATTTACGAGGCATTGGAAAAGCACTTCCTCCTGCTTGTCCAAATAACTTGTCTCCATGATGAGTGCATGGCCCCCTAATGGCAAATAAATGACAGCACCTTTCACAGAAACTGTCAGCCAGAGATGTATTCCACCTTGCATCCTGCTGTGCAAACCTTGTCTTGGGGGACTATATTTGCAGGCTGCGTGGTGATGACAGTGTAAGGATACATAGATTGGAGATGTCTGGCCCCCTGTGCCTCTTAGGGGTGTTGTTAGCTCTCCGAGGATGCCTATTAGAGGAGCAATTTGAGCAAGGCCAAGTAGGAAAACCAGACACAGCAAAATATAGTCATTTCAAACAGTTTATGAGGACGACAAATGCCTTCTAGACATATAAAGAGAGAGAGAGAGCAGAGAGGGGATGTGTGGGCTGCATTTCCAGTGTGTTTATGAAATGCTAGTGGTAATCCCTGCCACCCTGTACTAACTCAGCTATGATATTGTTTTGAAATACGACATGCCACTGCAGCACAATATAGACTTTAAAGTTGCAGCTTTGCAAGTCGGTGGCTCCAAAATGGCAGGAAAATGTAACCGCGTGAAAAAAACTGTTGACTTCAAAGTCGTGTGGCGTGGCATCAGCTGACTCCACATGCATGCTCATGTTTCCTAAACAGGCAGGTTGGTGATGCTTTAAACCAAAGGACATCAGAGGCATCAAAGAGGCAGTAACCTCTGTGTTAGAGCTTGTCCCTAGGTAAATAAAAACCACAGCCCTGCATGACCTGACCTGGTGCAGCCCAACACTGGCCCGGGCCCAGTGCTTCAATCCCAAAATCGAACCGACCCATCAATTTGCCCATAAAAAATTATACACAGTCTGATTCTGCCAAATGCAAGTGAGTGGCTACTGCACTGCATCTGTCTTTTTCTCCACTTCATCACAATCCATTTCACTTCTCAAATGATGCACATTAAGCCCACACTCTGCCACTCAAAATAAGTCTCTCCCACAGTGCAGAGCCTGAGTATCAAAGGAGTAAGTCAGCACTAAATCATAAGAGGCTGGAAACGTCTGCTGCACTGCCCTCAAGGGGTTGAATCTCTCTGGCATATTACACACTGGTCACACTCAACCAGTCATGTGGTATTTAATCAGTATTTTTTTTTTTTTTTGTCCAGTATTTTTTGCATCTGCCAATGGTAAAGTGCCTGTGGCTACATCACTGATGGGGTGTGGCCAGAAGTGCAACATACCTGAACGTTTCAACCCATAGAGGGCAGTGCTACGGAGGTTTTCTGCTGGTGTTGACTTACTCTTTAACCCTCCTGTTATGTTCAAATTTACTAACATCTTTTATGTTTGGGGTCAAAAACCTAAAATTGGAAAGAAATATATAATTTTTTTGGTGTTTTAATGGCTTTATATTATTTCTAAGTACAGATTTTTGTTATTTATAACCGATGCGTTACAAAGTATGTACAGGACATTGAAAACATATCATCATGTGAATTTCATGTTTACCCGGTAGTACCCATTAAGTTAGGAAACCTCATTAAATATGAAGCAAAAAAATGATGTTAATCATTTATTTGAGACGTTAAACATTGAATGGGGTCAAATTGACCCCAAACATAATAGGAGGGTTAAGTTACCAGAGTTCAAACTAACCTGAACCCACAGCTTCAGGTTGAACGTAATTAGGTTTCCATTAAGAATTACAAACTCTTAAATATGTAACGTTAGTTAGTCCAGCTGTGTGTGGATGCAGTGCTGCTCACTGTTTAGAGACAGTTTGTATTTTGCTCTTATGATTTGCTTTGTTACCTCCTGCGGGATGAGTGTGAACATATCTGACATCAGAACAGGGTTGCCAAGTCCGCGTTTTTGCCGCCAAATTGGGCTACTTTTTAAGTGTTGCCGCGGGTAACAAATTTTTTTCCACGGGTTGTGCATTTTGCAATTATAGCAATGGTGTTGGACTTTAAAAGCAACATATATGGATTTTTATGGGCATATTTTGAGCTCTGATATTGGGCTGATTTTTGGGCCCTTTTTATACCAGGTTGGGTGGGTTTTGGGCTGGTTTTGAGTTGCTGTTTGGCTGCTTTTGTCTCACACACCTGGCAACCCTGCATCAGAATTTTATTTGGGCTTTACGGTGGCACTGACTGGTATCAACAGTTTCCACCTTCAAATGCAACTGAAGGTGCAGACATTTAGAACTAGTGAATCTTCATTTTAAAGTGTGACAGAAAGAAAGTGTAAAAATAAAGGAGGGGTTCATTCTAATTACATTGCACCTGATTTACTAAATGAAAAACAGCTTATTTGAGCCCAAATCACATTCACTGTTAACTGCCCAGTGAAAGCATATTTTATTTTAAGTGCAAACAATAAAATTATTATTTTTTAAATCCAACAGCAGCCTACTTAGGCTTGTGTTTCCAAAGTCAATTCATCAAGGCATTTTCCCCATTAATCAGAGGTAGGGATTATGTTACATCACCCGATTGCAATGTATTTATTTATTTATTTATTTCATAAGGAGATTGAGCACACACCTTACACTTCTGGCTGTTGACACCCCCACCACTGCCAAATCTTGTTACCCTGAGTAGCAGAGATACAACAAAGTCCACCTTACAGCCAGAAATGTGGTGTAAAGCACTTTTGAAGTCACGGTTTCGCTGCCTCGGCTGCACAGCTGGAGCCGCTGTACAGTCCTGAGAGGGTTTCACTGCTCTTTTCTGTTTGCTCCACAATATTTACCCGTGGATACACAGAAGAGGGCAAGGATGAGGATGATGATGCATAGGAGGAGGTGGAGGAGGAGGAAGATGAGAACAGCAGACCGGTTCTCAGGTGAGTTTTTTTTTCTCCTGATTTTTTTTTCATGGATGGTGTATCTACCATAAAGATTATTTAAAATAAAACATACAAAATTCTGTGTAGTTGCTGTAGGCTATCTTTGAACAGGAACAGGAATTTCTAACAACAGCATGTAATAATTTGGACTGGATTATTCAGAAGCAACATATCAAATTTGATTTATAGGCTGCTTGATAATAAGAAAGATGTGTATCTTGCAATCCTTTGGTTTGAATTGTGATTCTAATTGGTGAAATATGCTGAAATTGTGATAGAGCTCATTTAAATTAATAAATCACTTGTTAAATTTGTCATACTTACGCCCCATATTTTTTTTAAAGGATGCAGCTGGTTTGCTTCTGCCTTAGTAAATCAGGTTTCTGAACTGGTGGGGTTTGGCACTGTAATGATTTTGTAGAGAATCCAGAAACCACCATTCCTGCACATGCGAGTGCTGTAATACAGAACATTCAGCACCGCTTTTGATAAATAATAAACAGCAGGCTCGACACTTTTACATGAGCAGCATGCAAGGCCATCCTGTTGCTTTGTTGCATGACCTTCACAGGACATTGGCGAGACAGAATGCTAAATCGTGGAGTGCATCTCGATTTCCATGAAACCAATCAACTGTTCAGTTTTTTTTTTGTTTTTTTTTTTTTTTTCCAAGCCAAGCTGTGATAGAAACTGGACCATGAAAAGCGGTGAACCGGGACATTCCTCCCTCCATTGCAGCCCTTCCTGTGATTAAGGCTGATAAGACCAGTGCAGTGTTACATAAAAATCTTAGAGCAGCCAATCCAGTATTTAATATCTCTGATCCAATATTTATCTAACCTGATCAGGAAAGTGATTGTTACCAAGTGCCTATTAAGGTATGAAAAGCAAGCAAGAGAGAAAACATTACTATCGAACATTTCAATGATGTTTCCAAACACCTCCTCTCTCTTTCTCTCTCTCTTTGTCTGTTTTTGTCTGCCATTTTATGAGCAACTTATATGAAATGTCAGTGGATTTCCTATTCCCGTCTCCAATCCTTAGTCCCATCGCCCTGAGCATCCATTGTTTCTGTGGCCCAGATACCGGGCTTCTGCAGAAAGAGGGGGTAGATGCTCTGCATACTGATACACAACTCTCGCACTCCCTCTCCCTCGCTCACATTTAAAACACCGGAGAGAGGGAGAGTGGACAAGACAGGCAGCAGCGAGAGAGAGAGAGAGAGAGAGAGAGGTGAAAGACAGAACATATTAAGACAGACTCAGCTAAGTAAGGAAGATAGGAGAGGGGGGGAAATCATTAAACAAAACGCTGGTGCTGCTGCAGTGCTCCAAATCAGCTGTCAAGTCTGCAGCCCTCACAGAGAGATAGCAGGAGGGAGGGAGGGAGGCAGCGAGAGATGAAGGGAGGGAGGGAGGGGAGACAGGGTGAGGAAGACAGAGGGAGATATCGAGGGAACTTAAAGGTCAGACCACAACGAGTTCCCATCAAGGAGGAGGGCAGAGTCAAGTGCTTGCTTCCACCAGCCCGTCTCTGCTTAATGCTGGAGGCCACCAGTGTCGCCCCCACCGCAGGCAGCCTCTCACTGCCAAAACAAAACCCTCCTACACCCCCCCTGGCCATGAGTGCAAATCAGATTCCTGGAGTGTACATGCAACATATTCAACATCCAAGCTGTGACGCCTGAATGTGCAGCTTTCCCCCGTGCCCTGCTCCCCCTTTTTTAGGGTTCACTTTCCATTCTAACATTTACAATCCAGATGGCCCTCCGCCAACAGCCCGGTCTCATGAAATTTTGTCAAACGAGCGCAGCTTCTCGCGAGGCAACTAACGGCGCTCTGTCCCCTTAAAGTCAGCTAAATCCATTTTCCCATCTTGAAAGGATTACACCGAGGAGAGAAGACTAGGAAAGGAAGTAGTCTGACATTGAAAAAATCGCGAGGAGGTCATCGTGGCGGATGTGCGCATACGGCCGCCTTCGACTGTAAAACCGGGGCTCAGTTTCCAACTCGTGCCAAGAATACTTATAGCTGTGAGTGAAGTTTCCATGTTCAGAAATAGCCTCTAGTTCAGTCATGACCGAAACCTTACCTTACCCTCAACCAAACTGTTTTAGGAGCCTGAGCTTCGAGAGTAACCAAAACCCCCAAGCCTGAATCGCTTAAGTCTGACCTCCAATGGTGAAAAGCATTACATTATGTGATAACACCACATTTTGTAATAGCTTTCCAAAATGGTATAACTTTTTCCTGCATTTTGTAATACATAAAAAAAAAAAAAAAAAAAAATACACAATACAAAACCTAATAACATGCATTTTATAATAAGATCTGGAGTGCAGGAGAAGGTCGGATCATGTGTTTCAAGCACTCCCCTCACTTTTCCCTTACCTTAACCTCTCTCCTGGAGGGGTGGGGTGGGGGGTGGGGGGTGGGGGGGGGGTGTCTTGGACTGGTGAGGGGGGTCTGTATGGAGTCTGCAAATTAGAGCTTGTTACTCTTAAAAAATCAGCCTCAAGGGGTGCATGACACATTCTTATGATAGTGCAACTCACTGCACTCACACTCACACACGCACACACACAAACCCTGCACAATAACATCTAAGGACACAATAAGGTGTGGCATTTGATGTGTATGAAGACATCAATTGTGGCATGATGTTATATAATGCACTAAACATACTCATCAATAAAAAGGAAAAAAAAAAAGAAAAGAAAAAAATGCAACTCCTGCATTAGCATTTGTAATAACAGCCATTAATAAGCTATTACCAATTAGGGCTAGGGGGCGCTATGGCCCTGTTCTAAATCTGTGTAGCCCACGTTAAGCCATCTTAAGTATTTTAACATTTATTTATTTATTTATTTTTACATAACGGAATATGTTAAGTTATATAAGTTAATAACATACTGTTTGATAGCCTTATTATCAATGCACAGTTGTCTGGTTATGCATATGCATTGTTGTCACTTTTTGGATGTATTATGGTGTTTTTAATTCAGTCAAAAACTACAATTACATCAAATGTGCTGTGGGCCATAACCCGCAGTTTATTGACAAAAATGAGAATTTCCTTATAAAGTTACTATGAGGTCATGAAAATTGACTATTTCCTTAGCAGCCAAAGAATTGGTCAACATTTTAGTGGTTTTATTCAACATTTGCTGTTTCCATGATGATTTTTTTTTTTTTTTTTTTGGATACAGCAGCGTGCTTGAGAAAGGATCAAGGAAAACATGGCCTTGTTTTCAAAGTACACATACTAACGTAAAGTCAACACGACAGACAGTGAGGCTGCTTATGAATTGCTTGTCATGGGTTCCAGTGTGTTTGTAACCGCTGATCTGAAACTGGGAAGACCAGAACTTTTCTGTTTCAGCCGCTCAGTCAACGTCAGCTTTCCCTGCAGCTGACTGTCTAAATGTCGAGAGCGGGGGATTTTGACAGGCAGTGGTTTCTTAACAAAAATCTCCCAAGCGGAGACAAAATAAGTGCGGATGTTTCATGGTCTTCAATTTTACTCCAACAACACGGACAGCAGACGAAACAATGACTTCCACGGGCCGTGACCGACAGCAGGTGGCAGTGTTGTCAGCTTTCTCCTAAATAATAATTATACTAATAAACCTAGTGGTCATATGGTACTCACCTGGAAATTTTATTGCTTCTGTACATGCCCGAAATTTCCCCCCAAACATTAAACATCGAAAGATTTTTCTATAGCACTTCAGAGTGGATTGGGAATGACTGAAATGGCTTTTTACCGGAAGTGTGGCAATATAGGGGGCATTTGTGGCATTTTTTTGTTTTGTTTTGTTTTTTTGTTTTTGATATGTTATCTTTTCACTTGTTTGTTTTGTTTCACCATGCTCACTGTAACGGTCATAATTTTTACATATATATATATATATAATTTCTTTTTTTTCAAATACTTTTTTTTATGTGAAATTCCATTAATAAGGGCAAAATTAAATGTAAAAATGTATTTATTCAGATTTTTCAACTGTGATCAGCGTATACAACGCATACACACACAAATCCGTGCATACACCATTCACCGCACATAAACTGGTATTTGTAAAAACTGAATGTGTAGTAGGAGTGTGTGCACCTCACACACTCTTTAGACCATGTTCCATGTGTTTTTTTTCCTAGAATGATGAGGGTGATGTGATGAGGTGGAGATGAAATACAAGGTGAGAGACAATATTTTTAGTTTAGTTTAGGTTGATAACCACTGCACTGATTGCATGATTTTTTTTCTCTCTCTTCTTATGTTTTGCTTAGTTATGCCAAACACTTCTGAGATATCACTTTACAGGTCCATGTGATGAATTAATTAGATGGTACAAAGAGCCGTGCATAATAAAACCTGTTGAAAGTCGTCGGTGCAACACAAGCGGCGAAACGGCGCTTTTCATCCTCCCGCTTGTTTCTCTGACAGGTGTAAAGACCGGCAGAGCAGGCGATGAACTGATATAGAAATGTCTGTTTAATGTTGGATCTTCATCCTTTCATGGCTGATTGTGGCGGTGGAAAAGAGACGGAGGTGCACATACGCCCAGTTCCTCAATGGACTGAGATTTATAAAACAAAACCAATGCGTAGGCACGGCTTTAGAAAAATGATAAAAAAAAGAAGAAGAATGCATAGGCACAGTTTTAGTCATGAATGTACACAGAGTTTTCTGAACGATGCTTCAGACTGCAGAATGTGAGTTGACCCCCAAACACATGAATAAAACAACAGTGCTACTGCTTACGTTTCCTTACCTCAATTACAGGTTGACTTTTGCTCAGTTTCCTTCCAGAATGAGATTTCCACCATTTGGTAGAAAAATAAATAAATAAATAAATAAAAAAGTGAAAGCTTGGTTGACACTTTGTCAGACTGCATCTCCTACAATTCAAAGGCATTCAGGTAATAAAAGTTCAGGTAATGTTTTTGTTGTGAAATATATAGCTATGTGCTGTTTCTGTCCAATGTGTGTTTGTAATTTGGGGAATGTAAAAAAAAAAAAAAAAAAAAAAAAGACAAGTTCTTGAAATGAAATCAAAGCCGTTAAAAGATCCTATTCAAATCAGGAATTTATTAAGACATACAAAAGAGAGATTTGTTTCGGAGGACAGGATCATCTGACTTTCAGGAAGGAACACTATCCCCTAACGGCCACCGGACATGTTTGAATGAAACGCTTCAAACCGCTCGTCTTTGTAAGCTGCGGCTTATCATTTACACAGAGACAATAAATAAAAAAAAAAAAAAAAAAAAAAGGATATGCTAATGTCACATTCCCTTGAGCTGCTTGTGCTCCTATCAATCAGATGAAACGCTGCCTGGTTTGACTCTTTTTCGTCTTTCACCTTCAGCGGCTGCCGCTGCGCTTTGGGACGTCTCAGCGGAACGGAAAAAAACTTGTCTGAATCGTTTGTGCGCTGCATTTCCACTCAGGATGCAGGAGCCGATCGGTGTCAGGGAGAGTCTCCTCCCCTGCGACGGCCATATTGAAAGGAAAAGGCCGGGTGTGAGCGTCCTCAGAGTTTTGCGACGCCGACGTGACTGTTTAAGCTTTGATTCAGAAATGTAAATCTGTCCTCTCGTGGGAAAGAGCTGAAAGGGAGATTTGTCAGCGTGTAATTCGAACGCTCAGAGGAACAGGTTTTTTTTCCAGGGCCTTGGAGAATTAATATACTTGGAAAGAGTGCGGCGCGGTTTTGGGATTATCAGCGATATCCCATTTGTTGATGGGAAAATCAGATACTGCAGTGGCATGATAAGAACGAGAGCATGGTTAATGGGGAGTGCAAGCGGCACGAAACATGTAAACAATAGCTGAACTAATAATAACAGAACTAAAATAACTATGTTCACAGAAGAGAGGGACAGTATTTTTTTTTTTTTTTTTCAATTCCATAATTAGACAATTATTTAGGTGACATACATCCACAGAGTATACACAACAATAAATATCTGCTCGATAAAAATACAGGAAATCATGCAAATATAACACTTTATTTCATTTGTCATGAAGGACATTTTTTTCCACCTCTATACTCTGGATTCTCTTAATAATTACAAGTCGTAATTGCACAGTCCCCGACCGTTTTACAGAAAAATCTCCCTCTTTTCCCTTCTCCCACCCCGACATATAGATCGTCATTCCTCTTAATCCCGCATCCCACAACCCAAGAAACATAGAGATAACAGGCTCAGTAGAAAAACAGTCATTTGTTCCTACAGTTTGTACAAAATTCACAGATTATTCATCTCGTTTTTGTTTGTTTGTTTGTTTGTTTGTTTGCCTTCTTCCTTTAGTTTGTACACCGCCTCCTGGCACAGGCAACCAAACCGCTGAAAAATCACAACCAGAAATAGATCAAAGTGAAACGATAATAAAGCAACCGATGGTGAACAAAAATGAACACAGGCTGTATCGAAATAGCCACCTTCTGCTGATTTTGGGTCTGTCAGCGTTGGAGTGCCGTCGTTGTGTTGGTGCACTGCCTCGTGTTGAGGACAGATTTCCGCAGATGCTTGAATTTTTATCCATTTCCATGCATGTCATGGCATCCCTCTGATCTGTCATTTCTCATCAAAAGCACCCCAGGGCAATAATACTGATAGGCATACTAACAAAAAGCCTGTTTTTAAACTGTTGACTGCTATTCTGTTATTTTATTCTGTAGTTATATCAGCGTTAATATATTTTTTCCCCCTCTGGGATTACCAGGATTAAAAGAAAGTCTGAAGTGAAACAAGTTGGAAAAAAAAGGATAAAAGGGTTGTAGCACTGAGGTTATCACTGCCTTCCACTTATTACATGGAACACAATGACTAAAACACTTAGGGAAAACACAGTGGGTGATGCCTGACACCTTTTTAGTGATGTGATTCTTTGAATATTTTAAATTAAAAAGTCTTTGGACATCTAACAGACATTATGTGTTCATCAAAAATTAAAAAATATATCGGCTGAATTACAGTTACAATGTATTTTGTCATGAATACAAGCAAAAATATCATTCATGCTTTGGAATAGAGGAAAAAATTAATGTGTCACTTGATATCTTGACCCTAGAGAAACCTGTGAGTCTCACAAAGATGGATTTGATCAACGAAAATACACGCAGAATTTGTTGGTTTTGACTCCAAATGCCATGTCAGAACATAATTACCCTCTCACTCCAAATGAGGGCAGAAACCTAAAACAATGGTGCAGATTTATAGGAGATATATTGTTTTACCACAGTCAAGAAATAACCATTAAGGTGTAAACAAAAGTATAGGTCAGACCCCAGTTGGCTGCTTTAGGGTTAAAGCTAAAATATGCAACTTTTGAACTTGTTGTTAACTTGAAAATAAAGAAAATGCACTGATATATATATAGTATACTTGTCATAAGATGAGAGCTGTGGTGTCTTTCTGCTGCCCACTTAGGGAATAACTGAGAAAACCAATTAGGAAAATGGTCATAAAAGGAATAAGTAAATAACATATATTATACATGATCTTTCCCTGTTACTTTTTAATGATCACCAGGCCATTTTGGGACATTTGCTGTGGGTGTGAGCGGCACTGACGACGACGACGGTGGCTTTTTTTTAATTGCAGATCAGCTGCGTCGGCTGTCTGCTTCTTCCACACCTGTGGAGGCTCTGCGGACGTGATTAGCTCAACCTCCGGCGAGATGACAGCTCATCAAGATGACTGACAAATGTTGGGGCGGGAACTGGACCAACTGTGGGGGAGGAAGGCAGGACTAACGGTATAATTTCTGTCGAGGCGAGAAGATGCATGTTGCAGTTTTATCACTTTTTTTAAGCATTTTTTTTTTTTTTGTTAGCAGTAATAGTTTCGGAGATGCAGCTCTAGGGCTGTGTTACAAAGTCTCCCTGTCTTAAATGTTAAGTTAAAGTGATGGATCGGATTCCTCATGGTGTTTGTTGGTCTATGCGAGTGCGATACATCCACTAAGTTTGGTTGAGTATCCAAAATGAATGTACTAAAAAAACATGGCTGAGTTTTTTTTTTTTTTTTTTTTTTTTTTTTTTTCAGCCGTAAAATAATTCCACGATTCTGGACACCACAGGGCTGAAAACAGCGCTGAATGAACTTTTCAGCTTCGTGTCGCAGATTAAAAAATCATGTTGCTTTGTGGTCAACTACAAGCCGAACACTCCCGGTGAAGCTCCTGTTCTCGTGACCAGGTGGGAGTTAATGAACCAAACTTGGTGGATGTATTACACTCGCATAGACCAAAAAATGCCACCATATGTGTGATAATCTGAACTTTAAGATAGGAAGAGTCTAAGACAGCATTTGCTTGTGTGATATGAAGTTGGGGGAAAACGCCGTAACTATCTTCAGGGATTGTTGCATGTCTTACTTCACACTATCTCCTCTCAAGTTAAATTCTAAATATCCAATCCAACATTGCTTATCAGCTTTTATGTCGGTTACCCATAGCAGCCAACATTACTTTTCTCATCTCTCCAAGCTAAACTTTAACCACTGGTTTTATTCAAAGTCCTTTTGACCAAGTAGTGTACTCTCCTGGCTAACAGAAACTGCAACACACCAATGGAGCAAAAACAGTGAAGAGCGCTTCCAGAGGGGGGCGGTAGCAAGCCAAAGGCCCAATGACGAGGTGAGGGCCTGAAGAGGATGAGGGAAGAGGTATTTGAATGTAAAAATGGAGGAACAAGGGACAGCACACCGTGACAAGATGTTACCTTTAACAATGACACCAGTTGTTGTTCCTTGCAATTGAATAAACTGCAGTTTTTTGTTCATGTTTGTGTTTCGTGTCATTATGTCATATAAGACGCAAATGGATGGTGATGTCCTGCCCCCGTTCCCCGTCCTGTTCTGCTCATGAATGGCACTGCAAAAACCTTAATCTTAAAAAGTTATCTAGTCTCGTATCGGTGTTGAAATCTTATGTTTTCTTCAAGCGAGAGGGAAACATCTACCAGTGGGATGAGATAACCCAACATGTTTCCGATGCTGATCGACTTGTCTCCAGAATTTTCTTGAATTAAGTGCCGTTTTCTTGATACTATCAGGCTGATGTGCCTTACTTTGCCTTGTTTCTACATCTTCCTATTGCCACAAAAAATCAGAAAAACAGATGAAAGTCAGCTCATCCCACTGCAGTGGACAGTGCTCGCTCATTTCAAAGTGGGACAGCCGTGAACCCTTGCGGACGTATCGGGAACACTCATCAAAGTCTGTGAATCTGTAAATACAGACACTGGTGCTCGGCCAAAAGATTTGGGTTAAGGGCCTTGTGACTGGACATTTCGGTTTTCCCTGACCGGCTGAGGAGCAGGAGAGTTTGGTGAATGAGACGCTCTCTTCCCTCTCTCTACAGCGCCCTTGAGCAAAGCACTTTACCTTCGCTCGCTCCGGTGCAGAGCCTGAGGTGGCACCGGTGAAGCTCCCAGATGTGAATGCGCGGAAAGTCATGATTGTGAAGCGGAGCGTGCGTGATTGGTCGGACCCTGGTCGATCAAACGTTAACAAAGTTGGCACGTCACACGCCGCAGAAGGTCAAACTTGCTCTTTGTTGGGTTCCCCTCATATTCAAGAGTTGACCTTTAGCCTGGCTACATCATCTCACCAGAGGGGCTCACTGACACTGAGGGAGGCTTTGGCCGGCTTTGACGTTATTTTATGCAAGAGGGAGTTGGTGATGATTAAAATAACAGTAATAATAATAATCTAGGTCAAAGTCAGTCAGCAGATGAACTGACATTCTGTGGCTGATGTAAGATGTTTGGAAGTGCGGGTGTTACATGAATGGTTTTACTCCAAAATGAGACAGACATGGCTTGAGCGTGATAATTTACTTTTGCAAAGTGACTCCTGGCGTGAAAGGAAAGGACAGGTAGGGTCACGTTTAATGGACAAAATCAAACACCACAATATTTTTGACCTTGATATTGATATTGTTACAGTATTGTAGGGTACTTAATACTTCCATAACATATCTATACGCACAAGAGCTGTGTCAGGAGCAGTGATGGGAGTAACGGCGTTACAAAGAAATGGCGTTACTTTTATCAGTAACGAGTAATCAAAGAAATTACTGTTTCCCCCTTTACAACGCCGTTACCGTTACTGACAATAAAATGCGCCGTTACTAGCCGTTACTTACTACTAATAATTATTATTATTTTATTATCCTATTCAAAAAATGTGCGTCTTGAGGAGAAAAAGCGGTGTGTCAATTTTCAAACCAGTCGGACTTTGCAGTTTTTCATAACTTATCAACATGCATGGTCTTCTGCCATACAGAAGACCAGGGGTTCAATTCCCCACCTGAACAAGCTGGCATCACTACTTTAAACTGTAATTAATTACTTTTTCAAAGTAACGTGCCCAACACTGACAATGATAGATGAAATTTGACAGCAATGTCCACACTGCAACAGCAATGCAGAAATATGTGCATTAATAAGAGGATTTAAGAAAAGAAAAAAAGTAATCATAAAAATTACTTTCCCCAGTAATTGAATTACTCTTCTGCAGCAGTAATTGAGTAGTAATCAAAATTACTTTTTTACAGAAGTAATTAGTAATTGTAACTTATTAGATTTGTGAGTAATTGGTCCCAACACTGGTCAGGAGTAGTCAGAAACAACCAGTAATGTAAATATGTTGTACAAGCAGGTAGACACAAGTCACAGAACTGTCTAAAAAAAAAGGCCAGAAAATTGTACTTTACTGTAATGCGGCCTTTAAAACCGGGAAAAGATAACACGTACGCCATGTCATGATGAATCCAAAATTACAAGTAATATCTACTTTCCTGTCACGATATCAACCTAATAGCGATAGCCTACAGTTTATCATCTGACCCTAATTGCTGGTTAATATTAGAAGGATGAGTCATTAGAGGGGTGAATCATTCTGAGACGCCAAAGTCGTCTTACTAAAGTTTGAAATGACTTTTAAGGATGGAATCATCTGTGGCAAACGCTGAGATCAAAATTATACCCAAAGAGATAAAAAAAAACAAAAAAACAGCATTTTTGGAGTGAAACCATTCACATGTAATTGGGTCGCGGTGAGTGTCGGCGTTACAGCAGGTTGCTGCTCTTTGAGTCATTGTTGTCGTATCCGAGAGCTGAACTCTGGCCCGAGAACAGTAGACGAGCGGTGCCTGTGGTGGCTCGCCTCCTCAGCCGTCCAGCGTTAATATCGGCCAGTAAGCATAATCAGATTTGAGAGGAGGTGCTCAGGGCTAAATGGTGTTTGCCCTCATCTCTGACCGCTGAACTTTTGTACATTAAATATCTCAACGCCTCCCTGACTTCGACAATGCCTCAACAGTTTCACTGGATGAGCAAACAGAGCGGTGCTAAAACTGTTTACACATGGTTTGATGTTAATGAGGGGAAACACACAGCCAACAAGGCTCCGTGTGCGCATGGATGCAAAGTGTGTGTGTGTGTGTGTGTGTGTGTGTGTGTGTGTGTGTGTGTGTTTGACTGTGTGTGGATGTGTGCATGCATGTGCAATTCGCTCATTCATTAAACCTAGGCAATTCCCATGCTTTAATATGATTATGCTGTATCTATATTCATGTGTGTGTGTGTGTGTGTGTGTGTGTGTGAGTACAGATGTTTGTGCGCACGTGTGTGTGTGCACATGTAACCATGTATGCGATTTATTCATTACTCCTGGGCAATTTTCATGCTTGAATGTAATTATGTTGTGTGTGTATGGCCATATATGTGTGTGTGTTTATGTGTGTGTGTGTGTGTGTGTGTGTGTGTGTGTGTGTCCTGTAGGTTATCTCAGCCTCACTCTGCATGACAAAAATGAGCTATTAACGGACCTGTCTCCCCTGACAATTCCACTGTACTGTGTGGTGTGAATCTCTCTCTCTCTCTCTTGTGTATGTGTATGTGTGTGTGTGTGTGTGTGTGTGTGTGTCTATGTGTGAGGCGCCTCAGTGACAGAGTCTGTCGCCGGTGTCAACAGCATGAGGTCACTGCAAAGTCGCAGCAAAGTACATAGCTAAGACTAAGCAGGCACACACACTCACACACACACACACACACACACACACACACACACACACACACACAAACACAAGTACACACACTTACCAATTAGCCTAAGGATCACTTACATATAGTGGTAATTCCATAAAAACTCATATACACACAAAACTATAATGATTAAAGCAACCTCCTTCATGCAGAGAGAGCGAGCAACAACAACGACAACAAAATCGATTAAATTCGGTTCTATTCAAAAATAGAGAAAAGGAGTAAAAAATGAAATAGGAAAAAAAGAAGAAAACTGAAAGGACTTTGTTGTTTTTTTGGCCTGAGCTGACATCTAAAGCTCCTAATAAGAAGTTAAAAGAGCTTCATTTAACCAGACATGGCCACTTCGCTGTTGAAGTAGCGCACACTCAGATGAATTAAAATCTTTATGCAGCTGTTATAATGAATTTTACGGATTTGAAAATGCTCAGAATACGTTTATGATTCTGCTGCAAGGAGTACAGATGATATCAATTTAACACCAACTAATGTTTTTTTTTTTTTTTTTTCTAAGAATGTGATTGATTTTTGTTTACACTGTCACCGACCCAAGGACACGTTTCAGCTTATTCACTTTATTGGAAAGGGCTCTCAATTTGTTTGTTTGTTTGTTTGTCTGGGGATCCGTGAGAGAGCCAGCCGCTTTCAAGGAAAAGGCGGCAAATGAAACCGCAACTGCTATTTCCATGCGCGTGACTTTGAGTATCACAAACTGAGCTGAGATGTTTAAACTCTTGCAGCACCCCGACAGCGCTTGGCCTTGCTGAAGCTGGAGATTAAGAGATAGAAATGGAGGGGAAAGACAATGGGCACAAGAAGGGACATGGGAGGAGAAGGGTGGTGGGGGGGGGTTGGAGGAATGGAGCGTGACGCTGTGGAGAGCAGCCGTCGTGTCTATCTCGGTCAGTCAAAAGGCAGAATTAGCTTTGAATAGCTTATGGTCCATTCAGGCAGGCTACAGACAATTCTCCCTAAGGACTTAAGGCAGGAAACGGGTGGATTGGCGCGTTCGACAAATGATCGCTTCGCAGCGGCTATTGTCGGCCGCTAATTGAGATGGGGATGATAGCTCGGCGGCGTGAGAAAATGTGGCGGATTTGAAGGCTACTGGCACGCCACATGGGGACTATTGCCATGACAACAGCTGCTGCAGATGTGGGCAAAATGGACTCAATTAGTCAATGTGGTGATGTGGCGGCCGGATCGTGGATTAGAGATTTGCTCCAGGAGGAGGGACTACCTGAGAGACTGAGATATTATGCACGCAAGGAGATGTGTGGCTAAAAACTGGACAAGACATGGGTGTTAATAAGCTCCGGCAGTGATTTCCAATTTTATTTTGCGTCAAGATCGAAAGAAAATTGGGGATGCCGCCCCCAAACTTTAGAACACACAACCTTTAGACATCAGGGAAGCCAGCTCACTAGATATCTTTAAAAGAAGACTAAAAACCTACCTTTTCACTCTAGCCTTTAACTAGCTCCTACTTTATTCCACACTGTTGTCTTTTATTGTTTTATTTGAATCAAAGTTCTCGTTTTTAGCCGTTTCTTTTTAATTCCACCCTGTGCTGTTTTTAATGTTTTATTTTAAGGTTTTCAAATGTTCTTCTTTTTATTGTGAAGCACTTCGAGCTGCAATTCTTGTATGAAAGGTGCTATACAAATTAAGTTTTATTATTATTATTATTATTATTATTATTATTATTATTATTGTTATTATTAAGATCCCCTAAATAAAGATGAGACTGGACCTGCTTTTGATAGACCCTTGACCCAAAGGCCTCGATCTGACAATAATCTTGTTGTTAAGACACGAGAATGTATTTAATTTGATAAGTTAAGATTCAACAAGATGGAAAATAAGGAGCGTTAAAGTTATGAGCAAACTACTCATCCTTATCCCTAATTATGGTAAATCTCAACTTTGCAGATGACCCTTTGGTACCCTCTCAAAGACCAATGGTGGTCCCAGGACCCCATTTGGAAACTATGAGCCCCCAGCACAAAGTGGAGCAGTGCCACTGGGTCAAAGCCGCGCGGTTATCTGCAGTTAAAACACATCCAATCACTGACCTCGTGACCTCAATCAAGCTCGGTTTCTCAGTCATCACACAAAACTTCAATGAGATATAATTTCCAGGATACAAAAAAAAAAAAAAAAAAAAAAAAAAAAGGAATATTTGTCACGACTGGGACACACTCAGTCAAACTGAAATTTCTTGATTTTTCATTTTCCACGATTCTTTTAATAACAGTGAGTACAAATGTCACGCCTCCTCCTCTCTGCTACATTTCCCATTTTATGCTTATTCTGGGGCTTTTAGAGCAGGAGTCATCCTTTCACGTTTATTAAGCGCAACAATAGTCGACACTTCAGCCATATGTTTCCGAGCTTATTTTTGTGACACCTCATCATCACTGGAGACGCTCTGTTGTGCTAACCGTCAGATTGTTAAAAAATGTAATTTCACACGTTTCCTTTTGCCTGTCAGAGGGAGAGGGAACACAGAAAACAGCGTTCCCGGTGTGTTGATTTCACATGGAAGCCAACAGATCTCATGTTAACAGTGACAGCACGGCAAAGATAACTGCGGCAACATTACTTCATTTTTTTTTTTTTTTTTTTTTGGTCTATATTCTGGATATAATATGCTCCTCTGTATTTATTTAGTCATTTGTATAGTTAACTGTCTATTAAAGGAACGGCTTCCCAAAATCCATTTCCCACAGATGACATGTATTCAGCCCCAAGGAGAACAAATTTAGGGCACAGACATTTTGACTGGTGGTTGGCAGGAAATAGTTCCCAACCAAACTATTTATAAAGCTATAAGGCTAATCCATAGCCCTGAAGGTAATGGATTATGTGGGGGTATCTGTGTCATTGTTTTTTGGAAAAAGCTGTTGCTGTTGGGTTTCTCACACGTACATTTTTGACAGTTTGAGCTCCACTAAAGAATATCCATCCGGCCCCATTGTATTGGAGTGAAGGGAGACCGGGGAAAAACACACAGAGAAACTATCTGGATGAATAGATTGCACTAGGGCAGGTGTTTTTTTTTTTTTTTTTGTGTGTGTGTGTGTGTGTGTAGACTTTATCAGTATGTCTGTTTTTGACATGTCCCTGAAGCATGCAGCATGAATTCGCTGGGTGGCGATGTGCAGGTCCAAATGAGGACAAAACAGTCGCAGTGTGATGTCGTGGCCAAAATCCATCTCAAAACATCTTTGGAAGCCGTCACGATTTATGTAGCAGCTACGGACGACTATGCATAATCGTCACAAATCTTCATTTTGGCGTTGCATTTACACCGGCTTTCAAAGTCCTTTGCATGAGCATTTATCAGATGAACATAATGTTTACCGGGCGATGCCGCAAAGACAAACCTACGGCGCGCGGTGAGCAAACTGATTCTTGACTCCAAGCGATGCGAGCGATTTCACTGACTGCGCCCTGGGTTCGAATGACCTTTTATGGGTGTGTTACGGCGTTGTTTATCTGTGCGTCTCGAGCCGATTGGAATGTGGTGTCGTGCTTCGAAAACATCAGTCAGCACATCTCCCGCGCCAGCCTCCCACACCTTAACCCTCCTGTCGTGTTCGCGGTCAAATCTGACCGGTGTACAAGTTTTCTCTCCAAAAAATGAAGTTAATTTCATCTGTTTGTCATGAGGTTCCATGACTTTGTTCACACATGGCATCTGAACACATAAAATAAATTTGGAGAATTTTTATTAATTTTTGAATGTTTTATTTAACTTGTATACACCCATCGTGTTCCCGGTCACAAATGACCGGTCATTAGAAATGAATGGGTAAGACTACAATTAGTGTATAAAATAGAGTTAAACACATTCCCACACTCCTTTCCCACAGCCTAACATGCAGGTGTCTTTGAGCAGACACAGATGTGTGTGAACACACACACAAACACACACACACACACACACACACACACACCTTATTCCCCTTTCTGGCTTCCATGGCAACCCCCACAGGAAAGTATCTCTCAGACTTCTTTCCCATACCCCAACATGTAGGTGTCTTTGAGCAGGCACACACACACACACACACACACACACACACACACACCTTATAACCCTTTCTGGCTTCCATGGCAACCCCCACGGGAAAGTATCTCTCAGACTTCTTTCCCACACCCCAACATGTAGGTGTCTTTGAGCAGGCACACACACACACACACACACACACACACACCTTATAACCCTCTCTGGCTTCCATGGCAACCCCCACGGGAAAGTATCTCTCAGACTTCTTTCCCACACCCCAACATGTAGGTGTCTTTGAGCAGGCACACACACACACACACACCTTATACCCCTTTCTGGCTTCCATGGCAACCCCCACAGGAAAGTATCTCTCACACTTCTTTCCCACACCCGAACATGTAGGTGTCTTTGAGCAGGCACACACACACACACACACACACACACACACACATGAACACAGACACACAGAGACACACACAACTTTGCCCCTTTTTGGCTTCCATGGCAACCCTCACGGGAACCTACCATGGGAACTGCCAACACCTGACACCTGACACCTGACACCTGTCAGGTGTCAGGTGTCAGGAAGAAGACCCAGCTGAAGTTGTGGTCACCTTTCGGTCCAAAAATGGTCATTTTTCCTGGACCTCATCCCCACCTGAGAGGAACGGTCAGCTTCCATGTGAAAATGTCATGAGGATGACTAGCTAAATCATACTGGTCAATGCTGACGGGAACACAAAAGATGCTATTTTTTTGCCACTATTTAGAAAATTGAAATGTTTTCAAAACAGTGTCCTTGGAAAACATTGAAATGAAGTACTCTGTGATAAATACTACAATATGTTTCATCTGAGTATTTGTTATAGTCAAAATAATATCTATATAATGTTTTTTTCCCTAAAAAACGAATGGTATGATCTCAGGTAAATTAGGCCTACAGCACATACATAGCAAATAGAAGTTCAAAACTTGTCATTTTCACAAGAGCAGAAGTTGATAAAAAGATCTAACACAACATTAGGTGATAATATGTATCAGAGTGGATTTATAATCAAATACAATGTTACCGGTCACATGTGACCGGGAACCTCATGAGTGTTAGCCCAAAATGAACAGAATAGGAGGGTTAACAACTTATATTGATGGATCAGCTTTTATGCTGTCCTGTGGTTGTATCGGTGTTCGCTCTCTCTGCAAGCCCCCAATGAACAACGACAAACACCCCCACCCACCCTGCCTTCATTTAGGCTAATCTGTGTAAGTGGTTTTCAGTGGAGGATCATTGATCATCTTAAACGCCCACACACACACACACACACACACACTCATAAAAAAAGAAAGTTTATAGTATGCTCTTGCAAGCGAGTAGTAATGTCCTGCAAGCAAGCGTACACACATTAAAGGACATATGCATGTGCAGACATGTGCATCCCCCGACACACACACACACACACACACTCATGCACACACACTCAAAAATAATAATAGTAATGACAATACAGACCATGGGCCACTGCATTTGTACCTCTGCACACACACACTAAACACATCTGTCAACATGGCATAACATATACAAAGCCATAGGATGCCAACACATTTTCACAGACACACACTCTTACACACACACACACAGTAGGTGATTTGTTATTTCTCAGCAAGGGGGGATGGCACAACCATTTGAAAAAAACAATATCTGAAATCATGTCTCCTCATTATATTTTGTCGGAGTGGGGGCTTGGTGTGGGGCGTATTTTCAGCAGCACAGGCGCCAATGAATGATCATAGAAATATTACAAGAATATTATAGGATTACCACAGGCAGCAGTGTGTCGCTGTGATCCTCTTGCTCTTCTGCAACTCGGCAGCCTGGACTCACATGTTCAACTTAACTGCACCCTGCACTCCCTCTGCTACCGGGGGATGGAGTGGGGGGGGGGTTGGCAGGCTAACAAGGGGGATACTTATGGCCCCTCATCCCTCCTCAAATCGCCTACTGCACACACACACACACTCACACACACACAGTAGATCTTTCTCCCCCACAGAGGTGCCAAGCACATTTTGATGAAACTCCAGGAATACGGTGTCATTTCAGCTGCTACGAAGTGAGAGGGAGGAGGGGGAGGGGTTAGAGAGAGAGAGATAGCCGGAGAGTGAGTCGGAGACAACAAGAAGGAGAGAGAGCGAGCGAGCGAAATAGAAGGAGACAGGGAGAGAGATGGGATAGGTAGGCAGAGAGAGGGAGGGAGGGGGAGGCTGACGCTCGTCCAAGCAGCGCTCAGAATCACTTGAGGAAAATCTCATTCCATCTGTCCCCAAATAACTGTCCTCTGCCTCCCTCTCTCCTCCCCCCCCTCCCTCCCCCACCTCTCTGCATGCTAAGTGTATATATACGATTCTGCCTGGAACACGACAAGCTGCCTCCGCCGTCAGTCCGGAGATATTTCATAACGTGCTACACACTCCTCCTCGCCGTCTTCCCTGTCTCTCTCCATGGCGTTATTACTCTCTTTCCTACCTGCCACCCACTGAAATTGATTAAAAGTGTTTCCTCATGACATGTGTAAGTTTTTTTTTTTTTTTTTTTATATTTTTCTGTGTTTTTGTTTTTTGGCTTTTTTTTGTTGTTGTTGTTTTCTCCCCACAGCTTTGGCACTATGCGCTCATTTTCATTTTACTCTGTACTTCCCAGAGTTGGTGTTACTGTGACGCCTTTCTCCTTGGATTTTCTGTTTTTTTTTTTTTTTTTTTTTTTTTTGAGTTTCTGTATGTGCTGATCTTTTCTTTGTCTTACGATTTGTCTCCACAGCAAACGGCAACATCTGCGGTGTGATGAGATTGATCCAACTTTGCAAAGTGAAGCCGTATAGTTCCTAGACCAAAAAAAAAAAAAAAAAATTAAAAATTCTTACAAATTAGTGACTTTAATCTAAGAGAATTTGAGTTTTTTTTTCTCCAGATATTACCTTCTTTTCATGGCTCAGTATTAATTAATTTTTTAACCTGCAATGGCCCTGATACACCATCATACAATAACCCGCCACATAGTTGGGAATCTTTTCCACCACACTGTGATTACACGGCGTGCTTCTCAACCGATCGCTCCTCCATGATGCGTCCTCCCATCCTCCTCTACCTCTCACTGTGCTCCCTCCCTCCTCCCTCCAGTCATCTTTTGTGCTTTGCATTCGCTCTGGTATCTTCGCTTCAGAAGCTTTGCAAACAGGAACATTATCCTCCTGTCATTTCTGATGCCGATCTCCATAACCCCCCACTCGCCTGCCTCCTCTCAATAACTGCCACTAAACAGATGATGGTGTGCTGATACGGGCGGCGTACACAACAGGTTATCTCTCGGTCTCTCTCTTCCATCCCCACTTGTTCCCTGGCTTGCTGATTTTCTTCACCCCTATCCCCTGCATCTCCTTTTTTTTTTTTTCTGCCCACCTTATCTTTGCAACAGTAATCTCCATGTGTGCAGTATTGCGTCTGTAGCTGGTGTTGGTCTCTCTTTCAACTCCTGCTCTCCCCTGTTCTCGTCAAAAATGCTTCTCTGCTTCATTCTCCCTTCACCTCTCTCTCTCTCTCTCTCTCTCTGTCATTCCTTTCCCATCACCTCTTCAGTCCTTCTTTCTCTCATCTCTTGGATTTCCTCCCCCTCCTTTCCTTCTTGGGATGCATTCACACACACTGTTTTCTTTGATCTGAACAATAGGGGGAACATTTTTACTTTGTTGCCTTTTTTCCTGCATTTGACTCCTAAAGGTCCACTGCCTTATCATGTTACAATTGGCCTTGGCTGCTAAGCAGAGGATAGACACAGCAGGAGCCAGATGTACTTTCTCTATCTTGTTATTTAGGTCTGTTGCATTAGATACACGCCCAGTCAACATTCACACACATAGCATCACACATTCTAGGAACAAGGCATGGACAGTGGTTGGCCTGTCCATGTCCGGGTAACTGGCCAATTATTCTCGGTTGCGTTTAAGTCCAACCTCTGTACGGGGCAGGCCCAGCCCAAGAACATAAATGTGTATCATTTCCTGATATCGGGGCTCATTCTGACTGAGATCCTGAGACCACTGAGACCAGCGCTGCCTTGCTTTATATGTGACCATAATAAATATTGCATCAGAAAATTGAAGACTGACTCCGGTCTGTTCTTGGGCTTTCAACAAAAGAATCGGGAGCTAACAATCACATGCACAGTCGTTCATCTGGATTTTCACACACCAGTAAAAGAAGGAAAAAGGACTTCCAACTTTGCATGGGTGCCACTAATATCGGAGGAGTCCGCGGGACAGGTGTAGAAAATTCCACTAATTTTGATTTATCCGCTCTGTTTTTTTTTTTTTTCCTCACAGTTCATCCGTGCACATTGTTAGTGGGTTTGGGATCCTTCCCTGCACTCGGGTTGTGAACGTGCCCTCCAGCAGCGCTTTCCGTAATCGCTCCTCGTCCTTCCTCCACTGTTGTCATGTTCAAGTCACCGTCCCTCAACCGTCACTCGGATGATTTTCTCCCATCCTCAATTCCCCCGCCCCCACCGCCCGCCCCTTCTCTATCTGCGCTTCAATCTCCACGCCTCGTCCCTGTATCTCTTCCTCTTCCTCTCAGCCTAACTCATCGTATCTACCATTCCCTTCCTTTCATTTCCTTCGCTTGGCCCCCTCCTACACACCTATCCTTCTGTTAGTCCCTCTTTCACATTTCATCTCCTTTACCCCCACCCCTCCCTCCCCCCGCCTCTCTGCTGCTCTTGCTGTTCCCCCAGCAGGCCTATCTAAAATCCTGGCATCCTCGGCTCTGTAACAGTAGCTGGTAGATGTGCTGCGGGGCAGGAAGATTTAATCGAGCTGACGGAGTGAGAGAGGCAGAGAGACAGGCGCACAGACAGCGATCTCTCCGCTTCACTCAAACAAAGCCTTGTGTGTGTGTGTGTGTGTGTGTGTGTGTGTGCGTGTATTCATACACAACACACCGCTACACCCCACACTCGCTTCGCCATCCCTCCTATGTAAGGCAAGAATACAAGTCTTGGGGGCTTAACATTCCCCGTCTGAGCTCGAGCTAAAAGGGTTTATTGAGCTTTTATCCAGCCTCAGAGTAACACTGGGCTGTGCGAGACTACTGTACCTTTAATAAGCGGTGTGAAAGCAAGGCACCGATGATTCATTTTTCGACAAGTGGGGACTTCAGAGGGGCTTTGTTGCTGGGCGGGGGGGGGGGGGGGGGGGGGGGGGGACAGAGGGAGATTGAGGCCAACAAGAGGAGCTGGGAAACCCGGAGACCAACTGCACAAACGCTTACCGCACACCGGAGGAATGCTAACTAGACAGCTTTCCAGCGCTCCATGTTTAATCAGGTAACTTTATACATGTGAGCACTGTCAGACAGACACATTTAAACAGGTAGTTTTACACTTTAGAGGATTGCGGATAAAGACGGTTGTGTACCATTACCCATTTAATTCGTTTCTTTTTCAGCTAAGGGGGGATTAAGCGAAGATAGATGTATCATGTTACATGTTCAGAGCCTTGTCTCCTAGTAATCGCATTCTCACACGACTAAACTGCGTTCTTTATTACGTTTCAAGAGGAATGTATTTTGCTACGGATTACATTTATTTGCAACATAGCACAAAAAAGGGCTCATAATCCCTTAGTCTGAAGTCCGTGCTCGGGGGTAGGCAGGATGGCGGATGGGTCAAACAACTGACTTTCACCCGGGCTACAAAGCGACAGCGGTGTTTGCTGCAAATGATACACACTGTTAGTTAAATTAACGTGTTTTTATGCCTAAATCTAACTTTTCCTGAACCTTAACCAAATCGTTTTGGTGGGTAAAGGTAACGAAACCGGCTAAAATGCCACCCAGCGTGATATAGAAGACATGCTGATTAGAAATGCACCTGTGATATGTCGGAAACAAAATAAGTTTCTGAAGAATGCCGTTTTAGTGGTATGGGAATGTAATATGCTCAGCAAGGAGGGCGTGCAAACTAAGGACAGGTGTGTCGCGATGGCTTTGCTGCTCTGGTGAACACCATCATGCTACCAGACCATGAAGAATTTCTTATCAAGGCAGCTAATTAAAAGCTTGACTGTCATGTTAGAGCGCTGATTGCATTTCTGCATTGAACGGCGGGCAGATGATTGTTGCGAATTCGCCGCCTGCGGGCTGTAATTTTCAAGAAAACCATTAAAGCAGGCGAGCAAAGGTAAACCATAATAGCATTTTTCGCCTCGCGGCGCATGCAAAGCCGACTAAATGAGGCCGGATTCCGTCGAGGTGTAAATGTCAGATCTTCACCTCTTTGTGATTCGGATCGATATTTTTCTCGGCTTTCTAAACAGGTAGGCGCCGGATGGACACGGATCTCTGCCTTGTTAGGTCAAGCCATAAGAAGATCTAGGCCACAGATTACACGTTAGACTTCGCGGCGTATGCGCCGTTACAACAAAATAAAGTCTTCTGTTTTGCAGTTTTGCAGTATAAAAAAACAGTGAATGTGGTGCCTGTTGTTCACAAACTACTCAGCATCATGGGGATGATGCAACTGTCCCACCAGAGGCAAACACCACCGCCTTTATCACTATAAAAAATATATATATCTTGCTCTCTCTGTTCTTTCCTCCCCCTTATAGATTTCCATTATTTACCCATACGTCCCTCTGATGTCTGAAGTCTTTTCTATTCCTTTTTCTCTCTCTATCTCTGCTTCAATCCTTCCTCTCCCATGGTAGGATGGATAGATGCCGGAGTGGAAAGGTCATTAAATGATTAGATGTGTGTGTGTATTTCTGTATGCCACTTTGTGTGTGTGTGTGTGTGTGCGACCATACATGTGCATGTGAGTGTGTATGTGTGTCCATACAGCCCAGGGCAATATCCACCATGCTGTAGTTTCTCTGCCACGGCGGCAGAAGGCAATTAATGAGAGCCTGTGTTCTCATCCGCTACCTAGCAACCTTCACTGTTCCACCTGTCACCCCCGGCAACCGCTGCCTCTGCCTGTAATCGATTGCTCTGCAACTGGGACCACGGTGTCACATCGCGCTGAACCACTGACCCATGGTGCCGCGGAGGACGGAGTAATACATAACTTGCACACACACACACACTCACACATGGAAACATCAACTGTAATTTAAGCACAAACACACATGCACAGTATCACGCAGAATAAGTTAGGGGAAAGATCCACCCTGGTCCGCTCTTTACTGGTCTTAAAACAGCTGTTGCCCGTGAACTTTGCATGTTAGGGTCCATTGTGTTGTTTGGTGGCGTCCAGTATTTTTCTAAAGCCTTTCTTCCTGCCACCAGCCAAACATAAATGATGTCCAGTACAGCTACCATATTGTTTGGTGGAGAAATCCATGGTAGAAGAGGCACAGCAACATGAAGGTTGGTTGTTTCTAAATTGCATAAAAAGCTTCTTATCACCTTGCTGCCTATTTGGGAACATTAATAGAAACGTCTTTTGTTTCCTATGCTGCTGTAACATGCAAAACTTTGGACCTGCACACTTTGCTTCAAGCCACAAATTTTTATTAGAGACACTGTTTCAATCCAAACTGCATCCTCTTCTTGTTTTGTATGTGATGAGGATCCAGTTTGGACAGAAATGACGTCTCTAATAAAATTTGTGGCTGAGAAAAAAGTGCCTTATATGTTAAATGTTAATATTTTCCTTCACTGACACAGTTTTTCAATAGCCTTGCACCTACATAACATGATGCGCATATACCTACCTCTCTTTCAACTTGCAAAACTTCACAGTTTTCTTCACAAAGTTAAAGCAACGTTTCAGTCGTAGACCTTTGTGACAAGGTGCAGCAGTGTGTGTGACCATCTTCATCTCTACATTTTGCTCTAATGCACCTGCAATAGAGTGGTGAAGCAAAAAATTATCAGTGCGATTCAATGGGTAGATAAAAATTATGTTCTGGTCCCGTTTGAATTGTGCCATGGATTTCACATATGTTGTTTGTGATATTTAAAGATCATTTTTCACGCAGACTACAATTTAGCGTGAAGAATTTTGATAATGTTAGGTTTGTGTGAGCCCGCTTTGTGAACTACAGCTCTTCGCTGCTCTCGACGCGAATGATATACGTCACCACCCGCACTGGTCAGCTGGAGCCAGCGATTCCTAGTCCTTTTATCAGACGGGAAACGATAGAAATTACTGCCGTTCCTGCTGGAATGTGGCTAATCAGGAACAAAACACACCGGCATCTTGACTTGAATGTGGATGGAGAAGAAGGGGAGGGAAAGGGCGATGGCGTGACGTCACACGCGACACAGCATGTAGTCTTTCTAATTGTGTTTTCTCAGCAGCATTTAACTGAACAATAGCGCAATAAACGGTCAAACTCTTGACATGAAAATTATCATTTAAGCCTATGAACAACATTTGTGTAATCCAAGGCATAATTATTTCTGTCCATTGAACACCATTCATTTTTTTCACTCCGAGAGGAAGGGGTGGGACTTCACCACTCTATTAGATGCCCCAGGTGTGCATAAATTGTTTTTTTTTTTCTTCTCTTGAACTTATTTTGTCCAATAGGATACATGGATTTAGACAATCTGACGAGGTCACATGACTAGTGCAGAATTCCACGTGGCGCATTGTTGCCGGTGGTTTCCATGGTAATCAATCCTTGCAACCTTACAGTCACCTCTTCACTGACCGCTGGCTATCTAACTGGAAACATTACCAGTGTTACTGTCACAGATGCCCTGGCAGAAAGGTAGGTCATTTCAACAGTTCTCCAAAAACAATGAACAAAAATGACTAAAATTAATTTTAAGGCATGCTGAAGAAATGTTCTTCCTCTCTTACTCCTCAGGTAATGTTTTCTCCCTGTATGCGTCGTTCAAAATCAGTTTGAATGTTGAGCATGATTTTCACTTATTTTCAGCTAGAAAATCTCTCTCTCTCTCTCTCTCTCTAATTTTGCCCATCAGTACCGTTGTTTTCCACCCACACATATGATCTGCAGCTGAATGCAATGAGATCATGCCCCTTGTCTCTGAACTGTCAAAAATCAGTGTTGGAAATCACAACCTGAAGCGAACGTAGACGAGGTTCACCAGGTGGGCAAGTGAATGTCTGAGGGTAGATGTAATTATTATTATTGTTACTGTCATTATTTTATATCTACATTGACTGTACATTCAACACCCACACAGAGGCACAGAGACGCACACTCACACACAAACACACAGAACCCAGTAACCCCAAAGTCATTCATGTAGCGCTGCCTATCTCCTCTGCAGCAGATTGGCCTAATTCATAACCATCTCACATGCCGTCTAGACCCAGACATCCGCTCGGTCCAGGGCTGTTTTCCATTGCTCTCTCTATTTGCACGCCTATTATTAAATTTTGCCAGTGCTGCCTCACCCCAGGGAGTGACTGAAAGCAGAAACGCGTCTCCCTCAGATCATGTCCCGCCGTCCGTAATTGCCACAACAATTGTTATTTAAGTGATACTCAAGGAAAGAGGGGAGTCGCTGTCGCCGTTTTCTCAATATTGTCAGTATTTTAATGCGTTTGGCTGCGTTTTGCTGAGACTGAATGACAATGGTGTTCTCGGGGCAGATGGATGACACACATCATTCTGTTTGCACACGGGGATCTCTCCGAAATTTTCACCACATGGACACCGCGTGGCTGAGCTTTCGAGAGCTAGTGAAGTGGATAGTGGA
The DNA here is from genome assembly GCF_902150065.1 of Myripristis murdjan. Taxonomy (NCBI): domain Eukaryota; kingdom Metazoa; phylum Chordata; class Actinopteri; order Holocentriformes; family Holocentridae; genus Myripristis; species Myripristis murdjan. Next base: position 8,237,418 of record NC_043980.1, on the reverse strand, counting down.
TAGTAAGGATGGGCATATTTCTTCTCTCTGAGAGCTGAAAACCTGACAATTATCTGAGCAGGTTCTAGGTAACATACCGAACACACACTCCATGTATTGGCACTGACATATTGACATCTCCTTGCTTTGTATAAAGAGAGATTGTGAGCAGCTGTTGGATTTAAAAGTTCAAAACCAAGTCAAACTGCACTGATAAAGTGATAAAGTGGAGGTTAGCAGGGGGTCACCCAAACACTGTTGCAGATCTATTATAATTTTGCATTAGTTACATGAGGAAGTGCATATTCCTCTGTGATGGATAAAGACAGCATTCGGATGAATAACAGCATTCTTCCGCTGTGTTTTTTTTTTTTTTTTTTTTTTTTTTTTTTGTTTTTTTTACTGGAAATGAGTAGACAGGGGATTTGGGTTGTAACTAACATGACCTGGAGGTGTGTATAACATGTCTACATGGCACAAAAAAAAAAAAAAAAAAAAATAGTGTTTTCTTAGAATGGATAAATAAATCACGTTGTTTTATCAGGGGGTTAAATTAAATGTCAGCAGTTTTTTAAATAGGTCGAGATACACTTGTGCTAGTCCCACTGGTGCATTCTTCATTTAAATGCATGCTGTGCAGCCGAGCTATGTTCAAAGCCCCCAGAGCTTTATTTTGAAATTTAGCGGGGATCCCAAAGTTTCCAGAGATACCGAATAAGTCTTGCTTAATAACAGGGAAATGTGTATAAAGTGATGCACAAGACATCTAGATATTTCCCATCTGATGTAATACTGCAGCCATGAAATAATGACATCTTGGGTTTGAATATTTTACTCACTAAGTGTGATGCAGCTTCAGTGATACATTGCAAGCTGCGGATGCAGCGTATGCATGAGCCATTGGTGTACTATAGGGGAAAAAAGGGTTGCATACATTCACATCTAGGCGCTGCTGAGTACAAGCGGCACAGTCGGCCAACGAGACCGATCCACCAGAGAGGTTTTGGATTACTCATTTCCTTGCTCAAGAGCATCTTTGACAGTCATTACCCAGCCGCACGGGCAACTTCCCACTCACGACTTTCCACTCACTTCTCCTCTCTCGAGATCATTCACACACACAGGGATTTAACAGTGGGGCACAAAGGCGACCTGTGGTGTAAAGCTAGTAGCACAAAACCGAAGCTGGAGCCGAGCAGTGTCAGAGCATACTGATGTTAGATAAACTTTGGTGAACCCTCTTCATCCCCGCACTGTTTTTCCTCCTGCGTCTCAGCATCTTTATTGTCACTCGCGTTGCTTTCGAAGCACACGGCTCCACTTTTAAATCTTGTGTCTCTTCATCCATCTTTCCTCCATCGCCTCCCTCCTCCACTCTATTCCTTTTTTTTCTAGCATCACCGAACCCCGCAAAACAGTGAACACCGGTGATTGAGTTGTACTTTAGCACTTGGGTTGGAGCTAAAACCCAAAGCCATCCCTTTATTTAACCCGGAACCACGTGTGGCAAGACAATGTTTTTTTGCCCCCGCTGCAGGGCAGAAGCCGGGGCAACTAACCCACCATGAAAGCTGTCAGAGCTCAGGCAGGCCTGCTGTGCTAATGTTAATCAGGCGAAGAGGATGGGGAGCAAGCCTGATGTGAACACATTAAAGGAGGCAGGCAGCAGGGCTTCACTTGCAGGAAGTGAGGGTGAGGTAGAGGGTAGGATTAGTTGTGTTCTTAAGAGTGTGCATGAATGTGCATGCAAATGACAGCATGTAATTACACTATTGGCACACAGGAGAGACAAAGTACCTGTGGCGGTGAATAGTTGTGTGTGTGAGTGTGTGTGTGTGTGTGTGTGTGTATGAGCATGCATGCATGTATACATGACAGTATGTAATTACAATCAGTTCTTGTGTGACAGACAGAATCTGTGTGTCTACAACTAATTATCTGCACGGTGAGTGTGTATGTACATAAGTGTGTGTGCGCATGTGTGAAAGGGGCAGTGAGCAATTACAATCTGTGCTTGTGTGATAGATAAGTGTTTGTGTGTGTGTGTGTGTGTACAAGTGGGTGTGTGTGTCTGAATGACAGCGAGCAAGTGAATGAATGCAGCCTTATTGGAGGGGCCTGCAGAATGAAAGGCAGATTAATTAAAAATGCTTCGGATACCCGGCCTCAGCTGTCATTCCCTCGACAGAGCGGACCTACATAGCAAAATCCCTGATTCATCCTGCAAAACACACACACACACATACACGCACACGCACACACACAGACCCAGAACATTATAAAAACTTCTAACAACTCTTTCTCATGTTGTGGAGGCACTCATGCAGAGCCGCACAGTTAGACACCAGAGGTTAATTTGCACAAGATAAAATGCACAGACGCAAACTCCCATGCACACGCAAGCACACTGAGTCACGAGCATACGGAGACACATACACACATATACACACATGCACACACACTGGATAATACTAATTTCTGCAGCTGAGCCAATTCAATCTCCAAAAGGACACAGCCATATTCTCCCGCTGTCTTTTCTCTGTCTCTCCTTAAGAGGGGCTGAGGAACAAGGTCCTTGAAAAGGCCAGCGGAGACAACAGCTTCGGTGTGACAGGCATATTATCAGCTCTTCAACGCCACTGTGTCCGTGTGTGTGTGTGTGTGTGTGTGTGTGTGTGTGTGTGAGAGTGTGTGAGTGGGTCCCTGTGCACGCCAAGCTGAATGAAAAGTCACAAATCTACTTTAAGTCTTCTGAACAAAAGCCTTGACAGCTTTGGCTGACCAAAATTTGAACTCATGAATTTCCCAGTTTGCTGGTGAACGTCTGGACTCATGACTCAGACGAATGTGCTGAGCTGTGACGAAGGCTGCGCGGATGACTCAGCGCTTAGCATGTGCTTCCAAACTGTGGGTTTCATTCCTGCCAATAATCTCTTACATGATATCATCTTCCTTGTCCCTTTACCATGGTTTAATATCTTATAGCAAAAATAGACTGTGAATTATCTCTGTATTTACACATGAGGTCATAAATATATTTAGTTTAATTTTAATGATTATAGTAGAGTTTTTTTTTATCCATTTTTTTTTGTTTGTTTTTCATCAAGTTAAGTGTCTAGGAGCCTGTGTGATTATGATGAAAATAATACAAAAATTAACATTTTCCAGCAAATGGATATTTCTTGACTAAGCCACTGAGGCCCCTAAAGACAGATCAGAAAAACCCATGACATTATAATTTTTTTTCTTCTTCTTGCTTTGCTCGCCAGTTCCCCAAATTATCAAATGCTCAATTGGCAATTTCATAAATTCCAGGCATGCACCAACAACAACAACGGATCAGAACAGATCATAAGCAAATGTAACAGTGAAAATAAAAGCACTTGAATAAAGTAATGCAAGAAATTACACAAAGAAGTAAATCATTATTAAGAAGAAAAAAAAAAGAAAAAAGAGAATTAGGCTGTTAAGTTCATTTCTACAGATGTTTGGTTCCACTCCACCTCCACATAATACTCTGTTGTACTCGCCGTTTTGGCACTTTTTAAGACCATTTGTGTCTGTAAACGTAGATAGAAAGAGTAAGTCCATATTATGTGTAGGTAGGTGTGAATATGGTATGATATATATGTGTTTGTGTGTGGGAAGGTGTTTGTGTATATAAAAATGTGTGTGTGTGTGTGTGTGTGTGTGTGTGTGTGTGTGCACACGCGAATGTGTGGGAAAGTGTGTGCGTTTGTAGAAGGACACCTCTACGGTGTGTACGTATATCTGTGTGTGTTGCATGTGTGTGTGGGTATGCTTAAGGAAATGTGTGTCGTGTGTGTGGTGGGTGTGTGTGTGTGTGTGTGTGTGTGTACTCATTTTTCATGTCCATATAGTGTAACTATAATCTATTCAAACAAACGCACAGTATATTCATTTATTCTCTACATTAGTTTCTGTATGTGTGTGTATGTGTGTATGCGTGTGTGTGTGTGTGTGTGTGTGTGTGTGTGTGTGATTTGTCACAGTTAGCCATCGGTAGCGACTCCCCCTCCTCGTTTTGTGTGTTTGTTGGGGTTTCACAAGACATGCTCAGTCGATCTTTCTCTCGATCAACAATGAATCAAACGATTGATTCATCAGTCAATCCGTACATTAATTAATCAATAAATCAGTGTTACCACTCAGTCTCAACAGCAGACGGCACCTTTAGCGAATAAACTACGACCATGTCTCCTCTTCAGGGCAGGTGGGCCAGCCAGGGCTGAGGCCAGCTTAGCTCTAGTAGTGGGTGGACCTTAGCCTTTACCACAGCTGGGATTAGGGATTAAATTCCCCGTCTGACTCACAGAGTGGAATTTCAGAGGCAGAGCACCTGCAAAGGGAGCAGTAATCTCACTGGTTGAGTTAAACCTCAGTGGGCCGACCCAAAGAACCACAGTTTTTCAGAGTGTGTGTTAACTCCCTGGCAAATGAATGGAAAAGTAAATGAAATTTTAAAAAAAAGAATTCAATTAGTCAGTTAAATTAAAATAATTATCTTTAAATTAAACACAATACAGATGTCAGTGACTTTTTCATTCACTCATAACGGTGGCATCTAAGATCTTGGAAGGACAACAATGTGATTAACTAGGCTTAGCTAGATATGAACATACTAAGGTGGCCAGTTGAAATGGAAAGGTCAGATAGCCTGATTTAATATGACTTCCTTTACTAACAAGAGCTCTAGACTTCATAAGATTAACTCCATCCCACTGTTGCATCTTGCTTTTTTTTAACCGGGCTTGAGTGTAATGGAAATTATTGTTCTTTGGCTCCACCTTTTGAAATTTAACTCAATCAATGAGGTTCTGCCTTTGAAGGGTTGTATGACTAAAACTAAAAGACCCCAGTGGGAGTGACATCTATCACTGGGGTTAAGTAGGCTGAAAATGTTGGGTACTTTCGCGTGACTCACGGTAAAGTCTCATAAATAGTCACCGGTGGGCACGTCATTGTGACAAGGCATTGAAAGCAATATTTGAAACTACAGCCTTCCTGATAGCTCATCTCTGACGGCAACAGGATATTAAAGCAGTCAGAGAACTTTTTTTTTTGGGGTGGGGTAACTGCAACGTGTGACGTGAACAGCCCTGGCTAGCCATGTTTAGCCCTGTAGTGGAAACCAGGCTTTCCCCAACCTGTCACTGGTCTCAGTAATTAGCCCAGTACAAAAAAAAAACAAAAAAAAACAAAAAAAAAACTGCTCCTGATCAAATTGCACCAATCTGCAGTTTCTGGAAATCAATGTTCAAAAGGTATATATTTAACACATGTTTACAATATAAATGATATTCTGTATAGCAGAATGCACAATTTTTTTTTTTTTTTTTTTTTTTACGGGGTGATAAATGTACCTGGACAGAATACTTCCACAGTTGGGGATAAATTTCTAGGAAGAGACCTGGTTACATCCTGTTATCGCCTCTCACCTTCTGTCCCTCTTCTCCCTTCTTCAATGCCGATATTAAATCACAGGAGAGGTGACAGTAAGTTGTATTCACAGCATTGGTTTTCATATTCCATTAATTTCTTAATGGCGAAGGAGGAGGATGGGGCATAAGGGGATAAGGAGAGGCGGCGTACAGGGGCACACCCAAAGCGTGAAGACAGCTTCTATCCACACAAAGTGCAGCGGTGTTTAATCGTTACAGCGTTACAGCAACGTCTGTGTTCCCACTGCAAACCTCATTGTATGGATTCGGAGCTTTAATTAAACAGGAGCAAAGAGACCTCGCTGCCGTTCCCAGGGAGCCATTACGCATCTATAGTTTCGTTGCGAGAGCTTCAGTTTGAAAGCAACCCCAGCTCCAAGGGGAGGGAATCAAGGGGGCTATTCCTCGATTTTCCATGACTATTGATTTGTGTTTTTCAATAACCCTGAAGTTCAAAAAACTTACAAACTGAAATGAGAAACCAAACTTGTGCAGCAATGAGTCCCCGAGGCAGCCGGCAATATTGTCTACAACAGTGTAAAACCCACATGAATTAGACTGTGGAGGTTAGAAAATATCCGTCTAGTTCCCATATTAATAAAATGCTTGTTGCCTTTTCACCAGCACTGTATTACCCATTAATCACAAAGAATATAACCTTGACATTAACAAAAAAAAAATCTTGGAGCGTAGACTCTCCATGACCCCAGCTTGGAAACCCAAAAGAGACCCAGTGAAAAGCTGTTTTATTTTGTTCAACGGAGAAACCAAACCCCGATGTGCCAATGTGGGTTTGGGATCCTCGGGTTTGGACGAGAAGGTTTGACTAATCCTCAGAGACTGCCACAAGTCCTGCTGTCTCTATTCTTCTCTTAGTTTTTCCTCTGGGATCCCAAGGCTGTCACTGACTGCTTCACATTGATCCATCATTTTTGTTAATTGGCTAGACTGTAGAGTCGACACACAGCCAATCCCCAAGGTGCCTGTACATCTGTCAATCTCAACAACTAGCAGACTCGGTAGCCCCTGAGGACCAAAGTCAGAAACCCCTCGACTGAAAATCTGAAAATCAAAAAGCTGAAAATATCCTCTGTAGATGATACAAAGTACAAAGTGAATATATTAGCTGAAGTTGTTCGAGAAAAGGAGCAAAGCTTGGTTACCAATGGAGGAACCACCACCTAACAATAAATGCAAATGCCGAAGCAGAAAAGGTAAAGTATTAGTCATTTGAGAGAAAATTCATCAATTATTATTGTGATAACCAATTGATCATCTTAGTTATTCATCAAATAAAATACCAAACATTTGCTGTTTGCTGTTTTTTGGCTTCTGGTCAGAGTAAGTAAGTACTTTTATTGTGTAACTTTGGAATCTAGATATGGGAATTCATTATGGGAGTTTTGTATTACTTTTGACATTTTATCGTCTTAAATGATTCATGGTTTCATGAGAAAATAAGCAATAATCAGTAATGCAAATAACTGTTGGTTGCAGCCCTATTTGTAAGTGTAAAGAACAGTGTAATGGTTGGAATAAAAAAAAGAAAGAAAAAAAAACAATGCTGCCTGTGCAACTTCTGGACAGCAGTGACTAATATACTTAGGTGTAAATTATGACAATTGGACACACTATGCTTATGAATAACTGAGTTAATGTTATTCCCTCTGTCCAGAGAAAGACCTTGCGGGTAAGTGCAGGTACCCACAGTTCAATTTCTCCATTCCTCCAAATGAAGCCATTATTTTTAAAAAGTGCCCACCCCTGCATAGCCTCTGGTGCTAATCTAAAGCTAATTGATTGGTGATTCCCCGGACCTAACACTGTGGGAGCTGCCAGTGGAATTTGAACAAAAGGCCAAAATAGAAAACTGGGCCCTTCATCAAAGTGGGGACTGTCCAACTGAGGGATCTTGCTTTGTGTGTGTGTGTCTGTGTGTGTGCATGTGGATACAGAGGCTTTTTTATTTCACCCCACCCATCCAAATTAAGTTCTATTGATCTGATAGCTGAGTAATGACGTGCCTTTGACATCCCATTGTAGACACTAGTGGGTCTATTGGATTGGCTGCCACAGTTGACATAGAGAGGTCAGAGGGGAAAGTCATTACTCAGTGAAAACAGTGATGGAATATTATCAGCAGAAATGGCGAGCGTACACCGTGGAGCCTCACCATGTCACTGGCAAGAGGCCCTTCAAAAGAATAGATAGAGTAAAAATTAACAGTGTTTCATTCTAGCCCTACTTATATTGAAGTGCTTTACTGATGCAGTCTAGTAGGGCTGATGGTGGGTGCAAAGTATAATGAATAGCTGAGAAGCAGGATGTCTTTCTTATGCAACCACAGCTAATCGTCTTCTATGCGCTACTTCAGGGCAGATTTATCTCTTACCAAGTGACCTTTTGAAAAGAGCCCATTGTAAGGATGGACATCTTTATAGGTCAAAGAGTAAATGCCATCCTCCACCCTCACTTTCACCATCAAACTCACACCTCAAACAGCAGGTGGATTCTAGCACTGTCAAAATGATGATATCAGAGTTAACCCTGTGGAAAATTAGATGGGACTGAATTCCCCCCCCGGCTACAGAGACTCAGGGCCCGGTCCTTCCTGACCAATCAGACTCAAGAGGTAAGAATAACACCCAGATGGTCAGATCTCCGACCAGCTCACCTTGGCCTGGTCTCAACCCGAACAGCCACGGCAAAGCATTCAGAACTGACCTTGGTTATTCAGACTGTTTCTCTACAAACCATCGCTGTCAACAAGAGTTAGGGGTAATGGGCAGAGGTGAAATGAGGCTAAGCATCTGATGAGAAAGAGGGGGAGGGACAGAAAGAGAGGAATCGAGGCACCAAGGCAGCCATCATTAATTTCAATCAAGCTCCCAGTCTGGCAGAGTTAATAATATCAGCATGCTCCCTTGACCTCGGACGATGGTACGACACCAACCTCCACAAATTACTCATTAATTTACCCCATTAAGTTGGACAGAGGTGGTGGGTGGTGGGAAAAAAAAACAGAGAGGAATGAATTAATTAGATATTTTAAATATAATTTATATCTCCTAAATCAAGATGGGTCAAGGCAGAGGAAGAGAAAGATGAGGATGCCAGCGGTGAAGATGGAGAGAGTCGGCGGATGGATGAGAGGGAAATAGAAAGACAGAGAAAGCCATCTGAAATGAATCTCTTGACAGCTCAAAGGTAGATGGAGGGAGAGAGTGTGAGGATAATTGATATGGATGACAAGTACTTGCATTGTGAAGATCCAAACCATATGCTAATTTGTACAGTGAAGAATGTCACCAATTAGGCCTCTGGTGTATCAGAATGCTCCCTGCATGTACGATGAAGGTGGGAAAAACATCTTTATCATGTCAGTGTCCTAATGGGTCCATAATAGCACCAAGCCTTGCTCCATTTCATTTCAACATCTACATATTCAAACTTAAAAGCATATTAAATAAAATATTGTTAAAAAAAAAAAACGGAATCATTTCCCAAATCAGTCAGTTTCTCCTTTGCTCCTCGGAAGTACCTTAATCTCTATTTATCATATTGGAGAGGAGAGCCAAATATCATAGTTATTATACATACTGGTGAAATCATACCTCTCTAAATGCCTGTTAGGGCACTTTGGTCAGTAGCAGGCTCCCCCCAGAGCAGAGCAGAGCCATATACACTGAGTGTGAAGTCATCCGGTTTGAGGCAGAGAACATCCCTCGGGCCTTTGCTCTGCTGTTAGAATCCATTTTATCTCACTGTGTAGTGCAGTGACCGCTTGACAGAGTTTAAGTTTCTATGCAGCCTTGCCTTGGGCTTATCCATCTCCAGCTGAAAATACATGAACATCCCTGAACTCTATCTCGTCTCCCGAACACCCGCGTGCACAAAACGAGATGCAGCTACAGCAAACCTCTAACCTTCCCCTCAACCCGTCTCCCTTCCCCAATGTGATTACTGGCTTCTTTAATATGGGAGCCAACACCTGTCTTGCCAACCCACATAGCCTACCCCAAAGTAATTTCTGCATGACTCGCACTATTGAAATGTAAATTTCCTACCTCGTAGCTCTGCTTATCAAAAGAAATATGCTACACCTGTAAATAAGAAATTGGCTAGGAGACAAAAATGCTTGTGGGTCTGGAAGTGGCTTACTTCACACTATCTGGATAGGCAGGCAGGATAGTTCCCGTAATCACACGTGTATGCATGCACCTATGCATACACATGCAGATACACACAGTTACCCAACTGGGCTGTTATCTATATGCAAAGCATTGTTACTAAGCTATTCACTTAGCTACCTGGGAGGACACTGAACATGATAGAGGACTTACCCCCTCCCTCTACACCACCCACTTACACAATCAATCATTCCAGCATGTGCCAACTGTACATACATGCCCATTTGCCATTAAACATGTGTTACTTGGTCTTTCCAATCGATAAGAATGCTCTACACAAAGCCTCCCTGACCTACTCTTATACCAGCTAATTACCAGGAAGAACAATTAGCTTGATAAGTATCGCTTAATGTCCTCCCCCGAAGAGGATGATTCAGGCTATTCTAAAACAAACGTGCCTAATTCCTCATCCCACTCCCTCATTATCTCCTTTCTATAGGAGAGCAGGTGCTGGCGGTGCACTGGAATGATTGTTTTGTGAATGGAGGTTTGATGGGATTAGAGAAGAGAGGGACAGGGCTTAAGTCGTGAATGGGGCTGCTCCTGGTGAGATAGCTGAGCTACAGTGTGGCAGTAATGAGGTAGAAGACACCTGCTTGTCACCACCTTTCCTACGCTCATCAAAGGGAACTCAGCTGGCCTATGGAAGCCTGCGAGGACCAAAGTGCCCAGCATGAGGCATTCTGGTGAAGTCTGGTTTGATTTTTGCCCGTCACTCCTTAGTATTGTGGTGAGAGCAGTTAATCTCCAGGACAACTCTAAAAATATCACAGAATCATCATTAAATTCCTTCCAAAAACAGCAACAGAACACCACAGAACACCTCTTTAACTCTGGATCCAGTAAGGAGCAATCCATGTCATTTGAGACCTCAGAGGAATCCATAATATCATCTGGGTTGCTACATAAAAAACTACTATCCCCTTTCTGAGTCTGCTGTTGCATCCAACCTCATCATCCCCATAACACCTTCCTCCATGCTGTTTTCTCAGCTTACAGCTTCTGTTGGGCAGACACCCCCTTCCAGTAGTCCAAAATATCATGGAGGTCCTCATCTTTCGCAAACTGCACCTTCTTGCGCAGGGCGTGGCCCGCTGCTATGTAGGAGGCTTCCTCGCGGGGGCTCTTCTTGTAAGGCCGGAATCGCTCCCAGATCCTCAGTGTGCTCTCTGACGAATACTCTGGACTGGAAGAGTAGCCCGAGTTGTAGTTGTGGTGTCGAGAAGGCGAGAGTTGGGAGTAAGTGGCCGTGGCGTCCCGCTTGGTGCGCCCCAGCGGCTTGAGGAATGAAGCCTTTTGGGCTGGTGAAGGTGAGTTGTTGGCGCCCTCATAGTAAAGCGCTGGGAAGGAGTGGCGGTGCTCGGAACTGTGGTAGTCTGGCTGAACCTCCAGGTGGTGCTGCTGCCCGGAGCCTGTTGGGCCCCCTCCACCTCCACCCCCGTTACTACATCCCATTCCGCCCCCATTCACGCTCACTCCACCACCGTTGATATTCCCCATCCCATTCCCACTGCAGCCCCCTACCCCACCACTGCCTCCTCCACTTCCACCCCCTCCACCACAACCCACGGGACTGCTTTTCTCCTGGGGGTACTTACAGGGGTCGGGGCTGCGCTGCTCAGGGATATCCATACTGAACACCCTGGCATTTTTGACAGACCCCCCTGAGGAAGGGGTGCCACAACGGTTCTTCACTGCTACGGCTGTGTCGGCACTCAACTGCCTCTGGAGGGGCCGCACTGCATTGGCTGGCGGTGGGTCTCGGTAAGGCGGGGAGAGGAAACCCCCACCGCTGATGCCCGGCCGCTCAGACAGGGGCATTACCAGGGGAACTGGCGCCATAGAGGGGGGATGAGGCTGCTGGTGGAGCTGGGGATGAGGCTGAGGGTGAGGCTGGGGGTGAGGTTGGGGATGAGGTTGAGGATGAGCCTGAGGATGGGGGTGAGGCTGAGGGTGGGGCTTTGAGTGCATCTTAGGGGAGGAGGCCATGATTTGGTCCCCTGGGTGGCCTGGAGAGAGGGGTAGGAGGTTGCGGGGGAGGGAAGTGATGCAGGCTGGAGGCTGGGCAGAGGACACAGGGTTGGCGTTGTCTGTGGTGGTCACAATGACTGACGCATCCAGCTTCAGTGCATCGATGCAGTTGTTGATGATCTGGTTGACCTTGTCCACCTCTTTGGCGATGGTGGAGATCTCTGATGCTGAGCCACGACCATCATCGTCCGAATCCTCCCCAGCCTCTGTACCATTCTCAGCCCCACCTCGCATATCCACCACCACCTCCCCTGCTCCTCCTGCACCTCCTGCCACCACCCCTCCCTCTCTGCCCTCCCCTGCTGCTCCCCCCGTCCTCACATCCATGTAGTTGCCCTTGGTACCCATGGCCTCAGAGAACGCAGTAGCCATTTTCTCCACCTGGGGCAATGTGGAGAGGCGAGAGGAGCTGGTGTTGGCTGAGCCATGGAGCATGCCAGTGCTGGAGGAGGCAGAGGGTGGCAGCTTGCTCCCTGCTCCCCCAGAGTGGTGGTGCTGGTGATGGGCCTGCTCCTGGAGACGCTGCATAGCACCTGGGTCATTAGCCACTGCTGCTGCGGCCTCCGGGCCATACCTAGAGAATGGTGGAGATTCACTTCAAAGTTTACTTCCAAACTAACAAATAAAGGGGGTGATTATAAAATCTTGTCTATTATATTATCTGCATCACCTTAATACATATCAAAAAAAAATGTAAACAGGATATTTGCATGTATTTGTTTGGTTCTCATTTAAAGTTAATGAGTTTGAATATGTCCTCTGAGTAATGCCACTGGATGACGCAGAATCCTTGTTGTGTTAATTAAAGCTCATTGAAATTATATACATGCAAAATAACATTGCCCAAAGCCTCAATAAAGAGTATTGTTTGGGAAAAAAACAGTTTTCAAGTTAGGAAGTTCTTTTATGTAGTGAGAAGAATAAATGAGGCATTTTAGGAATTCAAATCAGAACAAAGCAATACAGCCAAACAATTAATGAACTGAAGCCTGTGGCATAAATCTTTCCCAGGAAATCAATTCTACTCAAGGTACAGACAATAAATTTTAGATGTATTAAGGTAAAATACCCCCAATACAGTCAATGACTTGTGCACTACTTGCAAAACAATTTATGTTTATGAAAAAATGTCTGGTGAATAGAGTTCAGAGGAACATTAACAATCAAATTGCTGATAAAAAAAAAATTGTCTGGTACCTCATTTCTAGGATGGTTTTCTTCACACTTATTGCCTTCTCCTTCTCCTCCTGGATCCGTCGCCTTCGGAGACAGTAGTAGACACATCCAAGCACGATGACCATGCCAAACAGACAGCCCAGAATTGTCATGATGTAGTGGGTGGTGGTGGACGGATTGGTTATCTGGCCATCCAGCCCCATTGCCCGTGTCGCAAAGAACAGACAAGTGTGGTTGTAGCGCTGGGATTTGCTTGTGGAGGCCACGCAAAAGGTGTAGTTGGTGTGTGGTTTCAGCTTGTCCAGAGTGATTATCTCCTTCTTGTTCTTCAGCGGCATGATGTCGGCAACAAAGGTATGGTTGTACTGGGACAGGATGTACATCTTACTGTACGGCCGTGGGATCTGCACCAATAGAGAAGCCGTGTAGAGAGAGACGGCTTGAAGCTTGATGGATATTTGATGGCTATAAGTTGGGTCAGCAGTGGACGACATGGTGGGCTGGTGATAGAGGCCTTGGTCTGGGTTATCTAAGCCCATTCCTGAACCATCTAAATCTGGCCGTAGGGAAGGTATCCCAGGAATAATCATACCATACCGACAGATGGAGGAAAGAATGGAACGGGCATTTCTTCCATGCCCGGGCACTGGGCTCAGGAGTGGATAACCTGTCATCTCCCGCGGGGTCTCACACTGGAGGCGGTCATAGGTGTGGGTGACGTTGTTAAATGCCTCCAGCCAGGTGAGGAAGCTGTACAACTCACAGCCACAGTGGAAAGGGTTCCCCGCAAGTTCACACACCATCAGCCTGTTGAGCACTGTGAAGGTGGACGGGTCGAGGCGGGCCAACTTGTTGGAAGATAGGTCCAGGCTGCTGAGGCTCGGGCACTCCCAGAAGGCGTTGGTGGCAATGACCTCAATGAGGTTGTGCTGGAGGAAGAGGCACTGCATGCGACCCAGGCCCCTCAGCATGCCCTCTGTCAGGTTGGTCAGCTTGTTGTAGCCCAGCTGCAGAACCTGGGAATCAGCAACAGCAGCCTTTAAGCTTATTTGATAGAACTTAACAAGACAAAGCACAACACAATATAACCTGAACCATGGTGGGTGCTGTTAAAATAGGCTGTAACAAGCCAATGCACTTTTTCGCACGGTTGCCCTGAAAGGGATTTACAGGGACTACACACACATCAGTCAAAAACTGTGCCGGCTGGGAATATTTTAGCAGCTATTTCTGAGCAGGTTCTGAGAACTGTTGCATTTGAATTGGAGATAATACATAATACATTCACAGCAATACTTGTTTCAACTTTTTTACTATTTGTTCTGTAGTGTTCTGTAATGAATCCAAGCAAACTGAAGTGAGAATAGCACCAATAGGACAAATAACCAACATGACAAACATAACACAACGGCATGAGTGGCCTCGATGAGATTTGTTTTATAAAAACAACACTTACCAGTAAAGTGAAGTTTCACAACGCATTCACACACAGCACAACTTCCTCACAGCTCATATCAGTAATTAAGCCAATATAATGTAGGCAGCATGGAACAGGATACGATGAAAGAGTTGGAAAGTAATATAGAGACTGTATTGCTATAAGAAGTTTTTTTTTTTATGTTTGTTATTTCATTAAGTTCTTTTCCTCCTCCGTTATTGGTTCTATTAAAATCATTATCTTTTGCCGCTATATGTAAAAGGCTATAATAAAATAACTATTGGAGCAAAATGGGGATATAAGATGAATATAATCAGTGGGAAACCAGAGATGTGCTCCTGGCTTGCAGACCTGTAGGTTGGCTTGTCCTGCAAAGGCTCCGTCCTCAATGTAGCTGATCTCATTCTTGGTGAGATTGAGGTCAGTCAGGTTTGTGAAGCGGTACATAGAAGTGAAGAGCACCGCTTTCAGTTTGTTCTCATTCAGCCTCAGGTCATGGACCTAAAACAGAGAGGAGGATGGACAGCTTTCAGGTAACAGCCATAGTTATGACTTTGTTTACTCCCGCTCGGCTGTCTCAGTGAAACAGACAAAAAAGGCAAAAAGGCACAGAATACATAAGGGCTGGAAAACAATGATTAAGGTGGCTGAGGACAGAGATGAAAACGGAGTTGGCAACTGGACATCTAAAAAGAAAATAGTCAGACTCTACATGTAGATTACTCATCCTCCACCTACAACTCAGAAACACTGCACAGAAAAGTCACTTTGTGATACCAGATCAGTATTGGGACAGCATTCATCATGTGGTAAGCACTAAAAAAATGAAAGAGCTTTCCGGAGACAAGGAGCTTGCAGCAGTCTTTCCACACTCGGAAGCACACTTCTGCTGTCATACTGAGCTTGTTAACGTCAACACGCTCGCCTAGCCGGCCACCAAGGTGAACTTTGCTGTTTCTAAAAAACAAACCTGACTTCTGTGACCTTTGTATAAGCGTGCACATGAGCATACCGAGCACAAATCCTGGATTTTTCCTTCGAGAAACACCACCATCGCCATCACAATCATCATCATAATTATCATCACCACCATAAAAACACATCGTCATCATTACCATTACAACTGTGATATACGACTATATGCATGTGTGTGAACAAAAGGCATGCATGCTGTAATGGTTGAGAACAAATTTGCACTTTAGCTTCAAGCGCATCGATGTATGCAATTTAATAGAGGCGCCTCTGGCCGGGAAAATGTCGCACTGCTAGATGCTTTTATACTGACCGTGTTGTTGATGTGCTGGGGAATGGTCTCGTATGGAGGCTGGTTCTGACTGCAGATAGCCAGCCAAACGTAGCCTTTATCCCCCTCTATCAGCCAGCAATCCCCCTTCGCCATGCCGGGCAAGCGGAGGAGCAACAGTGCGGGGAGCAAGAGGAAGAGCAGGGGGGAGGGCGAGAGGGAGGGGACACGGAGTCTGCTGGCCATGGTTTGGATTAGGATTGTCTGTGGCTGCCTCAGCGGAGGAGAGGAGAAGAAAGGAGCTGCGGGGAGGGAGGCAGTGAGCAGCAGTTTCAAATCAGGATGGGCTGCAGGTAAGGGGCGAGCGGGCCGGAGTAAGTCGAGAGAAAGGTCAATGAAAGGGCGTCTCCACGGTGATTAGAGCTGAGCTTGCAGCATGGCAGAGAGTCTGTTCCCCATTTTAGGTGTTCCACGTCAAAGGATTTTGGAGACTGTCGCCCCAGCAACTACACATGGCCCCTGACAACCGTATCCCTTGACGACACCGATGAGGAAGTACTCCCTCTCTAAGAAAGACAGACCTGTATGACAGAGAAATTAGAGAGAGAGAGAGAGATAGAGAGAGAGAGAGAGAGGGGAAACGAGTGAATATTAACATTAATAGTGATAATGACAAAATGATTAAGAGTAGGCAGAAAATTGTAATACACTTCACATATCCCCAGATGGTTTTGAATTAATTGAGTTTAGGTCTCATTTCTAAAAGCACTGTGAGAAAAAAAAAAAAAAAAGAGAGAGAGATACGAATCTAATACCCATGCCACCCAATCCCTTCAAGGTAACGCACCACAGTAATAAATCCATTAACTGGCATGATTATTTCATTAAGTCTTAATAAAGCCCAGAGAAATGTATTTTGACATTTCAAATGAAACCAGGGTTTTTATGCTCTGTAATTATTCATGTTCATGAAAATAACAGCCTCATATGAGGATAAATCACAGCTCGCCCGCTCAGATATTAGCATATGATGCACCAATAAAATGGAAATCGCAGGGAATATGAAAGTAACACCACTTTGCTTTTGTGTTTTCGGCATTGTTTACAAGGTTCGGCTGCTTGCAATTGCGGATATACGATTTCACCTTTTTTTTGTCACATAATGAAACAATAACGATTTAATAGCTGCAGTTACATGGGAGTGAAAGAGGAGAAATGGGCTAAGTGGAAAAACAGAGGAGTGCTGTTGTAATTTGCATGTTTTAGCAGGATACTAACTGCCACTTAGCCATATACCTCTCTCAGAGGATTAACGTGGATTAGGCTCTAATCCAGTGTAAAATATTATGTATCTCATCACCACAGCTCCAACTCTTTTAATTTGTTTCCAAAGTTTTGATTCCCTCTCGGGGAAAAGTTATCTAACCCCAACATGAACGACAGGGAAATGATAGCAGGAACAATTGAGTAACAGACTCCTCTTAAATACTTTCTATCTCCGTCCCATATAAATTCCTTCCTGGACTTTTTTGGCTGCTGTAAGAAATGATGATGTGTGGCGACCGAAACTGCTCAAAAAGTAATGGAAACCAATTTAGGAGTCCTCTGTTACGTCCCTAATAGGCGTCCCCCTCCTGCACACCTCCGTTGGCCCCCAGTCGCTTCTCATTCCTGCTGCGCCACACCCCCGGCAGCTCTCACTCCTCTCTTCAAATCGCGCCATGAAATTGACATCGACAATTCAATTCCTCCACCACAGGCCTTCAATTTGCCTTTGACCCGCCGGTTGCCGCCTTGCGTGCCGGTAACGCGCCCGCAGAGAGGCAATTTACAGCTCGAGTACAGTGGAGCGCCGGGTCCGTCACCTGTTCCACCCTTGATAAATATGAAACTCTTTCATTAATGATTTGTTATGTGTTCGCTTTTACAGCGCGTTTGAAGTTGATTCCAAATGATTCAACTTGTTTGTTGCCAAGCACCGAGAGAATGCGTGCGAGTGTGAATAGGGGGTTCGTGGCATGTCTTGATGAAAGGAAGCAAGCAAAGTGAATTATTTATCAAACAACTATTTGGACGTTGATGATAATGATCGGGCTCGTGCTGACACAGATAGTCATCCTCACTCTTTCACCCCATTTCACGCGTTCCCTCTCTCTCTCTCTCTCTCTCTTTGCGCTTTGAAGAGAAGAGAGAAGCGGGCCGGCTGCGAGTCTGACCTCACCATAGCGTTCGTGCATTACTCTGTAGGCCGTTTTCACTGTGTACTGATTGCGCTGTAGTCTTTCAACAAGAGGGATTCATGAAATACAGCATATTCTGCTGAAGCTCATGCTCATATTAATAGGAGATTATAGACATCTGAAATATTCTAAGATCATTTGTTGTCATTAATAATGCTTTTATTATAAAATATTCTTCTGATATCCATGTGTACAGTGGAGTATGGCACATTTCTAAAATGGTACATTTTCCATGGCTGGGGACTCTCTTCATACTCAATTATTGAAAAATGTCCAAAGTATCGATCAGTTTGCTGAGTCGCACATGGTTGTTGCAATATAAAACAGGTTATTTGCATTATCTTGCTGTTTAATGCCATTTTCACTTTGCCAGACATGAGATGCATCTTGGCTGCGGTTCGCTGACAAAGTGCGGTAAGTTACACATCTCAGCTTTAAAGGTGCACCACGCTAAATTGCGTGGTGGCAACCCCTTAGCCTCAGCTGACAAAAAAAAAAACAAAAACCAAGTGGCATGTCGTTTGATGGCCGAGTGCACATGGTTCTCGTTGTCCTCCTGACTCACTGATAGATTTTGCTTCTTATTCCACGTTTTTTTTTTTTTTTTTTTTTTGTCCGCTGAGCCACAAGAGTCCTCACCTCCATCCACCTTGGGCAGTTTTTGTATAGCACAGCACACCTTTAACAAGCTCTCATTGTACCTTTGGTGAACTTGCTTTTCATCGGCTGATTCATTCAATAATAGGAGGCACATACTTTTTTTTTGGTGTCAAAATAAGTGGCAGCTTCACCTCTCACTATCATGTGTAAAATATTGGATTCCTATGAAAAATGTTCACATCCTGCTCACAGTTACCACTAGATTGTTTTCTCCACCTGATTCTGTGGAGTGATAAAATGAATCGGGTGCAACACCTCACTGCTTTCTCCCAGTTGACTCCTTACATTTACTGATATTATTGATATTTACTGATTTATTTACTGATATTACTGAACATCAACATTGCCTATATGCACACATTTTTTATTATGCTGTACAAACCTGAAAAGACAGTTGCATGCTGCTAATTGTACGTTTATTTGCACACTAGATAGCACTTTTTGTAAAAATATGGTTTTAATATCAGGGAGTGCCACTGTAATTTAATTGTGTTGTTGTCTTGCACGGCGGTACGAT
Organism: Myripristis murdjan; assembly: GCF_902150065.1. NCBI lineage: Eukaryota > Metazoa > Chordata > Actinopteri > Holocentriformes > Holocentridae > Myripristis > Myripristis murdjan. The sequence goes on along the minus strand of NC_043980.1, from coordinate 8,218,482 downwards.
GACAAGAAAGTCTCTAATCTTATCAAAGAGAAGTCAGTCAAGATGCGCGTTTGACAGTTTGGTGTTTACCGTCGAGTCCGGTGACAATTTGCAAAAGCTGCGTCTTATTTCTAGACATAACGCTGTGGTATTCATAGCCATATGGCCTCTGTCTGTCTTTTCATCTGCTTCAGTCTCTCACATTGTCTTGTCTCTTTCTCCATATCTGCCCATGTCTTAACTTCTCTTGTATGTCTGCCTCTCTCTCTCTCTCTCTCTCTCTCTCTCTTGCTCTCCCTCTGAATTGTTTTATGCCTCCTTATCGCGGCTACCTTTGAACAGGGAACACAAATGAATGTGCTTCATCGCCAAAAAGCAACCTGACACCTTTTGTGTTCCATCACATCTGTCCCTCGATTCCTTTATCGCATTCCTGCCTTTCTGTTTTATTTTGACAAGAAGCCAGAGAGAAAAAGGCAGCCTTATTTCGCTCACTTTCTTTTCCAAACCAGGCCCTCTTTGTGGTTAATTATTGTCCCTGATACCTCGGCTTTAATTAAAGTCTGGCGTCTGACAAACAGCGCTAATGATGTCAGGTCAGAGAGGCGAACGGAAAGTTCCTGAAGTAAGACTGAGGGGGGCAGAGGGCCACTTAGCGACTTGAGGCGTACTTTGCTATTCCACTGGTAGTAAAGCAGGATTTAGAAACAGACATATAGATTAGAGAGGTGTTAATAATCTATGGTATTGTCATATCTGGTAACAATTGACATCACACAATACTTATTCAATCTATACTTCTTTTTTGTCAGTTTCCAGCAACTTTTTTTTTTTTTTTTTTTTTTTGAATAAACAGAAGAAGAAGGACTATATCTTTGCATAAAAGTGATTGCCACCAGGGCTGAGTAGGCAAAATAAAGAGTGCCACCTACAGAAACTCAGACTCCATCAACACACAATCCAAGGAGAGAGATGTCACAGTAGCAACCTCACTGTTTGCATGACACGGCCTCCATGCAACGTGCAGTTTTTATTATTCTTTTAAGATAGCAGTCATGCTGGGGAAGCTGAATTCTTTCATGTTCGTTTCAGCTCCACACCTGCCCAGTACAGTCACAGTCAATAACGGATTGGCCATCGGGAGGGCCAGAAGAAATGCTGGTGTGCTGCGAACCAGCAGAGCACAAAGGATGGTGCTGAGAAGCCCAGTCATAATGACCAAAAACCTGAGTATCACCCCCCGTGATTCTGCAGCTCTAGTGACAGTCTGTCTGTCAGTCCTGCAGCCCCTCGCCTCCTCACTCAGCAGTGTCATTGGAGAAGCAAAATAAAACATGAAAACGTGGAGTAGAAAACCTAAGACAAATATAATATTTTGACACGACCGCAGCCAAATGCTGAAAAGTGTCCGACCTGTTCGCCAAGTCCTGCAGAGGAGACTGTGGAGGGGGAGTAATGGTACACCTCACCAGCCTCTACAAACACGTTCCTGCCCCTCCAACGCAAGCTGCCTAACCACCACACCACTGCTTTTATCTTCAGATGATATCGACTCACAAAGAAACATCTTCAAAAACAGAAAGCAATGCAGCAAGATACAAATACAGAGTTTTTTTTTTTTTTTTTTTTGAAAAGTAAAATCAATTATTAGCCTACTGGCTCTTTTTTTTTTTTTTTTTTTTGGAATAATCAAACAAAATATTGAAACAAAATACAGCAGATACATGTTTCATCTCTTTTCCATCGTTACGTGTTGTAATGTCCACTATAAGGCTACTCCTTGGATTAAGAGCTCAATCAGTCACTTAATATGAAAATTGATTCTTGTTGTTGTTGTTGTTTGTGGTGGTTGGCCTACACATTTGTTTACTTGAAGACATGTGATGATGCAGTATTGGCAAAAGGGGAAAACTGTGTGTTCATTTGCATCTTTTGCTGTAAAAATAGTTGCCCTCTTTGTCTGGGCCAAATTTCAGGTCAAAGTCCAGGGCTGCTTTTTTGTCCCAGTCTGTCTCTGGTCGCAGCCGGTCTGGGGTTCGATGCCTTGCTCCAGGGCAACTCAGTGACGTCTGCATGGCCTGAGCAATACAACTATTGGCCTTACTCTATATAAGATGATATTCCAGTCAAACCATTAGGACTGATTGGTTTGATAGTTTTATTATGGAAGTATTCTGTTTACATGCTGTGTAGCAGAGCTTGAGTTGATGACGCCCATGGCTTTTTTTGAAACTTTTTTATTTCACTCTGGAGGGGAAAAAACCTTGCTGATTCATTTTTTATTTATTTTATTTTATGGGCAACATTTTTGTAATTAAACTTTTAAATACATTATTTGGACATTTTCATGGTAATTTTTCTTTCTTTCATGACCATAATTTCAGTAGTTTTCAGGTCATGTTCATGTAAGTTTTTTTTTTTTTTTTTTTTTTTTTTACTAATTTTCAGGTCTTTCAGGTGCTTTCTTATTTTCAGGTGATTTCTTGTTAACCCTTTATAGGGCAAGTGACTATTTTTGGTAATTTCAGAAATTTTACATATCACGCCCATCCCTGTCTCAGTTAGTTCAATAATCATTTGGTCTTCACCCAGCCAATCAGCAAAGATCGCTCTACATCCCAGGTCACATGATTGTGGCATTTGACCAATCTCAATGGTTTTGATTTTCTATTACAAAATGAAAATTTTAGAAAAAATTTACAGAAGTAATAAAGTCCTGTCATGTGCTCTAATAACAGTGTAGGGTTGTTTTTTTGAATTTCAAAGTATTTCAATGAGTGCCCTATAAAGGGTTAAGTTGCTCATCACCTTTTCCCCATGTTGTTTTTTTTTAAAGATATCAAGTAAATTTGCTCAGGTTTCAAAGGGTTAAGGTGCTACCAGGGTCTTGGCCAACAATGTGCCTAGTTCAACAAGAAAGCACCAACAAGCAGCTGGCTGCAAACTGCTACAAAACTTCAATACAACATCACAGTGTCATTAATGCATGTACATGGCTAAATGCTCCTCAGTAACTTGATTAGAACCAGAATACTCCACATTTTAAATGCATGAATTGCTTACTCTATGACTGTGACTTCATCAGGGTTAAAGTAATCAGCCAGTGTTTACATGGACACTTCTTATCCTGAGTCATTTTAATTAGCTTCATATCACCTGTAATATCTAACCGGCAACTTCTCAGTCATCAGCAAACTTTGTTACCCTCTGGAGAAAATGTCGCCACGTTTAACTTCTGTAAAGGTGATTCAGACGTCACTAAAAATATAATGCTGAAGAACTAAGTTAATTTCAGTCATATATCATCAAGATTTTATGCAAAGTTGAGAATGACAGAACTGACTTTTTCAACATCTGAAATCAAATGACTTGCAAATCCTATTGAATGAGAACAGCCTGCCTGTAGACATGCAGTTTATCCTGTTCACATTACCATATTACTTTTCTTGTCATACTTAGTGTATCCCATCATACATTCACTCCTTTTATAAAAGCCTTATGTTGGAAATGACTGACAGCACAATTACACAATAGAGGAAAGTCTTACACAACTTTCCTGAAGTAGTTGAAACTGAAGGAAAACCTGATACATGTATTCATTTTTTATTATTATTTATTATTGTTATTATTATTATTATTATTATTATTATTATTATTATTATTATTTTGAACATGAACAAATAAATAAACATAGAACAAAATAAAGGCATGAACAAAAAGTACAAAAACAACCAAAGAGCCAAAAAAAACTGGGAAAAAATGACAAAATGTAGCGTATTCCTGTGGGTGCTTTTTCCCTTTTGTCTGTAGTACATGAACAAAAAATGATATGTGGTGAGTATGTGTGTGTGTGTGTGTGTGTGTGTGTGTGTGTGTGTGTGTTTGTGTGTGTGTGTGACCGAAAGCCTGTCTCTGTCTTGACTCTGAGCTGCAAAGCTGAGAGGAGAAGAATAACAAAGAGGACATGAGTAGCACAGCTACCCCGGAGACCAGGTCACGACCCCATCCTCTGGACTGACAGAGAGAGAGAGAGAGAGAGTGAGAGAGAATGAAATCACAAGAGAGTGAGAAATCATAAAACGAAGGGAGAGAAAGAGAGAGAATGACATGAGGGGGATGAGAGAGCCAATAAACAGAGACAGTAGAGACGGAGAGCGGCGCTGAGGTCCATGACAGCAGAGAGGTAAATCCATCTGCAGTTTACCCCGCAGCCGCGCAGTCGGTAAGCCAGTCGGTGACTCAATCATCCACTTGGACAGCCAGTCAGCCATGCAGGAAGTCACTCAACCAGCCACTTAACCCAACAGCCAGCCAGCCAGACACTCAGTCATCCAGGAGGACGGTCAGCTTGCTAACAGACACAGAAAAAAAGGACCATACCAGTGGTTTTGCTACAATTGACCCACATTTTACACTGCAACGAAGCATTCTGCAAATCACACGGGTGCATTTAACACAGCGCACAATCCAAATCCCCCGGTTTGTAAATATGAATTTTTGTTTGAAACAGCAGCCTTATAACGCTCTGCATCTGTGGCTAACTCTGCCATAAACCACAGAACTAATCATTGGCGGTGTAAAGCAAATGTTTCCTTAGGGATTATTTTTTCCGGCGGAAGGACTGTTTCACTTCGCCCAGTTTCAAGTCACCAACACACAAGAGTGCTGCTGCTTTTAAGAAAACAAATGTGGATGACTTTATTACACTGATGGCATACTGGTGTGAAGAAAGTTTGAACTCTCTGATGATATAAAATATGACTGCTTCCTGATGTACATTTTGTTTATGTTATGTTAAACATGCAAAATCACTGGTATGGTCTTTAAGTAAACGCAGCAATAACATAATGGAAAAAAAAACAAACCCTGAAATAAAATTCCTGTACTCCAGTCAAAGTGTAGAGGTTTTAGCAGTGAAAATAAATATGAAAAGTAAAAGTGATCATTGTGAATAATCGTTTGTTTCAGAGTGGTCAATTATTGATGCAGTAACCTGTAAACAAACAATGTTGTAATGTAGCTCTAACTGCTCCATGTACTAGTTTACACTATTAACAATGCATCATTTTTTCATGTTTTGCATGTGAAAACCTTGATCTGCAAAGGAACTAGGAACTATAGCCGTCAGATAATTGTAGCTTTGTAGAAAGTACAAAGTACAAAGTCTGAAAAATGGAATATTTGAGTACTGTGAGGGGCTAGTATATCAACATTATACTCAAGTACAGCACTTAGCTACTTCCACCTCTGCAAGTCATTCAACCAGCGAGTTGATCCAACAGCCAGCCAGGCAGAAATGCAGTGAAATCACTCAGTCCGCCATAGAGCCAGGCAGCCAGTCAGCCAAACGGATCAGCCTAACAAGCCAGCAAGTCAGTGAGCCGGCCGGGGTACCGGTAGCATGCAAAGCACCATGGGAGCGGGGCTGAGCACTACGCCTTTTAGTGCTATCTGAGCGCCGCAGCCTGCCGCCAGTCATCCCTGCCTGCCTTACCTTCAGAACCACCGCGCTGTTCCTCCAAATCCATTTCTTCGCTCCTTTCTGCTCCCTCTCTCTCTCTCTTTCTCTCTCTCTGCTTCTTTCACTCAGTATCCCCAAATTCTCTCTCTCTCTCTCTCTCTCTCTTTCTCTCTCTCTCTCAGCTTCCCTCAGCATCTCTCTATGGATAATCTACTTCATTTCTCTTTCTCTCAGTCTCTCTGTGTCTCTTGTACTCACAGTTTCTCTCTCTATTCCCTATACTTCTTCTTTTCTCATTTTCCCCTATTTCTGCAAATGTTGTTTATATGCACCATCCATCTCACATATTGACAAAGTAGTATAACTGCTGTACTAAATAAATAAATAAATAAAATAGACCATCACTGAGAGGACCAGCAGCCTCTACTGTCAGATATGGTTGGGAAATCTACTTCATTGCTTTAGAATAAGGGGGCGCTGTTCTTCCAGTGCACAAAAAACAAAAAACAAAAAAAAGAACAGTCACTGGCAAAAGTTGATGGAACAAATGAGACGCCGATGAAAAATCACTCTCATTTATTGTGCTCTATCTTTCTTCTTTTACGCCAGTGCGTGTGGAGAGATGCCAGGGATAGGAAGTGGCGGGTTTTAGAGGAAATATGGACCTAATTTTGAAGAGATACTGGCTAAAACAATAATACTGGCATGAGGCAGAGGCAACCAATTGTTTTGAGCAGGGGCTCATTTGTTCAGGGATAATTATGCCAAGGAATCACAATTAATTAGACAATGATACACCAAAGTCTAATATTAAACATGCACCTCTTTAAACATTCCCCATTGCAATTTTTTCTCTTTCCCTTCCGCTCCCCTCACCCTCTCTCTGTTTAATCTATCCAATCGCTTTTTCTCCATTTTTTCCCCCCCTCTGCATCTCACTCTGTATTTCTTCTTTGTGGCTGTTCAGTGTGTGTATAACATCTGCTGCTGTCCACCAGCCAAAACCCCCAAAGGGGAAATCAGAGAGAGCAGATAGACAGTTTTCAGCTGCAGTGAGGTTTCAGCAGGTAGCTGTGCTCTGTCAAAGCTGGGCGGTGTTTGAGTGTAAAGGCAGAGGAGAGGGAGAGCCAGAGAGCATCGCGGTGGCTTGGGAGAACCTGAGGTTGCAGGTTATATTCCACAGAGAGTCAGTAAAACCAACACTGAGCAAAACAAAGACTAAACCCTCCTTTGCCACCATGTTATTACCGTGAGACTCGTACGTAAGGCTTTCTCCTCCGAACAAACTTCCCCGATTATTGTGGAACTTGTCAATAGTTCCTGATTTGTTTCTTCAATAGCATGATTGAATATTGCCGCTGGGAGCTCCATTTTTCATCAACCAATCCTCTTTTTTTTTTTTTTGTAGCTGTGGTATGAGTGCCGGCCCTAGATCTCTCGGTGTAATGGATTGAATGAGTGACTGATTGACTCCAAATTGTTGAAAAAAGCACGTGATTTCGACGACTACATCATGCTTTCAGAGCAAACTTTGCAAACACAAACGTACACATAGCAACATATAATATAACAACAGTGCTCCAGCTATTTCCTGTGGTAGTCACATGAATATCCCATGATTAGCCTGAGATTGCTCGGTAGTTAGGTGATGACTAACATGCTAACCTTGGCCATAGACTTTGTCCAAGTTCCTGACCCTAAAATCAGAGAGGTGACCCACTCAGACAAATGAGTCATGACCGAACGGTCCATTAAAGCCACCAGAAGGGAAACGATAGAGAACAACTTCTACGACAGACTTCACTTTTGTATGATCGTCAGGAATCACACCTCTGTATGGTTACTGAATGTCAAAGCAAAACACTAGCTGGGTTTCCATCCAAATATATTGAAATTTTGAGCGAATTTTGTCAAAATGCGCAAAAGAAAATGCAAATTTATGCCTATTTCCATTAGTTTTGTTTTGCGATTATTGGGAGAAGAGTGACATCATAAGATAGCGTCTGTGTGTCGCCACTGAACAACAACACACACTCAGCTGACACTCAACAGCTGATCAGGGACAGATTCCTGCGAACTTGTCGGCTCTTGGGAGAAGTCTGCTTACTATTTTGGCAGCAGTGCTAACTTCGTACCGAGCCATCCTAAATAAGGAATAAGAGACTAATAATAATAGTAACAATAACTAATAATAATAATAATAACTAATAATAAGACTGTAGCGTAGAAGTGTGACGTGGTATCCGGTCCAGTCATCGTTTATTCGCAAAACCTGTTTCCACAGCAAAAGCCGCATTTGCTTTTATCGATACGCTGAGAAATCCACCACCTCCAAGCGTAAAAACTTTTTTGTGAATTTTCGGCCGTTTTTCGAATTCCTGGCATTTCCATCCAAGTTTTTTTTTTTTTTTTTTTTTCTTTTTTTTTTTTTCGCAATTTCTGAAAATGCGAATAAAAATAGGTGGATGGAAACCCAGCTAATGAGAGAGAGAGAGAGAAGTCGTTGCTGTTTTATTCTGAAGGGCTGACACCAAAATCTGATGTTTGCTGTTGATGTTCAGCTATGAAACACCAATACAGCTGCACTGGAAATATTTCAAGGTGTTGTCAAGTAATCTACGTTGGGTCTGTTGTGCATGGGAATGAGAAAAATACACCAAGAAATAATTCATTAACCTTTTTTTTTTTTTTTTAACAGAGTTCTCATGGTTTAGGATGGATTCTCTTGTTAATTCCTTGTGCAGGTCAAAGGGAAGAGTGTTACTACTGATATCCATTGGCAGTAACATCTGGGTTATACAAAAGTGGTGTTTGTAGTGTTGTCAAGCATTGAGTGAGACTGCCAGAGTTTGAAGTTTGTTTCCTACCGGGGGTCACCGGTGTGATTTTGGATAAAGAGTGTCCATGAAATGCGATGTAAGTTATGTAACACACCACGCTGATACCTGCACCAGACTGCTGCCTCTCCCGCTGCTGCTGGCTCACCGGCTTCCCGCCACGCAAAATGCCCGACGTTGTTTTGGCTTGTCAGATTATTCAGGCTCCCAGTGGGAGTCTCTCCGGCAGCCCGACCGGCACTGCCCATTTTTCCGCGCTGTCTTTGGAAGAGGCTCAGCCAGGCTTAGTCGTCTCCTCACAATTCCACCCCACAGGCACGCCCAAGGCCATTCTCTTCAATGAGTAGCTGGGTGTGGATGCCTAAATGTGTGTGTGTGTGTGTGTGTGTGTGTGTGTGTGTGCGTGCGTGTGTACAGTATGTCTGCTCATGTTTGTCCGTGTGTATCTGGAAAAGTGTGTGAAAATGGTCGGTGTGTTCAACAAAATTACAGTTTACTCCACAGCCAACATTATCTTATAGTTTGGTGTTTTTTGTGCATATGGGTATGTCTGTGTGTGTGTGTGTGTGTGTGTGAGAGAGAGAGAGAGAGAGAGAGAGAGAGAGAGACTGCACATGTGCCTGTGCATGTCTGCAATACCTCTGTGTCTTAATTACATTTGAAGCCTCGTGCAGTCCGTCTCCCCTCCAGCTCGACTCAGCAGGTGTGTGGAAGTAACAGCTCTCTATGGGAGCTACACTTCCTCGCCCTGAGGGGGAGGTGGGGGGTGGAAGAGATAGATAAAGAGAGAGAGAGAGGGAGAGAGAAGAGTGAGAGAGAGGAATAAAAAGAGGAAGAGAAGAGGAAGGGATGGGAACGGGATCCTCGCCTCAATTAATTCCTCGGTTTTAATTCCTTGTTATTTCAACAGGTTAGCTCCGCTGAGATTGGCATCTCTTTTTCGAGGGTGACCTTTAGGTGGAAATGAGAAGAGATGAGGAGAGGGGAGAGGACGGCGAGGGGGGGAGGGGAGGACATTTTTAACCTTTACCTAACCAGGCAAATTAAAAGAACACGCTTCCGCTTCAAAACGAGCGAGCCAGCGCGGCGTGGTCCCAATAAAGTCAAGTTCTAATTGAATAAGAACTGCTACTGTACCCACTGGCATCATTTTTGGCGCTATTAATTCATTTAAGATGCTCGGAAATTTAATTTGACTTTGCTTTTTAGCTTTTAGGGATGCACATTCTGCATAATTTATGTTTTGTTTTGTGAGTCGAGCTGGAAATAAGCTCAGTCAAATAGTCTTTTTATAGTGACGGCGTGGGTTAGCGGTGGTTACACATATGCACACATTCACACGTGGAGGCTGTCCAGTACAACAACCGCCTTCTATTGTTGGCCACAGGGCTTCAGCGCGAGTACGGCTGGCTTAACCCTATAAAGCCTGAACTATGAAAGAATTGGCAGAAAATTCCAATTTTTTGAAACTGAACCCTTTATTTAGTCCTACAACAAAATATATATATATAAAAAAGAAAAATCAAAAAATATGTTATTACACGACCTTTCTGGTTTATGATATATGATATGTACTTGAAGTGCCAATGGTATGGTCCAGGGTGAACAGGGGAAGTGTTCAAAGGTATACAACAGTATTTTGGCCAAGTATTGATTAAACTGAAAACGAAAAACGGAATTGAAAATGTGTATCATATATGATACGAATGGCTTTATAGGGTTAAAGGAACACTCTGCCGGTTTTTGCACCAGCAGTGTGTCATTATAATGTGGCTAGTGTATGCAAATAAACACTGTTTACCTTCCCTCCATGTTGCCTGCACACAGAACTCCCCACTCATTTGCCAGCAGAAATCCAGCAGGCACAATCTGCACTTTGAAGAACTACAGCTTGTACCTCTCACTGTACTTTGGAAGAAGTACAGATTGTACCTCTCACTGTACTTTGGAAGAAGTACAGATTGTACCTCCTTGTTTTTTGCATGCCTGCCTCCAAAGACAGTCGGATCGAACGAGCATGCCACTTCCTGTTCGAGTCCTTGCACGCAGGAACAATGCAAGTCGACCCCATCGCGACTAAAAAGGTTGTGTGAACAAGCAGACATTGTCTAAGAGAACGTTTTCATTCCAAGCAAGACCTCCACCAGGTGACTTCACTGATCACCTCACCTTGCATCAGAAAGGTGAAGTCACCTGGTGGAGGTGTTGGTCAGAAATGAAAACCTGCAGCCCTGCATGGCGCATGATTGGACACCCCTAAATTAGGCAATGCAACATCATAACTACTCTCATTGTTTTAATATATTCATTGTACTTGTGAAATAGTCACCTTCCCTGGACACTTGCAGCATCTTAGTTATTATGTTTTTCCTTAGATTTTTCATGTATTTGTTTGTATAAGCTCTTACGTTGCATCTTTCATTTTACAAGGGCAACCCAACATTCATTTATGTATGCATGCATGTATGTATTGATTATTAATGCTATTCATGAGTGCAACAACAATAAACCAAACTCCAGAAAGCTGCTATATAGATACTGGCTTTGCTGCCTCATTGCCTGCCCAGTGCATTCTGGTTGTTGTAGGTTGTCTACCTTTTAAGCAAAAGGGAATATCATAGTCCTTTTTTCTCTGTTTTTTGAATAGATTTCAAAAAATACCTGTGCCTTTCAACAACACAGACAGCTCACTTTTATGAAAAGACCATCTTTCCACTTGTAAAGTACCCCTTCAAAGTCATCTGCTATATGTAACGGCCTGCATAGTTTATTGCAGAAATATGCTGAAAGCTGAGGCCACTTTAATTCCACAGCACAGCAGCACACAGTGCAGCAGAAAGCAGCTACATTGCAGTCTATTATCGGTGTTGGTGAGGTGAAGAAATGCAAAATAAGAATTTCAGCGGCTGTGATATTAGGTAATATTATGCCGTGTTAGCTGAAGTTCATAGAGAGGCTCTACAGGCATGAGGCACATAATATCTTTGTATTGTTCAGTGGATAGATATGGGCATTACTACTACAGTGCTGCAGCACATCCACACCTGAGTGAAAAACAAAGCCATTCATGAGAAATTCCCGTCAGAAAATGTGGCATTTTGAGACCCTGTTGCGCTTAAGGCAGCGGCTGATTGGCTCAGAGTGTGAAATCTTGCGCATGCTTCCTGAAATGAGGCACTCACAATTTGTTTTTTGTTTGCAAAGTGACTCTACAAGCCAAATTATACAAACTAAAGCGAACGTAACCAAAATGAATTGAGTGATAGAAAAATGAATTAAATTTTGAATCAAGTTAAAACTTGTTTTGCAAGATTGAGTCAGTGAAGTTTTTGCAGCATCTCAGCGTCTTTGTTTTTTTTCTCTTAAGTGCAAATGCGACAGAAGTTTTCTGATGTCTTTGATTCGCCACGTTTGTTCCGACCCATTGTGTTGACGAGGAAACTCGATGTCGCCTTATTTTTTCTTAAGCCCTTTGAGATGTGTGATAAAGGGCTGTATAAATAAATGAACTTGAAATGAACTTGATGTTGTTTATACCATTGAATGAGCTCTTTACACTGTTGGGGAAAGTTACTTTGTCGCTTGTTACATTGCAATGCAAGTAACTTGTTATGTTATAGCATTATTGATTTGGGGAAAAAAAATCGGTTGGAGTACTTTAACATTACTAAAAATAGAAGCCACTTGCAATCCTTTAATTAACCATGTTAATTATTCTAAATATGTCTTAACACTATAATCAGTGTATTGCACAGCTCTGTATGGTCCATAATTAACTCTGCAGGGTAGGAAGAGGAATGACAGGCAGACATAAAGTGAAAATGGTGGAAATACTTCCACAACATTGAGGCTGTTGCTGCTTTCTGCACTCGGTGACTAAGATGCAGGTAGAATCTGCAGAATCACAACATACCTGGAAAAAAAAAAAAAAAAGCAGCTGTCTCTCAATCTAAGTAGCTAACTACTTAAACTAAAAAAATAATAATAATCTGAGAACTCTAATGAATTTCTTTGTAACACGTTCCCTCTGACATTGGGTTGACATTAAATGACGACGTCCATCCACCTACTTGGGCACATTTCTGGATCTTTCCATTGATTTACATGGATATGTGGCTATGCAAGATTACACTATCACTGCCACATTTAGCGGTTTGATCTCCACTGACGCCACCTGCGCTGAAAATCCATTCACTCAAAGGAACCGTAGGGCACTTTTAGATAAAATGGTGGGGAGTAAACGGGAGTATGACACAGCTGTGAAAAATCATTTTCAGAAGCAGCGGCAGAAGAAACGACAACAAGGTGTTCGGTGTTTGCTCCATTGTCAGCTGGCTGCCTCATGTGTACGTACTCCGCCGATTGCACACAATCACCTGTCGGCAACAAATCACCGTGACAGCAAACGAGCGGCTCCCATTGCAGAAGCGAGCACTCTCTTCAAACCATCACAAATCAAGCTGTCCAGAGACAGGGGAATGGAAGTGATGGCTTTGGTGTGATGCACAACCACAGATAAAAGCACAAATCATCGGGAAGAAGCCGGCACACGCAATCACATTGACAGGTGCGTGCACGTGTAAATATCACCGTACTGGGCAAACAGTCAAACACACAAACATATAAATAGACATAGATACAAACACTGGCGCATGTAGATGTACGGAGACACACGGATACACACACATGCCAGAGTGCAGGTTAAGAGTCATCAGTCACTCTAATTACATTTAAACGGACTGAGGTGTTTTGTCTTGTCCCACTAAACGTGTGGCAGCAGCCAGCCAGTGCAAACATCATCATTCTTTACATCACTATGTCCATCTGAGAGGGATTGAGTGTGTGTGTGTGTGTGTGTGTGTGTGTTGGGACGTGGGGACACAAGGCTTTATAAAAAGGGGGAGCAGAAGACAAGCAGAAAAGTGATAAACAGGTAGGTAGAGCAGGGAGGTGAGACAGGAGGAGAGAGATAGATGACAGTAGAAACCTTGGACAACATTGAAGGCAGACTAAAGTAAGAAATGTGTAGTCTCAACTGACCAAACAAAAACAAAACAAAAGAAAAAGAAAAGAAAAGAAAAAAAAACAAAGAAAAAAAAGAATACGAATTGAAATTCTGGTTAATGATAAAAACATGTAGACTCAACCGTCAAATTCTGTGCTCACTTCCAAAAGGTCCGTACTTCTCGGTAACTTTACATAGTGCACTTTTAATGACTTCAGTAAGTGTCTATACTGTGGGCAGGGAGGTTAAAATAGTGATTAAAAAGTCATTATTATCCTTAGCGATGCTCAGCTCATTTTGCTGAGGAACTCCCTCATGGCCCCCGCCGGCATTTCCAGGACGCCACTTTTGGGATCTCAACTGTTTTGATGTCAAGGACCCCGCATCAGGACACACATCAAGGCTGCAGACCTGTATTTAAGAAGATGTAGTCTCAGGGATCCCTATTAAATAAGACTTAGCTGTGAAACCTGTGACCAGAATTATACATTTTCTCATTGGATGTCTGGTAAATTAAATACTAGTGAAATTAGAGGATTTCTCATTTTCATTTTCTGGGGACCCCCTGGAAGCCACTCAGGTACTCTTGTGGGTCCCTAGACCACAGGTTGGGAACCGCTCGAATAGAGGACGGTTAAACAGGCTTGTGATGATGGGATGGCCAAATTGCTGGACTGTTTGAAAAAAAAAAAAAAAAGAGTGGTGAAAGCAACGGAGTATGAGCCTTTTCCCACTGAACAACACAAACAAGTGCAAGAACTAGCCCAAAGGGGAGGAGAGTTATTGTAGTTGTGTTTTTCAACCAGCAGGGGACACAGAGACAGCTGATGACAGAGAAAGGCAACTGACAGCAGAGATAACAAGGCCAGTAAATCATAATCTAACACTCCAATCATCATTTCTGCAGTGGCTGCTTCTTAATGCATTTGCACGTATGCGACTTTCCTTTCATCTCGCCTTCATCCGTCTCATGCTCGTACAGGCCACTTCCCTCAAACGCACGCGGTATTTCCTCCTCATTTCGTTTCATTCCCTCAAACTCCCATTTTTTTTTCCTCACTTGGTTACTTTAAACGCTCAACAGCTAAAAACAAAATCCTACTTCAACATGGATTTAACATGGCGGTCCCTAACGTTGCCCTCCCCAACCATCAGAAATGCCACCGATGCCCGCATTTGTAGCCAATCAGCGCCGAGCAGTGCAGTAACCCCGCCTCCCGTTGGTTCCTGTGAGTCCCACATATCGAGCAGGGGCCAAAATTCAGCTGGAACTGAGTGGGAAATCCGTTCCTCTCCTGTTTTGAGTGCCAAAGAAGCGCTAAAGGTTTTGGTGCTGATGTAGAGGAGAGGGGCCCTTAACACTCTTCTCGTTCTCTCCACACTTCAAAAGTGTATAACTCTGGATGTAAAGTGGGGCTAGGCTGAGGAACAGCGGGTGCACTCAGTTGACTCACCCAGGATAAAGGATGCAACAAAATAAAAAAAAAAAAATAAATAAATAAAAAAATAAAAAACCAAGAAAGGGCGAGAGGGTGCAAGCATATGGACGGAAAAGGAGAGAATGAAAGGAGACATGAGTTGTGCAAATATCACAGCATGCTGCAGCCCATGCTGATTTCATATGACTCCACAGTTTTACAGAGACAGAAACAAACGAGATAAAGAGAAAAATGGTAGTGTGTGTGTGCGTGCGTGTGTGTGTGTGTGTGTGTGTGTGCATGAGGGGTTTGTCGAACAACAGAGTGTGATAGAGACAGAAAGACACCGAGAGAGAAGGAGAGATAAGCAGACACAGATGGAAAGAGGCACAAAACAGAGAGAAACCGAGACAAAGCAGCTGACGGAGGACTGAGGAAGCAGAAACCCAACATGACTCACATAAAGCCAGCAAAAAAAAAAAAAAAAAAAAAAAAAAAAATCAGCCAGTGAGAGAGAGGAAAATCTGTCAGACAGAAGCAGCACTGTGAGGCCTGGTGCTTTTAGGAGTGTCTGGTACGTCGAGGACATTGGCAGCCCGGACTTAGACGCAGCATTCTCTCAGACACCCGTCTCCACCAACGCAAACAGAATTATGGATGCTGGACCGTCTCTGTCATACTCGGAGAAATTCCTATTGAGCCGGGCCAACAGTGTGTGTGTGTGTGCGTGTGTGTACGTACGTTTTGTGTGTGTCGTGCCTCAAGCCTCAAAAGTGCATCCTGCATAAAAAGGTTTGGCGGGTTCGTGAGCGTGTTTGTGTACCGGCATGTGAAATCTCCTCCGTAAGGCCCTGATTCAGACTGTGCAAAGTTCTGCAGGTCTTACATGGACATGCACATCTGAGCAGGGCATGCACATTTCAGCGGCTCCTTTTCAGAGGATTTTTTTGCCGTGCTTTCCGTTGGCTTTATTCAAAAAGCTTGTTTTCTTTGTCCGTCCGCGTTGGTAAGGGTGGAAAACTCCGCCACGGTCTTTCCTGCTTTGCCATGTCTTTCTGCTGATGCTCGGCTTTTAATTATTTATTTATTTATTTTGGGTTGTTGTGCGCCTTTTATCTAGTCACAATTCATTAAACATGATAGAATGTACTTGATGGAATCTAAACTAATTTAGGCCATTCTGTGTTTTTGCTAGTTAGGACTAAATGAGTGAATTTAGATCAAAAACAAATTTCATGCAAAAAAAGGCGCCTTATTTCTATCATGACAATGCCATTTCCTCATCTCACAGAAATGCCCTGCAATGAAACATTGTGCAAAATACAATATGTCATTGTTTTATTAATCCCGAGGGAAATTACAACATTAGGCTTTTCTCTGCTGTTTAAACTGTTCATATTTCTATTTTTTTTTTTATATATTCCTTGTTTATAGTGTATATATTGCTTACTGCTATTTATCATCTGTTTATACTGTAAATTTGCACATTGCTCACATCTATGCACATTGTATACATCGATGCACACTGTTTTTTTTGTTTTTTTGCACATTGTTTTTTGCACATTGGGTACTTAGATCTTTAGATCTCAAGTGCCATCTTTTATTCTTTATTTTTTATTTATTTAATCTTGTACTCTGTGGATACTGCTGAAAACTGAATTTCCTTCGGGATGAATAAAGTATCTATCTATCTATCTATCTATCTATCTATCTATCTATCTATCTATCTATCTATCTATCATTACAGTGGCACATGGAAGACCTAGCTACAACAAACATATCTCCAAAATCCTCAACATGTGAGTCGTAAAAGTTTGTTGAGGAAATCATCGCATCATTCACATTTAGAGCAAGATACCACCCTAGCAATACACGCTGTACCCCTGATGGCTGCAGGCAAGCCACCCTTTGCATGTCACTTTGTGAAACAGAGCAGTTTTCTCATTGTGTTGCTGACTCTGCTCATCCAATAAGGCATGCAGAGGATGGGAATCACCTGTCAACACTCCTGTTTTGCTGCAACTCTCCCCATTTTAAACCTTCCTCTTGCCCTCGTCCTGTTTTTCCCGTTAATGTCACCTTTCCTGACACACATATCCACTCCAATGGCTGCTTCGTGTGGAATTTAAGTCGCCAGATAAGATTGAGAGACAGTTCAATCTACTTCACGCGTTCAGCTTAGTGTCCTCACACTGCCTGGAAAAACCCTGCATGGACCAACATCATCAAAAAATGACTCAGCGTTGACTGTCAGGGTCCACAGTGAAAATGGATGTGAGAGACTGTTGGAGGGTATCAAAATACCCCTGTTGATTTCATCGCTCATATTTGAGATTCGCAGTGAGCTACCGTATGAGCTCAAGACACATTAGCTTGATGATAGGCAGTTTGGTAATGCCTGAGAAGATCTCCATTTTCTCAGATAGACAGCCACACCTTTGCCAAGTGTCCTTTGTTTACACCTTCCAAAGAATGTCGCCAACCCTCATAATTGGTATATTTACATGAATTCATGCCATTGCCCCAGCACACTAATGCAAAGAAGAATACATGCAACATGCACGAGGGGAAAGACCTGAATGTCCTCTGGAAGTAAAGGTGTCTCTGGTCTTTTTTGCACACAGTGTCCATGCCTGCAGTCCACTCAAGCCTATTGTACAAGTTATGGCCACATTTGTATCAATCAGTGGCCATTTTGCATTATCGCTACAGGTATCAAATGGAATGAAATGAAATGTAGAGCGCATTCCACATATCAAGTCCAGGCTGCAGTGGCCCAGGTTCAAATGTGGTTGTTGCATGGTTGTTGCGTGACAGTCCCGCTCTCTCTGTCTCTTGCCTTTCCTGTCTCTCTCTGCTGTCACTGTCAAATAAAGTGAAAAAAAAAATCTCTTAAACAATGAGGGATAACGAGTTGTCCTTTTCGAGTCCTATAAAGTCGTTCTTGAGCAGTCAGTGCGCTGATACTCGCATCTATGCATCATTATCTGCTTTATGTCTGATAGGTACATGTGTATAGAGTATATTCTTTGATGTGTCTGCTCATGATCATTAAAAGAAAAAAAATAAAATAAATCTGCACCAGGGCAGGGAAATTGCCACCACAGCCCCACATGCAATCTCCATCTGTCACCAGAATGGAAATGTATGTTACCTTTAGTAACACTGGAGGCATGTCGACCATGTGATCTGCTTCTATAAATCACTGTTCACAAGATTTAAAAAAAGCTCAAAGATCAAAGCGCTATCTGTGCTCAAACACTCGATGCATGGGCATTCGTTAAACATATAAACAATTTCTTGGCATCCTCCATGTGGCCTTGTATGGCTATCTATTTTGAAACTTGAAGGACAAGTTTTTTTTTTTTGTTGTTGTTTTTTTTTAGTTTGTGAGATGCCCTTAAATTGCTTTAAATACCATTCCAATTATTCAGAGGCCAGTCAACCATGCTGCACGGTGTTCTTCACTTCGTTCGAGTTATTTTTGACACAGAAATTCATACGTTTTGATGTCTTTGGCATTTATCAGTATGCAGATTTAATGCTCTTCATCACAAAAAATCGGGGTTTTGGCTGTGTAAGGAACAGACAGTAGAAATGGACTTAACCCTCCTGTCGTGTTCGCGGTCAAATCTGACCGGTGTACAAGTTTTCTCTCCAAAAAATGCAGTTAATTTCATCTGTTTGTCATGAGGTTCCATGACTTTGTTCACACATGGCATCTGAACACATAAAATAAATTTGGAGAATTTTTATTAATTTTTGAATGTTTTATTTAACTTGTATACACCCATCGTGTTCCCGGTCACAAATGACCGGTCATTAGAAATGAATGGGTAAGACTACAATTAGTGTATAAAACAGAGTTAAACACATTCTCACACTCCTTTCCCACACCCCAACATGCAGGTGTCTTTGAGCAGACACAGATGTGTGTGAACACACACACACACACACACACACACACACACACACACACACACCTTATACCCCTTTCTGGCTTCCATGGCAACCCCCACAGGAAAGTATCTCTCAGACTTCTTTCCAACACCCCAACATGTAGGTGTCTTTGAGCAGACACACACACACACACACACACACACACACACACACCTTATAACCCTTTCTGGCTTCCATGGCAACCCCCACGGGAAAGTATCTCTCAGACTTCTTTCCCACACCCCAACATGTAGGTGTCTTTGAGCAGGCACACACACACACACACACACACACACACCTTATACCCCTTTCTGGCTTCCATGGCAACCCCCACGGGAAAGTATCTCTCAGACTTCTTTCCCACACCCCAACATGTAGGCGTCTATGAGCAGGCACACACACACACACACACACACACACAAACACACACACACACACACACACATGGACACAGACACACACAGACACACACAACTTTGCCCCTTTTTGGCTTCCATGGCAACCCTCACGGGAACCTACCACGGGAACTGCCAACACCTGTCACCTGACACCTGACACCTGTCAGGTGTCAGGAAGAAGACCCAGCTGAAGTTGTAGTCACCTTTCGGTCCAAAAATGGTCATTTTTCGTGGACCTCATCCCCACCTGAGAGGAACAGTCAGCTTCCATGTGAAAATGTCATGAGGATGACTAGCTAAATCATAGTGGTCAATGCTGACGGGAACACAAAAGATGCTATTTTTTTGCCACTATTTAGAAAATTGAAATGTTTTCAAAACAGTGTCCTTGGAAAACATTGAAATGAAGTACTCTGTGATAAATACTACAATATGTTTCATCTGAGTATTTGTTATAGTCAAAATAATATCTATATAATGTTTTTTTCCCTAAAAACGAATGGTATGATCTCAGGTAAATTAGGCCTACAGCACATACATAGCAAATAGAAGTTCAAAACTTGTCATTTTCACAAGAGCAGAAGTTGATAAAAAGATCTAACACAACATTAGGTGATAATATGTATCATAGTGGATTTATAATCAAATATAATGTTACCGGTCACATGTGACCGGGAACCTCATGAGTGTTAGCCCAAAATGAACAGAATAGGAGGGTTAAACTGAAGCCTGAATATACCATAATATATACCATAATGTGAAAATATACATGCCTTAGTTTATAGATTTGTCACCTAGAGGTTGTATCTTGGAGGATGTTAAGTAACAGGGTTGGTAATTGTTGGTTTGGTGTGCATAAAAGCTGACTAAAGCACCTCTGGACTCTGGTCTGGACCGGGCCATATGTGACGGTGTGATGTGGGTCACATTTGACTGGAGGCTACAGCCTACTGGCAGCTGCGAGAGCGAGCGAGGACGAGAGAGGGAGGAAGAGAGAGAGAGACACAATGAGAGCCATTTTGCCTCTGTTGTTTTAATATGATTGTAAACCTCTTTCGCAATATTTAATGTCATGCCAATGTGGCAGCTTTTAATTAAAGGGAACCGAATTGAGAAACAGAGACCAAAAGAGATAGAGGGACGGACAGAGAAAGAGCCATGGTATCTGCTGGTTTCACAAAGCCAAATTGGAGATCTTTTTTTTTTTTTAATGCTAATAAGAATTTAATTTGGGACCGACTTGAAAACCAAAATAAACAAAGCTGGGCGAACCAGCCTCTTTCTGAATGAACAAACTTCTGAGACTATAGCAAGTAAAGAACAGTGTGGCTTTTACGCGCGGATGCCGTGTGAAGGTTTCCGCCAAAAGTGACTTTGTTCCCATAAAAGCCCGGTTCTGTGCGCGTTTGTTAATGGGCACATTAGCAAAGGGGAGACGTGTGAAAGGGGACGTCTTTGCCGTTGCAGCGTTCGTCTCCTCTGTGCTGTATCGGTGCGGTTAGGTGCTCTTTAAAGCCAGGGACACACCAAGCTGTCCTCGAAGAAACAGGGCCAAGCAAGGCTGACAGACTGCTTTGAATCACCTCACGTTGCCTCAGACAGTTCACCTCATGTCTCCTGCTAAGAGCTGTCCTTAAACACACCGCACAAATTACAGCTGACGGCCGACACGCAGCACGTACGTAAAATAACTCTCTGTGCCAGCAGGGGGCAGTAGTCTCAAAACACATAAACCAGAGGATCATGGATAGATGAAGCTAACTCATAATAGCCCATAATTTTTGTGTTTCATTACACAAATCGAAAATAGAAGTTGATGAGCTGGTGTTGCTCTTGCACCGCAAAAAGTCAAAATCTTACCAAGATTATTTGTCTTATTTCAAGTAATAATGTCTTATTTCTAGTCAAAATATCTCATTACACTTAAAATAAGACATGATCACCTCAGAAATTACTTGTCTTTAGACAATTTTCACTTGTTTCAAGTGAACATTTACTTGAAACAAGCGAAAATTAGCTTGAAACAAGAAACAAATTTTGCCAATGGAATAAGCAAATTTTTACTTGTTCACTTGTCACAAGTAAAAATTTGCTTGTTCCATTGGCAAAATTTGTTTCTTGTTTCAAGCTAATTTTCGCTTGTTTCAAGTAGATTTTCACTTGAAACAAGTTATTTCTGAGCTGATCATGTCTTATTTTAAGTGTAGTAAGATATTTTGACTAGAAATAAGACATTTTTACTTGAAATAAGACAAATAATCTTGGTAAGATTTTGACTTTTTGCAGTGTGGTGTTTTGTGTGTCAAAGAAGTTTTGGTCATCACAAGTAGCTCTCTCAACAAGTAACAGGTTAGCACAAATAATACCACAAAGTGATTGGTGTTTCTCTTCTGTCCTGATTCATTTAAGGCTGAGCTGCCAATCAGAAGACCCCTGTCGCTTTGGGACGGTGGTACAACACACTGCAAAACCTGCAGGTGATCGTCAGCCACAGGTGACGGAAACACCGGCCATCCTTGGGCCATTGGCAGTAAATCTTGGCCTTAGGTTTTACTGCTCCTCCTCTTCAGTGTTTTATTCCTCTTTGCCTCTTGTCAGTGATCTTGGCCTCAAAATCCTGACTGCCTACCGGTCTGCATCTTTGCTTCAAGACTCAAAACTCCTCTTTCTTTTGCCTTTCTTTCATAACCACAGATGTCTCTTTACATCTCAGCAACAATTTAAGTGATTCTACATTTTTTTCTTTCTCCTTTCCTTGTTTCATGCCTGTGCAATTTCCATTAGCACCTTCTTTCTTTCCCCTTGTCCTGACCTTGACACTCATGACGCCCTCTGCTCTCTTTTTGTCCTCGGCTTTTTTCTTCCATCTTTGTTGTAACACCACATTTCCTCGGTTCTTCTCTTGCCGCGCTCCTCGTAAACACCTCCTTGCCTTTGCCTTGGCATCAAGATTTCTTACTCCTCCTCCACTGCCTCCCTCTCTGTATCTCCCTTCCTGTTTGACTCTATCTTTAACTGAGCGGCCGTGCTCCATGAAAGGAGAGGAGCTGCTTCAAAGACCAGCTCCTTTCCATTCTTGGTCCTCCTCTGTTACATCCAAAGTCATTTATATTCTTATCTATTTCCCCTGCTATTTATTTCCAAAAACTCTGTATTTGCCCTTTCACACGGCTGCCTGGAGACAGCATATACTTAGCCCTTGCACTCTTGTCTTTTACCAAAGCACACACACACACACACACACACTTAACTAAGTACAACACATGCACACACTTCCAAATTCAAGCACGCACAGAAATGAAATCACTTATTGCAGGGTCAATTTTTTGTCCACACTAAGGCCATTTTTAAAAAAGGTCCTTCTTTCCCTGATAAAGAAAAAGGTATAAAGTGACTCAGCTGAATGCATGAAGTGCATTTTAAAATCAAGACACAAAACAGACAAAAACAATCCAAACTTAATCTGGACATATCATCAGTATGTTTACATCACTAGAAATCCAATTCCAGTCAGCAAAGGACAATAATTAACATGCCTTGATTATGTTATTGTGTGATTACGTGACTGATTTACCATCTACACAGCCAACTCGGATGACTTTTGGTATTCTCGTTCTGCACAGGAGGCAAATGGTGATGCATCTTGAACAACGCGGCAAGCGCTAAACGTCACCTGAGGAGCGAAGAAGGAGCCGCCTTTAGGCTAAATCATTTCCATGCAAAAAAAACAAGAACCGGACTCACCTCTTCACCTGACCGTCACCTCATCTCCCAATCTGCTCTGTCCAACAGGTCATGTAAAACCAGAGCTGTATGTAATCCCGTTAATTCATATCATACAAATGGCTTAAAAAGAGTATAATCAGTAATCACGTTATTTGTGTCCATGCAAACGTATGTGCCCAGATACCCAGATACACAGAAAAGCAGCTTAAAGAGGATATTTTGGTAATTTGGGGTACATTTGGATAACTGTCTTAGCACTTCTGGACAGTTCTGGGTACATTTGGGAAACTGTTTGTGCACTTTTTTTGTCCTTTTGGGTGATTATTATTATTAAAAACTCTAACACCCCGTGTGAATGGTGTCACATGATAATCACACGAGTTTTCCCAATTCCCGATTCAAAAATATCCATTTTTGATGACTGAATATGCCATACTACACAACGTAGACAGAAGGCAAAGCACCCAGGGACACACTTCATTTTTCATTGCTCTCTCTCCCTCTCTCTCTCTCTCTCTCTCTCTCTCTCTGACACACACACACACACACACACACACAGACCTGTGCAGGACTGACAGGTGCCAAGCTTAACAGTGCAGAGCTGTGTCGAAACAGAAAAGGTCACAGGTCAGAGCGGAGTGAGAGAGGAAAAAAGGGGGAAAGATGGATTGAACGAGTGATGGAGGGAAGTGACAGCGAACGAGTGGTGCTGAGGCTGAACCTGAACGTTACTCTACCCCGACACCTCTCCTCCACTTTCTGCCATTTCCCTCTTCCTATTTTTTGTTCATACCTCTCTCTCTCCACTTCTGTTTATTTCCACCTTTCCCATCTGGTTTCCTCACCTTTTCAACCCATGCTGCTTTGCTCTGTCTTCTCTTTCTTCTATCTGATCTTTTATGCACAGATCCTTCGCTATCTTCCACTTCTCAATCCTTTCTTCTCTTTGCTCCGCCTCTCATCTCTCCATCCAGGTCTGTTTTTCCCTATAGCTCATAAATGAGGTTATTCAATTAAAACTCTCATAAATAAAGCAACGTGTGCACTGTGTATATACTGCATGTTCGGGATTAACTGCCGGTATATGCAAGCATGATGGAGTGTGTGTATATGAATGACTGAATGTGTGTGTTTATGCATGCATGAATGCGTGTGTGTGTGTGTGTTTGTGTGTGCATGCATGGATGTGTGTGGTTATCTATGCATACTGTATGTACTTCACTGTCATGTCTCCCACAGCCACTCTGCCTAAAGCGCACACACCAAACTCATGTTTATTTCATAGAGTTTAAAGATGGAAAAGCCATAGGCCCCCAACATTAGGTGTTGAAGCTTAAAGGGGCAGTTCATCCAAAATGCTCTGTAAACAAAAGATATAATCTCACACACAACTAAAGAACTGTCTTGGATGAGAACTGAAACATCTTTGAGAATCTACAAACAAGTCCAGTTGCCCTGGATATTCTCACACTTAGGGAGAATTTCCACATTAGAAGAACTTGTCAAACGTCTAACAGTATGTATCCGCCACCAAGGAGTGTGTTGTCACCCTAATAGATGTAAAGTCTGACAGGTTGAACTCCAAAAAAAGACAACAGGGAAGATGGCAGAAGACTGGAAACCTCGCCAAATCACACAGAAACTATCTGAATGGCTAGAGTGCCCTAGACATAAATGGGAAAATATCCCTCTTTTTTTTTTTTAAATTTACATTTCTTCAACATGTATTTACAATTGCCTCATAGTTCCATTAATTTTTATTTTACATATATTTGCTTGAGCACATTTTCTTCCATTTGTGCAAAAATACTGGGCTGCATTTGCTGGCATTTGTACCTTGAGTGTGTCTTGTGCTTTTACCAGCTGTTGAATTGCTGCTGCATTTTTCCCCCAGTCTAATCAAGTGAGCACCATCGAGCTCTACTGAAATTATCAGACAAAAACAAAGTGATGAAGATGATCAAGACTTTATGTGTTTTAACCCTTTGATGCATGAATTATGAAAGCCTGAGTCAAGATTTTTTTCTTATGTGTTTTTACTCTTCTTAGGGCATGAACACTTTTGTGAGTCTCCATACTTCTTTAAGGATGCAGGACTGGTATTACCATGTTATTCTACTAGTATTAATATGTTTTCAGCAACAAGAACTGACAGTCTCTGCATAAACCTCGATGGAGGGGAGCAGCAGAGAGCACTCTAACAGCTGATATGCAATTCCACCATAGAAACCATTGCACTTAGGAGAAAATGACTTTTAAACAGCTGTCCACTGTAGTGACCGCTATGCACCAAAGGGTTAATTAGACTCTTCCCTGAACATCGACTGATGTCTTCTGACGTCTCAACCATTGTAACTTACACACCTGAGGAAACTCTGAGTTGAGCCTGAAGGTAAATCCTGACTCACTCGGGGTTTAGATGTAAGGAGGTTGTTTGTCGAGAGAGAGCTGAAACATGTTGTTCATGCTTTGCCAAAACAGCAAAAGCAACTTCGAGGCAACCTTGTATCAGCCCACTTAGTGCACCCATGGTGAAGAACGCAAATGAGAACGCAAATACAAAATAAAAATACAAATAAAATCAACAGTTTTCTCAGTTATTGCAGCTTCAACATCACGACTAACACCACATCGCCATCACTCCAGTGCAGAAAGTTCAGCTTCAGGCAGGTCTTAAATGTATGTTAATGTATATGTGTGTGTGTGTGTGTGTGTGTGTGTGTGTGTGTGTGTGTGTGGAGATAGGGACTACTGATTTAATTCTTGATTCCAATTCTATATGTGTATGTGTAAACTGCGCTATCAATACCCCTGCATTACTTGCCCTAGCCGTCATGAATATGGAGGGATAGCGTTGTGTTTGTGTGTGTGTGTGTGTGTGTGTGTGAGAGAGAGAGAGAGAGAGAGAGAGAGAGAGAGAGAGTGAAAATGTCTGTTTCACCATGTTTATATGATGTAAATGAATTAAGTGTGTGTGTGTGTGTGTGTGTGCATGCGGTACATGTCGAACCATGTGCTGTGGTCTCTGTGTGTGTCTCTGCTCCTTATGGAATTGACATTTGCATTCACACATACACACTGTACATCAATGTTTAATGAATATGCAGAGAAATTAGATCATCTTCCAGGAACTGCAGCTCTGAAGCTCACAATAACTGATGCAAAATCAACCAAAACACAAGAGCTTGCACTTGGGGCCAATCGTCAGACTTTTTTTTTTTTTTTTTTTTGGCTTAAAACGGCCCATAAAACCATAAGCAACCAAATTATGTTTAAAGCACCAACAATGTTTTGGCACGCCGCTGTCTTGGCAGCTCCTGGTTGGGATTCAGTGCCTTACTAAAGGCACAGTGGATGCTTGCCGACATGGGAGCTTAAACCCAAGTGCTCCAGTTGAAGGTCTCCTGACACAATAGCCTTCTGCAACAAACTCTTTAATTGAAAATATTATTATGTTTTTCACTGAGTGTCCAGGAAGCAACACAATCTTTCCTTCATCATGGCTAAAATAAAACTAAAGGCCTTGTTCCACATGTGCATGGGTATTTTTGAAAATGCATTTATTCCTCCTTTGTTCTCAAAAAACAACACATCTTGTGCATACAAGCTTTTGCCCACAAAATCTCTGTTTTCATAAAATGCCAAAGCACAATGGCTGGGCGAAATAGCTTATTCAAGTTGTGCAAACTCTGACGTCACAAGCCAAAAACTGTTTTTCCTGTCCTCACTGAGCTTCTGAAAACCTTCATCCTGGAGGGAGTAATCCAAAAAGTACAGTTTCAGCGACCTAAAACGCAGCTTGCGTGTGGACGGAAGGCCAAAACGCAAAGATCCAGCTTTCAAAAACACCCACGTACGTGTGGACGGGAACAGATGGTTGATGACAGATTCGCAGAAATCTGCAGTTTGCACATGTGCAAAACAGCTGTGAGCCCCATGCAAAGATCGTAGGTACCTAATGTGCATCAGTGACTCTTTGCAGATTTACAGACGGGGGACAGGTGTGCGGAGAAACGTGCATCAATACGTCACATCACTCATCTGTGCATCGCGCCTGCATTTGTGTCCAGATGATGTAAATTCCCCCGGACTGGCACGCATTCTCGCTGGTCATAAATCCAGGCCGTTCACAACCCAAATGTTGTACCATTTTCTTTGAAAATGACTCATTGTGTTAATTAATTATACAGTGGTTATAGACTTGTTTATGCATCATTAGCATAATTACAGCATTATAATTATGAGTGTGCCTTTATGCTTATGTAGTTTTTGTGTCTGTCAGTGTGTTTGTGTATGCCCATTTTTTTTTTTTTTTTTTTTTTATGCCAGTGTGGGTTTGTGTCTGTTTTGTACGCTAGGAGGTCCAGTGTGCTTGTGTGTGTGTGTGTGTGTCTCTTTTGCTAAGAGAAGCAGCACATATCAACTGAGGAGCTGTTGGCTAGATTGCCTGAGGTGGGGCTTCTCTGTATAAACCAGCCATTCAAATGTCAGAGCACTGGGGGGAAGTTTTCCACCACGCATCTGATTGCTAAAAATATCACGAGTGAGGGTTGAGAAGCCAACGCTGCAAAGACACGAGCCAGCGGCTATGCTCGTGTTATTTTCCAGCAAATTGCCGGGCTTTTCTTTGGCATCTCATTTTTTTTTATTTCTCGGCTTTTATGTGCCTTTTATGTGTTTTAGAACGTGATTTTTAATCCTGCAATACCCCATTTACTGCTTTAAATGAATGCAAATGTGACTAACTTCAAATCTTGAGACAACAGAGCTTCCTGGCCACCGCAAAATGTCTTGAAGGCAGATTAGACTTTGGTTGGAATTGACGATTAAACTAATCAACTACTTACACACAACTATAAACACACACACATAAAAAAAAGAAATAATTGTTTAATATTGCTGCAAGGCATGTACGAGGGAGTGTGTGTGTGTATGTGTGTGTGTGCCTCACGTTTACAATGCAAAATGTAAATGTCAGCCACATATTTCAGTGTTTCTGAGATTTTCTTATAGAAGCAGGAGGTGGATGGGGGGTACACTTAGCTCTATACACTGTGTTATATCATCACCTTGAGTCTATGATAGTTCCCCAGTTCAGTCCTCATGTGCCCCCCCGTCCTGCAAGTTTACTCTGCATTTCTATTTTTGCACACCTGATCCAGGTAGGCGCTTAATTCTGATTGGCCGAGCAGTCGAGATGAAACTGTGTAGCCCTTAACTGGATCAGGTGTGCAAGGTAAAGATGGCGGTGGAAACTTTGATTCATAAATTATATTAATGATATATCCTCTACTTTCCTTTTCCCATCTAAAGACCCGCAGGCCTGTCTGGGGGGGGAAAGAAGGTAAGATGACCTGACGACCCCGGTAAAGTTGAAATCTGTCTCATTTGCATGGAAGCTTCCTCGTTAGGTAGCATTTTTAGGAAGGAGACATCAAGTTGTTCCTTTGCTACGTACACTACTCACAAAAAGTTAGGGACATTCGGCTTTCGGGTGAAATTTCAGGATGAACCTAAAATGCATTATAACCTTTACAGGTGAACTTAATGTGACCTTCTGTAAACTTTTGAATGCACATGTCCAACTGTTCAATGTTTCCGTACTTTTTGCACAAGTTGCTGTTCTCTAACAAGGAGTTTAACGGCAAAATTCACATCAGGTGTTTGATGCTCCAGCTCATCGAGGTCGTATCATTAGGGAACGGCTGCTGGAGACTGGGGTACCTCAAATGGAGTGGCCTGCACTTTCTAAGACCTGAATCCCATAGAAAACCTATGGGATCAGCTGAGTCGCCGTGTAGAGGCTCGGAGCTCTGTACCCCAGAACCTCAATGTCCTGAGGGCCGCTCTTCAAGAAGAGTGGGATGCCATGCCTCAGCAGACAATAAGTCGACTTGTGAACAGCATGAGACGTCGTTGTCAAGCTGTAATTGATGCTCAAGGGCACATCACAAGTTATTGACACTGAGATTTTTTGTTGTGGTATATCCACCACTGTTGTTGGCTTTTGTTTCAAGAAATTGTTTGAGATGAGGAAATCACCAGTGTATGCTTCTACTTAAATGCCCTACTTTCATGATATAATATATATATATATACATATATATATATATATATAATAAAAACTTTTTGTGAGTAGTGTATATATCTCATAAGACTGTGTAGTAAGCAAAAAAAAACAAAAAAACCTTTACACCCAGCTATTTAAATAGTACAAGAAGCTTCCAAGTTTGCAATTAAAGTTAATTAAACGTAAATACATAAAAGTTGTTCTTTGTTAGCTGTTAATTTAAATTCATCAATAATGCCAAAAACCTGCGGCGGTCGACAGAAGACGGTCAGAGAGCTCAATTCACTGAGCGGTGGAGCCGCAGCTGAAACAGAGAAGTTTTTGGGACGACACTGCTGTTCTCTTTCGGCTCGGCTGAGAAGGCCACCGGTCTGTGCTGCGAACAAACACACGGACTGTTGATCGTCTTGACATAACGTGAAAATACCATCATGAAGGTTGCATGTGCGCTCAAGTTCGATACAGGGGATTTGTGTCAGGCAGCTGCTTTCCTGTTATCAGCCAGTAGTGTTACTGCATTCAGCAACACAATTTCATCTATTCACCAATTTAATAAATGTGATTGGTGAGCTGAACAGACGCTGGGCAAGGGAGACATTCACAGCAACTCAGCCACCAGGGAGGGAGAGGCTTTTACCAGAAGACCGCTGGCCTCCCCTTTCTTGTTAACTTTGAGGTACTTGTTGTAAAATGACAGCAGATCCAGTCTGTCACCTCTGATTTGACACCTCAGAATCAAAACACTCTTGGAGTCCAGGTGGTTTAAAGTGTGTCAAAACTGTGGCAGTGTGTGCCATTCGATTGAAAACAATGGCTTTGATTGGGAAGCGGGGTTGACGCGTCTCAAAATCTTTCTCAGTGTGTTTGTACCTTCAGTTTTGAGTACGTGCACTTCATATATCTAGAAGCAATCTTCTTTTCCAGAATTATGGAGATATGGTAATCTCAGCCTTCGCCTTTGACTGAGATGACTCTCTGTTGATGAAGGATGGAGCTTTTCTCTCCGCCAGCGGATGTATCTTCTACCAGGGCCAAGCGATCTCACCAAGCTCCATCATTTCTGCAGCAGTAACACACTGCTTGTGCGCACTACAGAATGATACGCAAGCTGTACGAAAGACACTCTTGTTTGTGTACACATCAACACACACACACGCACATATGCACACATGCACATAATTTATATATCTGCACATACATATGCATGCAAACATGAGTATACTCACATTTACAGCATATACATGCACAAACACATGCAGTAGTAATAGTATATACACACATATTGAGTCATCTGCACATACATATGTATGCATATACCCACCTTCATGAACATGCACACACACACACACACACATTCCACTCATCCCCTGCAGCTGTGAAAGTGAATCACTGATGGAAAAGTCACAGGTTTAAAAATCTAATCCAGCTAGCATGAAATCTTCAAAGTCGACCTGCTAGTGGAAGTAAGGGCTTGCATAAAGATGCCGCCTCAGGTAACAAGTGGACAATACTTCAGCAAATTCATTCACACCTGCAGTGAATGAGGGTAATTCTTACATTTATAAAGGCTCATTTGACTGCGTAAAGGGCATTTCGCTGAGCTGATTCATAATGTAATGTTCACAGCAAAGCGGGGAGAAACTGATACCAGCTGTGTTTGGAGCTGAATTATTCAAACATTACATTACAATAACTTCACAGTGAAATTAAACATTTTCATGTTGAAGGTGCATTTAGCTCCACTAATGTGAAGTATTTAGTGCAGTGCTAAAGGACACCAAAGGATAGGGCACATGGTTGTTAGGCATTCACCGGCTGTTCAAGGAAACACAGCCTGTGCCCTTTTTTGCCACGGCCCAATCTCTTTACCCACCAGGCCACCCTGCTGCACGCTTAACAAGTCCTCAGCCAAAATAATTGAGCGGCTGACGTTTCTCTCCGGGAGAGCTCAGGTGAAGCTGTTATGAAACTGTCACGCTAGAAAGGGAAAAGCCGATGAGCAGCATATCAATAATCCAAGCGCTGCAGGGATGGAGGGCAGCTCTGAATAATCATGTTGGCCTAATGAATATTCGCAGTGCGATAAACAGACAGCAGCTCAAATGACGCTCGTTAGCAGCGACTGGAATCACAGCCCAGCCACATCAGTGAGTAAAGACAAAAGAGTGATGGTGACTGGGGGGGGAACTGACTTACTGTACATCACAACAAAGACAAATAAAAGTTTAGGGCTTTGTTGTTGTTTTTTTTTGTTTTCTTTTTTCCTGGCGGGCTGCCATTCTATGACATCTTTCTCATCCTCATAACAATGCCATAAATTTGCGCTCTTATTTAACACACTTAACCAGTTTGAAGCCAATGTTTCCAATTAAGCACACATTCAAATGGGAAGTGCCATTCATCCTGAGGGTATCATCCTCCCACGAGTTTATTTTCTCTGGTCTGAACATTGTGGAAAATCATACTGTTGTTGCATTTTAGCATTTGTTTTGCATGGTTTCTCACGGCCCCGGTATAACTGACCCAGGACTTGTGAAACAAAAGTCACATGGACCCAGAAGCAACTTGTTTTCTGGACAGAGTTTTGGTAACCTGTCTTTCTGCCAGATTAGAGATTTCGGCGGTGGAGGGAGCCAGCTAAATCTGATTCCAGCTCCTGTAGCTCTAGCTAAGCATGATGGACTTCTCTGCAGTCTCTGGTGTCGTTTACCTTCTCTGGTCCTCACACGTCGTGAACACATGAAGAGATAAATACGAGCATGAATCCAGAGTATTTCATCTATTCTTCTTTAACCCTCGTATGACCCCTGGACATTTTTGTCCATTTTCAAAATTCAAAACTCCCTCACAGATAATCACCATCCTCACCAGAGTTGATTTTTGGTGAGGGGGTGTCATTCTGGGTGAAATTTCAAAATCTCAACTTTCAGCAAGAAAATCCATTATTTAACCCTGTAATTCATTTTTATCGCATCCATGACCCTTCAAGTGGACAAAAATGTCCATTTTCTAGAAAGTGACCACCAAAAGGTCACAGGGGGGTGATTTTTGGCAAGGGGGGGTAATTTTAGGTTAAATTTGAAAATCCCAACTTTTAGCATGAAAATCCATTATTTGACCCTGTAATGCATTTTTATCACATCCATGACCCTTCGTGGACAAAAATGTCCACCTGTCATTTATCCAATTTTTATTGTTGCTATTTGTACTTATTATCCTCAAAATCTTTGAAGTGACTCATATGGAGTTACACTAAATCATTTTTAACATGGATTTCAAGATTTTAACCCCTTCCAGGCCATTTTGAACACCCCTGGGTGCTGTTTCTATAGCGGACAAAACCACTAAAAGGGGTGAAAGAGGTGTACCTTAGAAATAAATTGTACTATCTACTGTACTGTTATTGTTCAGGATTTACTGTGTTTATTGTTGTAAATCAAATATAATATTTTTCTCATGTTGAACTCTCATTTTGATTTTATTTCTAAGGTACACCTCTTTCACCTCTTTCAG
Source organism: Myripristis murdjan (assembly GCF_902150065.1). Lineage (NCBI taxonomy): Eukaryota > Metazoa > Chordata > Actinopteri > Holocentriformes > Holocentridae > Myripristis > Myripristis murdjan. The sequence goes on along the minus strand of NC_043980.1, from coordinate 8,186,136 downwards.
GTGTTCAAAATGGCCTGGAAGGGGTTAAAATCTTGAAATCCATGTCAAAAGTGACTTAGTGTAACTCCATGAGTCACTTCAAATATTTTGAGGATAATAAGTACAAATAGCAACAATAAAAATTGGATAAATGACAGGTGGACATTTTTGTCCATGAAGGGTCATGGATGTGATAAAAATGAATTACAGGGTCAAATAATGGATTTTCATGCTGAAAGTTGGGATTTTCAAATTTAACCCAAAATTACCCCCCCTTGCCAAAAATCACCCCCCTGTGACCTTTTGGTGGTCACTTTCTAGAAAATGGACATTTTTGTCCACGAAGGGTCATGGGTGTGATAAAAATGAATTACAGGGTCAAATAATGGATTTTCATGCTGAAAGTTGGGATTTTCAAATTTAACCCAAAATTACACCTTCTTGCCAAAAATCATCCCCCTGTGACCTTTTGGTGGTCACTTTCTAGAAATGGACATTTTTGTCCACTTGAAGGGTCATGGATGTAACTTTTTTGAAGGGTCATTCAAGGGTTAATTTATTGTATTCTCACTGGGCCTTGAGTACTGTAATTCCGTTCTTTTCGTGTACACCATGTTTGGAACGACAATAAACAAACCTTGAACCTTGAGTTCACATTTGTTGTGCTTGGCAATACAAGACCACGGAAACTGATTGGTCCACTTGGCCAATATATATTTCCTCTTGCATATTTCCAGTTGTTTTCCACTTAGTGCTGATAACCAGAGAGGTGAAGTTTGCAAAATATATTAATTCACACAATTCCATCTCCCCAAACAACAAGAATTGCCGGGTTTCACAGAATTCATAGTGAGAAATATCCTAAACGTTTTGGACTGTATCTGACAAAGCCTTTCTTCTGTGGGTTTCAGCTTGATTTCTTCTGGTTTTCACTGTTTTGTTGGCATGGAAGTTAAAAATAAAAAACAAACAGTAATCACAACACTGTCGTCTTCTGTTTCACGGCGCAAAACGAGCAACTAAGAACCGTACAATGCTTGGACCCATGTCAACGCCGCAAGCAACCTACACCATCACTTGAACACAAAAATCATGCACCAGTCAAACGCTGGCCGTCATGCCGACAAACCCTTCCTTGGTGGCGTCGCTCTCTGAGTTGACGCAGACTTCATTTTCGCTCTGAACAAGCTTCACCGCAGTTGCACTGGTAGAGCGGAGAGATTAGAGAGAAGTGGCGTTCCCACTTGCAGAAATAAACTGATCTAAAGGACGAAATGTTCCACTTAACCAATAAAAGTTACAATAAACCACTATGTTCTTGGCTGTTCTGAGCATGCCTGTGGAAATTATTCCAGTGGTCAGAGATAGTCCAATCAGTGAACATTGACTGTCATTCAAAACCATAAAAAGAGAACCTCAAATTTTGTTGATTAGATATAAAAGCTGGAGTTGTTCCATGGCCAGTAAAGGAGAGATTGATCCAGCGGACTCACATTATTAGTTAATGTGCACTCATCTCTTTAAAAATCCCTGAGCACTCCCCAACTCATCTGTGCCATCGTCACAAATTCATCTCTCTGATTACACCACGGGTTTTGAGTGCCACCACTCTGGTTTCTGGCTTTGGCGGAGTTTTGTTCAATTTAGGAAATATTGACTGGACTACACTTGAATGTAGTGGTGCTCCCATTTAACTGCCATCTCCTCAATTGCTGGAGATTGGAGACTGGCCTCATGAATGACTTCATCTGAAACTAACGCCCCACTTCATCCACTTTCGCCAAATCCCTCAGGGTGTGGCCTCCATTCCGCCGGTCTAGACTGATTTCTGAGCGCTCGGTTGGCCAAGGCCATCTCCGTCAGAGCAAACCAATAGGAAGAGTGACAGAGAAAGAGGGAGAGAGACGGACAGGCAGAGAGAGAAAATAAGAGAAACAAACACCATAAAAAAGGTTGATAGAGACTGAAAGGTAGAAATGAGCGATTAAATGCTTCAGGGAGACAGAGGGAGAGCTACAGCGAAAGAGAGGCTGACGTGGGGAAAAAAGAGAAGCAAAGTGTGAGAGATTGGAGGGGGCAATGAGTGAAAAGCTGTATAAGAGGTTGATGGAGAGTAAGAGGGAGAAACGAGCTATTAAATGGCTTTGGATAGAGAGAGAAAGAAAGGCGAACCAAGAGTGAGAGGCAAAGTCTGAGAGAAACAGAGGGAAGAGTTACCATAGGAGAGGTTCATGTCGGAAATTTGAGAAGCAAGGTGGGAATGATTATGTGATTATGTGATTAAGTCCACACTAAATGACATATGGCCACACCCAGTCCGTGATGTCACAGCAGGTACCTGACATCACGGACGGGGTGTGGCCAGAGATGCAAGCTAAATCCCTAGAAAGTAGAGCATCTGCCATTTTCTGCCATTTTCTGCCATTACTGGAATATTTTAGCCAAAGACTATATAATTTGAATAATTTACTAACCCCAAGATGGCCTGAAGGCATGACTGAGCTGCACGTTCATGCACATGTGCTTGTGCATGAGGGCGTTTTCCGGAAATTGACTGTTTAGCAATGTTTTAGTGAAAGTACGTCGCTGTGGAACATATTAAACATAGGAATGGAAAGTCGAGATTTGGATTCTGTTGCATGAAAAGTTTTGAGAATTTGAAACCGATGCCTTCACATCCATTTTGCTGCTGTTTTTAAAAGTCAGTGATTCACTCCATGCTACAGTTTTTGGAACCTCTGATTTTTTGGGCCAGTATCCAAAACAACTTAGTACAAGTAAATGATAGAAAACATACACTGTATTTTTATTATTATTTTTTATTATTATTATTATTATTTTTAAGATGAAGTATTGCTTTCAGTCATTGGAATACCCCAATTCAAGATGGCCATCTCTAACAAGTCACTTGAAAAACAAAACAAAACAAAACAAAAAAAGTTGAGTGTATATGTAGGAAAATAAAAGGAAATAGTATTTTTAGTTTTTTTTTTTTTGTTTGTTTGTTTTTTACGTTAGTGGATTCAGCTGCCATGTTTGCTGCTGTGTTGACGCATTTCCACTCAATTTGAAACACCAATGGTCAGATCTATTGATGTTTTTTTTTTTTTTTTTAGCCATCGCAAAATCCTCTCTGGGCAATAAAAGCCAAGTCAAGTATTTATTATCCTATAAATGAAATTTGTAGACAGGATAAAAACAAAAAAAAAAAACAAAAAAAAAAGTCAATACTGGGGACAAAAAATGCAGAGAGCGACTAAAACAGTGGAAACAGCAAAAAAAATAGGAGCAATAAAATAATTACAAAAAGCAACAGGAGGCAGTAAAAACAAAAAGAGGCAATAAATATGCACAATAAATATCCATAATAAAATGACAGTAAGATTAAAGACTAACAGGCTTCTATAAATAGCAGTACAACAGAATTAAAAGGCTACGACTGGAGCGAATTAAGGGCCTGTAATTAGAACAAATGGGCTGGCACTGCTTTTTTGCGCTTTTGACTCATTACATATGCTTTTACAGGAGTTTCACTCTTAACCCAAAAATGCTAGAGGGTAATTATGGTGATGAATAATGTGCTTATTCTCAGAGGAGACAGGAGATGGAGACAAGCGCCGCCATCTCTCCTTTACATCAGCGAAGCAGGCGCGTTAACCCTGTCGAAAATCCACACCGAATTTTGTCACGAGGGCAACACATTTCGGTTTTGTACTTGTTGGTTTCCTGAGCTGCAGCTGACAGAAAGATGCAGCTCAAAACAGGTGTTGGTGTTCCAGCCATATGTTAATCAGGGAATTTGCAGCTGTGTTAATTTCCATGCTGGTTCTTAGTAGATAAGACACAGGTTTGGCCACGCCCTCAGGTGCGGCACATCTCAAAACTCAGGGTACTTATTAGTATATCTGCCCCCAAGTGGGAGGTATCGGAGCCTATAAATAGTCTAATTAATTAAATTTAAATGAATTACTGGTGGGGCTACAGCTGAACAGTTTATCCCAGTCGGCAGCTTATATTTACAGGAAATGCGATGGGATATGACTGCAACACGTACTTGAGAGAGAAACAGAGCAAGAGCAAGAGGGAGAAAGCGAGGGAGAGAGATCGATTGACTGATTTTATTTGACAAATTAAAAATACGGTACACAGGTGTGGATACAGTACAATAAAATTAGTCGAGATAACGCAGTAAATTCACGACTCGTTTCCATCACGGTGCTTGAAACTCACAGCTGGGAGATGGGCTAAAATTGGTAATAGAAAGAAACTGCATATTTTACCCTAATACACAGAGATAAATAAAGAAATGAAGGGGAAAAAAAAACAGCACAGAATATGAAGATAAATGAGTAGAAACCCCGACCTAAATACCTACAGCTGGATGTTTCATCACGATAACTTGCTCAACATCCATTTCTTAAGTTTTTTTTTTTTTTTTTTTTTTTTAACTGTTCAAAGTATGAACAAAGTATGGGTTTTGGTTTCATCCGGAACGGAGGAGAGTAAGGGGACCAGTGGGAATTCAGTCCCCAGTCAAGGCCTCTAGCTCTGGGCTTGGTGCGTGACGGTACTCCCCTGTCTCATTACCTGGCAAGATGAACGATGTGGGGTGACGGAGGAGGTGTCCAACGAAAGAGAGAAAGCAAGAACGACAGAGCGAGGTACAGAAACAGGGGGAGCGATAAAGGAAGGGCAGCGGTAGATAAGACTTTATTATCGTTTCCCCAAGACGTAAGACGACGAGACGTTCGAGAGACACATCCCGACTGATAGAGAAAGATGGATTCGTCTTCCTCGCCACTTCTTCACGCATTTTGCCATCCATCTGTGTGACAACAGATACAGCTAACCTTAAAAAAATAATAACCAGCCATCAAAATATCAACACCCATTTGCTGACGCAAGTTAATAATATTTAATTATGTTTTGTTGTCAGGCGTCTTGGAAATTTGCTTTGCATCATAAAGTGGTTCAGTTTCACATGAGACACTAAATGGGTGGATTATAAAGGAGAAAGTGGACATATTATCCTATTTATTTCAAGGGTTTTTAGACTGGTGGGTGGGTGGATACACTGTAAATTGCCATAAAAAAGAAGTAGTTACACTCCATTCACCTGCATGCACCAGCCACCATTAGTTCCACATATTTCTCTATTGCAATAATACCCACCATATCTGATTATGTGTACAACAGTGAAGTACAAATACCCCCGTCAGCAGCCATTAAGCCCATAATCCCAGTGAAGAGTGTCCTCGAGGGTGTTATGGCTTTTATACAAAAATACAAACGCCTGTGTGACTGAAAAGTAGTGCGTATGAGTGTGTGGAGGCACCACCATTTGTATTTGTATTTGTATTTGTAGTTGTATTTGTTTTGGGGCAAAATAATTAGGATTTGGATTCAGGGAAAAGCAGGCATGGATTAAACTGGAGCTAATTCATTATTTTTTAAATTGCTGGATCTTTACTGCAAACACATAGAAAATGACTGAAATTCCTGCTTATTAAAACTATTTAAGTTTAGCAAACCCACTCTAATGACTATGTATTCTGCAAATCAAAAGAAATATCATATTTAATCACATTTTTTTTTTTTTTTTTTTGTGCACCATGGCTGTTATTGTCTATTCCTTTGGTCTATCTCCATCCACAATGCTGCATGAGATGTAGCTTCTGGGTTCATGTTACTTCAAATTTAAAGGCTGGATGTCAAAGACAGCCAAAGTAACATTATCCTTTGCAAGCAAACTCAGCTTGTGAAGAAATTGCATGTATTATTTAAAGCCTAACTTAAAGAAAAATGTTCAAAGGGGTGATTTATTCAGCAGGAAGCCATTATTTTGTTGCATTCCTAGTAGTGTGCAGACATACAATAAAGTAAGAAAAGAAAGAAAATATAGATTAATAACTGCCTTCCACTGCAACTAAATGAATCAGTCTTGTTTTATGCACTTTATTTTTTGGTATAGTTGTCATGTGTCATTAACCAATCAGATTACCTGAAGCTGTTAAAAAAACTGATGACCTCAGCAGCAAAAACATGAAAGAGCGCCAGCATCACAGACATTTCACATTGCTGTATCACTTTTCACTGTTTGCGACATCGAGCCACATGCATCAACAGGTAAATTTAGATGCATAAGTGATGTAACACAAAAAAATAAATAAATAAAAAAAAATAAAAAAACCTCAGACGGCGATCTCAATATCCGCCAAAAAATGTCAGGGCATTTTGTACAATGGCAACTCCTCGAGCTGAGCAGTACCCTAGTTAGTACACAGTGCCCATTAGTGTTTCCGTGTTGCCTTTCCTGCAAACAAACACACGGCAACTTCTTCTTGACCTTTGTGACACACACGCACATTTAAAAAAAAAAAAAAAAACTGTATCTAATCAGGCCAAAGTGTTTACATGCTCATCTGAATCGAAAGACTGAGCGGCGAATCAAAGGCTTTAAAGCAGGTTATGCTTACCCCGAGCACAGCCACACTCTGATTAAGACAAAATGGCGTAAAGGTTAAGATGAGACCAGATGATTAATGTTTCTATATGTAGGCATCCTTGACGCACTGTGAGACTCTGAGTTGTCAGTATGTCTCTGGACTTAATGTCATCGAAATAAATTATGATATATTTGAATTAAAGCCGGCTATGAGATTGATTTTCAAACTTTTTCTAACTTGGCTCACAGCATTTGAGATTTGTGTTTGTGTGCTGAAAAATACAGCAAAACAAAGACTAAAGTAATTGATTATGGCTGAAAAATTATGGAAATAGCACTGATTACAATTCATGATTTAATTAAAATGAGGATGAGACCGAGTTTGTTAGGCAGTTGTACGTCTGCTCCAGTGCCTACTAAAGTATTAAAGTAAGGATGAACACTTTTAGTATACTTTACTAAAGTACAATAGAAGCAGTGATTGGGCCTATGTTTTTATGTATGTAATATTTTATAAACAGAGCAGAGCAAAGCAGTGAAACTAGCAAGCATAGACCTCATAAAATTATAAAATAAATACATAAATAAATGTTACTTAAATGTTATATATTATAAATGAACTGCATTTCCTATGAAAAAAATAATAATAAAATAAAATAAAATCAATAAAAATCATTTTAAAAATAAATGATAAAAATATAAAAATTAAAATAATAGTTAAAACACAAATCATGTTATTTAAGTGTTATATATTGCAAATTTTTACATGCAGTTTTTTATTTATTCTTTTTTTTTTTTTTTTTTTTTCAGTCAAAGCCTACTTGCTGAAAAGAAGTATGGGAAGCCAAATGGACAAAAAACACATGCTCTTTTCAGATACTGGTTAGATCGAGTGAAGTCCACTTATTATGCTAACTAAACTTATGCAACTTCAGATCAACATATTCTGGCTAACACTGTTAAGGTGGCCAGCAAGATCATTGGCAAGCAGCAGCCGTCCTCACCGGACGTCTGAAGGAGGGCAGAGTGAGTTTCAGGGAGTCAACAGCGTCGTCCCTCTGAGGAGTTTGATCTCTTCTCTTTAGGTCAGAGGTGCAGGGCTCACAGGGCAAAGCCCAATCGATTCCTATTTCCCTTTGTCCCTGCAGCGCAATATACATACATAACCTGCACAACAGGTTACTGTTACCTTGCACCTGTGCGCTTTTTGCTCACACTTGCACTTTATCTTATTAAATCCTACACAAAAAAAATCCATCTTCTCATAGCTGTTATGTGTGTACTGTCACTGTTCATCAGTGTTCTGCTGCAAGCTGAACTTCTTACAGTAAACTGAATCAATTTAGTCAATTTTAAGTAAATTTGAGTGGGGTGATGATCACATGATCAGTTCACTTTCATAATGTTTCCAGATATTTTCAGTATTGATTTTTTTTTTTTTTTTTTTCACTTGTTCCTCTCCATGAGCATTTGTAAATGTGCAAATATAAACCCAAACCTGCCTGGCCTGTCGTGTGTCCTGTAACTTGTATATCAACAGTAGAAACTAATGTGGTATTGCACATGAACCTACACACACACACACACACACACACACACACACATATTGTGGCTGTATTACTTTACAGAAATAATTTCAGCTTGTAGATCCTGAAGGCATCATTTAAGTGTGTGTTTTTTAAATCAATATAGAATAAATGTGTGTAATTTTCAGTGTTTTTTCTTTTACAAATGTGAAATGTCAGTTGCTTTTAAATGTTGCTCATCTCAGTAGTATCAGCACTCAAAACATGTAATTATGGCCTTGCATTGACCTGTGACTTATTCTTTCTATTTGTCATCTCACCCTTTGGCAAAACCATGCAATTTGGTATTTACTATACATTATGCGTATTGATTTCTTTTTCTTTTCTTTCTTTTTTTTAAAAGTCCTAAATCTGTGTTTTCTGCTCAATCCATAATCTAACAGTTCTTTCCATTTTCCTCTTTTTTTAATTGATTTGCTTTTTTTTTTATTATACTATTATCTTTTTCATACATACTGTCCATGTGATGTCAATTTATGATCCTATTTGTCCTGCATTTTCACTAAATATTTTGGCTAAGGCTTTGTAATAATCCCAAAGCATTCAGAACTATCATGGTGTGTTCAGAATACAGATGCAAATTAGACTTTGTTGAGCAACTTTTAAAACACAACAGCTGACTGGCTTAAAGGAAAAGCTGTGTATAAAACCAGAAATTGACTGTTTGGAGCTTTTCAACATTCCCATCTGGCATTTAACTGAACACTGAACAAGGCTAAAACTGTCATTCAACCAATTCTTGAGTGCTTTGAGCCACTATAAAGAGACCCAAATAAAGGCTAATAAGGGAGGCATGAATCCAAACATGCTTTGAGAAGGCCTTGCTGTCTTGCTTTTTAATTTCTTTCCTCTCTTCTCCCCTCTTTTTCTGCTTCCATCCCCTGCTTTCAGACATATCCCAGAGCCTGCCGCACACTAATTAAGGAGTAAAGTGTCGTTTGATTTGGCCATCAAGCTAATTAGGACAAAAACCTCCTCCGGTACGAGCACTCATCATCCTCTCGCTGGCCAATTACCAGCTAGGGTAGCAATTTATGTGCGAGTGGGTGCATGTGCATCTTTGTGTATTTATTGATACTGTACGCATCATTGCTTATTTGTGTAACTCAATCTACTGTGGCCCTCAACATATTTACTCCGTCTGTTTCTCCACCCTTCCCCACGTTCCCTTTTGCCCATTCCGCAGCTCCGTCTGTCCTCTCAAGTGCACACAGCTCACTTATAAATGCATAAACATGATCACTGCAGAGTCCACACAGCCGTTGTTTCCACTGCTGATTTAAAGCGGATCACATTGTGTAGCTGTTGTAAAAAAGTGGTAAAAGTCATATGGCAAACTACTTGTCACCCTGCACCAAAACTACACAAAGTGCAGTACTTGAGTGTGCAACTAAATCCAAACCACAGCCATTGACGTGCTGAGGAGTCGCTAAGCAGAGTAGATGTGGCACTAAGAGGAGCTAAATGACATAAAATGATCATCACAGTCATCATCACATAATTACAAGCCCAACATGCGATCGGTGGTTGTAAAATTATGACACATCTGAAAATATTTTCACCGGCATTGAGGCTGCAAAATCGAAGGGGGAAAAAAAAATGTTTTCCCGTAAACAGTTCTTGTGATTTCTTTTAACTAAGCAGATAGAAATGTGTATCTATTAATCATCTCCTAATTTTCTTCATTATTTAATGTCTTTAGCCCCGTTTTAGCAGTCACTGTGATTTTCCAAATTATGTACACTTGGATTTGTAAATTATTGTGGCTTATTTGACTATTTATTTTGGCAAAATATCAGCATTTCCCTTATGTGCTCCATTTTTTCTGTCTTTTGAGGTATTTATTAATTTAATGTATTTCTTTATATATTTATTCCCATGTGTAGTTCTATTTTAAACCTGTTTATGTATGTAATCTCTGGGATTTTTGTGTTTTTTTAAACATTGTATTTCACATATTTCCCCTTTCTTTCTATCTTTGTCCTGCCACCGCTTTCTGATAGATCTGTTGTAGGGTGGAAGTGTGTGATACCAGTGTATATATGTATATATGTATATATGTTTCACCTACCTACCAGTGTTTTTAAATTTTTCAAAGAAAACTGATGAAGAGAGAGAAAGAAAAACTAATCCAAGCAGACGGTGTAAACGCAGCCAGATTTCACCCATGGATGCTCCTTCCCAGTGGAGTAATAGGACATGATGGTTGAACTTAAGATACACTTAAGCTTGACATGGCACGTCAACACATGTGATGTCTGACCACGTGCTGACCCAGTGCCAGCGACTCATACGTTCATAAACAGCCTGATTTGGCGAGAGAGAGTAGAATTCATTCGAGGCTGTGACCTTTTATTGAACCCACTAAAAGAAAAATGTGCGTGGGGGGGGGGCTGGCATGCTGTGTGTGTGTGTTTCCGTGTGTCTAGTGTTCGTATCTGTGTTTGTGAGTGTCGCCGTATTTGCTCAGTATTGGCAATGTGCATATACAAATACATACACAAGCACACACACAGATACTAATGCAAACAATTACAGATACGAATGCACACACTGAATAATAAGAATGTCTTCAGCTACACAAGGCGATGCTTTGCATATAAAAAACACACATCATTTGTTGTATCAGTATGAGCTGGAAATATTCTCCACCCACATCTAACCTTAAGAGCAAAATACTAATCCTAAACAGCAAAGAGCAAATGCTCCATTGAGAAAAAGCTAGACTCACCAAGGTTAGATATGTCTTTTTCTGTCCATTTTGATACAATTTATTATTAAGCATCGTGGTAAATATGAACATGCTGCAGTTTATTAAGATCACATCAATGATTTCTTAGTGCGTTTTCAGCATCATCTCGTTGGTATTTTGCACCACCGACATACAAAGCTGTCCAGTGGAGCTTTAATATCATATTCATTTTCCATGAGGATGGATCAAATAATTATGAGAGAAAGAGAGAGAAGTGGGACTCTCTCCTCTCCTTTTCATTCTGCTCACTCTCCCGCTCTCATAACTACACCTCAACATTGTTGTTCAGGTCACATATCTTGCCACTCCTTTATCTCCGCTGTACAACCTGCACACTTCCACTCGGCCATAACCTCCTTTTCTTTTTCTTCTTTGCTCATTATTGTCCGTTGCTGTTACCCTGCCTCTGTGAGCAAACTGCATGGGGTCCAAGGAGTTCTCCACTTGTTAGGGGGTGACACACTGGTCTGTCAGAAAACAAAGAGAATTTAAGCTGGATGGATTTCTGTCAATGGGGTTGTCTTGTTGTGTATGGCAAAAAGACAGTAACGAGAGAACATGAACACTCAGAAGATTTTGCTCACAGTGGGGCTACTTCCTTGATAAAAGAAGAAACAGACCTGCTCCCATGTGTAGTTTCATGATGATAACTTACTGAGACAACAATACAGGTGATGCCATCTCAAAGAACTGTTTCTGGACAATAAGAGGTCCGACCACTGCTTTTGGTTGTTAATCCTTTGGCTATGATACTCAACAACAATCTAGGTGTACGATGAATTATTTACAGCCTGCTCCAAAGTCATACTGCCAAAATATACCTTGAACTGTCACTCAAATTCAGATGAGCTGTATGACAGTGACAATCTCTTAGTCCAGAAAAAGTGCAACTAATGACTTCTTGAATTAAGCTTCAACTCAAGAAACCTGTCCTCAACCCTACTGTTGGTCATAACTATAGGCTTTGCGTCCTTGCTATCCAAAACCCTTGAGCAAGCAGTTTCCAATCAGGTACTCTTGTTCTCCTTAACTTGTCAGCTGCTTTTGACACAACTAACCACCAAATCCTCCTCTCCATCCTGTTGCTCATACCAAGTCTTGTGGAGAAGATCTCTGTCCAGACCATGAACACTGAACACTGGTGTCGCTCAGGGCTCGGTCCTGAGTCTCTTACTGTCCTCTTTGAACACTAAATCCCTTGGCTATGTGACCTCCTCTCACTGAATCCCTTGGCTATGTGACCTCCTCTCATTGTCATTCCACTGCTATGCTGACGACACTGATCTCTACCTTTATCCTGGGAAAAGTCTGTCCTCACACAGACCTCTTCATCACCATTGGGAACATCACTGTCCTGTCCTCTTTGATTGCCAACAACCTCGGGATGATCCTGGACAACCAACTGTCCTGCACTGCCAGCATTGTCGCAATACCCCATCGCAAGGCTCCCCCTTATGAAAGAATGGCTGAAATGCTGCCTGTTTTTCACCAGAAACTGAAGACACACCTCCTCAGCATATAACTGGAAACTATTACAAGTTCCTCCGTCCATATTAACTTAAAAACATAAGTTTGGGATTGTCTCCAACTAAACCCTTACCTGAAGAAGACTGGGTTATATGGTCGGTTTGAGTACTGTTGACAAAGTGTAATTACTGTGGGTCGTTTTTGATAAAAGTGTGTGATGTAACTAGCATGAACTTTCTGTCCACCAAAGCAGATGCTAGCCATGTTCAGATAGCAAACACCACTCATTGTTTGTTTTGATTTGTTTTGTTTTGTTTTTGCCACAAAATCTCAGCCAGTAAGCAGCCAACAGAGGCCAGTGGTTTTGACAATGATTTTGTCTTTTACAGTAATTATGTAAATGCCTGAAAATGAATATGGCAATGATTTGTTGTTAAAATGTTAGGAGAAGGAGAGAGATATGCACTTGTTTTGGTGGTGGAATCACTGAATATTCTGTATACCATAACTCCAACATAACATCTCATCCTTTATTCAATGACTTGTCTTCAGACTGTAATAAAGTTACATCATATTTCAGTAGGAATGCTTCTGGCTGACTTTTTGTTCCAGGCAGATCCCAGTGTGCTTGAGTCAATGGCACCGTTGGCACCTACTGGGCTCCTCTTTCACCTCAACACTGTCATTTCTCTGCCTCCTATCCAGACAATACTTTACACCAATGACTGCAGAAGCCATCATTCTGTCAGATGCATCCTGACGTTTTGACTGTCACAGTGAGCCAGCTTCAGGACAGGCTTGTTGTAGATGATTTTGTTCAGAGGCTTGACAACCGCTTCCTATCCAGTTTTCAAACTGCGAGCGGCTTGGTCCATCTGAATCTGGTTAATGTGTCACTCTATTCTGACCAATTATGACTAGTGCAAGAGACTCCGACTGTATCAATGTAATGGTCATGTGCAGCTACAGGATGTTGAACAGGAAAGCCATGTACTTCTTGCTACTTTGGACTTGCCTTTAAAATGCCACATCATCTTGATGAAATGACAGCATTTCATCAAGTGCTCATTAGGTATCATTAACTGTAAACAAATAGACATTTCAACTGTTTCCATGTAGCTACTCTCCAAGCAGAGATGTTGTTGAGGCCTTTATTCCTGTAGTATTTTCAGGAAAAGATAAAGAGGAAATAATGAGCTGGTGAGCTTTAAATGGCTACAATTAATTATTCATCCATCCAGGCAAATGAAATCAAGTAAGGAAGCAACAAAGCACAAAACTTTGATTGGCTGTTGATGGAAATGAAGGAACTTCCAATGACTTCCTGATTGTGTTGATCACAGTGTCATCTCAGGATTAATGTTTAATGTAACCTAAAAAAAAAAAAAAAAAAGTGACGTGTACAGCCTTTAGTGGGCAGCCATTTTATTTAGTTATATGGCATTTTTTAAAATGGGTTTTGCAAAGAGCTTCGCAACAAGGATAATAAATAAAATGGAAAAAAAAAGATAATATTTGCAATATGTAAAAAGCAAAATCAGTGATGATTACTGAGCCAAACTCCTTCAGGATGTGACAAGGACAAAAATATACTATTTTTTAGTGGAAACATTCACCCAAAATGCAAAAAATGATATTTTCCTACTCATAGAATCTAATTTTCCAGATAGTTTATGTGTGTTTATGTGATTTGGTGAGGTTTCCAATCTGATACAATCTCTCCTATTCCCAGTACAATGAGGTTAGAGATGCATTCTTCTATGGAGCTCAAACCATCAGAAATTTGCATGTGAAAAAACTTGAAACACAAACACAGCTCTTTCCAAAACACTGACATGGATACCTGGCATAATCCACAGCTCAAAGCGGTGAAGGAGTGTCATTGGGATGTTTTTCCTGCCAAAGAGGACTGGCAAACTGTGTCTGTCTGCTTTGAATTCATTCTCTCTGGGAGTGTTTGCTGTTCTCCTATCCACATGGTCTAGGGCAGGGATTTTCAAAGTCCGAGGCTGCGGGCATGCCTTTGGACAAAGTTTAGAGAAAGGTGCACCACTTAGCTTAGCTTAATTCCTACATGTCCATGGGATCACATTGCTGTTTTTTTTTATTACAAAGACAGTCACCAATTGAGCTAATATGGCCTAACATTTCTGTTTGGGATAACTTCAAACTGCACAAAAACACATGAAAGGACTCTGACTGTAAGTTCTTAAAATTATCCAGAACCATCGGTCCTTGGGCCTGAGAACTTTTCAGCCCTCAGGGATCAATTCCAGCCCAGAACTATTTATCTCTCTATATGTATCTCTTATATGACAGATATTTAGGCAATTTATTTAAGCTAGAAATTCTTCATAAACTTCTCTTTTTTTTACCCTTTGTCTCTTGGCCTCCCCTAAAACTGTTTGGTGCCCCGCCTTCCACTTCACAGTCCTTTGCTCTAGGGTGAGCGGTTTTAGGCGAACTGTTCCTTTAAGAGTGGCTAGCTAGAACAGCGGCTGAACCAGCTTCCTGAGCAATCAATCTTTCACCAATTGGACCGTCAGGAAAACCAGAAACATAATGCACAATCATCCCCTTTAGTAAGAAACTGGCTGGTTGAGAGCGCCTTAGGGTGAACAACTCTTTTATCGCCCACGCTATTAACTTGCTTAACTCTGATTAATTTATTTATTCGAGGACAGTTAGGAGGCCAGTGTTAATGCTGTTTAATTTGATGCTGCTCTATCAGTTTTGCTGATTTATGACGCGTGTTATTGTGCTAACTTTTATGTACCTTCTAGATTTATGTTTATGTGTTTTATGAATGTTTTTTTTTATGCAGCTGGCTACAAGAAGATCATAAAGTGGTATTGGATTGAATTTTCCTCTGCTGCTCACTGCTGACCACACACTCCCTTCCACCAGTGTTTTAATGCTTTGCCCTCCAAGCATGACTCTAGAATAGCCTTCCCCCTTTTCTCTGGTATCGCTTTTCATCTCTCTCTCTCTCTCGCTCTCTCTCTCTGTTTTTCATCTCTTCGCTCATTTTTCTTTGCTTGCCACTCTTTCCCCTCCTTCCTCTTGTCATAAAATTCCGTAGAAAATTTTACTCTTCTTGCAAAGTTTGGTGCTTTCATTTAAACACACAACTGCGTCACTTTGATGTTTGGTAGCACACACACAAACACACACCACCATATGTACCTGTTCCCTGAGCCATCGCTCACCTATCCATCACCTATCCATCTATCTGTCCCTCTATCCATTCATCCATCCATCCATCTTTCATCCCTGCGGCGTGCTAAACATCTGTTTATCCATCCATCTCAGAAGCCTATTAAATCCCCATGTATCTCTGTCCATTCTCATATTTATACTCCATCAGTCACCCACGCATCCATCCGTCCCGCCGTCCTTCACACGCCTGCCCACACACAATCACAATCATAATAACAAACACACACACACACACACACACACACACACACACACACACACACACAAACAAACATATACACACAAACATTCAGCAATACAGTTATACACACACTCACACAGGCAAGGAAACCTATACAGAAATTTACGCAGACACAGAAACACTGTGTTAAGGCATGAAAACACACACACACACACACACACACACACACACACACTCCTTGGTATCATCACTGTATTGTCCAAACCTATGTTCACACACACATCTGTATCACACAAACTACATAGGCTCCATTCAAATGAAAGGCTCTTCAAACACATGCTATCTTAGCTCTGTGTTACAGTTCAGTACATTTACGATCTGCATCACAATCAGAGCACACACACACACAAACACACACACACACACAAAGAGAGCTACAGTATGCACACACCACACACTTTGCCTCTAAGAAGAAACATTTACCCATCCTGCAGCCCAGAAGGTGTATCCCACTCCATCAGCACTGAATTGTGTCCGTGCACATAAATCAAGCGCACCCGGAGCCAGACAGAGCGCAATGAGATGTAAATGACAGGAGCTCTCCCACAGCGCTCCTTAATCAAAGAGATGTGCAATCATTATAACAAACTGGATCAGGTGAGCTGAACTGGCACGATGGAGCAGACACAATACAAACAGGGCCAACACAAAACCACAGACATGCATGAAGACACACACACACACACACACACACACACACACACACACACACACACACACACACAGTCAAATTTCCATCACTCACATCTGTTTCTGATAACTTTCTTTTATCTTTCTTGTCTTTA
Organism: Myripristis murdjan; assembly: GCF_902150065.1. Lineage (NCBI taxonomy): Eukaryota > Metazoa > Chordata > Actinopteri > Holocentriformes > Holocentridae > Myripristis > Myripristis murdjan. Next base: position 8,169,662 of record NC_043980.1, on the reverse strand, counting down.
ATCTATAAGCCAAATGACACGTGTAAGCCAACAAACCAAGCCAAACCAAAGCACTGACTTACATTAATTTCCTGGTTATCCTAACCTTAACCCTAATCACTACTTGCCTAACCCTAAACTTAACCCTTACCTTAACATCCCTAAAGTCAGCTTTCCTTTAAATCGTTAAGTGTTCACCCACAAATTAATGGTCTTCACTAAGGGGACTCGCTTTTTGTCCCCATAAGGGAGTCGAGTCCCCACAACATGACTGTATAAACAGATTCATGTCCCCACAACATTAGTAATACCTGGTACACACACACACAGACAAACACACATGCACACGCACACACACAGGACTTTCCACCCAGCAGCAAGCATATGGGCATTTGCTGTGCAGAGCAACCCAGCAATTAAAACAATAAAAGCCTTCACTGAGGTCGGCCTGGTCCTTTAGTCAGAGCCAATCTGGGGTTGAAAATCCATAACTTAGTGACTATTCTAGTTTTCAATGTGACTAATGTAGATTTGTGGGTGCTTTTTAAAAGACCGTACCAGTCCTGTTTTGATCTCTTTTCAACACCGGTGATCATAATTGTCCATCACAACTATTGATTGCATAAGTGTAAACAGAATATGCTTTGGTAAGCTTTGAAAGTCGGGCAAATTTATCCCAATTTATTCCCATTCATGTTCAAAAAACTCTGACAAAGACATCTCTGTGAAACTCCGTGGAAGTGATTACGCAAAGGTAATTCTATCTTGCGAATACTTTGCCAGCATTTATTTTTTGGTAAAATTACTTTAAATACATTAAAAATTGTGCACATCAAAGGAACAACTTTTCCCCGATGCATTCAAAGTCTGCCCAGTGGCTCCCTTCATCTCTGCTGCGGTGATTGACAGCTTGGAGGGCAGAAGCCAGGTACACTGGAGTTCAACAACTGGCTGGAAGTTGCACCACAGAGCAAGGAAACATGTTCCTACATGAACTCGAAGCAAATGGAGCACGTATTATTCAGCCCAACATGCATCAAAATTAATTAGCTAGCTCCACCTCGACCATTTAGATCTCTCTGGAGAAATCAGGAGTTAAAAACTGGACCTAAAACCCTGTTCCAGCTTTGAACACTGAACATGCAAATACATTTATAACAGAATAAAACAGTAAATTTAGTATTCAGAAGGTGGAATTACCTATATGTAGCACCATTTAAGTTTTACAACACACACATTTTGTATTGAGAATAATCCTTTAAATTTATTCTAGTACCAGACTGGTTACTCAACCAAATTTAGACAACCTGAGACTCAACTTGGACAAGTCCAGTGTGACTTGGAATTAGCCTCAAACAGCACTCGGGACTCGACAAACGACACTGCTTACAAAGTAGCCCTGCACTTGAGGATTAAGTCGGGCACTGAACATATTCTGTGTGATTATTATATTAAAAGACAAAAATCATTTTCCTGCCAAAATGCATTTTGACATCTGCGTGAACATTAAAAAAAATGTCATGAGACTGCGTTTTGTTTGATCGAGACAGCTCCTCATTCAACATTCCTAAAGCCCCAAGAAAAGAAAAGCAAAGAAAAAAAAAAGAAAAATCTCTAAAGCGCAAATGATACTGATTTTGGTGGGTCTTCCCTTTAAACCATGATGGCAAAAAATACATTTTCCCCCTGACCAACCATTGCTGTGGATGTGATATTGAAGTGTTTGTAAAAAAAAAAAAAAAAAAAAGCCTGACGCTTTTAATTATATTATACAATCTGATTGCCTAACATTATAATAGTCAACAGGGAATGGTGGTTAATCAGATTTGAGATAACAGGATTGGACCTTGCTTTAATGAGGATAAAGTAAATGATTTTGCTGTTTGAACACGCCACGGTCCTTTTCTGTGTACAATGTACCAGCGCCTGCTAATGAGGAGCCACTCATTAGCGAGCTCTCAGACAAACTGGCGGGAGAGGAGCGGATGGATCTAGCGCGCTATCGCTCTTTGATCAAAAATTTATCCAAAAAGAGGGAGGGAGATCTGAACTTTATCCAGCTCTCTTTTTCTCTGAGTCCACGTGTTGTGTTTACACCACATGCCCTACTGTTTAGTGCACTGCCAGCACTAACCCTAACCCTAAAGTTGCGATCTTCTCACTGCAGTTCATTTGTATTTTCTATTAAACTCCAAATGCAATGACATCAACCCCAAACCTGCAACTTGGCCCTTAACCACGATTTACAGCCCTGAGATTTGGCTTAGGTAGACCAAATCTAACCCCGATGCTGCCAAATCTGAAAAGTGACCCAACTCAGAGTATTATTTTTTACCAGATAGGCTTATGCATATTTAAAACAGATAGTTTTACTTTGGTTTGATGCATTGCAAAACATCTCCATCACAGCAAAGTCATTCATTCTTAGAGTTCAGATCTTTTTCTTTTTCTTAAAATCTGCCAGTGGGATGAGATGGTTCATCTTGTTTCAAATGCTAATCAGTTTATTTCCAGGATTTTCTTGACTCTAGTATCATTTACTTGATAGTAAGGGTTTATCTGCCAAAGGCCAAGTCCACACTAATCTGGAGATGTTTTTTGTCCATCCACAGTAGCGTTTTCGAGAAAGTTGGCCCTCCACACCAATATGCTGGAAATGAGTAAAATTCGTCAATTTGCATGTACAGAACAGCTCTTGCATTACTTTGTCTGTCATGTTGATTGTTTTGGTTCTAGCCAGGATCACATGACAGTCATAATTACACATCCTACAAACCCTCCATTTCCCGTTGCGCTCAGGCTACACTTCACAACACAAAACCAGTGTTTTTAAATGTATCCACTTGGGAGAACGTTTCTCAAAAGCTTGATTTCCTGTGAACACAGTTTTAGTTTGGACAGAGGTATAAAACAGAGAAATAAAGATACGTTTTCAGATTTCTCCAGATTAGTGTGGACACCTCACTCTGCCTTGTTTCCACGATGAAGATGTTTGTGCAGTGCATGCCTGACTGTCCCACCCCGTTTGCTCACTCTCTGCACATATTTGAGAGAAAACGACTTTCTTCTGGTAAAAAATAAATACAATAATGATGATAATAAACCTGAACCAGGCCTGAGCCGAAACCTGTGCAGGACAACTGAAATTCACAGACATGCCAACCATTCAAACACTGGACAAACACTCGTGATGGGCCGATATATACTGTAAAAATACATCACTGCTGTCGGGTGGATATAACTTCAAATGAAGGATTACATGCCCTGTAATATACAATGACAAAATTCTGTGAACATTGAGTTCATAAAACCTTTCCAAGACCATTTAGATAAACTAAAAATTGCATGATGGTCAAGGTACAAAGCTTTTTTCCCCTTTTTAATTCATGAAAAGATGTCAGTTTAGAAATAGATGGTTTTCAATCACGATCAAATGTGAAAGCAGCCACTGAAAAGTTTGACTTTGCTGTTAAAATTAACTTTGATCATCAAAGAAACAAAGCTGTTTTTGCTTCCTCTCTCTTCCTCTGTCTCTCTTGTCATCCTCTGCTTTCATTTTCAATTATTTCCCTTCACCATTGCTCAACAACTTCCCTCTCTCTCTCTCTCTCTCTCTCTCTCTCACACACACACATAGACACACACACACACACACACACTCTTTCTCGCCTCAGATAAAATGGTGAAAGTGTGAAAAGCTGTGGAGTGGAACGGCTCTTTGTCTGAGTCGGTCTTTACATCAGAGTGTGTGCCAGCTGGGAATAGCCCGCATGGACGGCGTGGCAGCCAAACCCTGTAATACCACCCAGTACATGTGTTTATCTGTGTTTCTCAGCAGCACCTCGGAGAGGAAGAGCGAGGGGGTGGGAGGAGAGGAAGGTGAGAAAGACAGAGAACACCCCTCCAGGAATTTGCACTATCACAACATTTCATTCAAATTCAACCACTCAAGAATTTTTTGTAAAATTGCCCCATTTTTTTTTTTTTTTTTTTTTTTTTTTTAGGACACAACACAGATAATCCAAGAAACAGCTTGTAATTTTGTACAATCATCCCGCTTTTATTTATTTATTTATTTATTTTTTTTTCATGAATTGATTTCAAAGTTGATGGTGCAGTTTATTTATGGAGAATAGAGATGGGAAGTTCAGTTACTGAGTTTCTTCTGAAAGGGTAAGAAAAAAAAAGAATGAGAGCAAAATACAGGTAAGCAAAAATGTTTTCTTGCTTGGAAGTAGGTTGATCAAAAACACATTTTGACATTAGAGCCACATGCCATCTACGGAATCATTTTCTTTGGCTTGTGATTTTTACCTGGCTCCTCCATTTTACTGCAAGACAACAATGTAAAAATGCTGAAATTGGATGACAATTATCAGGGAAAAAAAAAAACTCTTGAGACAGCAAGAAAAGGCAAAAGAGAAGCAGGGAGTCGGCGGCGGTGAGAGGCAGAGAGAGGAGGTGGGAAGCAGAAAGAGAGAGATTTGCAGAAAGACAGGGTTAAGTAGAAATCATTTGAAAAACATGTCATATTTTGTGTATGTGGGGGAGCAATCTGCAGCTTCCGGGCAACTTTAATTTGTTTTCCTGTCTGCCTCTTCCAAACTTCGCCGCATCGCTGCTTCACCTACGTCTCTACAATGTGTGGCTGTCATGCTCATGTGTTTTATATAACAGCTGAACTCTTTGGAAAACACACATGCTGTATGTTTTCTGAAGTGTTTCCAGTTCACTGGCAGAATGAAAATGCCATTCAGTGCCATTCAAGCTAGCACGAAACACCTAAAAAGCAGATCTCTGTCCTCCTCCAAGTAAACAGCTGTGGAGTTTGTCAAGACTTAGACAGAAGTCTGAACCATGGCTGGATTAATTAACCAGCTGGGAAGGGGTTTCCCACTGACTCCTCTCTCTGTAATCTTTCCCAGGATTTCCTCCATTTTTTCATGTTCTGGCTTTTGGTGTTACTCAGTTTTTTCTTGCCTGCCAGGTCAGGGGCGGGTTGGTTTCACCTGCTATAAACTGGAGCCTGTCAGGCACTTTGAAACTGGACATTGATTAAATAATTTGAACTTGAACCTTTGAGAAACAACCTCAAAATGCTTTTACGCTTTGAGGTTTCGTGGGCTAAGGAGACGTGTTGACACGATAACCAGCGGTTCCTCCTGGTGCTCAGAAAGTCTAGCGCAACATAATGAACTAGCTGCAAATCACACTCTTGGCTGACGTTCGTTTTCAGCTTTTTCCATGTTTTCCGGCTCAAGATTTGGACAAAAGGAGGGAAGTCACACATGTAATCAAAGTCCAGATTACAAAGAGCGCCATGGAGCGTGTAAATCAGTATCATCAGTGGTGCAAGCGGGTGCACAGATCAATTAAGTTTGAGCCCAAAAGAAACAAACAAAAGCTTAGCCAAAGAGGGAAGTGAGTGAGGAGAAGAAAGTGAGTCGGAGAGACTGTCAGGTCTAGTCAGGGCTAGAAACAGACAAGCCAGGTGAGCCTCAGCATAACTGGTTAGCCCCCACAATCCACCTGCCGGCCCCCTGAGAGAAAAGATAACCCGTCTAACAGGACAGGTGAGACAAGCCGAGTGGGAGCTCTTGACTCGTACGAGCACCAGAGAAGGCAAATGATGACAAGGAACGCTGACAAGTCCATTATGCTTATGCAAATTTACCAGCAGAAGTGGGAGCATAAGTGCTGTTACTTTGCTCATATTTCACTTCATCATAGCTGATGTAAAAAAAAAAAAAAAAAATCAACTTAAGCAATGTGACTGGACAAAGTGAGTTTATCGGATTGTTAGATGGTAGGGAAAGCAGCCACAAGTTTGCATGTAAAGTCTTGGCAAGGTCACTCCACTCCTCTCCCCCTCTTCTTCAATCAGGAGAGACTAATTTGAAAGTAAACAAGATCGAAAGAGCAAATTTACTTGAGCGTAAGATTATGAGATAGGCAAAATGATGATCCCCTTGAGAATGGCCGAATCCACCCCCAGGAGAGCAGGTGGGAGAACTGCTTGGCTTTCTCTAAGGCCACTGAGGAAAATTATGAACCAACTCGTGGGAAAACAGGGCTGATGGTGATGAGAGTCCACAGGAGGCGGAGAGTCTCACACTGAGATACGACGGTAGAGAATGAGTGAAACGATGCTGACTGAAGTTACAATAAACTACCTGCAGATTTCACAGCAGTACGGATGCAAGCCTCGGACAAATATAACTAAACTGTGTGCCTGCAGGTTAATAACTAAGCTAAAGCAACCATCAAAATGAACTAATAAAAAGTCTTGTCCATGTCATGTTACTTACTTGATTCAGAACGTGGTCTGTTCAGTATAGTGCCACCAATTTCCTCAGCGGCTAACGTGCTTCATGGATTCCTCCTTTGTGAATTTTCAGAAATAGGGGACGGGGGTGTGTTTCTTTTACACAGTAGGAAAAACAGTGGGTGGAGTTTGCACGTGGCACGCCTTCTGACAACTTTGCAAACTTTGGAGAGAAGGGGACAACGGCTGAAAACTGCAACATATCTCATCCAAATGGGTTGGTCAGAGGCGGACCGTCCGGGGAGTCTGGGTAGGCGGCTGCACCCGGCCATCACAGACCGTTATTTTATTTAGAATTCAAACGTCCTTTACGGGCCCCGCCTCTTGGCATGTCGAGCAGCAGGCAGCGGGCGGGCGCATTAATTAAAGCATCATGATGACGATTCATCACCTGTAAGCCTGCATGGGTAGCCTGTACATGTACTACCCAAATCACAAAGGGATTAAGCCAACTTTATGCTCTGTTGCGCCCGAGTTGAAATTAATCGACCTATATAATCACAGCGCGCCACGGATGTGATGCATAATTAAACAAAAGTCTGTTGTGGATTTAACTAAAATGCTGATTGTAAATCCCCCAGCACTAACCTCTACATTCAGTGAGGTTTGCACCACCTTTCTATTATTTCTTACTCTTCCTGTCACTGTCGCAACCTCCGAGTGTTCATTCTATAAATTGAAGCGATTTAAAAAGTACTTGAGAAGCACAATGGGACAGGAGAGACTCAGTGGACCATTTTCACACAAATTCCAAGCATTCTGAGTTCAGCACCACGGAGAGCGACATGACATTTTGGAGCCCACTTCAGCTTCAGAGCAGCTCTGTAGCTAACTGTCGCTCTCCGTGGTGCTGAACACAGACTGCTTTGAATTTGTGCGAAAAATGTAGTTAATGCTTGCGAGCCCCGCAGTTGCAGGCATGTGTTTGTTGTAAAGCAAGTAACTTACAATAAAACTGAATTGAAATGTAACTTAAAGCTTTAATTTATTATGTAGCCAAGCACAATAAGGAAACAGTAGGCTATAGTGTGTTTTTTCTGGCGTGTCCACCGCTGCGCACAGGACTGTCATTTTTTTCTTTTTCTTTTCTTTCTTTTTTTTCAGGGCAGGAGGGCAGCGGTGGGGGGCCCGTTCATGCAGCTTGCACCCCGGCCCGGCTTTGACTTGTTCTGCTACTGGGGCTGGTCATCAGTTCACATCATTAGGCTGTGTCTCAAAAAGCCTCGCGAAAACACACATTAGTTTCAGGAATACTAGTATATTCTGAAATTGAGGGTTTACTTGTGCGGCTTCTCGAGGCCTAGAACACACCGGCCAGCTGCAGTCAGACCATAAAAATCTAATGATGGTTTTGTTTGACTGGTTTTGCTGGCCTGTCACAGTTGGGTCATTGCTTATAAATCAGTCATGCATAGTTTTAGTGCAGAAAATGGCTCTCAGTTACAGTAACATGATAAAATATAGTTCCACTTTTGGTTACAGAGTTTGGATTCAAATTTGTTTTCACTTTTGCTAAAATCAGTGAATTTCAATCAAAAGCTAGATCACCTTGTACAACCTTACACACCAGCAAATGACATAACAGGCACATTCAGCCAAGTAAGCAGATTGACCAAAGGTATTCTAACCATGTTGTTAATTCCTAGATAAAATAAGGAGTTGGTCATTTTTTATTGCGACAAAACCTCTGGTACAAGTTTGGATTAAGCATCCATCTTCCCTGTTTTCATCTTTCACACTCTACTTGGAGAGTAAACTTTTGAGACAGTACACACATCGGTAGCTGCTGTATAAAAGCCATAAAGCTGCTGAGGATGTAATTTGCTAAAATGATGGGTACTTTGAAGAGGCCGATGGTGTTCAGTTTGTGCAGAGACGCTGCTGTCTCTGCCCGTCATCGCCGTGAAGAGCACTCTCCCAGCTGTTGTTGCTACATTAAGTCAGTTTTGCTTCGGCTGACATACAACTTTACAAAGTTACCAGCCGACATGCTTTGCTGAAGGGTTTTCATTCTTTAATGGGCAAAATGAAAAGTGGGGAGGAGGAGGCAGCACAAAAATCCAGTTTTGTTTGCTCTTTGTCAATTTTATGGTTTTTTATTTATGTATTTTATTTTGGGGGATGCTCTCAGAGGACGGATGCACCAGTTTCGGGAGATGTAAAACTCAATGAATCTATATTTGCTCGACTGTTCCTCGTTATCCATCTTGTGTGAGAAGGAGGACTTTGCACGGCAGTAAGGAAGACAGCAAGATGGACGGAGAGTTTAGCTCACAGTGAAGAGGTGTAGGTGGGGTTCAAGTGCACATTTAAAAGTAAGTAAATGCCATTAGTATGGAAAAAGAGTCACCATTTATCTATGCAGGTGTTACCAATGGTTGCATACAAAGAGCAGCCCGGCCATAGGCTCTTTGGACCCTATTTTCTGCCTGGTGTTAAGTCAGCGTTTGGCATTACATTTCGTAAACCCCCTACAGACTATTGTTTTATTCACACATGGTAATTGTGGCACCACTGTGAGCATTTAAATGCATAATACTGACAGAAATTCAGTTTGTTCATGCAAAGGAAAATTATTCAAGGAAAACAAATTATAGCCAAGCAACAAAATGGTGTTTTTTTGGACAACATTGTTTGTTGTCACTGCACTATTAGTGTGTGAATCATTGAAAATATGACAGTACAGTGACCCTAACCTGCAGGGTCTGTGCAGTCTATATTCATGTCTGGGTGCTGTACAGCCATATTGGGGTACCATGTATTCCGTATGGACTGCACCATGATACATGATATTTCTGGGTTTTAACGCATTTGTGACTGCTAATGCTACTGCCAAGAAAATAAAGCCCTTTGTGTATTAATACCATAATAAATAAATAATCTGTAACCAATATTGTGCTGGAAAACCACTGACAAATGAGTGGAAGAGAAGAAGATTGTGTTTGTAGATACCTGCTGCTGTCCAGTTATTCTTTCCTGATATTATTTTGCAAATTGGATAATATCAAAGCAGCGTGTCTGTTCATGCCCTGTTAAGTTTAACCCCACATGCTGAACCGCACATCTCAGTGTGTTTCAAAGTAAGTGACATGGGCGTGCTGATGTTTTGACAGCTTCTATAGTCTTCATTTCCTGATCTCAGTATAAGTAGTCTATGCACATTTCCTCAAAGTAAACCAGTTTTTGATTTAAAGTTTTAAATTCAATCAAATCTTTCATTTTCAAAACTTTTGCATCGATAAGCAATCTGTTGGTGTGACTCTTTCGGGGTCCACTTATAATTCATACATCCCTTTTTCTGTAATATGTGTTGCCCCACTACACTACACAATAAATAAAATATGGGATGAAAAGTGAGAAATACAAGATTTGCATTCTTTGCTGTGAGATGTTTCTGTCTTTTTGGGGCTGTAACACAGAGGGGAACTGCATTTTTGCTGCTTGCACCAACCAAATGTTCCTTCTACTTTTCCTCCATGCCATTAGAAACAAGACAGGATTAACGTTCTTTGATATTTCTGATGAACTTTGAGAGGATTATTTAGTTAGACTGTCATTTTTTGCTTTTCTAGTCTGAACAATGCAATAATAAATACTGCCAACAATTATTTTCAAATTAGATACTTATTATTAACATCACAATTAGTGGTATCTTTGTTAGTTGTGTTACTTTTTCTGTGTAACTTTACTCAGGAAAAATATATTGAGGATAGACCTGCTGTAGTTCAGCTTATTCCTGTGTGAAGTAAGTGGTTGCTCGTAAAACTACACTTTTCAAGTAGCTTATGTATCACTTTACGCGGGTATAGGACACTGTGTGTATGTGTGAGGCAATTGGATTGTGTGTGTGTGTGTGTGTGTGTGTGTGTGTGTGTGTGTGTGTGTGCGTGTGTGTGTGATATGTGCCTACAGGGATGCAGTGCAGGACTGATTGGGTTGGTGGCCTGCTCCGAGAGAATCTGCTGTAATGGTGCCAGAATGATTTATACCCAGCTTAAAATGGCTGTTTCATGAAAAGACACACACACACACACACACAAAATATTGCACGAGCCTCTTCTGCTCATTTCTAGTTCTTTCTCTCTAACGTGCTCTTTCATTCTGCCCATCCCTATCTTTCTCTCTCTCTCTCTCTCTCTCTCTCTCACTCACTCTCTCTCTCTCTCTCTTGTCCTACAAAAGTGCGTGAAGGTGATTTTGGAGTGTTTGGAGGATGGGCCCTCTCTCCTCTCCACGTTCTCCTTCCTGACATTTTAATCTGCTTCTCGGTCGCTCACTGACCTTTTTCCACTCATCTCTTATTTTTTCCCCCCAATCTTTGTTCGCTCAATCGCACTTTCGATCTCTCTGCCTTCCCTATTTTCCTTTCTTTCAAATCTTTTCCTCTGTCCCCTGACTTCTCTCTTCACTCTCTCCCCTTCATTGCCCCTTTCCCTGTGTTTCAGTCTCTGCACTTTTATTGCTTCTCCCACTCCACCATCTCTCTTATTTTACCTTTCCTCCCTGTCCATCCCCTCCTCCTTCAGACTCTTTCTCCTTCCTGTTTTCTCGCCTGGCTCCAGACTTCTGTGTTACCTTCCTCCTCCTCAAAATTGTCAGGCAATTCAGAGGTCTGGTGTTGCCCTCTACTTGGCCAGAAATCCAATTGAGCCAATCAGCACCTTTTGCTGGATGGGACACATGCTGGTGACAACTGTGCCAAAGTCGGAAAATAACAAGAAAAATGGTTACAACCAATGCCGGAGTGAGGAATCGGGAGAATTGGGGGGATTCCTGGTGGGTGGCTACACTTTTGGGCCAGTCAGTAAAAAAAGAAATGACGTCCAGTTTATTTATTTTGTCTTGAAACAGCATTCTGTGCCCGATGCTGAAGCCTCTACATGGCAACAGGTCAGATATTATTAAACTTCTACACGTGTTAACCCTATAAAGCCATTTGTATCATATATGATACACGTTATCAAATAACACATTCAGTTTTCAGTTTAATCAATACTTGGCCAAAATACTGTTGTATACCTTTGGACACTTCCCCTGTTCACCCTGGACCATACCATTGGCACTTCAAGTACTGTCATATAGAAAAACCATATGTTTTGACATATTTTTTGAAAAATCTTTTTTTTTTTTTTTTTTTTTTTTTTTTTACATTTTGTTATAGGACTAAATAAAGGGTTCAATTTCAAAAAATGGAATTTTCTGCCAAATTCTTTCATAGTTCAGGCTTTATAGGGTTAAATGAATGAATGAATGAATGAATTATTTATGCAATTTCCTCCACCATGGAAAAGTGGGCGGGGCTTGGGCATGAAACTCCCAGGTGGCGAAGCGGCCCCACTCTGGCCGTGGTCATGGTTGTGGGAAATATACAGTAGCAGCTGGTATTGAGGCTATTTTCAAAGGATTAAAAGTGTTATTCACTATGTTTTGTGTGTGTGTGTGCGTGTGTGTGTGTTTTCCCCACGGGATTTGGCAGAAGTTTAATTCATCAACTGCCCCGCTGATATATTCCACACAGAAACGGGATCTGGATCATTTGACCTTTTCTCACAAAATCCATCCAGACTGTGGAGAAAATACACTTGGCGTCCACTTTATCAGGTCCATCTGTACAATCTATTTCAATGCAACAGCTCTACCATAAATTCTACCTTTTAAGAAAGTTTATAATATTAAGTTTTGTTGACATTGCACAGTGTAAATGTGCAAATTTAATTCTGTGTTTATTACTGAGGTCATAGTTTGCAGAGGTCTTGTACTGGACTACATTATACTCAGAGGTGTTTCCAATTTTTTGTCCTCCTCATTTCTTATATATGAGGGGGACAAAATAGTGGAAACACCTCTCAATAAAATGCAGTCCAGTCCAACAGCAGCACTAACTATGAGCTCAATGCCAAACACAGAAGTGAATGAACACCTCTGTTACTGTGACAAAAAGAAAACCTGAGCATTATAGGCAGCAGGAAAGGAAACTTTACGGCACCACATTTGTATTGGATTGTACGAGATTCTTCCATTACCGTTATCTTTAATAATGCTTGTCGCCGTGGAACTGTCAATAAAGTTATTCAGTCGGTTCAAAAGATGGCTGCCATTTGGCCCATTAGCAACTGCAGAAACCCCTACTCAATTCCATTTCTATGGCCCATAGGAATTAACGTGAGGGACTAATGGAGCCTAATGGAGCGCGGCGGCTATTTAGTCTGAATATCAGGATACTTTTGTTTATCCGTATGCTCGCTTCCTTTTTTCTTCTACCCATTCCCCTGATTTTAAGTCTGTCTCGCTTTTTCTCTCTCTCTTTTTTTTCTTTTGACTCTTTCGCTTTCTTTCTCCTCTCTTATCAATTATCATTTCTGTTCGGACTCTTCCCCCCCTCCCTCCTTTTTCCGGCCCTATACCCCCTCTCTTCTCTCTTTATCCGCCTTCCTCTCTTTTCACAGCAGCGTCTCTCGATATTTTACACAATAGTAACTGACATTTCTGGCTGATGCGGCCCTTCTGTCTCCCTCTTGGCCTTTTATACCACCTTCTGAGCTTTTTTTCCCCCTCTCTCTTTCTTTTTCTTTTACATCTTATTTTTTATGCTTTCTTTTTTATGTTTTTTTTTTTCAAACCTATCCCCGCTTTCTCCCTGTCTCTCTCTTTCTCTCTCTCTCTGTCTTTTCCACTTTTCTCAGCAGTCGTATCTCTTGTTTGACTCGCCTCACAGGAGGAAACCTTTGGCTTTTCCCTCTGGCTTTTTCTGCAGCTCTTTGTTTGCCTCTCAACTTTTTTCCAGATAATTCTGAATGTCCTTGCCTTCACCCTCCCTGTGTGTCTGCTGCAGCACTGGCTACTTATAAAGATTATTAGCAGGATTATTATTGACATATTGCTGTCCTAGCTCTCTACAGCATGGGTTATGCTCCTATATTTTCTTCTTCTCCTACCTCCCACTCTTCATTCCTCTCCCTTCTCCCTTTTTCCAAACTCCAAGGTTGTTTCTTTCACCCTTCCTTCTATCCTTGATTCATTTCCAGCATTGTCCCTTCCTTTTTTCCTCAATTCATCTTTAATCTTTCCATTTCATCCATTGTTCCTCTTTTGCTTTTGATCGCTTCTTCCTCCTTCCCTCCTCCAAGGTTGTTGGATTTTAGCATCTTTCTTCCAGTTCCCTCATTCTTTTTTTTTCTGGCTTCTTAAGTCCTTCCTTGCAACCTCCAAGGATTTTTCTTTTGTCCTTCTTTCCACGCTTGATTGCCTGCCTTCCTTCAGCAAGCATGGAAGGAAGGATCCTTACTTGTTTCCTTCCTCCGTTTCTTGCTTGAGTCCTTCCTGTGGTCCTGCTACATCAAAACGCAGCTGACTACATTAAAAAAAAAAAAAAAAGCAGCAATTAAATGACTGGCCGCCTTAGTGTCAGCTCAGCTCTGTCGTTTGGTCAGTAGCTGAAATGAAACAAAGCGACAGAGCTGCTACAGCGACTTGATAGAAAGCGTTTAACCTCTGATCCTTTGTTGTCATTTAATTTCTTTTATCCTGTTCATTTATGTCTTTCTTTGTCATTTTTTAGGTGCTTTTATTCCATGGGGATTTTGCTTCACCTGGACAAATTGGTGTTTGCCTTTGTTTGGTTTAGTTTTCCTTTTTTTTCTGGTTACTTTTGTGTGAATAGCTCGAGCTAAAACAAACTAAAGTGCACTGCACATGCTGAAGCACTGCTGCGCCAAGGCGTAGTGTGGCAGCACTGAAAGACCGCAGGCGTGTTTACACAGGAAAATGACCCAGATTGTTCCAGCAGCCCTGGTGACACAAAGTGAGCTTAGTTTCCAAGTGATTTTTTTTTTCTTCATCCAAACACAGTTGAGCTAAACGGCGGCCGACTGGTATCGTCCTCACCGGCCTGTAGGGCCTGTGGCTGCTGTCTCTGGAGCGGCGACGTGACTTTTAGCAAACTAGGTCAGTGTGTGTCTGCAGGTATTGCTGAGATGCAGAAACAATGGAGAGCAGGGAAGAGGAGAAACAATACAGATTGTGCACAGTCATGTTCAAGACATATAGAGATAATTATCAGTTCATTTGAATGTGATCTCAGCTGATTACCATCATATATCCCCGACGCTGGCAGCTTCCATGACTCCTCGTTTGCTGTTACCTCAAACTAGTGCAAAACTTAACTTTGTTGCATTATTGCAAAAAAAAAAAAAAAAAAAAAACATACTAAAACAGCTTTGTAAGTCTTTTTTTTTTTTTTTTTGAGCTGATAACATAAATATTTAGGTGCTGACTCTTCAAAATGATGCAAGTAGCAGCTATAGACGCTGAAAGATGTCCTCTGAACTTTGTATTTTGGCATATCACCATACATAAATCTATGTCAGTAGACCTTGCAAACAATTAACAGAAGAACCCAGAAGTACATTCAGACAAATAATTTTCTTCAGGAAGGTGGAGGTAGTGTAAAATCACAGGTAAGACAAGAAGATTAATATTTTAAACACATTTCCACAGTGACAAAATGTCTCTATATGGTAGATACTGCTCCTGCTCAGTGGATGAGACTTGATTTGCAGGAAATATCTCTCCTCCTTCCTACCTTCATTAGTTCCTTCCTCTGTTCCCTCCACCTTTCATTTCCTTCCTTCCCTCCAGCTTTAAAGGGGAATGCTGACTATTTTTTATTTTTTCTACAAATGCATTATTAAAGGAGAACCACTAGCACATCCAACATAACTTATGTAGATGCATTGGAGAGGTGTTTAATTTGATAGCATAACATACTGAAGCCAACACTTCAGTCCAAACAGACCTTGAGCTTATGTAATTTCACTCAGGACCACTTTAATCAAGGAAAACTTTACTGCCATCTGTAGTAAATTATATTTGGCAGAGTGGGATCTCCCTGCCCTCGTATGAGATGCCTTCAGGCAGAGAGAGAACACCTCCCCGCCCTCCCAGGTGCCTGCATGGAAGGCTTCAGGCAGGGGGAACAGCAGCAAAGAGAGCAGGCAGTAATGACAACAAAAATGACACTGATTAAAGGCCTTTGCACACTAAGTCTGTGCATTTCATCCGAAATCATTGCATATTTAAATATAAATTCAACCTCATGTTGTGTCAGTCACGTTTATACACTCACTATGAAATGTTCTTCTGTCAAAGTTTTCGGGTTTCAGGTTGCAGGATTTTCTGTGTTTTTTCGCAACGGACTTAATAAATTGATGGAACAGATTAACAGAGTGTCAGCCATAACACACGACTGGATCTCCTTGGATCTCCGGCACACCCTTGAAACACTGAGACCATCAGCTCTGCAGAAAAGCGTGTCCCGGGACAGCTGCTGACCAGGATCTGCAGTGTTTCGAGGCAATGAACAGAGTTATAAAATGCATCGGACTCAGTGTGCAAGATTTCCTTGCGTAACGATTTTTATCAGAATTAACACAAGAGATACGGAGTTGGTGTGCAAAGGCCTGAAGTCAGACACAGCATGGAAAGGAGGAGCTGGGCTGCAAAAGGGCTTGAAGGGAAAGCAGCAGGGGCACGAAAGCGATTACTGGACACTGTGAAGATACGGCCTCCCTGGCAGTTTGTGGTGCATTCTCGATGAATGTGCAAGTGTGAGTATATTTCATTGAGAACAATAATTCTGCTGTTAAAATCGCCAGTGGTCCCCTTTGATTTCTTCCTTTTGCTCTTCCTCATCCTTCCCTTGTTATCTCCTCTTTTTCTATTTCTCTGTCAAGAGCCTGATTCCAAGACATTGTTCGATGGTGTTTCCATCAAACATGCAGTTTAATATAACATAATATATACGTTTATGGCAGGGTGCAGCAGAGGATATATTTCTTGCACAGACTCAGTTCTTCTCATACACCATGCAGAGTGTCATGGTGTATGGGGGAGGGGGCACAGTATGGTGCAACTCACTGTCTGTGCAGTTAAAATAAAGGATCGTTACTCAACATCTGCAACACGGTGGTGGGACAGTCACTGCAAGAGGCAAACAGCATCACTCATGACCCTGCTCATGTCCTCCACGGGGAATATCGGCTCTTACCGTTTCAGAAACACTGAACTGAAAGAGGAACAGATTTCAAATCTCTTCTGTCCCTTCCTTGATTACGAGGCTTAACGAACACTGTACATTATGATGATTATTTTCCCCATTCTTCCTTCTTTTCAGCACTTTTAAATTCAGTGACTTTTAAACGTTTCATTCGCTAATGATTTTAAATGTTGGCTATGTGCATGCATCTCTAAAAGGCCCATTTCATGAACTGCTAAAGCACTGGGCACAAAAACTATTTCCATGTATTTGGACCAGTAAAGTCCAGTTCAGCTCAGCTCAGCTCAGTGACTGCAGCAAAAAGAGTAAAACGGACAAAGCTGTACAATCTGGTCAGTGGCTGAAACTCGGCGTTAAGCACTACAGCAGGTACATCAACTCAATGGAAGGCGTCTAACCCCGTCACTTTGTTCTTATACGTCGTGAGCTACTGCAGTGCAAAGGTGTAGTGTAGCCTTATCCTGTCTTATCCTCCACTCCTGCTGTCTGTTATCAGCCCCGGAGGGAGAGCAGGGATTAACGAGTCCTGGAGAGAGAAGATGGTAAGTACGGGAGAGCGAGAAAAAGTTTAATACCTTCTAAATTCTAGTCTCTTATCTTGTTTCTGGCTTTGTGTCAGAACGACGGTTTGCACACGGTAGATGGTGTGCGCTGATATGAGCTCGGTCAAGAACGAGGCACTCGGGCGGGCAGAGAGGAGGAGACCTATACGAGGAGAGCAAAGCGCTAAAAAATATGAAGTGGTGGACCAAGAGCCGTAAGACGTAACATGAACAGAGTATGGGAGCCAAAAAAAAAAAAAAAAAAATGGAACGAAAAGAGCACAGAAACCAAGAATTACAGTTGGAGTTTCAGCGAAAAAAAAAAAAAAAAAATCTCATACTATTGTGGAATGCAAATTTTATTGCATTACGTATCAGCTCAGTTGAATTTGAAAGATTGGCTGAATAATTGTCACAAGCGCTCCAAATTGATTTTATGGATGAGAGAAAAGGTAGGGAATATTTTCTCAGAAGTCTCCACAGACTGGAGTAGCTGGTGCGGCGAATTCAACTGTATAGGCAACACTATTCCTCTCGGAGCTGAGAGGTGCTTCAGACAATCACACAAGCGAGAGACCTGAGTAATGCGGTCGATGCGAGCGGTGCAATCTGGCTGATTCAGTGTTACCTGGTGTGGACGCCTCAGTAATATATGAGAATATGATTAAGGAACATTTGGATCTGACTGAAAAAGTCATGCAGCCCTCATGATCTTAATAAAAAAACATTGTCTCACCTGTGAATCTGGCCTCCCGTAGTGCTGCTTTCAACGTGGCTTACGCTGAACTACAGCCATCATCGGCTCTGTGGCTGATTGATGTATCAATGACTGCTATTTCTGTATTGCAGGATACATTTCCTAATCTTAATGAGGGTGATTGGAGAAATGTGACTCTAATTTCCAGTCCAGCTATTAGAGGAGATGCGCCTTGTTGGACGGCGTCCCTAAATTTGTTGTGAAAGGTGAGCATGGGCATAATCATCCCTGTCTTCCTGATAATGTCTCTCTCATCTTTCATATCACTTAATATAATTTGCAGTCTGTCCCGTTGTCTAAATTTAGCCAACCCGACACACTAAACCTCGCTCAGTGGTCAGTGTATCAAGCAGACACAGGTTACCTGATAGTTATGGCTGGTCTGTAGGGAATACTGAGACATACACAAGGAAATCTGTCCCAGGGAAAGCTGTGTTTTCAGGAAAGTAACAGCTGAATAACAAGCCAATCCTCTCAGGCCACCCAATGTGTGTTGCTTACGTAAATCATCAGAATATAGTTGGGACGCTCACAATTGTGCTTTGAGAACGAGACCCACATGAGACTCTGTATGTGGATTCTTCTCCATGATGCATCACATTAAAACGCCGACAAAACCGATCAGATTGACTCCCGGGTGTTCTTGTGTGCTGCCGTGTGCCGTCCCTTCTCGTCACATGCAGCACATGTGGTGATTAAGATGTCAGGCTTGGCCTTACAGGGCCCTGGTTTCTGCTGACATCAGCTACCCGAGGATCCTAACAGCAGTGCTGAGACAAAGGCTTTCTCTTCTCGCTTTGAGGCCTCTCGCCAGAATAACAGTGTTCTGATGCAAAAAAAAAAAAAAAGAAAGAAAAAAAAATCATTGAGCATAAAACAAGCTCTCTACAGTAGCCCAGAAAGCACTGACAGCGCTCATGATGGGTCCGATAATAAGCACTTGGGCTGAGGCACAGTTTTGTGTAAGGATGTTTTCACATATAGTGCCTTTTAAATGAGCCGAGCCTCTGTCCTCTTCAAGTGGAGCTGAAAGTGGACCGACGGTGGTGCAGTTTGGTGATGGTTTAACCCTATAAAGCCATTTGTATCATATATGAGACACATTTTCAATTCCGTTTTTCGTTTTCAGTTTAATCAATACTTGACCAAAATACTGTTGTATACCTTTGGACACTTCCCCTGTTCACCCTGGACCATACCATTGGCACTTCAAGTACATATCATATATCATACACCAGAAAGGTTGTGTAATAACATATTTTTTGATTTTTTTTTTTTTTTTTTTTTTTTTTATATTTTGTTATAGGACTAAATAAAGGGTTCAATTTCAAAAAATTCGAATTTTCTGCCAATTCTTTCATAGTTCAGGCTTTATAGGGTTAATAATCGGCAGGTTGTCGGTTCAAGCCCAAGGTGTGTGAAAGTTCGTCCTTGTTCTGAATATCCCACCCCTAAGAACCAGGTTAACACAATAAAAGCCCTTTTTTAAAATCATTTATTCATCCAGGGAAAGTTGACTCGGCTGCTTTCCAGTCCTTTCCCTAACCCAGCAAAAGCCTTGCTCAAGAGCACACTGTGATAGTTACTCAAGGCCACTTCTCTAAGCTTTGGGCTATCACCGCTTATATTGCACAAAGGCAATTTAATGATATGGGTAAAATATATAATTAATATACCGTATAGATTTAGAGATAAAACAAATATCTGGGGTTTAAATGCCAGTGTTTATAGAATTCTAAAAAAATCAACTTGAAGAATAAACTATTTTTTCCCCCCTTTCCTCCCAACACAAAACAAACTAATTAACAGCAGGCAGCACAGCCGCCGGCATCGCTTCCAAGAGGTGTGATTGTCTCTCCTGTGCAGAGCCTTAGCTGAATGGATGCATTTACACAGGCAGCGAGCACCTTCAAAACTCCTCCTGTAACTAAACTCAGACATGCCGCATAAATTGTGCAAATGCTTTCAGAACTGTTGTGTGATGAAGGTAATAACCGGTGCAAAATGCGCATTAAAAAAAAACAAAACAAAACAAAACAAGAAAAAAAAAAAAGTAGTCTTTGCAAGTATTTCAGTGAGATGGGATTGGCAGGGCACCGACAAACGGTGTCAGGAAATGGAACCATTTGAATTTAACAGACAGGCGATGCATTAGAAGGTAGACTGCCTTCATACGGAGCGGTGTACTGCAGGTGTGACTCATGCACAATGTAAAATCTGACAGTTGACTCAACTGTTTCCTTTGTCAGCGTGACTCGGGCTTGTTGACACATTAGGAGAAAGTACTTTGATGCACTCAGTTACTGTGTTTAAAAGTGGCGTTTTCTTTTTTTTCTTTTTTTTTTTACTGTGAATGAAATTACTTTTATGTTTTACATTCAGAATGAAGAGCTTACTCTTTACTTAGGGTTAGACGTTTAGGGTTAACTTTTAAAGTAAAGGCTTAAGCCCACTTTGCATAGTGATATTTGGAGACACCAAGAAAATAAACATTGTCTTCTTCTTGACTATTCCATGCTCACATTGTTTATTTTCACATTTCATTTGTATTGTTTTGTTGTCACGGCTATGGCCATGACTCTCAAATTTTCCTTGTGATTCTGTGGCCAGACTGCAGGCAAATCAGATTTCTTTCTCAAATCAGATCCTTAAGACGGGCTGTCCACACTGCTATTTGCAAGTGATCAGAACGGATTTGTGTGTGCAGACGTCTCCAACCTATCTGCGCTGGTTGCTGTGGTGACGGTGTGGGCGTCACTAACTCTGTACACGCTGGTGATGTGGCTTTCCAACGCAGGAGCATAATGAATGTACAGAGGCCAGACAATTTATTTCAGCGTCTGTCCACCGACTTTTGTTCTCCGTGTTGTCCTCCTTACTGCTTGATGCACTTCCGTCACTCTGCATTTGACGTTGTTGGTGTGTGTTGCATTGCGAGTGATGCAAAAGACACTTTGAAATCCGGTCTGAGCAGCCTGAGCAAGACACATCTGCAGGAATCTGATTGGAGTCGCATTTCAAACCACCTCCAAATATGGTTTGGATCCAATTTGCAAAAAAAAAAAAAAAAAAAAAAAAAAAAAAAACTGTAAAATCAACCTGAATGCAATCATGGAAAAAAAAAATCTGATTTGGGCTGGCAGTCTGAACAAAGCCTATGTGTTCTCTACCTTCCTCTTGTCTCCCCCTCCCCTGTCTGTCTAACAGTACTGCCTGTGTGTGTGTGTGGCGTGGGTGTGGCTCCCTCGCTCTCCCCTGGCTCCTGCTTCACCTCCTTCACCCGTCTTCAGTTAGATAAAAAGTCCCGGCCCTCCTTCCACTCACTGCCGGATTGCTCAGCCTACCACTGCGGTAACAACTCTCTCGGCCGCATTAGTGCCTGTTGCTAGAGTTTATCCTCCGCGCAGTGTGACTGTTCCCAGTGTTACCTCGCGCCCTGTTATTCTAACAGTGTGTCTCCTTGCGCCCCTGGAGTCCCCTGTGCCTCCGTGTTTCCTCGCTCACCCACGCCGCTCCCCGCCTGCCTGCTGCATCAGCTCGGTGGATCGCCAGCCCATCTGCTCAGCCTGGCTTCACCTGCCCACTCCATCTTCCCCGACAGCATCTATCCAACCAGCCGGCCAGCTACTCCAATACCTTCTACATTCAACAACCTACAATAAATCCTCATTTTTTTTTTTTTTTTTTTTTTCATCTCACCACCTTGTGTCTGTGTCTGCATTTGCTGACAAGGAAAACCAAGGCTGTAACAAGGAGGTTGATGTAATCCTTCACCTTTCATTTACACATTATGCTTAACATTTTCCAGAGCTAAAGATAGATTTTTCTGTTGAGATATCTTTTGTTTGTTGATTTGTTGCTGTGTTCTTTTACTGTCTACCATGTCCCAGTTTCCCGCGGTATGCATTGTTTTGCCTTGACTCAGCAATGTATTGTTTGTCCTGCCCTCCTCTCCCTCAGTTGGTGTAATTGGTGGATTTTCCAGTCCAAACACCTGCCACTCGGCTAACTTAAAACTCACACGACTTGAAGCCCCCACAGATGTTCAAGTAGCAGATGGAAAATGCAGCAGTCTTTAATGGATAAAAAGGAAAACTGACATTGACTGTTTTTGGGCCTTATTTGCTGAATGTTTAGCGTCCCATTGAAGTTCAAGCAATTTATGCATGAACACACCAGATACACAGAAAGACTTTAAAAATTCTATATTACAGCATCAACATTTCATTGCATCTTCTAATACAGATCAGACCGAAATATTCTATCCTACTGATAACGGGGAAAAGGTGAGATTAAGCTGGCTCAGTCCACTCAGGCCCTCTGTCTCACTAAAGTAGTCGGTGCCAGTCTGCAGAGCCAGGAACACAGGAAACCAGCTGGCTGCCCAAAAATCAACTGCACCTGACATGAGCGTGCAAATTTATGCGTGTAATCTGTACGATCCTTTTCTTTAACATGAAAATACTTGGTCAAAACAGTGGACGGTTTACTTATTTAAAAAAAAAAAAAAAAAAAAAAACCTGATCCAGGACTCAAGTATGTTTGTGGCCACATGCCTTTATGGCCATGTGATCCATGCTTGACAATATGCCACCGCTTTTCCAAAGTGTAACAAATGACTCAGTTGTTTTATGATCTATTTTATTCCAGCAACATGGGTACAAGGCCACCCTGTCCAGTTTACTTTACCTATATATTATAGTTAAGGTACATATTTTTTCTCTTTTTGAAAGTTCAGTCAGTATTCACCAGTTACTCTCTGGAAGTTACACTGTTTAATTAGACTAAGTCATTTGCTGCACATCATGTCAAGAGTTACTAATTTCTACACCAGAAGTATGGTATAAAATTGGATGTGTGTGTTAGGGATGATGCATTGGGTGGGAGATGCCAGGCGGTCTTAGGGGAGAACCGGCGAGAACTTCAATCTACTTTCCCTGCTGTAACTGACCCAAATCACTCGACCCTGAGCCCAAACCAAACCCCGCTAAACCATCAGAGTCGGACTCCCGCTGCTAGCTGTGCCAGCTTGGAGAGCGTTCAGCTCTGGATGCATCTAGTTAGCGCGGCCCACTGGAGGCCTGTGCTACTTCAAACAGCGCCATGCTGCTGCTGCCGCTGCCGCTGCTGCTGAGCCTGCTGGCTGCTGCCGCCTATAAATAGACACCAATCTGCAACCCCACCTAATGAGCACAATCCACTTCAGACATAACTGTCAACAAGCAGCAAGTGTGTGTGTGTGTGTGTGTGTGTGTGTGTGTCTATGTGTGTGTGTGTGTGTGTACATACAGATACAGCTGACCATGCTTTTTTGATCATGGCTGTGCTGCAAATCACTGCTCTGCCAAGAAGTCAGTGTGTGCATGTGTGTGTGTGTGTGTGTCCTAGGCTCTTGCTATCTATTGTTGCTAAATATAGATGTAGCAAATTTCCAAGTTGCCTTAGCAGGATGATGTCAGTAGGAAAAGCTCTCTCTCTCTCTCTCTCTCTCTCTCTCTCTCTCTCTCTTTGTCTGGCCGCTTCTACTTAACTTTCTCGAATCTTGCTGACCATGTTTTCCTAGCAAAGTAGGTGTGTGTGTGTGTGTGTGTGTGTGTGTGTGTGCATGTGTGAGTGTATCTACATTTGTTACTCTCTGCGTTTATGCATGTATGTGTGGTAGTGTGCTGGGCGCCTGTGGGGGTGTCTGTGCAGCTGCTTTCATGTACAATATATGTAAGTGTCATGTGTATTGTCATACAGTGTGTGTGCGTATCTGAGTCAGTATTAGCTTCAGAAGCATTTCCCCGGTTTACTTTCGGACACCCTGTCGGTCTTCTGGAGCACATTTTTTGCTCCTCTCATCTCAGCGGTGACGTCTGATTGGCCGCCGTTGGCTGATCGCCGTGAGCTAGCTCTCTATCACACGCCTCCCTCTCGCTCTGCACGGCGTTTTGAGCCTTCTCTAATTAGCGCAATGGAAGCTCGATAGCTGCAGATCAGTGGTGCTCAGCAGCCTGCTGGGAGCTGCACACTGGGGACCGATCCACACAGCTGTCGCGCCGGGGAATGTGACAAAACAGAAGGCCTGTCAGCCCAGGTGACAAATACTGTCAGCACCATTCAAAGGGAATTATAGAGTTTCACGGGGAATGTATGTATGAGGAGACCCGTTCCAACAGAGTGTCCGGCACTGTGACGTCTCTCTTCTCGGATTCTCTGTTCATGGAGTTTGAGTTTCTGTAGGTGGCACTCTTTATTTTTTGCTCCTGGTGGCTATCACTGCTCATGCTAACTGCCCCATTCTACTTATTCCGTTAAAAAAAAAATGCTGCTGTTGCTGCTATAAACTGTAAAACACACCACTTCTTTTGTGGCAGAGGAGGCCCAGCTACACTTTAAGGTCATTAACCCAACCCAAACTCATTTAAAGCCTGACGTCTAAGAGCATAAAGCATTCTACTGAAATGGCTATCTGCTATTGGCTGATCTTTGGCACCGGGTGATGTCACCACCTGTGTATCCAAAATCAGCCAAAATCAGATTTGGGTTCAGGGCTTGGTAACTCTTTAAACACCTGTGCAAGGCAAACTGGTCGTCCTTTTCCTATTATCAATCAACCAATCAGAAATTAGATCACTTCTTTCACATTTCAGCAGCTCAGATAAGATATGGCCGCTGAATCAACCAATCAAATAAACAGTTCCAGAAAAGCCCCTTTAAAAACGAATGACAAAAAACACTTTTCTACACCAGCACGAATTTAAGATGTCTGTTTTTTTTTCCCCTTTTTTGGAAAACACATCTGGAAAAGTAGGTTCATCGTATTTTTGGGCTCTGGATGTTTACATGTCTTCATGCAGTCACTGCACTAATTATCTGTAAGGCTTGCTTCTGCATTTTTATGAATTCCACTGGAGTTCTGGGCATGATACCCTGTGCTGTGGTTGATCAGAAGATTTACTGGCTTGTTGCCCATTGGCTAAAACAGCCCTGATATAAGACGTCACCCAACCATAACCCTAACCCTAACCCAAGGGGATGTATCCTGTCCAGAACTCCAGTGGGACGCATAATAACTGTCTGTAACCACAGTGCCAGGAGAGATGGAGAAACTAGTGAAAAACGTACTAATGAGCTTAACAGAAATACAGAGACAAAGCTCAATTACACTTCTAACACCAAACTTGAATTTGTAATTGCTTGTTGTTTGAGGATCCACAAGCAAAGAGGTCAATTTTTACGCTTGAATTTACACTGAGAAGGATTTTCTGGGCAAAATAATCCTCCTCTTACAAACAAGATTTATACTCCAAAAAGTATATATATATATTTTTTTTCTAATAACCAGGGTCGCCTTCTATTCAGGTCAATACTGTACAATAAAAAGATTAAATAAGCAGGAAAAGACCCATCAGTCTTTAGAGCAGCAAATATAAATGTTTTCAGTACACAAACTGGGTGTTGGCTGAATCGCTATATTGTCTTACATCATCTGGGATTATTGCCTCAACTGATGCTTGTATCCAGCGGAAATTACACCGGGTGCAGCGGGCCAAAATCCATCTTGTGTCTTCATCTTGTTGAAGTAAATCTAAGACCAGCTCCCCAAAATTATAGCGGCAGGTTTGTTTTAGTTACTTTATTATAAGTCAGCAGACAAGGATTTTATTGCTGACATGCTTGAAGAAATGGGACCCTGAAGAGCTCGGGGTGTCTAAAAGGCTCGAGAGAGTGCTCAGTAGGTTTTGTTCCCCCGTCGGTGTTATTTTCCTCAAACATTTGGCTCATGCTCTTGCAATCATTAAGCATTACATCTGTGCGCGATGTGAATCTGTTTCTTAAAGTGCAAGCAGCTGAGCAGACGTACACAGTTGCACGTACACATATGCAGACGGTATGTACACACCATCTTTCACAAACACACGCACAAACCTCGGAAACACTTAATAATTATATGCAGTTGAGCTGGAGGGGTGAAGCGACGTCAGAGGGAGAAAGTCGTATTTTTAGTAGGAGAGAAGTGAAGGACACGCTCTGAGTAGAAGTTCATTTAAAAGTGTTTTGTGACGAGGAGAAGCGGAGGGGCTACTTAGCGAGGTGTATTTCTGAATATTTTATCAGACACAGAGCTTCAGACACAGAAGGACGAAGGGACTTCTTTTTTGGCTGGCGGGAAAAAAAAAAAAAAAAAAAAAGTGTTTACCCTACAAAATGAGACAGGAGCCATTTGTAAAAGCGGTGCAAAATGACTGATGGCACCAAAAGAAAACCTATTATTTTCCCTTGGCTTTTTTGTTTAATGTGTACACACAGGGTCAAAGACAGACTGACTGGAGCTGTATAATATGTCCTCTTTATTTACTGCTATTTTTTTTGTGTGTGTGTGAGGAAAAAGAAATGTATATTGCAGTTTTAACCGTGATCCCAGCAGTAACTCTGCTATACGTCCCCCAAAAACTTTAGTGCACAGAATCAGCACCCTTGGAACAGGAAGTATTTCATGGTTCTTGGTCAAGGACATGGTAATATGCAGTAGATGGATGCATTTGCTGTTATGGGAATTGAATCTGTATGATCCGCCTCTCCCCCAGTCTACAGGAGTCACTTCAACCAGGCTGTACTCCTGCAAGTATTTGTATGAATGCGCACATCACTATAAAGCAGGACTCCCATAGATTTTACAAAATGTTCAATACTGTTGACAATTGCAGTCTTGAAATGTGCTTCTGATATACATTCCTATATGAAGTGCAAGTGCTGTTCAGTGTGTGTGTGTGTGTGTGTGTGTGTGTGTGTGTGTGTGCATGTGTCAACGCATTCCTTCACATGGAAAATGAAAAAAGGAAGCATTACCTTGATGTTTGATGTCTTCAGAATGCCACTTGACAGCAAGGAAAACCTGCAACAAACAGGGAAAACAGAAAAGAGTGAGCTGAAGCAACCATAAAGCCATCGACACAAAGAAGAGGGGGCGGGCCCTCGCCTAACAAAGGCCTTTGAGTGGAGGATAATTAGTCGCGAGCATCCCTGATTGGTGCATTTGTCTACATCAAAGACAGCTGAGTAGGAGACGAAGCAGCTGGCAGGCTCTGCAAGGAGTGGAACAAAACAGCGAGGCCGAGCGAGACGTAATAATCGCAGAAATATCACAGGTACATCATGAGAAATACCACTGTGGAGAGCGGAGTCAGTAGATCTGTCTCATAATAGACTCAATCTGTTTTTTTATGAGCACCATTAGCTAAAAGCTGTGCTGTGACATTTTGAGTAAGAGTCGGGTGTTTATCTTTACCAGGCAGTTGCCACTTCAAGGTGAAAAATGCTGAGTGGGCCACGGCGGCCAAGAGGTGAGAGAAATGGACTTGTGGCGTAAGGGTTGTTAGTTTGAATCCTGGACATACTGGGTAAATTTCAGCGTGGTAAATGAATGAGTAATGTTTGATGTCCCCTGAACTTTTGTTTAGAAGGCTGTAGCTCTACCTGGTAGCTCCCACATATGACTGAACAGGATGAGTGTGACACAGAGAATGTGTGATCCCTCTTCCTTCCCTGGTTAAAGGCAGAATGAGTCATATTTGTTGTTGTGGTTTGTGCACAAAACTTTCAAAGTTGGCCCCTCCTCCCTGACTGAACTAGCCGCCAGCTGGTATCTACCTGTCCAACAGAGAACGGGCCAAAAGTGTTCCTTTTTTCCGCGATAAGCATCTGCAAGTTTTGTAGCTTCCTATGGGATGTTGTGGTATTGACCAGGCACCGCACGCTGTGATTGGCTGGGAGCGACACACCGACTGCCCAAAGGTCGATGTACGTAGAGAGCAGGGTCTCTGCAGACACACTCACCAACACACACACCAACACACACTGCTAGTGGGTCATAACTGATGATTGAGAGGGATTAGTTTTGTATGAGTCGATACATTTTTTTTTCTTTATGAAATTCCTGCTCATTCTGCCTTTAAATAAAGGTTAAAAACGTAAAACTTTTGAATGTCATCCTCCAGCACTGTACATTGTTCTTGATTAGGAGGGCTAAACTAAACTGGCTTGATGTTCCTTTAAAAGGGCATTAAGTTTGCAATTACTGTCTGCTACTGTCCTCTGGAAATGAATGGCACTGATTGAACTCGTACTGCATTTGAGTATTATAAATTGGAACTCGGGATTTCCAAGTTCCAGCTTGGAAAAATCGAATGGAATGTCAGGTCAGGTGAGAAACCAAGTGAAATTTAAAATGCCTTGGCATGGTATGAGAGTAACTGTATGCTACAACCATTTTGTTCTCAGTTGAATGTTGATGCATTTGGCTACCCTACTTAGTGAAAGGCATCACATCACAGACAACCACAGACCACTGCTTCCTGTGATTCAGTGGTTCAAATCATGTTTTTTTTTTCCCCAGCTTTAAGCTGATCAGTTGAACCAGGCGCATCACTGAAAACCTCGGATTGTCGCTTTCTTTAGAAGTTCAAATCTCCATGCTGCAGTCAAAGATGTATTATAGAAAATGACAGATCATTCCCCTAGCGGTTCAAATCTTCCTTTGATATTTTGATGTAATTGTGTGCTTTCTGTACAGAGTAATGACATCTGTATAGACATTACCACCCTGCTGTATACTCTACTAACAAGCTCCCTGCACCCTGTCCCTCTAGGCCAGCTGCCAGACCTTACTGCAGTATCTTTTAAATTGGAAGAGAAGTAGAAACCAGCCAAAAATGAGGGTGGTATCACACTTAAATCAGGGATTGCATGCAGACTTCTGTGCAAAATCAAGTATATGGACATCCCCATTCATCCCCCTGAAGTCTGGCCTCTGAGCACAACGGCTTATCAGCAAGGGATGGCAAAAATGGATGGGTCTATACTGGAATCAGCGATCAGCTGTAAGTCAGCAGAAATCAGTCAGATTCCAGGTCATTTATCAGTTAGACAGAGTGGAAGTAAAGGCTCCATTCATTCTTCTTTACAAGACTTAAATGTTGGGATGCACAGGCGATTTGAGCAAGTGCAAGATGAATGGGGTGACTACAAAGGAACCACATGCAAATGTATAAGCGCGTGTTCGCACACACAACCACATGGTCAATTTTGACATCACAACAAAGATCCTACTTTTTATTAGTTGCTTGCTGGGGGGGGGAAAAAAACTCACAACTGTATTATATTCAAGAATAATTTCCTCCCATAAAGGCTGGTAATCTAAGACATTAGCTGAATGCATGAGGGTTGACTTTTGTAATTCTGGCCATTGTATTTTGACTTTGATTAAGACAGAATTTGATCGTTTATACTATGAATTCTTTAACGCAAGATTAATGTATGTGTGTGTTTCTAGGCCCGGCGCAATCTTTTCCCTTTCAGACTAAACTTGTCAGGCCACAGAATAAATGAATGTGTGAGCATGGCCCAGAATAAATGAATGGGTGTGTGCTGCTCAGGCTCGCAGCTTTGTTATGACAGCCCATTGTACATATTCACCTTATTCACCTTGCACCTCTGTCACCACATTCACACACACACACACACACATACACACTCACAAACAAAGACACAGAGGAAAGTGGAGAGGTAAGCAGCAATGTGGGCGCACACACACACACACACACACACACACACACACACACACACATAAACATTCCGTCTAGCGCCTCTCCATTAACTACAGATTTCTTAGTTTATGTGCACACTGTCACACATACGCACACACATGCATGCATGTACAGTTATGTAACATGACATGATGTGACATGTGGTGTCGCATCAATGTAATGCGATGTGATGTAACATGTGCCATCCAAAGCACTTTACAGTTTTGTGATTGCATACATATTTAGTACCGCCAGTCCCAGTGGAAAACTAACCTCTTACCCTGGCAGTGATTGTACATGCTGTACCCGCTGAACTGTACGGACCTCTGTGCAAACACACCCACACACACTTCCTTTAGTCCCTATGCTTGAGGACATCTCCTGACTACATTTGTTCCTTAAACCATCCCCAATGTAATTCTAATTCAAAATTTAAGACAAACTTCTGAACCCAAACTAACCCATGGAAACAGTGGTGACTGGCCGGACTGTCCTCAGTCTGAAGGTCTAATGCTGCATTCATTTCAACTTGCAACCTGTTAAAAATGAGTTCTGACTTGTGCAAAACAAACTAAAAGTCATCCAGCTCAGCATTACAAGCGGAAAACTACAGAATCATTTCAAAACTGGTGACTGGAAGTAATGTCAGAGCACACAAAAATAACATAAAACAAATCACCCATTGTTTTTTTACTGTAAGAATTAATTGTTTATTCCTTATTTGCCTTCCTATTAGCTGTTACCTCGGCAAAAACTACTCTTCCTTTAGTCCAAGTTAAATCATATACAGAAGCTACAAATGTTTGCATGCACACTACACATACACTACTCACAAAAAGTTAGGGATATTTGGGTTTCGGGTGAAATTTATGGAAAATGTAAAATGTTCACGCTACAGTGATATTATATCATGAAAGTAGGGCATTTAAGTAGAAGCATGCACTGGTGATTTCCTCATCTCAAACAATTTATTGAAACAAAAGCCAACAACAGTGGTGGATATACCACAACAAAAAATGTCAGTGTCAATAACTTGTCATGTGCCCTTGAGCATCAATTACAGCTTGACAACGACATCTCATGCTGTTCACAAGTCGACTTATTGTCTGCTGAGGCATGGCATCCCACTCTTCTTGAAGGGCGGCCCTCAGGACATTGAGGTTCTGGGGTACAGAGCTCCGAGCCTCTACACGGCGACTCAGCTGATCCCATAGGTTTTCTATGGGATGCAGGTCTGGAGAAAGTGCAGGCCACTCCATTTGAGGTACCCCAGTCTCCAGCAGCCGTTCCCTAATGATACGACCTCGATGAGCTGGAGCATCAAACACCTGATGTGAATTTTGCCGTTAAACTCCTTGTTAGAGAACAGCAACTTGTGCAAAAAGTACTAAAATATTGAACAGTTGGACATGTGCATTCAAAAGTTTACAGAAGGTCACATTAAGTTCACCTGTAAAGGTTATAATGCATTTTAGGTTCATCCTGAAATTTCACCCGAAAGCCGAATATCCCTAACTTTTTGTGAGTAGCGTATGTATATGATTAAAGCAATAACCCGATAACTGAATGAAGAGAAGTGTTTTTTTTTTTTTTTTTTTTACTAATTAAGGAAATGATGCTGCATGTACCTTTGCTACCTGTAAATGCAGTTCCTTCTTCGTGTGAGTATCCACTTTCTGGGCTGATAAATATTCTCATGAGCAAAGACAACATCTACTGATAAGAACACATGAGGCAAGCCACAGAGCTCACTTTCAGCACCACGGAGAGCTCCCAGGGCTTTGCAGCACTGAAGGTGGGAGGTTTAAAGCCAGAGTGAGGAGACTTTTCATATGAAACATGACCTAAGGGAACCTAAGGAATTATAATAATAATAATAATAATAATAATAATAGTAATAATAATAATAACAATGGGATGGATTTGACTGGAAAGCTGAGACTCTTGTGGATTCAGTGAGCCCACTTGGATTCATGTGTGATGACGTTAGCCCCCCATGGTAGCCATTTCATTATAGTGAGACCATTTTATGAAACTTGACGTCACTGTATGAGATGACCTATAGTGACCTCTAATCACAGCCTCATGAAACTTCACAACCACAAACTGGAGACCTACGGCATTCAGAGGATGTCTGGTTTTCTAGGTATGTTGAAAAATAAGGGGAGTTTTCTGGGCAATTTCCACAACAGAATGCTCACCATCCAGTCGCCGAAAAATGCAGTTCTTACAGAAATCTCCAAATGTCAAAAATTTGCGAAACCTCATCACAGCATGACTTTGACTCGGGTGTTCCTCAAGGTCTTGGTGTCCTAATGTGGTATTTTGGAGGGAGTTTCTGACCATTTTTATAAATTTTCATGTGGTCAAAAATGGTTACATTTTATAATTAAATAATTGAGCATGAGAATGACTTCCATAGGCTCCCATCATTATACACTCTAAATAAATAAAAAAATAAATAAATGGGTGGCAAACCAAAACACAATGTTTATTTCTGATTTATGACTATAATAACTTGACACATAATGCTAAGCTGCATCTAAAATCAATCTTCAGCTTCCAAGCTTTCAGATGATGTGTACGATTTCTATGTGGCTTCTACTCTTGACTTTTTATTTTACCCTGAATATCTCCTGTCCCCTCACTAAAATGTGTCTAAGAAACAGCTGGAATTGTGAGCGGTTAATTAAAAAACTTTAACTGGGTGAAGTGGGAAAAACAAGGACACAAGGGAAAAGGCATGGAATGACATGAAATTTGTGGGGGAAAAAAAAAATCCATTAGGCCCTTGCTACCCAAGTAGGTGCCAAGGTGTTTTGACGGCTGTCTTAACCACTTCTGCACCTCAGCAGGAAACACAGATTCAAATGTTCACAGTTCATTTAGTAATTCCTGCTTTTAGGCGTTACAGAGCACAACACATGTGCACGGCTCTCAAACAATGTGACACGCTTTACGGCCCCTCTGCTTCGCCACCGCATCAAAGACATATAATCACCATTTTATTGTGCACCAGCCAAATGACCATAGCAAACAGGACAATGACTTTTCTACTACATGCAAGTTCTGGGCTCAGACTGAGAGATAATGGACTGATCCCACGCTGAACATTAAACTGAGTCTCACGAGGATAAAAAGTACAAGAACACACACAAATACTTCTGACACACGCACTCACGCACACTTGTCGTGTGTATCGTAGTGTGGCATATCTCACCTCGGTGCTGCAGGAATGCATACTTTGAATTCTCTCCTGCCATTTGGAAGAAATCTCCAGCAGAGAGAGGAGAAATAAAGAGCGTTCTCTCAGCGGGAACAGAAACAAGTGAGGCAGGCTGAGTGAACGCAGCTCTGGCTGAGCTGTCAGAGAGCTCCCCTCAGTAAGGTAATGGATCAGATCATAGCCTGTTATCCACCACCCGATGGACTCCCCACTGCCTCTATACACACCACCACTCAGGGTGTTGCATCTGCCAACAACAATGCCCCCCCACCACCCGTCTAAAAAGGACGAGAATGTACAAAAACCATAACAGGTACAAGAGGCGTCGCGCTGGAGTTCGACGACACGCTTCAAAGTTTGGAGAGCGGCTCTGGGAAGGACAGCTCAGGGAGTTTGGCTGAGTTTTGAGTTTATTTATTTGCTCACAGTAGGCAATAAGAGAGAAAACACAAAGCGTGAAGCAAATATGGAACGGTGTCATTTCAATAAAAAAACAGAGTAACAAAAGTCATGATGACAAAAACGCTGAACTGAATAAAAGAAATTGCATGACAGAAAAACGACGAGGAAAACAATAATGAAAACAATTCATAGCTGGCAAAATAGAAACCGCAATGGATGTAATAGAGCTGAAATAGTTCTCCAAGAGACCGCTATTTTGTTTTTCATAAACGTTGAGCTAGAGGTGAGGTTATTGTAGCAGTTCAAAATGATTGTGATGTTTCATAAGTGTAGTTTCTTCTTCACAGGAAAAAATAAATAAATAAATCAGTGAATAATCCTCTCAAAGCCTCGGAGGGAATTTACTGGCTTGTTTAAATGTACTGTTTGACAAGTAAGCCTTCGTCAAAGTCAGCTCTCCTGTTTCCCACATTGTCTGCTCTCTCTCTGCAGAGAACGGTTTTTTTTTCACTGTTTACACTTTAATCTTTTTCCTCCATCTTTCTTTTGAACTCATTTGAATCCAGTTCATTTTCTGCCTGGTATGGATGGGAATATTTGTTCTTGATGTGGAAGGGGCTTATATCTAAATCTTTAGATATAAAACAGATTGGCTTTTTATTGATGTTGATCTGGCTCACCATGGACTGAATCTGATTATGTAAATCACTGATCTGTTTTCGAACAAAGCTCGCCTTTGGGCTAATTTGACAGAACCACTTAAGCCCATTATTCGTCTCCAGCATGGTGTGTAATGTGAAAACTACAAATGTTAACCGCTGTCTTCACAGGTAGTGTTGATTCAAGGTCACATTTGATTCATGTAACAACTTTGTCTGGCTTGTGACATTTGGCTTTTTCTTCTCTCTGTCTCTCTCTCTTCGCTGTGAAATAGATGGCTGGGAGATCGTACATCTCACTAAACAAGAGAAGCAGCACCACCACACAAAAGAAAAGGCATCTTGTTTGAACTTAATCCCCGACATGACACTGCAATATGTCACCAAAACCCACAGATATCACGGAGGTCATACGCAGGAGTCATCAATCTGTGTCATTTTGTACAGCTTGTGCCACTTTCATACAGATATTCTGGCACATTATCGTCATTTTCAAGGGTAGTGATTCACATGCACAGGCCACTCAGGCCATAACAATGTCAGGTAATGGGAAATGCGGATGTGCCAAAGACTTTTTCTTCTAAAAACACAGTGGACCTATCGCTAGATCAGGGCTCCCCAACCCAGTCCTCAGGGACCCCCTGTCCTGCAGGTTTTTGTTTCAGCTCTGCTCTTTCACATCTGATCCATTTAAGGGCTTCATGCTGATTGGTTGATGCAGATCTACCTGAACAGGGCGTGCAGGAAGATGCGTGGGCCTTAATTGGGTCAGGTGTGCAAGAGCAGAGCTGAAACCAAAACCTGCAGGACAGGCGGTCCTTCAGGACTGGGTTGGGGAATCCTGCTCTAGATGCATGTACCTCTAAACTTGACAGCAGCTCTCAAAATTTCAGATTCTGACCAATTTCGAGACATTTTCCTCTTCAAAATCCTTAGGAAGACCACATGAAGGCAGCAGACCTGTCTTTAAACCCAAATTCTGCAGTGGCATACTGTCCAAGATATGAAAAAACATGGATTTTTTGGGGGGGGAATACGTTCACAGTTGTTATATTATGTTCCATATGTGGGTTTCAAATACTACTACTATGACTGCTGCAGGTAGTGTTTTAAGAAGTGAGCATGGCATCATCTGAAAGTGAATTAGCATTTTGACAAGAAAAAATAGACCTTAGCTTTCAGTGTGTTTTCCTGGGAAGCATTTTAAAGGGCCTGTCAGTGGCCTCATGACTTTAATCATTTTCAAAACTCTTCCGAACACATGCTGAATACGCACGCTGGGTCGCTCCTCATCAGCACATGAAGCTGGATAAATGCCATAGCCAACTCGTATTTAAAAGCCGTTTGTATTTCAGTGGTCTGATGTCTGCTGAGAAGGCAAGAAGCCTCACCAATGAGGAGAAAGTTAATTAGATCACTGCTGCTTGTGTATCATCTTACTTGGACAAGTTTATCGCTTGTATTTACGACTTATTCAGCCATTTGAATGCAAATTACTGGCAGTAAACTTGCAATTTTCCAGGAACCCCCTGCATGTACCAGCACTTCCTCACAGAAACTGATGTATGATTATCTCCACCAATCACAGTGAGTTTGCAGCAGGTTAATTGGGACTGGATTAGTTGTGCCAACTGTCTGTAATTACTTGTGTACTCCCATTTTACCAGGTAAACCTAAGATTTAACTGCAGGGAGTGTCTGAAATCACTCGGAGGGGCAGGTTTGCACCAGTTGCACATTATCCTTGGGATTGTAAAAGATGTATATAATCATGCATTTCTTTCTGAGATTAATTGGTTACGGAGGAGTTTTGAAAATGACTGAGGTCCTCACGTCCCTGGAGAGGAGCTTTAATGCCAGGAGGAAATGGGATCAAATTTCACATAAAACTGTATGCTTCATTCCATGCAAGAAGCGATTCTCAACAGCAACAGCCGCAGCCACAAGCATCACTTCCCCCAAGCATTTGTTTCGTAGTGACTGGATTTAAAAAAAAAATAAATAAATAAATAAATAAATTGCCCCGTGGACACAGGGATTTAGATGTGCCCTGTGCCAGGTCGACCACACAGGCAGTGATGATGGCAAGCCAGGATAAAAGCGAAGCGCCGTGGCGTCCTTGACCCCCCCCGAGAGAGCGAGTGGAGAGGAGAAAGGCTATGAGAGAGAGAGAGAGAGAGAGAGAGAGAGAGAGAGGCTGAAGCACAGAGAGAGCTAGTGTATCGAGTGTATAGTGCACTGTCGGTGCACTAGAGAGGCAGAGAGTGTAACGGCAATATAATGACTGCAATTTGACTTCTCTTCACAGGTAAGTGAGTGCGTGAGATTGAGAGAGAGAGAGAGAGAGAGAGAGAGAGAGCAAAGGGTTTAATTCCTGCATCAAGCAGTGTGTTTACGCGCACGTGTTCTAATCTGGTTATCAGTTATTTACATTCAGAAGTGTCACATAAATGAAACCTGGTTTCCACTATCAGCTGGGAGGATTCAGAGAAACCTGGTTGACATGAACTAGTTTCCAGTCCTTGTTACATCGCCATGGAAATCCTTAGTGTGATTTCTGAGAGGCATCAGGAAACTGCATCAGGAAACAGCAGCAGCACTTGCAATGGCAACGTGACGACAAACATGAGACAACATTTCTGGACCGGTTCAGAGACACGTTCACGTCAATAACATTTAACCCTATAAAGCCTGAACTATGAAAGAATTGGCATAAAATTCCCATTTTTTGAAATTGAACCCTTTATTTAGTCCTATAATAATACACACACACACACACACATATATATATATATATATATATATATATATATATATATATATATATATATATATATATATATATAATATGTTATTACACGACCTTTCTGGTGTATGATATATGTACTTAAAGTGCCAATGGTATGGTCCAGGGTGAATAGGGGAAGTGTTCAAAGGTATACAACAGTATTTTGGTCAAGTATTGATTAAACTGAAAACGAAAAACGGAATTGAAAATGTGTATCATATATGATACAAATGACTTTATAGGGTTAAAGAATCTCCATCTTAATCCCTGTTGTTTCCAATGTTGAACTTGTTTCCAGAATTTTCTTCAAACTGGTGGGTCTTCCTGCCTTATTCTGCCTTGTTTCAATACACCAAACAGACAGACAAACAAATGAAAGATCCTAAAACAAGTGAAACTGCTGAAAAAAAGCAAGCAAACCTGCATATACCCAGCAAAAGTTTAGTATTGTTACATGACGAGTTACGAAAGCAAGTATTTGATTATCAAAATCAAATTTCCGTTTAAATTTGTGAATTAACTTTGACAATCGACCAATCAACTGATTGTTTGAGCACTAGCGGACAGACTGACACACTTCAAGAGTCAAAAGAGAGACAGATGAACGGAAAGGTAGTTAGTGAAGGAGAAAGGAGGAAGGAGGCCAAAAATTTAGCCGCTTGTTTCCCAGAAAAGCTCAAGGACCACATGTGAGGCGCCACCCATCACCCCCTGACAACACACACACCGTGGCGATGATCATGGACACACACCGACTATGCACACACATTAATCACCGCCGCCGCCTGGAAGGAAAGACAGGGGTGTGTGTTTCCCTCAGGGCAGCAGTTGCTCCGCTGTCTCAGCTCAGCACCCACACCGAGTAAATATCCTCTCACCCTGCGACACAGCAGGGCCCTCTGTGTGTGTGTGTGTGTGTGTGTGTGTGTGTGTGTGAGTGTGTGTGCATCTTTCTGTGACTCCACTGTAGGTGTGTGTATGCATGCAGCAGTACATGTGTTTGCAGTATGTCTGTGCACCTGCATGTGTACAAGACCACACAACAGTAAACTTGTGTGTGTGTGTGTGCATGTGCATATGTGTGTTTATGCTTCTTTCTGTGACTCCACTGTATGTGTGTGTTTGCAGTATGTGTCTGTGCACCTGCATGTGTGCAAGACCACACAACAGAGAACTTGTGTGTGTGTGTGTGTGTGAGTGAGTGTGCGTGCATGTGTGTGTGTGTGCAAATCTTTCTGCGACTCCACTGTAGGTGTGTGTATGCATGCAGCAGTACATGTCTTTGCAGTATGTGTCGGTGCACCTGCATGTGTACAAGACCACACAACAGTAAACTTGTGTGTGTGAGTGTGAGTGTGTGTGTGTGCATGTGTATATGTGTGTTTATGCTTCTTTCTGTGACTCCACTGTATGTGTGTGTATGCATGAAGCAGTATGTGTGTTTGCAGTATGTGTCTGCGCACCTGAATGTGTGTAAAACCACAGAACAGAAAACTTGTGTTTCTATGTTTTGTGTGTGTGTGTGTGTGTGTGTGTGTGTGTGTGTGTGTGTGTACATGCATGTGTGTGTGTGTGTGTGCATCTTTCTGCGACTCCACTGTATGTGTGTGTATGCATGAAGCAGTATGTGTGTTTGCAGTATGTGTCTGTGCACCTGCATGTGTGCAAGACCACACAACAGACAACTTGTGTTTTTTGTGTTTCTGTGTTTTGTCAGTGTGTGTGTGTGTGTGTGTGTGTGTGTGTGTGTGTGTGTGTGCGTAACCCGCAGCCTCTCTCCCTCTCACCTCCCCTCCAACAGCACTCTCTCCTCTGCTCTTATAGTACATCAAAGTCGTCAGCCTCTGCCCTCCTTTTGTCACACCTCTCATCTCTCCCTGCTCCCCGTCTTGACCCTCCTGAGCTCCCGTCCTCCTCCACCGCACTGTGTCTGTCCTGTGTCCTTACAGGCCGCATTAAAACTCCTCAGCCTCGGGCTTTTTCTGTCCTTTTATGGACTCCTTTCTCATCATCTCCTCTTTTCTCTGCTCTCCTCATCGTCCTCGTGTTCCCCCGGCGAGCGTGTTGTCAGGCGGCGACGTGCGGCGGGTGGCTGAGTTCAGCGTCCGCCCAAACAAAAACACAAACTTTCACGGCACGGTGAAAACTCCGGCTTTGCAAACTATTTCGAATTGTTTAAGGACGATTTTTAGACACTATTTCCATAAAATGAAGCCGGCAGCAGTTATGGATGATTGATGGTTGTTGTCTTAACTTTCAGTCACAGCGGCTGCATTGACGCTGTTTTTTTTTTTATTTTATTTTTTTTCGCCGCTGGTTCAGGCCTTCGCATCACCACCAAATTGGCTGTTGGTTACTTTTAGCACCGCCGGCCTTTTCTTAGCTTCTCTCCTCTGCTTTTCCACTCTTTCTCTCCCCGTCTGACCTCCCTCGCTCCTCACGTCACCTCCTCTGATTTACATTCATCTCCTCTCATTTCCATTATTTTTATGATGAACCCAGTTGGATTTTTATGTTTTATTTCATGTATTAAACGGAGATTATGTCGTATATCACATACAAGGGTTTAATGGTGGACTGATTTAACATGTGCCGTAATTGTGGCCGCCGTAATGGAGATGAGCGATGTACGGTGTTAGGGATATGCACGTCATGTGAAATAAAGGGCCTCAGTGAAAGTCCTCTAAAAATAACATATGTCAGTCATCACATTCTTAAGCAGTAGGCTTGTTATAGAAAGTCAATGAGGTCATAATTTGTCTCGTTTTCCCTGCCAATTGATGTTTTAATATAGTTATCACCAGCTGGCGTTTCTAAAGGCCATTTCAAATACAACGGCAGTGTGTGTCTGCTTATATCGGTGAAATGTAAAGAAATAAAGTTGTTGCTGTTGTTTTTTTTTTACCCAACTTTATTAATGGGAGAGATTAAATGCCCTGACTGGGCCTACAGCATACTGGTGTCTATAATATCTTTGTTATCTAGCAATGACTCAGATTACCTTGCTCAGTTAGCCGAAATAGGAAAAGACAGGTGAGCTAGTTAGATCATATTTCTTTTTTTTTTTTTCTTTTTTTTTATTGGGTTTTTAGCATATAGAAACTTCAAATATGAGACATCACAATCAAATACTAGACATCACAATACATCACAAACATCCAACATGTGTCCTCCCACGCACCCACCCATGCCCACATGCAGTACGTACCCTATGCCCAGGGGTATCCAGTACAAAACAAAACAAAACAAAAACAAAAAAAAAAAAAAAAAAAAAAAAAAAAGGAGTTCCAGAGACCCATGCATTTCACTTTTGGGGAAACTCAGCCTCGAAATATGACAGAAAAGGTCGCCAGACTCTTGCAAACCTCTGCCAATTTCCTTGAATAGTGAATCTTAGTCATTCAATTTTTTTTTAAAAAACTCATCACTTCCTCCACCCAACGCTTGTGAGAGGGGTTAGATCATATTTCAACAATAAATGTGATTCAAGTTCCGCCTCAGTTTATCCGTGTTGACTGCTGTTTGCGTCTTGCAGGAGGTTTTTGATGCAGGTTTATTTTGCATCA
The DNA here is from genome assembly GCF_902150065.1 of Myripristis murdjan. Lineage (NCBI taxonomy): Eukaryota > Metazoa > Chordata > Actinopteri > Holocentriformes > Holocentridae > Myripristis > Myripristis murdjan. Next base: position 8,129,795 of record NC_043980.1, on the reverse strand, counting down.
GCATTGAGCTTCTTCAGTGTGAGATATATACATGTTAGCCAGCAGTGACTTGATAGCTGATGTGGTTTGGTTGTGGCTTCTTGTAGCAATAATGAAGTTTGCAGCAAACATACAGCTAGTCAAGATTAAAATAAACAGTTTACTAATATGGATATGACAAGGATTTTTATAAATTTTGAGAAACGTCTATCCTCTTTATTGCATACTATGACTTGTCAGCAGTTTTGCAGTTGTATTTACTGGCCACGTTTGCAAACTGGTGAGATTAAAGCCTATATTTGAGACTGGAAACACTGAAACCAGTCATTCCAGTGTAGCAGTGACCTGCAGTGACATGTAGGTCAATGGGGCAGCCGTGGCCTAAAGGTTAGAGAAGTCGACTTGTGACCTGAAGGTCAATCAAACCGGCAGGAAAAACATCTGAGGAGTGAAGGAACGGCAGTCTCACCACCCACAATACTCACAATACCGTTGAGCAAGGCACTTAACCCCACAATATTCACTAGCCACCTGTGTAGACTGTACTGGGTAGCTCCAAAATGTGAATATGTTAAATTGTGAGTGTGAAGCAGGGCGCACTTCTGCTCAGCAAACCTTCCCTGGGTAAATAAAGGTAATAATGAAAAAGAAAAATGAATAAGGGTATGCCTGTGAAGCAGGACGGTAAACGCTTCATGGATAAATAACAATAAATAAAATGTTCAAAACCTTTCACAAGATGCCGTCTTCTCTCCAATCTCCCTTTTTCCTCTCAATGAGAAAAAGACTCTCCTTCAAATATTGCACCTCCTTATCAGCTATCTCTCCTTCATACACCATGGTTCCCTCCCTCTGAAATTGGTGTTACGCTTTTGGGCCAATGCATTGCTTTCGGTGCTATTTGTCACACATTTTACCACAGGCAAACCGCGGCCATAAATCATCCTCTGAAAGTCTGGAAATATGAACATAGTGACTCTGTGATGCAGCCTGTGTGTATTTGCTGTGCTTCAAAAACTGCCAATTCAAAGGTCGGGCCTATCGAAAGCTCTGCGCTTTTAGCACCGCCATCAACAGGCATTTGGAGTATTTCCAGTCATCACACCCAGAATGGATTCAAAAACGGCGTCACTCTCCGCCTGGAAAATAGCGATTGTATTCATATTAGGAAAATTAGTTGACACTTTCAATTACAGCCACTGCGTTTCATAATTATGGAGTAATTACAGAGAGAGAGGATAGAATCTGTGGTAACATTTACATGTGTGCTGGCACGGAGAAAAGAGGCACACAAGGCATGGGGGTTCCTGTAACTAAAATACAATAAACCCAAAAGTCAATTTTTTTCACACAGTTTCAGGTAAATGTTGCTTTTGTGGCCCAGCAAATCATAGCAAAATTCTGTGCTATTTCACCACTTTGGGGTGGAGTTCGGCTAAACGTTAGACAGCGACAAGCAACAAGAAGGTTACAAGTTTGAATCCCAAGTTGGACTGGGAAAAACCTGCAGCAACACTTTATTCGGGCTGTCCAATGCTAATATTCAACTTTATATCAACATTATATCTATAACTTAGTATCAACTGATACAAAGTTGGTTAGTAAACCTCTAGTCTGTTGATACTGAGCTGAGTATTCAGATTGGACCGGTTGATATGAAAATAAACGCCAACTAAATATGCTGAATATTAATATTAGACAGCTGAATGTCACTTTCTCACATCAACTCTTCTATTCCAGTGGGTGCACAGTGGGTTGGTCCTACCCATACGCAAATCTGATATATGGCCATATATGAACATATATTTTAAATAATGGGACATATACTGTAAGTTCACATATTTGGACATATATTTCAGGATATGTGTGCAAATATGTGGCGTAAATATTTGGTCTCTGACATTAGATAACATATATGTGCATATACTGGATTGCATTATTTATTTTCCACATATATTAAGAACTTTAAGTGTGAATATGTGGCAGATATATTTGTTTAGCACATATATTTCAGGATATGTGCGATGTGGATATCTGGAAAAATATATGGAACATATTTGAAAGTGGCCATTTTTGCCATTTGTCATATATGCCTATATAATTATCATATATGTATGAGACATACATGGACATATATACTTAATATGTAGTTTACATATATGGCCGTATATCAGATTTGCGTATGGGTATCAGGGTCCAGACAATAGTGTTACCTAACACTAAAAGCCCACCCAAGCCCTAGAACTAAAGCCTACCTACAGTAATACACTCTAGACCTGCTGGAACGTATTAATGTAGAAAAAGTAAACCCCAAAACTCAATTTTATTACAGTTGATAACTTTTAGGAATCCCCAGGCTTAGATGGGAAATGAAGATAGGGCTCAAGAGTAACACTAAATAACATAATTCCCATTTTTAACTGGTTTTACCATCCCTTTAAGAACGTGAGCGCAGAAAATACTTATTCACACTTTAAGAGGGGTTGTGAGTTTGCCGTGCTGTGCTGAACGAAGACCCACAGCCGTTCATTTCGCCTGCTGTTTCTCGACTGCAGACTAATGTGCTGTTTGGACAGGATGCATCACTCTCTCCGTGAATCTCGAGGCCTGTTTTCATCGGCCACGTGATGCATCCTTGTCTTGTCTAACCTTCCTGGATCTTTATTTGTCTTGGTGTATTTTTGGCTGATCGAGCCTGCGTCAGAAAACATCATGAAGCACGCAAAGAAAAAAAACAAAAAAAAAACAAAGAAACATTGAGAAGGACCCTGGAATTCCTCAAAAAGGGAGCTGTAATCTGCAGCCATTATATTTAATCTCAGTCCATTTTCTGGACCCGGAGTCCTGCTGGTTTTCATTCTCACCATCTAATGAGGGAGAATTTTACACCTCAGATGCAAGGGAATCCAATTAACAGCAATTAACTGTGATAGGATAGAAAACCGGCAGTAAATAAGGTCCAGGATTGAAGGCTGATCCACAGGGCTAATCACAGCAGCTCAGACGGCCTCCCTCTCTCTCTTAACATCCATTAGCAAAGCTTTCTGCCACTGATCTTTTCATGAAGTGTCACATTTCTTAAATGGCAAGACGTACTTGAAGCCTACCGCTGTAAATTTTCTCCATCCATCTCTCGCCGCACTCTGACACGTTGACTCGTTTAGAGGAGGGACCCCGGAGAAGTCATTACGACGCCGGCTGGCCACTTCCGAGCGAGCCGCCTCGCTCCGGCTCCATATCATTAACATTCATCAGGCATCACTGATGAAATTTGGAAGACCAGCCTCCTTAACCTCGCGAATAATGAACTGACACAAAGTGTTTGTTTTGGTATTCGGTAGCCTCGTTAAGATCTCATTCTGTCCGCTCTCATTTGGTTATGTTTACCCACACATGGAGGGGCAGCCATCTTGGAACAAGGTCGGACCTCTGTAGGCCGGCTAATAGCTCTCCACATTCCCAATTTGTGTTGGCACCGATGTCAGCGTGCATTAAATCCTGATCTGTACTACGTGTGGTATTGTTTGTGTGTGTGTGTGTGTGTGACCATACGCGTATATGTATGAGTTTACACTGCAAACACTCCAAATCTCCATCGTGGTCCCATATTCAGTTTTAATATCCTGCATCCACCGGCATCCACTTTTTCACTTGTTTGAGGAAAAACAATATGTTAAGACTGAATATGGAGCGAAATTACTTTTGCGGCTGACACCAGGGTGGATGTGCTTGGGTATGCGTGCGTGGAAGTTCGGTTTCGCCGCGGAGTTACGCCGCCGTTCCCCCCCGTCTCTTCCTGCGCTGAGATATGAAACTTCAGTGGATGAGGAAGTTCCACGGCTCTGAGTACACAACAACTCAGGCAGCTGCAGACAGCTCGACAGACAGGCTAAGAACTGCTAGTCTCTTCTGCCAGGCTCTCTACCTTAAAAAAAAAAAAAAAAAAAAAAATGATGTCAAAACGAAGGCAGACTGCTCAGCGACGACCTGCATCACTGCATACCTCAGGATAAACAAGGCTTGTATAGGGAGAGCCGCAGGAAGGCAAAAACACAGATCACGCTGCAGTTGCGCTATAAATATCCCCCTCCCCCCCTTCGGTGGTGTCACTATGACCCTGTGAAAAACACAGGGAGCCGCTGTACCCACCTGCATCTCACTGAAATACGTGGCCCTGCAGGTGCCAAAGTGAGTTTTTTTTTTTTTTTTGAGTTTGAGCTTCATATCACGCTGACTCATGTCGCTGACGTCAATCACGGAGAGCGAACATCACTAAATAAGACGGTATGCATAAACAATAGACTTGTCATAATTTGGTTGAGCATGGCTGGGCGGCAATGAGATGCAACAATGGAAAGAGAGTAGTTGACTCTTACTTCAGTCAAAATATGACGGCACATAACAGGAGGAATGAGTTTGAAACAAAGAGGCAAAGCAAAGATCCCAGAGCAACAATCTACAGCTGGCCATGAAAGCTTGTGCTGCGATGCAAAACTTACCTCATCATAACATAAGTCATTTATTCTCATAAAATCTTAGCTCTTAGTAAAAAACAAACAAAAAAAAAAGTCTGGGAGGGATGCCCAGGATGAGATAACCCCTCGTTTCCAAAGCCATTTCACTTGTTATAGGACTTTTTGTGAGAACAAGTCTAAACATCAAATCAGCCTCAGATGCGGGCATGGCCAGGCTACTTTGTGCCATATGTTTTGGGCTATCCTAAATCCTAAATCCTAAACCCGCGATGGAGAGAGGGAGGTAGATTTTCTCAGGGCTTCTACTGAGGCTAAAGCAAGTTGGCTTTATATACATATGATATATTTTATTATAGGCGAGTTAATTCGGTAGGTGGAGCCACATGTGTCCAAGTGGACGTGTCACAAGGTTGTACTGATTGAGTAAAATCCCCCGGTCACACCACACACACACGTAAACTAATTTATTGACAAGGTAGATTGGGTAAATAAAATATTAAAAATAAAAATATAGCACAGCTGCTGGCTTATGATAAAACAATAAAACGTGCTGGCGTAAGTGTGCAATTAAAACAGTCTTTCCTCTAAACAGTCTATATGAGTAATATACTCAGTCCATTCCGGCGGCGTCCCGGTATCAGTCCGACCGTGTGCGTGGCGAGGCTCCGTCGGGGCGCGCATTGATGCCGCCTGGGCGCGCTCTCCTAACAGCCCAAACTTTAGGGATAGCGGATAGCTATCCGTTATCCCTAAAGTGTGTGCGCAAGATAGCAACTTTAGGGATAGCGCATGAAACACGCCCCACGGACACACCTCCAGGCGCAAATGACGGAGTCAGCATAACGGATAGCGGGTAGCGTGGGCGCAAGATACCGTTTAGGGATAGCGGAAGCTCCTAAATCCACAATTTGCGGGTAGCGGGTAGTGGCAGCGGATAGCAGGTGGCACAAGATAGGGCCCTAATTCTGTTAAGCTGGAAGAAGGCTACACCGCCCTCTCACAAGCGGTGGGTGGAGGAGGTGATGAGTTTTTTAAAAATTGAACGATTAAGATTCACTATTCAAGGAGACAGGCAGAGGTTTGTAAGAGTCTGGCAACCTTTTCTGTCATATTTCGAGGTTGAGTTTCCCCAAAAGTGAAACGCATGGGAACTCCTGTTACTTTATTTATTTATTTATTTATTTTTTGGGTACTGTATACCCCTGGGCATAGGGTATGTACTGTTTGTGGGCATGGGTGGGTGAGAGGGTATGTGTTGGATGTTTGTGATGTATTGTGACGTCTTGTATTTGATGTTTTAATATGCAAAAAACCCAACAAAAGTATTGGAAAATCAAATTAAATATCAAATCAAATCTTAAATATGTGCGTAAATAACTTGATTAGCATTGGAAATACTGTAAGTGCGATTAAAGTCATTGCACTTGAAAATTTTCACTTTCACCCCTTTTACTTTCTCATATTGGCCCCCAAAAGAATCCAGCACGAAAGCAAAAACAATGTAAAACAAATCCTCATACAGTGAAAATCCCATGTCATTCTTTCAAAGACTTTTCCTGAGTGCTATAACTTTTTTTTTCTTTTTTTTTTTTCCCCTAATTCATTTATTTAATTATTTATTTTCCTGTGATACAAACTTGGGTGCTTAATTAGTTCCAGAAATCTGGTCATGTCTTAAGTCCTTTAAACAACTAATTCAATCATTCCTAATATGGCTTTAGCTGACGGACCCAGACAAATAACTCCCATACACATTTCAGTCTGTTACACTGAGATTGACAGGAGCTTAAAAAAGCCTCATCTGAACTTTTTTTTTTTTTTTTCTTTACACGGCAAGTTATGTGTTATGACTCAGCAGTTTTCTTGAGGGTCTAATTTATTTTGGCGTTTTAGGCATTTAGCTGACACACTAAGCACTAAGTGGCTTGCAATGAATAAGCCGTTGCCTTGCTCACTGGCCCTACAGCAGGGCGCATAGCTGTTTCTATCCATTAGGCCTCTGTGGACTGATCAGTGGGATCACTTTACAATCTGCTGGTGTGCACAAAAAAGTCTCCACTACTAGAAGATGCACAAAGAAGCTGAGGAGTAATTGGAACAGTTTTTTGGCATCACTGAGTTACAAATACACAAATGAGGTTAAAAACACTGTAAAAACTAATAATATCCAAAACTGTGCAGACCATGAAGACATATGACAAAACAAGATGAGGCCTTCATAATGGACAGATGATGGGATGGAGCTCTGGCTGAAAATCATAAATGAATATTAATTATTGAAAACCATGGAGAATGTCAAAAGACACAACGGTCAAAGTTCAAAGAGGGAACAGTGGCGTCAGTTTTATCAAATTGGACCATTTTTGCTGTGCACTGTTTCTTTAAAAAGAGAGAGAGAGAGAGAGAGAGAGAGAGAGAGAGGGAAAGAAAATTTTGTCCTCACATAATCTGTTTAATCTCACTTGTTTCTAATGCAAGTCAACTTGTTTCTTGAATGCTCTTGAATCAAGTGTCATGGTAACACTTTACAATAAGAGTACAACAATTAATGTTAGTTAATGCTGTAATAAACATTAAGTAACAGTTAACTAACCGTTAACTAATGTGTCTAAGAATCCTGTACTAATGCTGTTCATGCTAAGGTATTCATTTATATGTTATTTAAGGGTTATTGTAGATATTATTAACATTAGTAAATGCCATAATAACTATTAACTAACAGTTTATTAACCATTACGGCATTAACTAACGTTAATTGTTGTACTCTTATTGTAAAGTGTTACCAGTGTCATTTTCTTGATCCTCGCTGCCAGCATCAGTAGATTTTTTTAAGTTATTATTTTGAAAGTTGTTTTAAGAAATTACATGTCCTTGTAGGTGCAGCAGGAGGTCAGAACACTAAGGAAAATCAACATTAGCCTCTCTGGGTTTGAAAGCAGCCTGTGGCCTGTGTCAGTGCCGTCCCTCAACAATAACTACTGAGGTGCCCTTGAGCAAGGCAGTCATTCACCAATTTGCTTCAGTGGAGCTGTTAGAGAGTTAAAGCCCTGTGTTGACTGAGCATGAAACTTCTTATTACTGAAAAAGCGTGTCTCTCGACCTGCCCCGGATGAATGAAAAAATGAGAAAAGAAAAAAAAAAAAATCTCCTATCCCATTTCAACAGAAAATAATGGCTGTCATCAGTTTCTGCACTGAGTGGAGTGAAACTCACCGTGTCTTGACTTAATATCCAAGCCCAGTCTTTTTGGTGTATAGTTCCCTACTGATAAAAGTATTGTAACTGGTAGAAAAGATGATCCTGATCTCCAAAAAAAAAAAAAAAAAAAAAAGATGAGCGGTTTCTTGTGAAAGATATAGGTCTGTTTCAAAAGTGCAGAAAGTGCAATTTCATCATCCTTGAAAACGCTCGACCAATTCTAGTCCATTGTCCTAGGAAAAAAAAAAGAAGAAAAAGAAGGAGTAAAAAAAAATAAAAGGACCTTCCTTTCTCGGAAGCCGGTTCATTTTTCACAGTGCCGGTGATTGATTTTACCTCCCACCAAAACTTTCTCCCTCCACTCTGTGTGTGCTCCTCACTGACTCACCACTCACTTGTCCTTCTCTCTCTTCATCAAATCCTCCTCTCTATTCAGTTTGTCGTCCATCAAACAAGCCACTCTTCCTTTCTCTCATATCCTCTCCAAACCACCCACCTCTCCTCTTTGCGCCAACCCAAGGAGCACTCAACCTCCGCGAGCACAATAGGGAGAACTGCCAGCTAAGTAATGACAATTATACACACCGTCATCTCCCCGAGCAGCTTCTCTAACCTCGATCAAATCCGTCTTTAGAGCAAAGACACTGGCACACTTTTCAGGGGCACGTCGGTGAGATGCATGTGCATATTTTATGCCCGCTTCGCTCTTTTTGTCTAAGCCGGTCACGTATAGGTGCAGGCGCGGGGGCTAAGAGGGTAAACTGCATGAATATGAATATGGGTAATGACGCTTGGCAAGGCATACGCACAGGAGAACGCAAGCAAAGTCAGCCGCACACATCACGCTCACACTTAACCCGACTGTTCACGGTCAGTGTTTTAGTGCTGGACACAGTGGGAACTCCAGCGTCTGACAAAAGACAGAGGCAGGAAGTTAAAAAGAATAAATGATCTAAACTTGGCTTGTTAGGCCTCCAGAAATCATCTAATATAAAATCTACCTTAAAAAAAAGACTAAATCAAATTCATGTTGACAGTTAAAGCTTGATTTCTGACCACTAGTGGGTGTTGAGAGCACAAACTCCATTTGTAGACTCACAGACCCACTCCTGTTTTTGTTTTTTTATTTATTTATTTATTTTTTTGTTTGCTTTTTTGTACTTTCATTTTCATAAGCAATCTGTAGATGAAAATAGTGTCGTTACATTTCACTGTCACAAGGCTCTTGTTGTTCCACTTGGATTATGCTGTGTCAGACCTCCAATTCAAAAACATGGCGAAGCTGCAGACTTTCAGCTACAAGGTAGGCTTTGAATGAACTTGCTCTATGGCTTCAGTGCTGACTGCAGCGACAGCAGCTCTCATGCGACTGATCTGAATTTTAGCTGCGTTTATCTGCAGAATGTGCTGTTTCATAGAAGATCTGAATGAAGCTGAAGCGGTAAGGGGGTGAAGAACAAGGCAGAAGAGGAGCTTCACATTGTAAGAGGTCCTTTTACTGCGAGTATTTAAGAAAACTCAAAAAAACAAGAGAGCTAGACTAAAGCCCTGTTCAGACAAGGATTAATTTTTCATGAGGAGATAGGGTAAGTTGAATTATTACTGGTGCATCTCTGTGATCAAACTAGTCATGCCAGTAAGTTTAATGGACTTTTTTTACAGGCTGCACATTCCTGTGTCTGTAAAGATTACGGCATCTTTTACCTGCAACAAAATGTCTTGTAAAAATAACCCCAGGTAATTGCAATCCTGTGCAAATTAAACCTGAATGACACACAGACATCTAACCAGTGCTTCAGGCAGTGAAAGAACAGTTTACATGCTGCAGGGCTCGGCAGGCGTGCTTGAAACGTGACCTTGGTGCATTAAAGAAGCTAAAGGAAGCTCTGCAGTGTAAATGAACTGTTCTTTCACGAATTCCTTGCCAACTGATGTTTTGGTAATTTGGGTAACGAGTTAAAGAGTCTTTCCTTGCGATTCTTCTAAAGTAAGGAGGTACTCAAGGACATTTTTTGCACCTGCCTCCCTCAGCCAAAGTTCAGATGAAGCGTGCATTGTCTTAACATTACGAGTTGACTCTGTTTGATACGGAGTAACCAGAGAATGATATTTGGAACAATGCACTTTTTCAGAGGAGCAGCACAGTCGGTTCTGGTGAAGATTAAGGATGAGCATGTAGGACACAGTCTTGGCTCATGAATATATCTCTAAAGATTTACTGTATTTTGCCAGAAATACAAATATGCATAATGCATAGAACCTTTTTTGACAGTGCGTAAATAGAGGTTGCCCATCTCTGCAGGATAAGCCGTGATGTGGACAGAAAGTTTACCGACATCCTCAGACAAAAATTGTCTTTCAGACTTCCTCATGTAAAATTAAATTGGGCTTTACCATAATTTTAACCACTAACCCTCTAAAACAAAATGAAAGTAACATAATGTGTTTTCAAATGTTCTTCTTTTTATTGTGAAGCACTTTGAGCTGCAATTCTTGTATGAAAGGTGCTATACAAATAAAGTTTTATTATCATTATTATTATTATTATTATTATTATATAAGTACACAAAAAATTAGAGGGAACTGGACAACTCAATTTCCTTAATTTTAATTTGGTCAGGTTCAGTCTCACATTTACAGCTGTCCAAACTCAACGCACTGGTCAATATACTTTGTCAAACAGCACATAGCTGTCGAATTGACACGCTGGATATTTGTACAGCTCAGTAGTCCTTTCAGAGATATACCGTGCTTTATTATATAATTCATTTTTCATTGAGCTTTTAGCATGTCATAAAACGCCGCTCGACTGTCTTGAATATCTGCAATTTCACAACCGATTTAACCCTCCTCACCCCCAACTGTTCCCACCCGACTCCTACTCACCACCTTCCACTGGAGGTCCATCCAAATATTAACACAGTAGTCCAAACACAGTTGCAATCTCAAGACTGCAGTATAAATCCTTGACCGTCTTCCTTGTATTTGTCCAAAGCTGCATTGTGCTTGGTTGAGCAGTGTTGATCCTTGCCGAATATTTCCATGTTTTTTTCTCGCAGACGTCTCAACTAGCACTGGCTGTTGTGGCATTCAGAGCTGTGATCATTGACTTCATGGAGCCTAGTTCCCTCATATATGCCGTTTAAGAAATACTAGATCAATCACCATCGTGTTTTTTTTGTGGCTGATGTTTTTTTTTGCGCTTGGCTAAGCATGCACCGCTGGCTGAAAGGCCTCGGTGCGCGCTCTTCCACCTTTCCTCCTCAGGGGAAATAATAGCTAAGCAGAGGTGGTTGCTTTTGTTCAATGATAGCTGCTGCCACGGGAAACTCCCAATGCACAGCAAACATCAATAGAAGCCATTGGCTAACCTATAATCACTGACAGCTCAAATTTACCTGACACCTGCTTGGGCGCTATGTGCAGCCTATATGTCGATGTGTGTTTATGCTTGTGACGTGGGTGCGAGTTTGCATGTGGCCTATGGGCATAAATGCTTATATTGTGCACGTGCATGTGTGTGTGTGCATGCATGAACCATCACCCATCTCTGCTAATCAATGCCTTTCCTTCCAGTAATCAATGTGTGGTGATGAGGTTTGGGGGACCGTGTCTCTCAGCCAATGCTTTACTTATCCATGCCATTTACCTCTAACCACTGCATCACCACCACCACAAGCCAGCACATAATTACTAAACACTGCTTGATTGTGCTCAAAACCAATTAACAACAATAACTGCAAAGAGTGGATGATTAAAGAAGAGACAGGGAGAAAGAAAAATAGAGAGAGAGATCGACAAAGAAATAGAAAAAAAACCCTACTCACGTGGGAATGTTATATCGTGAGGAGGTAATTAATGTCATTCTAACATAATTGATGATTTCCTCCATCCAGCTCCTGCATTTTACGAGATACCTCCTGATAAAGTGATTTGCCGCAATTGCCTCTACCCGGGATACAAATGTACAAGGTCAACTTTGGGCGCCTCCTCGCTTTCTGATTTAGTGAGGCCAGTCTTCACGGTTCCATCAAAAATGCATCGAAAGCCTTCTATTAATTCACTGCCGCCCCCATTTACATTCACATTTACATGACAGGAGCGAGAAACGTCATGTCACGAGTGAGGAGAAAAAGAGGTCGCCTATTGAAATCAAAGAATTCAAGTTGGCATGAAATAAGCATTATCACTTGACCTCTGTCTTCATCAGAATACGGTGGGTAATTTGCGATGGAATTGTAGAAATTACGAACGCGGCAGATTTGCACATGATTAAAGTCAAAGTGCAATTACTACAAATCACAGGAAGTCCCCAGATAACTGCTCTGGGTGAGGAGGGCCAAAAACAAAAAGGACAGAGCGGGTTCACACAGAGAAAAAGTAATGAGAGAGATGGAAGGTCCTGGGTGAGCGTTTGATAGGAGAAGGACAAAATGAGGGTGAAAAATGTAAGAAAGTGAAAAAAAGAAAAACGCCGGCAGCTTAAGAGAGAAAGAGGGAGATATATAATGATCCGGTGGAGGAGAGACGTGATGACACACGAACTGAAGTGAAATGCATGGCGGAGCATTTGGATGGCGGCGAGAAACCGAACTGGAAAAAGCAGAAGAGCTACAAATAGAGACTAGAAAACAGAAACAGAAATAAAGATGTATAAAAAAAAAAAGAAAAGAAAATGTGCTTTACTTTATAGCCAAATGCACATTTGCTGTAGTTTAGGTCCTTGAAGTCTTCTGGTAGTTTCTGGGCTGCGTCGCTGTTGCGTGGAGTCATATTTGGCCTAGAGTTCTCAAATTCTGCCCGAACCCGACCCTACCCGGCATTTTCGGGTAGGGTCGGGCCTAAAATGTATGTGAATTGGTCGGGTGGGGTAGGGCTTCGGGTTCTGGTTCTGTGTTTTACTGTCGCCGTTGAAGGACGAAATATAAATGACGCAGGCATGAAGCAGAAGGAGAGAGAGAGAGAGAGAAGAACGGGGATAAGTTAAGTTTAATTTAGTGCTAAATTAAACCATTTTGTGCAGAACTACATAACTTTACTAACTTAGCATGTTTTATGAACAACTGAACATGTGAAGCTGCCTGTCGCCAACTATTAGGCGAACATTTTGATATCGCTGAGAGGCTACGATGAGGGAATTTTACCTGCTTGACTCGCTGGCTGGCTGTCAATAAAAGGATGGTCCGATGCTGCATTTCATACGTTTATTGTTAAAAACTGTGAACCAAATAGCATTTAAAATCATCGGCAATGCGGTCAGCAAAATGTGAGCCTCCCCCGCTCACCCCCTCTCTCCAGCTCATTCAAAAAAAACCCGCTCTCAAACCAGCTGATTTCACTACTGAGGTGAGTCGGTGACTCCCACACCACGTGACATCATGTGCTCCCCATTCATAATGTGACTATCATTAATAAACCTGGCACCAACACCAACTATTATGTCCGTTCTCTCACTGCTACTAGAATTTGAGCCACCGGCGCTGCTAAATAATGGCGAATTTGGCAACATTTTTTTTTCTCCTCTCCTTTCTTTCTTTTTTTTCGGGCTTTATCGGGCTGTCGGGCCTAAAGTTCGGCTATTTAGTAGGGTAGGGTAGGGCCTCGGGCTGGCCCAGTATGGCCCGGGTAGGGTAGGGTCTTAATTTTCAGGCCCGATGAGAACTCTAATTTGGCCCGGCCATTCAAACGTCACTCTGGCTCTGGATGGGGAATCAGTTAAGATTATACTGTGATCAGTTTGTATACATCGCTCTTCAAAACACTGTGACAAATGGGACTTTACAAATGAGAAAAACAAATGAAAACTGTTGTAGCACTAATTAAACACTCACCAGCTGTGAGCGTGATGGCACATGAAAATATGAAAGGTCAAATTAAATCAAATCAAATCAAATCAAATCACCAGTAATACCTCAATTACAAGTTAACTAATGTTACCACTAACAGACTCTTTGCAAAATGAAAAGCAATAAATCTCAATTTTCAACAACTTCTTTAGTCTCATTTTCAGTCTTAAGTCAGTTTGTACTTTTATTATTACAACTGCAAAATTTTATTGAATCAAGTGTCATTTTCCTGATCCTAGTGGGCTGATCTGCCTTGTACTGCCTTGTTTCAACAGATTCATAATTGGTCCCAGAAAAAAAAAAAGTGGAAATTGGATTGGAAATCAGTGTGATTATCTCATCGTGGATCCCACAGGCATTTTCTCGCCTGAAGAAAAAACAAGATTTGAAAAACTGAATACAGCCCATATGATCTCATGCCGCGATTCGGCATACCTCAACCAGCGAACTTGAGATGAATGGTCCATTAGCCGGGTAAGTGCTTCCACAACTGGTGTGAATTGTGGAGAAATGTGAAGGTAAATAAAAGTGGAACTGCCGCAGAGGTTGCGAAAATGTGTAGCTCAACAAGGGCCGACTGAAAATCCTGCAATCTCTTTGTGAAATCAGCCCCCGTCAAGCACAAAAAAAAAAAAAAAATTAAATCAACAACAAAATGCGACAAGAAAACATACAAACTTACAGCGTATGACAGTGGTAATCAGAGACCATTGATAAAACATTGCTCCATAAAGGCAAGTTTCCATCAGTGGTTGAAAGGATAAACCAGATTGAGCCAGGTGAAGCTCCTCAGACGGGTTTATTCGGCACTGCAGCAGCCCTGATGGCCTCTTTATTTTCAGTCTAGACAGGTTGGAGGTCGCCGAACCTCGCCGCCTCCTTTAACCCCTGTAGCACTTCATCCAACAGTGGGCAGGCCGACCCTGGACCGCCGTCTGAGAGGCGGGAGAGCAGATGGCGACGGGTGATGATTATGACCCAGCGGAACTCAAAGCCTTCAGCTCGCTCTCTCAAACACACACACACACACACACACACACACACCTGCATGTTCACGTGCATTTCAACCTTGTGAAGTAAACGATATATTTGGAAGCTGTATATTTTTACGGTGCATGTTTAGGCAGAGAGATGTGTGCCCCTTTGCTAACCTGTTAGTGTGAATATAAACAGTTTATGCCTATAATGTAGGTCAAAAAGTGGGCGTTTGTACAGTACAGGCCAAAAGTTTGGACACACCTTCTCATTCAATGCGTTTTCTTTATTTTCATGATTATTTACATTGTAGATTCTAACTGAAGGAATCAAAACTATGAATGAACACATGTGGAGTTATGTACTTAACAAAAAAAGGTGAAATAACTGAAAACATGTTTTATATTCTAGTTTCTTCAAAATAGCCACCCTTTGCTCTGATTACTGCTTTGCACACTCTTGGCATTCTCTCGATGAGCTTCAAGAGGTAGTCACCTGAAATGGTTTTCCAACAGTCTTGAAGGAGTTCCCAGATGTTTAGCACTTGTTGGCCCCTTTGCCTTCACTCTGCGGTCCAGCTCACCCCAAACCATCTGGATTGGGTTCAGGTCCGGTGACTGTGGAGGTCAGGTCATCTGCCGCAGCACTCCATCACTCTCCTTCTTGGTCAAATAGCCCTTACACAGCCTGGAGGTGTGTTTGGGCTCATTGTCCTGTTGAAAAATAAATGATCGTCCAACTAAACGCAAACCGGATGGGATGGCATGTCGCTGCAGGATGCTGTGGTAGCCATGCTGGTTCAGTTTGCCTTCAATTTTGAATAAATCCCCAACAGTGTCACCAGCAAAACACCCCCACACCATCACGCCTCCTCCTCCATGCTTCACAGTGGGAACCAGGCATGTGGAATCCATCCGTTCACCTTTTCTGCGTCTCACAAAGACACGGCGGTTGGAACAAAGATCTCAAATTTGGACTCATCAGACCAAAGCACAGATTTCCACTGGTCTAATGTCCATTCCTTGTGTTTCTTGGCCCAAACAAATCTCTTCTGCTTGTTGCCTCTCCTCAGCAGTGGTTTCCTAGCAGCTATTTGACCATGAAGGCCTGCTTGGCGCAGTCTCCTCTTAACAGTTGTTCTAGAGATGGGTCTGCTGCTAGAACTCTGTGTGGCATTTATCTGGTCTCTGATCTGAGCTGCTGTTAACTTGCGATTTCTGAGGCTGGTGACTCAGATGAACTTGTCCTCAGAAGCAGAGGTGACTCTTGGTCTTCCTTTCCTGGGTCGGTCCTCATGTGTGCCAGTTTTGTTGTAGCGCTTGATGGTTTTTGCGACTCCACTTGGGGACACATTTAAAGTTTTTACAATTTTCTAGACTGACTGACCTTCATTTCTTAAAGTAATGATGGCCACTCGTTTTTCTTTAGTTAGCTGATTGGTTCTTGCCATAATATGAATTTTAACAGTTGTCCAATAGGGCTGTCGGCTGTGTAGTAACCTGACTTCTGCACAACACAACTGATGGTCCCAACCCCATTGATAAAGCAAGAAATTCCACTAATTAACCCTGATAAGGCACACCTGTGAAGTGAAAACCATTTCAGGTGACTACCTCTTGAAGCTCATCGAGAGAATGCCAAGAGTGTGCAAAGCAGTAATCAGAGCAAAGGGTGGCTATTTTGAAGAAACTAGAATATAAACATGTTTTCAGTTATTTCACCTTTTTTTGTTAAGTACATAACTCCACATGTGTTCATTCATAGTTTTGATTCCTTCAGTGAGAATCTACAATGTAAATAGTCATGAAAATAAAGAAAACGCATTGAATGAGAAGGTGTGTCCAAACTTTTGGCCTGTACTGTATATTTTTATATTTCATATTTCTCCTATTTTTTCTTATAATTTAATTCTGCCTCTAGAGAATTGAGCAACTGCAACTGACCCAAGTTCCCCTTGGTGATCAATAAAGTATTTCTGATTCTGATTCTGATATCTTACATTCATATTTTTTTTTTTTTTTTTTTTTTTTTGTATGTTGCATAGAAATTGAACAGCATACTGTAACTTGAATATGGGCTGTTTTGTTACTACGTTTTGCTAGTCCTGTTGTTATTTTGCACACTCTCTTCATGCTTTAATCCACATCCCCACATCATTTAATTCATACATTTCCACTAAACATGATCTAGCGTTGAAATTGCCTGTTGCAGCTCTGATCAACTGATATTGTTATTTTTTTATGGTTTTCCTGTATAATTTTGACTATTTGCTGCTGCAAAGGCCCAGTTTCCCCACTGGGATGGCAAAGGTTTCATGACCGTATCTCTCTCTCTCACTCTCTCTCTCTCACACACACACACACACACACACACACACACACACACACAAACCCTTTCCACAGGTGCAAACTCATTGTGTCCAGCTGCACAGCAACACCAGCCCAATACCAGCGTCTGCAGCACAGCCACAGGCGCAGGAGGAGATTTCAGAACCCTCCTCATGCATGGACGAGCTGCGGCCCGGATGCTCCGAGCTCTCCCTGTGTCCGCCCGCAATCGGATTGGTATTGGCACCGGAGTGGAGGAAATCAGTGAGGCTCGTACTGTTATTTGCTAAGGCTTGTTAAACGATCCCCGGTGACTCCTGCCTAGTCCTTGGCCGCCGGAGCGCCGCGATGCAGCCATGCGGCTTTAACAAAAAACGACGGCCAGTGCCAGGATGTTTACACGCGAGCGGTGCCATTTCAAGGCTATTAAACATTGTTTTAGGCACAGAGTGAGGTGCAGTTTATTCCTCATTGTGATCAAAACGGAACCGGTGGTGTGTGTGTGTGTATGTGAGACAGAGAGAGAGAGGGAGGGGAGGAGAAAATGCAGCGGAGGGCAAGTATGAGTCGATGGATCCAGATTGACTGAGCTCTAACAAGCGAGCTATGGCAGGGATTAAAACAAGCCCCTATTAGTTACAAGACCCAGTATCTCTGAAGACCACGGGGGGAGCTTCTCGCTAATTAACTAGCCTCAGGCCGAGGAGTGTGTGTGTTTTATACCTGCCATGTTTGTGCACCTGTGTGCCTCGTTGCCTGTGTGCATGCATGCGTGCAGATTTGTGTGTGCGTGCGTGTGTGTGTGTCTGTTTCTGTGTAGACATTTGTATTCCCCCCGACTCCCTGTTTACAAAAGCACCGCTCTGTTACGACTACAAAGCACAGGATTATCGAACCAATTTATGCCACGTTTGCCCATCCTGAAAACCGGACAGGAAATCCCAATCGGAGGCCTGATCGAGGACTGATGGATTGCGAAGTAAATGCGGCGGTGTGAGGAGCGAGGAGTCCGTCTTAAAGGCAGACTGTGCAGTTGTTTACTAATGTTGAGGAAGAGGCTGAGGACGGATTAAATCCCTCAGGTTTCACGCCAAGACTAAAAACCCGAGGAATTAACGGGAGACTTTTAAATGTCTGTGCCATGTTTTGATGTCAAATGTCCACAAAAGCATCAACAATGGAGCGAAATGCTCTTATTTTCTGGGTTACGGTGGGATAAAAGGGTTGTCCTGCAACTGCTGAGGCATTTCAAAGTCATATTATTTTGAGAATCGGGTGGCATTCATCATTCTTGACCGCGTCAGAACAAGGCGGGGTGCCCTCTGCCTTTAACACACTGGTCTGCAGCGTATGAGCTGTGTGTCTTGCACTTCTGGATCTACTTTGTTGGATGGAGAATGTTTCTTATTGTTTTGTTTGTTTTTTGTTTGTTTTTTTACATGGATAACTGGCCAAATGGACAACAACATCCCACCAAGGTATTTCCAGCACAGCAAAAATGAAATTTGAGTAAATTTGATTATCAGTTATTTGAAACAACAGTGAACATCAGATTTGTTGTCGCTCCCTTAAAATCAAATTAAGGGTTTCTTTCTTGTCTTATCATTTTATGTCAATATTCAATACCACTACATAACAGCAGGGGCAGAGATCCTATCTTAAAGCTTTGGCAAACCCTGTATTACAGTGAATATACGTTACTAGTAGCTACTCCATCTCAACAAATCATTTAGTCTCATAGGTAACACTTTACAATAACAGTACAACAATTAACGTTAGTTAATGCCGTAATAAACATTAAGTCACAGATAAACATTAAGTAACAGGTAATAAACATTAAGTAACAGTTAACTAACTGTTAACTAATGCGTCTAAGAATCATGTACTAATGCTGTTCATGCTACGGTATTAATTTATATGTTATTTAAGGGTTATTGTAGATATTATTAACATTAGTAAATGCCATAATAATCATTAACTAACAGTTAATTAACCATTATGACATTAACTAACGTTAATTGTTGTATTCTTATTGTAAAGTGTTACCGTCTCATATTAAGTTTTAAAATCCACTAGTAGGAATTAGATAATCCCACTTGTTTCCAGTGCAGTTTCACTTGTCTCAGGATTTCTTTTCTTATGCGTATAAATATGTACAGTATTAATATGTGGAAACAAGGCACAATAAGGCAGATCAGCCCACACGAATCAAGACAATGACACTTTTATGATTTTATGACTGAATAGGATGGAGATGTCTTGCAGTGCAGCTTTATGTCTGTCATCGCTCCTCCTGTGAGCATGTTTACCAAGTAATAAAAAAAAAAAAAAAAAAAAGTGAAATCTGTCATTGCACATGTGATGCGATGTGCTTTCAACAACATTTTGGATTTCGAAAGCCTTCAGCCGGGTTAGAGTTTTATTTCCGGCCTTGGACTTTTCCAAAGGAAGGCTCTCCCCACCGAACTCGGGGGAGCGGAGAAGCTCTTGTTCCTGCTGCGAGCCCGGAGCGGCGCTAACCTGAGCAAACTGCAACGCCAGCTGAATTCCCCGCACAATGATGGGCTTGTTGTCCGCGAGACAGGACGGGAGCTGACAGCCCGCCGTAACCACATTAAGACATCTTCTCTCTCGCCGGATTACTGCAGCCCATGCATATCCATATTAGGACTTCCTATTCGCCGCTAGGTTAGAATAAGCGCCAGAGCACTGCGGGTAATCTCTTGGGTGTCTTCATGAAAGAAAGGGAAGCCTGTCCCGGTGACGTCATGCAACGGGTACCGAAGGGACGGCTGCCACCCTGCAGGTCCAATCTGCTTATAACACGGAGAGTTCAGCTGCAAATAACCTATCTTGGGAGAAAACAGGAAGAAAATGGAGGGGGGGGTGGAGAGGGGGAACGAGGGAGGGGGTGGGATGACATAAGGCGTGACACTCGGAGGAGGCAGGTAAGCTGATAAGGTGCAAACACGTGTTTTACACCGGCAGGTGATGCGCAGATTGGGTGTGACAGCAGCCGAGGAGGATAAAAGCGAAAGGGCGAATGAATAAATAGCTAAGCGGAGTGATGGACGCGACACGTCCTGCAGATGAAAGAAAGGAGGGGAACGGTGTTAAGAGGTAAAACAAGATCAAGAGGGAGAGAGAGAGAGAGAGACAGACAGACAGAGAGAGAGAGAGAGAGAGAGAGGGATAGAGGCTGTCATGCAGAATGATTAGGGCAGGGCTCTGAACAGATGGAGAGGAGAGGAGGAAAGAGGAGAATATATGAGGGTGG
This sequence comes from Myripristis murdjan, assembly GCF_902150065.1. NCBI lineage: Eukaryota > Metazoa > Chordata > Actinopteri > Holocentriformes > Holocentridae > Myripristis > Myripristis murdjan. The sequence goes on along the minus strand of NC_043980.1, from coordinate 8,109,718 downwards.
GGTGAGAAGGGATGAGAGGAAACTAGACAAAATAAAGAGAAGAATAGAAGAAAAAGCAGATGAAGCAAGAGAGAAGTGAGGATGTTAAGGGAAGGAGGGGAGACAAAAGAAGGAAAGAGTAGAGGAAACAGACAGGAGAGGAAATGAGAGAGGAAACAACGGAGGAGGGTGGAGAGAAGGAGGGAGATGTGCTGAGAGGAATATTAAGAGCAGAAGTGGGAGAGAAGATGAGGAAAGAAGAGGAGAAGAGAGTAAAGAAAAGGAAAGGAGAGGGGACAAAAACGGAGGAGGAGAAACAAAGAAAGGAAAGGAGAAGAGAGGCAGAAAATCAGCGGTGAGGAAAGAAGGAGAGAGGACAAGAGAAAAGGAAGACAACGGAGGAAGGGAAGGGAGAGGGAGGGAGAACATGCAAGAAAGTTAGAGAGAAAAGGGGAGCGTGCAAAAACATGTGGAGAGGAAAGAGGAGGATGGAGAAGAGATGGAGGGAGAAGAAGCAAGAACAGAAGTGAGAAGAAAGGAGGAGAACAGTAGCGAGGGGAACAAGTAAAGTACAGCAAAGGAGAGGAGTGAAGGTGAGAGAAGAGGAGAAGAGGGGGGTAAAAAGGAGAAGAGAGGAGGAATCGGACTGGAAAGGAAAAGAGAAGGGGGAGGAAAGACATGAAAAAAGTTAAGGAAGAAAAGTGAGGAAGGAGGAGGAAAGGGAGGGAGAACAGAAATGAGATAAAAGTAGGAAAAAAATAAAAGAGGTGGGGAGAGACAAGGAAAGGAACGAAAGAAAAGGAAGAAAGAATGAGAAGAGATGGGGTAAGGAAAGGAATATTTAACAGAGAGGATAAGAATCGAGGAGAGAGGAGGATGCAGGTTGAAGGAGAGGAGGAGCAAAAGGGAGGGGCAGGTGAAGGGGTGAGAGGGGAGGAGGAGAGGAGGAGAGCGGGGACAAGATGGAGAAAGGTGACGTCATTCGCAGAGTTTTGGTCTACAGCAATGAGAGAGAGAGATTAACAGCAGGACGGCCGAGGAGACAGACAGAAAGACAGACAGACAGAGAGAGAGAGAGAGAGAGAGACAGAAAGAGGTGTAAATAACCGTAATGAGGAGGAGAAGAGAGGAAAGAGAGGCAGAGCCGGCTGACAGAGAGCGAGAGGTGTGAGTAATGCCATCGCTGTGCCGTCTGCCTCGAGTGAGATGACAGAGAGGGAGGGCGGCAAATTATGTGCACGAGGAAAAAGTGATCGAGGGAAAATGAAAAGAGGGAAGCCGAGCGAGGGGAAGGTGAGAAAAAACAGAGAACGAGAGAGAGAGTGTCATCAGGAAAAAAAAAGGAAGGAACTAAGAGCAAAAGTAAAGATAAAGTGAAAGGGAAAGGGGGAGCGTGAGAAAGAAAGAAAAAGAAAGAAAGCTGACAGAGGGTGAGGTGTAACGCCGTCTCTGTGCCGTCTCACTAATGAGACTGAGCTCCTCTGTTACATCAGCTTACACTAACACACACACACACACACACACACTCACCACTCCCCTCGCTCATGCATATATGAACACACGCATCAACGCAGGACGGCAAATTGCAAAAAAAAAAAGGTAAAGTGCAGGCGGCGACGTGCACACCGCTCAGAGCAATCAGTGCAATAAAGCTGTCTGGTTATCAATAACGTTGAATGATTTGAAGCGCGACGCGGCTTCGCTCTTTGTGGGAGCGAATGAGCCGGAAAGAAAGCAATGCAAAGTAAGTGTGTGTGTGTGTAGGTATACACATTAGGTCACATTAGTGCTTGCAAGACAGAAAAAAAAAATCCTACCTGCTACTTTCACGTGTCAAATGGGCGAGGAAATTGTCATTTTAGTTTTTTACTTTTCGGCTTTTTGCTTTAACACAATTTCCTGATGCAGAAAACCAAATAAAAAAATAATAATAAAAAAAAAAACAAAAAAACAATGGGAGAAGGATTTCCAAGGGACCCGAGATACAATAACCAGATAAGCAGCAGCTTTTGGAAGCACCATGACATTTTTAATTTTTTTTTTTTTTTTTTTTCACAACTGTTCCACCACCAAAAATAACAAAAAGCGCCTGGCAGGCTCCACCGGCAGCACTGAGCCTGAAACGTGTTGCATATCTGCATGTTCATTCATAACCATTATAATAAGTTACACTGCCTATCGGGCGCCTTTTCTGGTGTTTTTTTTTTTTTTTTTTTTTGCCGCTCTAAAGGCTGGAATAAATATTTGATTTTTCACAAGGTGCTTCCAATCTGTCTTTTTCCTCATGCAGGAAAACACCAGGCTAACGCTGAGAAGCCAATGCAGGTTTTGGCAGTTTAAGCGTATTTGAGACGAGCTTTGAATCACCCGGTTGCTTCGTCTCCAGGTTGACAGTGTGTTTAAACACACACCACCCATCAAATGATACCTCTGCTCATGCATGCCGCACAGTTTCCCACCTCCACATTCGCATTCAATTTGATGTTTTGTGCATTTGTGTTGATATTGTCACTCACTGTCAAATGGACATGTTTAATTGTAAATTATAAGTACTGATGTTGTACTACATCAGTTTTGTAGTGTCACTGTCCTTGTTTTGACATAATAAACTGACTAAGACTGACTAGAAACATCTTTTTACTGAAAAAATAATTCAATGCAACAGTTGCTATAAGACTTTTAAAGTGTGACAGTGCACCCAGTTTTAGTTCCCTGTGATGATATGGTGATTGTGAAACACTGTGACACAATTCTGCTGTCTAAACAATGATAGCATGCACATTTTTTACGAAAAACTTAGACAAAATTAACCATGAAATGTTTTTGCTTTGCTTGGGGTTGATAACCTTACCGCTCGGCTCAACGGGATGAATATTGGTAATATTAGTTTTATTAGTAATGGTAATATTATATCATTAGACCATATTAAGGGTTAATATTTTACACTGCACTGTAACTTTTAATGTCCTGCTTTATCCTCATTTTAGCTTCTTTTTATTAATTGTTTTTATGTATGTTTTCTTGTGTTGCTTTTATAGTTTTAATGCCTTTATGCTCTATGTAAAGCACTTTGAATTACCTTGTCGCTGAAATGTGCTATACAAATAAACTTGCCTTGCTTTGCCTATTAGTATTAGTAATATTAGTAATATTAGTTTGATCGTTTAAAGCCACAATCCATCACTGATTTAACTTGTGATTTAGCATGGTTTTTAAGGTGGAGGACAGGAGGGCTATTCCACTGTGATGTAGGGATCAGGAAAATAAAGCATCGGAGGTATGAAATCAGTGCAGGCTGATCATCGAGCGACAGTCGGTGTCACTGTAATCTCCGCCTACCGGTCATTCACAATCATTTGCAATCTGGGAGAGCTTCATAAACTCCAACAGGGGAAAGAAAAGTGAGTGTCACGAGTATCATTTCAGGTTCAGGTGACAACTTCATTGGTTTGAAACCCGCAATACAGAGGTGGAGAGGGAGAGGGGTCGGGGTCGGGATGAGTGACAATCCAATCAGTTTGTTTGTGCAGAACTGAACTAAAGTGCACCGTTATAAAACATCTGAGGACGTTCTCGTGCAAGAGAATTTGATTTAGTGTCTAAATCATCATCAGTTCAATATATATGCAGTTAAAAGTGGAGGCGACTGCTCTCTCTCTCTCTCTCAAACAACTACAGTTAACACTTGAAGAAGAGAGTGTTTTAGTGTTTCCGTTCTTTTTAATTGACCAAGCGCAGGCTCCTGTAAACAGTGGAAGCAGGTTTTATTCAACTGTGCTATCCATGCACCACAAGCCTAATCCTAATCCTAAATCCTTTTAATTGAAGAGGATTGCATTGGGCTCGGTGGCAAGGTACGCACAGGAGTTTCCAAACTCAGTAATATGAAACATTCGCAAACAGATATACGTTAAGCCACAAATCCCCGCTGAAGATTTTCAGGACTTGTGGAAGTGGAGCGAGCAGAAGTAAGAGTATCATACAGACAACCATTTTTAGACATTCTCCCCGGTGTTTTCTCTGTGTCTGTTCAGCACTGGTGGGCCGCTACAGCACCAACAGCAAGTATAGCCCCAGCTTTTTATGAAAAAGCACTTTTGCTATAATAGAAAAGTATCCCAATAGGAATGGCTCGTCCTAAAACAAGCACTGGCACCAAAACGGGGATGGATGAGGCCCCGAAACCAAATTAAGCCCCGTCACCAATGCGGCAAAACCGATCCCGCGAGGGGACCCTGGTCTCATTTTGCCAGCTACTAGTGAATTAAATTAACAGTGACATTAAACGTTTGCTCATTATGGGTGAAACTCCAGAACAACACCTCGGGGAACCACTGGCCAGGGTTCACCTGTGCACCTCCGCTGTTTACCGGGCTCCCAAACCACAGGCCGAGAAACTGCTCCGCTGACCTAAATATTCCTCTGTGGTTCTTCCGGCTTTGCTGTATGTTTTGCAAACTTAATTCTGTTAAGCCCCCTTAACCATCGAGGGGCCTCTTCAAAGTTGTGCATCCGCAGGGCACGAGCGCGTTTGGCGGGAGCAGGGGAGCTGCATAAATGTAAGCTATACCATGAAAGCAGACGTGAATTTTCATTGACGTCAAATCAGGATTCATGATGGGGCAGAGGTGCACCAGCGGAGCGTCTCCGTGGCCGGCGGCCGAGGAGAGCGGCCGCACCGGGTAGCTCCCAGGTGTGAACGGGTGTAACTGCATGAATATAAAGTAGGGCAGTGCTGAGAAAGAACACGTGTGCTCAGCAAAAATCCTTCCTCGGATAAATAAAGGATAAGAAAGATGGAAAAAAAAAAGAGTGACGGCAAGGCACAAGTAAAGTAAGAGAATTTAAGGGAGATTTTTAGGTACTAAATTATTCAGAACAGCAGAATCATCCATGAGTCCTTGGCAAGTTGTGGCTGTGATCTTCCATGCTAACACCTCAGGATGGTTTAGTGCAATGCAACTAACTTTTATTTATTTATTTATCATCTGCTTATACTGTAAATTTGCACATTGCCCTCATCTATGCACATTGTATACATCGATGCACACTGGTTTTATTGGTTTTTTGCACATTGGGTACTTAGATCTTTAGATCTCGAGGGTCATCTTTTATTCTTTATTTTTGATTTACTTAATCTTGTAATCTGTGGATACTGCTGAAAACTGTGAATTTCCTTCGGGATGAATAAAGTATCTATCTATCTATCTATCTATCTATCTATCTAACTTCCATGCAATTATCTGCAGGTTGCAAATTAACCTTTTACTGTTGCTGTTCCACCAAACGCCTGGTGGCATGCCCGACCTCACAGGCTTCCCACATCGGAGCGGAGAGCGCCCCCTGGTTCCACAAAACGTCCACATGGACCTGGTTCAAGCCGAAGCTGAAACGGTAAATACAGTGGTCCCTCGTTAATCTAAAAATAACCCGCAATAGGCGAAATCCGCGAAGTAGTCAGCTTTATTTTTTACAATTATTATAGATGTTTTAAGGCTGTAAAACCCCCCACTACACACTTTATACACTTTTTAACATTTTCTCACTTTTCTCTCTTGTTTAAACACTCTCAAAGTTCAAACCTTCGTAGAAAAATAAGTCCAGTAAAAAAAAAAAAAAAAAAAAAAAAAAAAACATGCAAAATTGCACTAAAAAAAATCCGCGAAATGGCGAGGCAGCGAAAGGTGAACCGCGTTATAGTGAGGGACAACTGTACATCAGAGTAAGTTATAAGCTGAACAGCCAAAATGATCAGAATCTAACAATGCAGCTCAAGTTCAAGCGCCCAGCTACGTTCCGGCACTTTACCTGTGGCCATAGAGACGGGCAGGTTTAGGGGTGTACCTGAGGAACAGAGACTTTGCCTGCTCTGTGATTTAGAACAGATTGAAAATGAGATTCATTTTACGTTCCTTTGTCCTCTGTACGATGAGCTTAGACATGTATTTTTTTTTAAAAATGAGATTGTTATTCAATGGTTTCTTTTACCTGGATGATTATGAAAAACTTGAATTTTTTAAGTTTTTCATACAGCTAACTTTATTTGTAAAGCGTGGGAAAAGAGAAAAAATGTGCTGTACATTTGATTTGAATTTGGTAATACACTGTAAAAAAAAACCCGTTGTTTTTACGGAAAAAAACTGGCAGCTGTGGTTGCCAGAATAATATTGTAAAAAATACAGCAGAGTGTAAACCACATTACTGAAGCAACTGTAAATTTTACAACATAAAACTGTTATCATTTACAAAATAACATTTTAAAAATGACATGCTGAACTGGTAAATTCAACATCCCTTTTAAGTCAAATTAGCATGACCATGCCGTTATTAAAGCCATTTTTTTCTGTACAATTTACATGTGGTGGTTGCTTATTTTACATCTAATCCCATTAAATTTCACTGAAAAACTTCAGACAAAAGGCATTATTAAACAGTAAAGGCCTCATTATAAGATAGTAATTTTTACTGTTTTTTCCTGCTAATTTTATTAAAAGGTTGTGTATTTTGTAATATTAAAAGCATTGTTTTGTAGTGAAATAAACATCTACATACTATAACTGAATTAAGACTCACAGGCACAGACACAAACGCAAACTCTGACACAAAGTCAAACAAAGATTTTCATCTGTAATGTTTACTGTTAAAACTTAAAGAACTAAGCCACCTAAAGAAAACTTTTTGACGACTGATTGACCACTTCTATATTTTATGGTTACAACTGCACTTTCTTATGTTTGGCTTTTACCAGAAATGTGTAGAGAACTATACCCTGTGGTATGGAGCAATTAGACCTTTTTAAAAATCAAGTACAATACCAACTCGTTATTTTAATATTTTATTAATTATTGCAAAGTTATGCAAAAATATTTTCAGTTTTGAACAGTTGTGTGTATTTTGTTTGTCTCAACATCAAACTAAGGAATTAAGTATTCCTTTCCATTTTTCCTCAAAGGAAAAACAAACAAACATTTGAAATAATGCCTCGAATATGAAAAAATTCAATTGCAACAACTATAACCAGTCTATAACGTATTTTTATCTGTAACATTTACAAATAAAGCTTAATGAACTAAGCATGAAGAAACCTTCTTCAATCAGGGTGAGGATTCTGGGGTTGTAGACAGGAACTGTCGCTCTTCTCCACTTCGGTGCCTTCTGTGTTGATGGTGGAAAAGCATCTTGGGAAACAGAAGAAAACAGACAAATATGTAATGAATGCACTAAGACTCACAGACATACACAGACTCAGACAGACAGACCCACAGATACACACAGGTTCACAAACAGAGGCAGACACTCATAGGCACACAAACGCAAACTCTGACACAACTTCAAATATTTTCATCTGTAACGTTTATTGTTAAAGCTTAACCCTCTGTTACACCTTGACACATTTATGTGCCACACAAGGTCTGAGGTGACAATATTTGTGTGTGCGCGTGTCTGCTGTGTGCGCGTTGCACTGCTTTAAAATGAGTGAACTCAGGACCTTCCTCAGCATGAATAAGTTTGAATAAACTAAAAATAAACTGAAAGTGAAAAATCATGTTGATTTTTTTAATTGACACTTTGAATATTGAACAGCTTTATTTTGATTAGCATGCAAAAGGAGGCAGTATATAATGTATAATTATAAAAATAACAATGCAAAAAAAAAAATCAATGTTGCTGCTAATCTTTCACATATACCAGGCTGCCATAATAAAACAAAAAATGATCCAGTTTGCATCAATTATATGAAAATAAATCAAATAAAATGCTTTTTTAGATCAAAAAATTAAAGGGCAATTAAAGGGTTAAAAAAAAAAAAATACTATTTGATATGTATGGTTAGGGCAGAAGTTGCTTTCCAAAATAAAAAAAGATTTTCAAAATGATAATTCACAATTTTTTTATAGCTTTAATTTTCAAGCACACATTTTTGTGTGAAGGTGTGTTAGTGTAAGTATTTTGAAGGTGTATCAGAGGGTTAAAAGACTAAGCCACCTAAAGAAAACTTTTATCTGTTACTGGGGCATCACCACAAACAATGACTTGTCTACGGCTTCAGCCTAAACATTTTTTGGTTCATTTATTTATATGTACAGCTTTACTGTGGTGCATCTATGTTTGATTGACTTAGGGACCGAAAATTAAACTACTACTAAGACTTACTTGAGTCTTTATTCACATGTCCCGCCACTCATGATCTGAAAGGTCTTGTATCAACGTGAGGACTCTGGGGTTCACGTGTAGACGGGAGGTGCTGGTCTTTTCCACTTTCGTGCCCTTCTCGGGATTTATGGAGAAAAAGCATCTTGGAAAAACAGGAGAAAAACAGAGACATGTATTAATGATAAAATAACTTCCAAAACAACAATAAAATACTACATCAAGCAACTTTTTTTTGGCTTTTTTTGTTACAGTTCAATAAAAAGAAAATGTTGGCTGAACAATCCAAAATGACACACCTCTGCAGGAACTCCAGGGTGGATGCCAGTCCGGATGGATAATGGATGTTGAAGTTGTAGTAGCTTCCAAACATCAGACACAATGATGACACAAAGGAGGGGATGTTCTCCTGAACAATGGTTCTGTCAACACTGAGCATACATCGTGTGGCAGTAAAGCAGGATTGCCCTAAAAAAGGGAAGGAAATCAAAAACAAACATAAGTGAAACTAATGGTTGTGCTCCTCAAACACTTCCAGGCACAGACAGACTTAAAGACTCACACAGGTATATTCTCTCTCACACACCCACAGGATTTACACTGTTCACAATAACAAAAACAAGCAGAATTCATTCAGACATAAAATGAAAAACAGCAACAAAAAGTTAACTTACCACAGACAATGATGGTAGGAGTTAAGGGGAGCTTGTCCGTCTGGACTTCCCCTGCCAGACAGGTGTCCTCCACATTAGAAAGCATCATCTCTTCCCTTTCGTCAAAATAGGCCAGCAGCAGCAGGACCATTTCTTTCACATCTTCAGAGCAGCCGCTCCGCTCAGCACCTCTCAACATTCTGTGGGAGTTCACAGTTTTCACTGGTTGGTGGATCTACTGAGATCTGGGATGCATCCTCACATAACGTTACAGTGCTAGTAGACTGAGACACTGTTTCCCTGTACATATCACTTATGTTTTCCACAGAACATTCTCTATGTTTGCGCGACATATGAGCAGTGAAGGACGATTTTTTAGTGAACACGTTTTTACAACCAATCACAGGACATGATACAGCTCTTCCCTCAACTACATGCTCTTTCAAATGATGTACGAGTTCTTTTGCTGTGTGAAACTGGCGCGAGCACAGCGAAATGGCGCATTTTAAATCTGTAACAACAGCTCTGCTGTGAGGGGGTTCTGGCACATTGTGTTGACGGTAGAAATGAGCTTTAAAAGCAGCATATGTGCAAAATGACCTCTTGCAATCGACGCCAACACACTGGAAAAAACAACGTGGTTCATTTCTATGAACGCGGCAATGCAGAACAGCCTCTCAATGTTAGCAGTGTTTTGCTACAAAAACGGCATGTAATCATTTTAAGAAATACTGAAAGCACGTGTAAGCTAGCTAATCATGTTGCTGCATAAGTTCAAGTCCGTTAGCTTCCCGTTAGCTAGCTTGTTACTGCCCCCTCAACGTAGCTTACCTGTTCCCACTTGTCTCCTCGACGTTTTTCACGTCCCTACTCCGACTCCTCCGACTGCTCCTCGCCACTGCTTCAACTTCTTTTCTCCCCGACCGCTCCTCTTTGCCTCTTGCTCCCGCTCCTCGTCACTGCTTCGACTTCTCTTCTCCTCAACTGCTCCTTTTTTTCCCCAATTGCTCCGACTCTTCGTCTCCTGCTCTCGCTCCACGTTTCTGCTCCTCACTCTCCTTGTGTCTGTTCCCACAATTTCAGGTGTCCGCGCCGAGTGCTCCCGCAATAACGTAGCGTCCAATGACAGAAGAGTACACAAACGGTGCTGCTCTATGATTGATCCGAGCAGTTTTAAATTCTAACGCAGCGTTTATGTCTTCCCGTATTTTTTTCCCTATGTGCTCTAGCAGGCTGCGTATTTAATCACAGAAACATAATCTAAAAGAAAGAAAAATAGTGAACTGATTAAAGAAACACACAGAGAGCTTTTTTTTCTTTTGTCTTTTACAGAAAGAGCTGTCAATCTAGATTATATTGTCAAAAAGAGAACTACAAATGCTGTCTCAGTTCTAAACATGTTTATATTGATTCTCAACTAATCCATGATATCATATAGTATTAGTAACAGTACTTATCTGGAAATCACAACATATTAATTTGTAAAATGCTATACAGTTTATTTCAGTTCTATAAACCAAGCTGTATTGCAATTTTAACTGTACTGTGTTGGTTCAAGTATTACATTTTTTCTATGTTTATAATACAGCAACATATAAATTCTACAAGGAAATATCATCCTTTTAACATATACTAACTGTAAAATCAACAATTATTAACTGTTTTGTTTTTCACAATATATTGCTTTAAATTATACATTGATTCATTGTTTTTCTTGTTTTGTTGTTTTTTTATGTCACAATTTTACAGCATATTAATGTTAATTTCACAGACATTTAGACACTTTGACGGTAAAGTGCTGTATAATAGGAATACAGTAGAGTTCAGTTAAAAAAACAGTAAATGAGCTGTAATATTAACAGTAAAGCACTGTTTATTGAAAAAACACCTTAATACTGTTGAAATTCTGCCGTAAATTTACAGAAATTATTTACAGTGTATATATACAGTATGTAGTCCATATGTGCAGGTATAAGTGTATGTATGTTTTTCTTTATTTTTGTTTATCTGTTGTTGTTTTGTTTATCTGTTTACTCACTATGCAATGCTGTTTGTCATGTTTAGTGTCTTATAAGCCCATGCGGGTTGGGCACCTTGAGTGCACGACACTTAAATAAAAATCCATTCATTCATTCAAGCTGAAAATAATGAATTAATGAATTAATGAATGAAAAAGTGAATCAGTATTCCAGATTTCTGACTTGACAGGACATGCAATTACAAAATAACAACACAATATTA